>NC_053157.1:74078369-74741702 GCF_016835505.1 Polypterus senegalus | reverse complement strand
CCCTCTCAACTTTGACGAGTGAAGGTGACAGTTTTATTTCAAGCCGTATTTCATGACGGTTTGCAGGAATGTTACGGACAAAATGAAATAAATAAATAAATAAGCAACGAAAAACATATTTCGTGACACATTTATTTATTTATGCTCTCATTTCATGACATATTTATTTATTAAGGCTGTCATTTCATGAAACATTTATTTATTTATGCTCACATTTCACAGTACTTTTATTTATTTACGCATTTATTTATTTATTTCATTTTGTCCGAAATATTCCTCCATAGCGTTGTACATCAGAGAATGTTATTACATGAGTGTTTTGTATTAATAATTTAATGACAAATAAACAGTTATCTTTGTTTTTCAAGTCTTCATCATTGCCATTTTTTATAAGTTGACATTTTGTGGCCGAGTTATCAGGACATGATAAGCCAGTGATTTAATTCCAGAAGGCATTAAGCACCACATCACCAATGTTACACCAGTGTCCATGGTTATGGATCCAACACTCTTGGTGATGGCCACTTTTAATTCACTGACAGCAATTTTCTTTTTGACTCCATTAACTTTTTTGTGTCTAGCTATTGGTGGTGGAATGACTTTTGACTCAACTTCATAAATGGTCTTGTATTTGGCTTATTGTAATGTGATTTCAATCAGTTATTAACTCATGGTGGTTCTCCATTTGACTTTGATGTTTGTTTGAGTCTAGGTTTTGTCACAGTAGCTTTTTTCTAATTGACTTCTGAGTATTCTTCTTTTGGCTTTGTCCATGGTTTAGTGGTCTGGCTTTGACAATACTTTCTCCCACCCTTGCTGAAGTATCCTGAACAAACACACATCTCCTAGTATGGCTACTTTTTCCTAGCAGCACCTCACTTGCCGACCATTCAGACAGATGTGTTGGACTTAAAAGAAGCTGGTGAGCGAATGTCCATTCTGCAGTCCAGCAGATTGTTTCTGGATTAACTGTTTTCATGATAGGAAGAATTTCAGTGAATGCTGTACATGTGACAGTAATAATGATATAAACCTAAAAATATACACAATATGTACAAACCCTATAAAAAGAAATGAATAAGTGCTCATATTTATTTTTATTATGATTCATATAAAAGTATGTTGCTGCACACAGTGTAATATAGTCGAGTTATTAAATGTTGCCTAAGTAGAACAGTTTGTTTTTCCTTCTTCCTCTTCTCCTTCTTCATGGGGTCAATGATTCCTTAGAGATTTTTTTCCCCAAGATGACTCACATTAAGTTCCCGTAATTTCTGGCTGCCATCTTCCCATTTGACCTCATGCTAAAGACACTTTATTATACTAAGCTTCACAAGATTGCACAGTCCTTTAGATTAGACCTGCGTGGAGTTTGCATGTTCTCCCCATGTCTACGTGGGTTTCCTCCCACAGTCCAAAGATATGCAGGTTAGGTCGATTGGCGATTCTAAATTGTCCCCAGTGTGTGCTTGGTGTGTGGGTGTGGGTGTGTGTGTCCTGCGGTGGGTTGGCGCCCTGTCTGGGATTGGTTCCTGCCTTGCGCCCTGTGTTGGCTGGGATTGGCTCCAGCAGACCCCCGTGACCCTGTGTTTGGTTAATGGATGGATGGATGGATGGCATTAGATTCAACTGAAGTCAATTCCTGTGACATGCTGTCCTTTAGGAAAAGCCTGTGGTGTGACAGTACATGGGTGGTCAGCAGTAAGGCTTAGGAAAGCCATGGCATTCAAATGATACTCAGTGGGTATGAAGATACCTGAATTGTATGCAAAGAACACATTTAGAAATTCTTACACTACTACCAGCAGCCTGCACTTTTGGCACAAGCCGTGATGTGTCCTTGGACTAATGTTATTTTGGCCAGATTTTGACCTAATACAGTATCTAGCAGTCACATTAAAACTGAGATTTGTCAGACCAGATGACATTTTTTTGCAATCTTCAAAGTTATGGTGACCACATGCCTACTTTGGCCTCACAAACATTAGCTGATCTCACCTCAATTCAATGTGCAATACTCTGTGTTTTGAGATGCCCTTCTGCCCACTACTACTGTTGTCTGAGTCTTTGTGGACCCATCTTGGTCTTTCTTCTCTGACCTTTCTTATTTACCCAAAGAACTGCCATTTAATTCATGTATTTTACCATATCACCCTTTTCTCTTCCCTGAAAATATTTTAGTTCTACTGGTGCATTATAAGTCTCTGCCCGATCTGCCTCCACAAAAACAAAAATCTCCCAGAACTGACTTTCTCTAGGCACTGATAGTTTTAATCCTTTGGCTTTAAATTACTGTTTTTTCTCAGAGCCGTCTTGATGTATGCACTCAATGGGCACTGGCCAGGTGCCCCAAGAGCATAAGGGCCCACAATGCTTCTGATGCCTATGTATGTTTCTGTTTTGCTATCAAAACAGGGGCCCTTGAGCACTACTTTGCCCTGGGGGCCTATGATGCTGTTAAGATGGTCCTGTTGGATTCTCTTGCAGTTCCTGGTAAAGGTTGTGACGTTCTCTCTCAAAACATCCTCTGTTTCCAGTTTTTATTGTCTAAACACAACACAATAGAAACAAACTACATTTTACACAAATCACGTCATTCCTATGACAGTTTAAGGTAGAGACCACAACACATAGAAGAAACTGCACAGTTAATATTTAAACAATTAAAAAAATAACAGTAAACGGCATACTTAACAATTAAAGCCCTATATGATGAATTCCTACACGTGCACACACTGATACAGGTGCTCACATGTCTCTTGAATGTGGAAGGAAACTAGAGTACTTTGGGAAAAAAAACATAGAAGTTTCACACATCTCCTAATGGAAACTGAACCAAAGTACAAGGTGGTATCTCGGGAGCTGGAATACAGCAGCACTTAACATTGTAATTAGTTTTCTCACCGATAAAGCACTTCCACAAAGGAGTAAGGTTTGGGGACCGTCCCTGTATAATGTCCGTTGGAGAAGTAAAGAATATGCAAAGACTTTGCAGTGATCAAAAAGCATGTTTAATAATTTTTGTAGCGATTAATACAATCACAGTCAAAGATGGCGTTTATATACAGAGGACAAAATGGCGACAGGAAGTGAGTTGGCACGAGATGATGTTGAAACTGTGGGAGGATACATTACCTCAAGTGAGGTAATGACGGAAGTGACATCATCAGATGAAGCCGGTAGTATCGTCATTGGGAACGGCCGGAAGTAACGTCATCTGCAGGTGCCAGAAGTGATGTCTTGGCAGCCATCTTGGTACCCGAAAGTAATTAATGTTTTATTTTTCTTCTATTTGTCTGATGAAGAAAGAGAAAAGCCAAGCAAAATGACACCTTTTATTGGCTAACTAAAAAGATAGAGAGAGAGAGACGTTAGTAACGCACATCAAGCCCTTGTCTCGTGGTGTTTCATTCACCTTTGGGCTTGTTGACTGCCTCCTAAGCGCACGCATGTGACAACGTTTTGACACCATAAAGACGCTCCAATAAATTGGCTTATAAATTACTACAAATGATAACGATGACCTTTTCCTACTTCACCCCTGACTGCTTATATTTGTTTTATATTTGTATAGTTTTTGGTAAATTGGTAGATGTAGCATACAGTATCTGTCTAGGTTTCATTTTGTAAAGTGAACATTTGGAAAACTGACTGCATTCATAGCTCCAAATGCTCTACTATATACTGTGTGATATATCAAAATATTTAAATACAATGATGTGATTGCCGTATCGAATTACTTCATGATCTGTCATCAAATTATTTTCTCCCCATGTCTGCATTTAAAGTGAGCTGTCCACTGAATATTGCCCCTCATGAGTGTTCTCCCACATTTTAAAAACATGGTGTTGGTTGATTGGCAAATCTAAATCTAAATCTAAAATCTAAATTTGTGTTTAGCGTGCCCTGCAGTTTTCTGCCTTGTTCTTCATAGTGCTATGACTCACAAACCTAAAACAAGGAGTAGATGTATGGAGTTCTCATGTTACTAGATCTTTTTTCCATCAAGATATAATCAATCTTTTTCCATCATTCCCCTTCTGCCTTGAATATGTTTCTTGTCATCTGTATTTCAAATCAAAACTGATGAATAAGAATGCAATACTTGCACTTTGATGTTGAACATGCTCGCTCCAAAAAACCATCAGTCATATATCGGTATACATAAAAGAAAGCCGCTGTTCAAAATACATGTGAGCCACCTAACCTCCTTTTCCTTCTCAGACCAAAGCAGAAAATGTGAAAAAGATGCTTTTACTCATTCGCATGTTGGAAACAAAACCATTTGAAGCTTAGAGCAACCCATAAATAATCATCTCCTTACATGAAAAACATCTTCAGACACACAAGCATTTTTCCGGTGGTATCAATATTCAGAAAAGTCATATAATAAGTAACTTATTGATAAATACTAAAAAGTTTTAGTTTGTTTTAAAGTTAATATATTTTGTGAGCTTGGTTATTAATTTCAATACACAAATTGAACCTAGAGAGACACACGAAAAGACTGTAGTTTGTGTAAGGAGCAAGTGTTGCTGTCATGCAGAAAAAGCATTGTAGAGCAGAGCCACTAATCCATAATATTGTTACCACTTTGAGTGTAATAGTACTTAGTAAAGTATGTGTAGCCAGGCGTGGACACTCTTGAGAATACCCAAAAACAGCAAACGAGAGAAAAATATATAAAAGAACGGCCTTATTATTACAAAACGTGTTAGAAAAAAATACACATGGCATAACTTTCAGGTGCGTTCAGCAACTAATTTAACCAATATAAAAGCTGGAGCATTTCACTTACTTCATCCAAAAGTCAGTTATAAGATTCTTATTATAAATAGATTGTAACAATAAGTCATATTAAAAAATAATCGTGAAAATATACTGCAATTACATGTGTTAGTAGACTACATTAAATATTTGCTTTTTCACAGTCAGGTAGTTAAAAACGCAGCCTGAATAGGGTTGTGGTGGCTCAATAGCTTTCAGACATGGCAGATCTTAATCAAACAATTAAAAAATGGCATTGAAGATGTGTGTTAGTGTCGGAGGGTCTGTGAATAACTGTTGCTTGCTTTTCTTAAGTATAGCATTTTTGAAAGTATACCCAATAATCACCAAAAGCAAACTATTGAAAATGACCAATTCTAGCATAAAATCACTTTCCATATTACCATATGAAAGGAGAAAACTAAAATAAGTTGCCCATCTAGCATATTATTTAAAAACACAGAGATTAAATAACTACAAATTTGGAAAGGAACTGATTTGTTGTATATTATATAGTTGTATATTAACTATATCTGAACTATACTCGATGAATTTCTTTAAAGAATAAATGTGTCAAATTTCAACAAAATCAGTCTGAGGGGAGCTGAATTGTTTCATGTGGCTGGCACAGGGGGATCAGGAGGAGAGAAAAGAAAACAAGATCGCGAAGGAGGTTAAGACGAGTGAAGAGCAGTCTTGGGACGACAATCTGGCCACGTGGAAGGAGAAGGCAGTACGAGCTGGGGCCCCATAAAGAAGTGAAGGCTGTGGTGCTCTAGGGGCTAGTTCGCCCCATGAATATTTAGATCAGGGGTCTCCAACACGTCGCTCGTGAGCTACCGGTAGCTCACAACCCCTTTCGAAGTAGCTCGCCAAAGGGTTAATGAATCCTACATAAATTTGAAAACTTGATTAGTCAAATTAGGGCTGGGTGATCTTTCCAAAAAATCATATCATGATCCTTTTAACATAAAATCATGATCCACAACCTCAATTGCAATCTGTCTTTTCAATGTGGCATACACTTAAGAGACTATCCGGACTCAAACTCATCAACACCAAAGTAACACTTTATTTTATATATCAAACAAAGTTGAATTCAATTGTTCTCTCATTAGCTAGCTAAGCAGAGTTAAGGAACACTCCTCGAAACTGGCAAGTGAGTGAGGAAGGCCCCTTTCCTCGGCCCGCTGCGTGTCTCTGGGAATCGCACAAATAAATCCATACCACAAGCGAACTTTGATTCTTAGCGCAGTGAGGGAAGTCGCAAAATCAACCAGAATGCTCAAGCAAATTATAAAAAAAAACCCAATCTAAATTCTTTAAGTAGTTCTCTCATTCGCTAGCTAGGCGGGGGTAAGGTACACGCCCCAAGGCTGCAGCATGAGTGAGGAAGGCCCTGCCCCACTCCCCTCTGCCCGCTTCATCTCACTCAGATTAACGCAAATAAATCGGTGCTGCAAGCAAACTATGATACATAGCGAAATGAAAGAAGTCGCAAAATCAACCGGAATTTTCAAACAGATTATAGAAAAAAAAATGATCTAAATCTATTAAGTAGTTCTCTCGTGAAAAGCAAACAGACATACAGACAGACAGACATGGGATTTTGCATATTATATATTAGTAATATATAATATATAAATAATGTGCAGTTAAAGTCTCAACAGCATTCTCAGCTTTTCTAGAGCCAGATAACTATAAGAATCTTCACCAAGCAGCTCTGAAAATGTCTGCTATGTTTGGGTCTACATACCTCCGTGAGTCTGACATGAATGTCATGAAACCAAAGTTTAGAAGAAGATTGACAAATGAACATTTAAATGACTCCATAAGAGTGAACCTAAGTGGCTCCACTCCACCATACACCTGCCTCTCTTGTTGGCTCCATGCAGTGCCAGTCATCTGACTAACTAAAAAACACATCACACATGCAACTGGACATGTGAATACTCTTGTGAAGTGAAACAGTGACATGGGACAAAATGACAAATGAAGAAGTCATATCTGTGTATTTGTAATTGCATTGTTACAGCATTCATGTTTTAATTCAATTGTGTGATATACACGAGAAAATGCATACAGACATACAAAATGCACTTGCAGGTGAACTCAATATGTTTTATGAAGTTTTAATGCAAAATGTGAGTTGTGGACACCAACATTTTGTAAATGTTCAGGCAAAACAAGCTTATTCAGTTGGTTTGGGTTGAAATAAGCTCTGAGAATAAACATTAGAAAACATGAGTAGCTCTCTGCCATTTTCATTAAGTAAAAGTAGCTCTCAGGTGAAAAAAGGTTGGAGACCCCTGACTTAGATAGAGTGGGGTGAGCAAGGCAGATGACCTCCCTAAGCATCTGAGGAGCAACTGAGTGAGCGCGAAGGAAGACCTCAGAAGAGTCTGGCTGTGCAGTTTGGAGGCAGCCAAGACAGGGGTCGACAGAAAGGAGTTTGGGGCTGCTGAGTCTTTGCTGTAATGGGTGAGCTGGGGAGAAAGAGAAGGAGGTGGGCTGAGATTGTGAAGAGTTAGACTGCATTTTAACCTCTGATTTTAATGGATTTATTAGGGTTTTTATCCCCACTTTCACTTGGTTTTTATGGATTTATTTATGTAATTTTTTTAGAACACTGCACAGTGGACACTTTTTGGTTTTGTTTTTGACTGTTTTTAATAAAAGTACCTGAGCACTTTCCCCCATCCCCTGGCTTCATTTGAGACTTGTCGTCATTTGTCAGCTCATCTCAGTCATATCTTTCGACGGTGTTGGGTTCTACAGACTTCCATATGTGAAGAGGGAGTCTGGAGGGGACCGGCATCGTCACATGCAGAGGTAACAAAGCATGAACTACAAGGGGCAAACAACAAACCATACAAGTGTGGTCCTATCTGCCTGGTAAGCTGACTCTGCACTGTCCTACCTTATGGTACCTCCTGCTTGCTCCTTCCATCCTCCTTCATTTTTTGGCCTTTCTTCCCACTTTCCAAGTGAGTTTCTTTCTAACACCATTCTTTCTGACACTAAGCACCCTTGATCAATGTCCAGTGACCTCTGTCGCTATCCGGTCTGGAGCACCTGCCTGATTTGCAGCATGAATGCAAATTATCTTCACATAGGCATTGCATTTTACAATGATGACTCATCTGGACAAAGGATGTGTGTTATATTATGACATTACACAATGGTTTGTGTTATTTCACGATCGTATTGAGGTTGTGTTTGTAAAAATATTTTGAGCTATACTTTAAATAATTCTAAATTTTGACTTTTAAATCTTCTTGAAAAAATATGTTTGATGATAATAATTTAACCTCAGTTTATCTGACAATGATTGAGGGGAACCACACCGGCCCGCAATCATTACATTCACACTTATGATAGCTTTGTTAGCTTTGTTAGTATTTTTGGTTTGTGAAACCTTCTGGTTCTGAATTAAAGAGCTTGTAAGAAATTTAACTTATATGAGTAATAATTTCTTATGTAATAAAATCAAAACACAGTGTCTCACCTGCCATAAAATGTTTATGCAGGGGATGTATAGAATGAGATGTAGAATGCGACTGAATGAAAATGGTGCATGCATGTGTGTAAGGACAGCTTTTTTTTTAGTCTGATCCTGAGAGCACTTCCAGGATTACTTCTGGTATTTGTGAAGTACTTCTGTGTTAACCCTAGAAAACCCCTGGGATCATCTGCTTTGAGCTTCCTCTGTCAGTCCTAGGTGCCCTTCCCAGACTTTAAAGGGCCAAACAACCTTTTATGTGCCTCAATAACAGCTCTTGGTGCCACCAGTTATAGGGGTGGGGAATGTACAAACTTTTATTGTGATTTTCCGATTGTCTTTCCATTATACCCTTATTCCGTTATAAATTACCTTTCTGCTGTCCATTCTGGGGATGCTCAAAAATGGTCTACCTCAGGGGTCCTCAATCACAGTCCTGGAGGGCCACAGTGGCTGCAGGTTTTTGTTCTAACCTGGTTGCTTAATTAGAAAGCAATTCTTGCCAATAATTTATTTTCATGGCTTGTTAGTGCTTTAACTCTGCTATGTCAGGTAATTCTCATATCCTACATTTTCTTCCCCTTTCTAAGGATATCCTCTAAATGATTTGAAGGCTAAAATGGATGAGTAATTCTCAGTCCTTCACTTTTTTCCCTTTACTTTCCTTCCAGGTATTGAATTAAACCCAATAGTGCACAATAAATACACACAGGTGTAAATGGTAACAAGCTAAAAGGAGAAATGCTGGTCTCTTTTGTCATTTGCATGTTATTGCTAATTAGGAGCAATTAAAAAACAAGAATACAGTTGATTAAAACTAAAATAGGCAATAAGGGTTCAAAATCATAATGAGTGAGACAACTACAGTGAAGCAGAAGTGTTACTTGAGCAATAAGTACCTCTTATTAAGCAATTGGGTTGGAGCAAAAACCTGGAGCTACTGCGGCCCTCCAGGACCGTGATTGTGGACCCCTGGTCTACCTTCTGTGATCTTATAACACATCTGCTGATACAGGCCATAACCATGATTAACATTATATGTTATTAAATATATTTCGAAGCAAAGTCATGAAATAGATGAAAAGATGTGATTGCACAAATGTACAACATTCAATTTAAGCAATCTGACTAGATAGGGAAGAAAAGTGCTTATTCATTCTGTTTCATAATGTGGAATTTATTAATTGGTCCCTGAGGGCAATAGTATTGCAAGTCATGTCAAAGTATCCCAACATTATTTACTGCTATAACATTCAGGGGTACAAGAGGAATATTTGTCACCTCACAGCATGTGACTCTTAATTTGACTCCAAGTTTAGATGAATTATGAATGCCAGGTTGTCCCTGAATTCAAAAAGATTCCCTCCCAAAGTCACATGCTGACATTGACTCACACTGACAAAGAGGCTGATATAGTGGGCCATTAGAATCCAGAGGTTGTGGGTTCGCAGTTGGCCACTGGCAGTTTACCACAGCGTAAATCAGCAAACTAAAAAGACTCACAGTGTTTGTGTGTGAGCCCACGACAGGACATTGAGGCTATGGTTGGAAGTACAGGCAAGAAAGAAAACAGCAGTTTTGGTGGCAAAATAACCCTTAGGGAGTGAGAAGTAGTATTGTTTCTTTCCACCTCAAAAAAATGTAAAAACTCCACAAAAACCTAATTTTAGAAAGATTTGCATTTCACAAATTGAGAAATTGCACGTGAAATGTATTTTAGGGTCACATTTCACAAAACTGTGTGCTAAACAAAGTTATACTGTTTCAGTCATTATTACTTACTTTGGTTGATTTATTGAACTTCTTAAGACCTCAGCTCCCGGGAAAAAGATCTTTTTTGGCCTCGTAGACTGGGACTCAACTTTTCTTGCTTTGACACTTCAAAAATCAAATCACAAATCACAGAGAAAAAAAAAAAAGAAAAAAGAAACAAATCACATGGAAAAGACTTAATCTGAAACATCAAAATTAAGGAATAGTTTGTTAGGTTAACACTTTAGTTGAGGCTATCACCTGTGATGAATGCATTAGTCATATACTGTATTGTGGTAAGACATCAGCAAAGGCATCTTAATAACACAAAGCGTCAATAGAGAGGTTATTTACAGTATGTCTGTGCAACGTGAAACCTAAAATAACCACCTTGGTGGCTCATATGGGAATAATGCGTCTCTTGATATTGCATATTTCAGGATAAGGTTTGTGAATCCTTAATTAATGCTTAATAAGATCAAATAACACACTCATTTACTAATAATTTTACCAGGGGATCACAAGGTGTTAATATGTCACACTTCACAGAGGTTAACATCCACTTTACTGTTGCTTTGCAAGTGTTGTGACCTTTAAGGGATGCCAGAGAGCCCCAAACCCTATACACAACCTCACAGACAGAAATCCAGATTCAAACAAGTGTATACATTTAATAAAGTACCTTTACAGAGGCTTCTTTCTTATTCGCAACACAAAACACAATTCTCTTCTCTCTCTTCCTCGGCGAGTTTCATCTTTCCTCCGCACCTGACTGCAACTCAGATTGGGTGAGGCAGATTGACTCCTCTTTATGTCGGACCTAGGAGTACTTCCAATGCCGTGATGTTACATGGTCAGCCAGAAGTCCCCCAAAGTAAGAACAGCCAATCCTAGCAGGGCTGCCCCATAATATTACAGACCCCAGCATAGCTGGCAGGTGTTTGTATGGGTTCCCCTGCCCAGGAATGCTGCCAACTAGCATGTCAGGGGAGCATTCGGCCTTGAAATGCCATCTTTACATTTATATTTACTTATTTGGCTGATGCCTTTATCCAAGTTGACTTACAACATTTATGGTACAACTAGCTGAAATACCCAGCGTTGCCCAGGAGGAAAATAAAGTTTTTTTTAATTGTTTGAGAAAAACATAATAAAAAAAACACAACTTTAAAAATAAAAATAAATTAACAAACAGTAAAGACTCACTAATGTGCTTATTTTGTGGTCTTGTATGTATGTTATCATCTAGTTAATGCTTGGAACCAGCCAACTCTATTTAATTTGAAAAGCAACAGGGACATGGTGCTGCTTAAACATAAAGAATGCTGGCAGTCGCCTGCTATATGCTAACTGTGTAAGCCAGCACGGGATTCTAAAAAGTATTGAAATTGTCAGAACTAATCCGGGCATCTCTCTCCGACGTGTATCGTTCGTATCGTTTGTGCATTAGCAGCTGTGACTCTTTCTTCGGAGGTTTTGTTTTGCTGGTGTGCTGGCCTCACTTGCGTATTCTTGGAGCTGGAGCCCTCACCCCGACTCTATGTCTCACTTCCGGGTTGGATAGACACACACACTTGCATGCGTAGATCTCTATTTAATTTCAAAAGCAACAGGGGCGCTGTGGTGCTCAAACATAAAAAATGCTGCCAATCACCTCCAGTTCGCCCTCTGGTGGTTGTTCCGAGTGTTAACTGGATGATAACATGCATACAAGATCGTAAGATCACCCGGCTACCATCGGACTTACAAACAGTTAAAAACATCCACATGCCGAGAATGAAGAACACCATTCCGTCGATATGCTCCATTGTTGTGTGTTTGTTTGTGGTGCGTTTACAATGATGTCATGGCAGTAGAGGCGGCGCAACTATAACGACACGTGAATAATCCTGCCCACTCTAAAGCGGTACTAAACTGCAGTCGAAACGCAAACCGAGCCAAACTGAGCCGAACCAAGGTGAGCTGTACTGAACCGTGCTGTGCCGTACTATGCAGTGGAAATGCGCCATAGGAAACAAGCATTTTTTGGTTGAATGCTGGTTCATCTTGTTGACGTTTTCAACATAGTCTTCTGTAGTAGAGACCTAAGGAATGCTACACATTTTGTTAGCAGTAACAGTGCAACATTATTTATTTTACTGTAGGATTTCACAATAGAGTAATATATTTCTATCCTAATTTTAAGATTAGGACACTAGTAAGGTCATTTAACCCAAAGAATGATATTAAATAGTCCAGAAGTATTGTTCATTATCAAAGAAAAAAATTAAACCCTGTTTTTGGACATTTCCCCACTTACTAATCCAGCTCTGCTCTCTTCAAGACATCTACTTGAATACTGTTATTGAGTGTGGGCCCCTCCAGAGTGGACGCTGAACCCAGAAAGACATCGGAACAGACCAGTAAAGGATTAGGAAAGATTATTTATCACACAAAAACAAAATTAACAGGGGAAAGTAAAAGGAAGGAACAGAACAAGACAAAAAAGGAACCAAAGTAACAAAAGATGTGCTCCATTGGGTCTTCGTATAGAATCCAGAGCTAACTATCCAAACATAAATACTCTACCCAATGTCCCAGTCTTCCTTCTTTTTAATACATTGGCCTCCTCTTCCTCCTTCCCACTGCCCCTCAACTTAGTGAGGAGGAGAAGACTTTCATAACCTCCAGGAGTTTTTTGGGTCCCAGATTCAGTTGCTGCAACGTTCTCTCAGGTCACTATGATTTCCACTTTACAAATACTGAAAAGCCTCTAAAGAGACCATAATTCTTGTAGCGAAATAATTCTACTGCCCACAATTGGCTTGGAGATATTCCTAAAAAACTCAACCTCTGCCAGGAAACTGCTGGCATGGCATCCAGGCCATTTAAGGAAACCCTGCATGGCCTTGCAATCTCTTTTTCCCTCCTCCTCTTTGTTAGAACACACCGCACTGCTAATTTTACTGGCTGGGAACTGTACAATTCTCTCACAAAAGGTTCTTCATACTGTAGAGGCATCCTTCCTGTAGTGTTCCTGGCAGCTAGACTATCCCACCATGATAGAGCCTGTTTCTACCAAAGTTAGCAGCACCAGCTTGGTTCAGGATAGTAAAACAGTGCAGAGGATTGGTGAAGGCATCATAGAATCTTACTAGCACCAAATTACCTTCTGTGTAGGACACATACTTGCTACCTTTAAAAGGCAAACTGAATAATTAAATACCTCGGCCATCCTGCACAGTCAGTTTTCTCATTTCTCCTATCTGACAAACAGATCAGGACAATTAGGGCACCAGTAGGATTCAGGGACAGTTTCTACCTACGTTGTAAGGTTACTGAAAAGCCAGTTATAATAACAACTAATGTATGTGTTCTTACAATGTATATATACAGTGACTTCCATAATGTGTGGAACAAAGACACATCAGAAGCGATTAAAGTGCACATTACAGACTTTAATGTAAAGGGATTTGTGTACATTTTAATCACACAATGTAGAAATGACAACAATTTTTCTACATGATCCCCAATTTCAGGGCATCATAATATTTTGGAGAATTGGTGTCACAGGTGATTTACTCAGATGTGTTTCATTGCTTCATTAGTGTAGTCATAAGATACTGAGGCTTGCTTCTACCTTTTGGAATCTGTAGTTGCCATTGTTCAACATGAAGGCAAGAGTTATGTCAATGAAAGTCAAAGAAGCTATTATGAGGCTGAAAAACAAGAATAAACCGTCATTGGTAAAACCTTAGGATTACCCTAAATCAACTGTCTGGAATATCGTTAAGAAGAAAGAACACACTGGTGATCTTAACAATCACAAAGGGACTGGTAGGCCAAGGAAGACCTCCACTGCAGATGACAGAAGAATCCTTACTATGTTAAAGAAAAGCCCCAAAATGCCTGTCTGAAAGACCAGGAACAGGAGGCAGATATGTATGTGTCAGAGTTGACTATCTGCAGAAGACTTTATGAACAGAAATACAGAGGCTATACTGTAAGATGCAAACCACTAGTTAGCCATGAAAACAGGATGGCCAGATTATAGTTTGATAAAAAGTACTTAAAATAGCCTGCAGAATTCTGGATAAAGGTCTAAGTGGACAGACAAGACAAAGGTGAACCTATATGGCAAGAGCAAAGTGTGGAGATGAAAAGGAACTGCCCAAGATGCAAAGCATCCCACAATATCTTTAAACATGGTGGTTTATGGCTTGGGATATGCAACAAAGTACTAAATATAACTGATTTAAAATACCTGCTATGGCTATATTCCAAACATTGTGGTAGCCAGAAATGAGAGGACCATTTAGAAAAACCTCTACATGGTGTGATCAAAATGTATGCAAATCCCCTTACATTAAAGTCGGCAATGTGCACTTCAATCATGTCTGAATTGTTTGATTTACAATTTTAAACTGTTAATCAAAGGGGTATAGTAGGAAAAATGTGTCTTTGTCCCAAACATTGTGGAAGTCTCTGTATATAATGGATATATGTTGCATTTTATGCATGTTTTGTATTTTAGTGTGTATTTCTTGGTATTGTATTACTGTCTACAGAGACATGCATGTAAGAATTTCACTTTATTATGTCTGCATGACAGTACACTTGAACTTCAGGTTAATTGCTATTTAAATAAAAATGCTTTCCTGAAGAAATGGTTACTACAGGTTGTATCCTTCTTGAGTTATAATATTTGTTAAAGAAGGACAGATGGACAAAATAATTACTCATTTCTTTAGAAAGAGGGGCTCAAAGATGGTCATCTGTATGTGTGTTTGTTTGGCATCTTGTCCAAGACTGGTGTAGAAGATTAGCCTGGCTGCAGACAGACACACAGACCAACAATGTCCAGAACGCACACGCTTATTGTTTTTGGCACAGCACAATGCACAAACCCCAATAAAGCTCAGTCTTTTCTCCAACCACCTCTACTCCTCTCCCACAAGCTCTGTCTTCTTCCCCGACTCACTCGCTTGCTGGAGTGAGGCAGCCTCTTTCTTACAGCACCCGGAAGTGCTCCAGTTGCTCCTCGATCAAGTTCCGGCTGCACCGGGTGTGGCAGAAGTGCTGTAGATCACAGCTTGCACTGTCCAGGCGCCCCTGGTGGTGGCCGTGGCCCCGCAGGGTTGAGCTTCTAAGCTCCGTCCCATGGCCCCGATGTAAACCAGGGGCTGCCCTCGTATCCCGGGGAGGTACTGCTGGTGATATGTCCACTCCCGGTCCTCTCCTCAAATAGGCGACCTGGCCGGGGCTTATCACACTGGTTAATAGTTTACTTGATTCTACGAGGACAAAATTTTGCTTCACAAAATGAATTGAATTAAGTGCTGGAGAACACAGAAACATTGATGATGGTATCAAAGAAAGCAAAGGAAGAAGATTAAGGATTTGGATTCTAGACAGAAAAGTCTCAGCTTACATTATGTAACTGGGGAAAAGAAATAGATGTGAGTTTCATTTTGGGCAGACACAAAGTTTTCAGTATAGTGCTCCTCTTGAGGCAGAATCTGTCCTTTTGGATGAAATACACATTGATATACTAATGTACTGGTGGTGCAGTTGGAAGCCTGGGGTCGGTTTTCTACATCTGGCTGGACAACTTTTGTGCAAAAGAGGACACAAATATATCCAAATTCTGGCTTTAGGTAATAACTCCGTGATGGGGAATGGCAACGGGTGGCATGTTGGTCTGACATGCAAGTAAGAATTTTACTGTACTCTTAACACATGGCTATACTACTACTACTACTACCACTACCTAATCCTGTGTTTCCTGTAAGGGCAGCGGAAATGTCAAACTCCTAACAATGAATAAAAATTTGAAAACAATAAATGCTATGTAATGTGTTACTTATCGTAGAGAGTGGGTTTACTGGGTGTAGCCAAGAATTAAAATCAGCAGGATGAGAAAGTATATGAATCATATTTACAGTATGTGTATAATCAATCAGTTCAAATTGTAAGAAACACAGTGACAGTCATACAATATATTTTAGGGGTGCAAACCTGAAAAACAGCTCTCACCACCACAAGGCTACACCTATGGGTTCACGTAATAGTGCTTTCTTCTCAGACTTTTGGCAAAATGTGAATGAAATCACTGCATTCAGTCTGTATATGCACTATCCATTCTGATACTTGTTGTTATACATGAACTTGCACCGTGTGAAAGTGTTGCTTAATGTCTCTGAATATTACAAACATTTGGCATTGCTTTGAGGGGGACACTTTTGAAAATTTCCCATTCAAAAACTTTATTTTACCTTGGTACATTTTTAGCAAAAAAATGAAAGTGTAAATCTAATAATTACATAAATTGTAGGGTCACCAGTGAACTTTCAATCTAAATTCTGTCAATTCACTATATACAGTACTAGTTGTCCCCCACAACTCGTCTTGCATAGTAGTGAAATAGGACAAACTTTAAAAATCAATAAATAAACAGCTATCGCTAGCTAAGTGGAGCCAAGGTCTGCTCCAAAATGTGGCCAGAAGTAGAGTGATTTGAAAGGAGGAAGGCACATGAGTGAGGAGGACCCAAGGGCTCCCCACTCCTGATGTCACCCTTGGCCCACAGCCTCTGTCTTGGATTAGAACGAATAAATTGCTCCTGAAAGCAAACTATGGTACTTAGCGTGATGAGAGAAGTTGCAAAATCAACCGGAATTTTTTTAGGTAAATTACAGTATTTTTCTCGTGGAAAGTGGACAGACAGACAGGAGTTTATATATAGATGATGTAAATACCACCCCATAACATATCATTTTCTAAACCTTCTTAATTCTGAGCAGGATGAAGTTAATATTTATCATCAAATATTCTGAAAAGCAGAAAAAAATGTGTGTTTCAACCCTTTACTGGTTTTAATATCGGATGAGAAGTAAGTTCAGACCCACCACTTCAGGTAAATGTACAAGAATCTTGAAGAGTGTCCTTGTGACCAACACTCCTCCTTGCACAGTCCCATTACAATGCAAATCACACTTTTGGGTTTTAAAAACAAACAAGTATATTGAAAAAGTATAAAATACGAGGATAAGTATAAAAGCAAAGGCAATTTGAAAATTATGCAGTAACCACACTGGATAGAAGCTGACGCTATACAAGACATTAGCAATGGTTTTTGGGTAGTTTAAACATGCACAACACAGCACTCCGCTATTAGTCGAGTTGAAGCCAATGTTTCTACATGTCTTCTACTAAGAGAAGCTTCTATCTGGCCACTCTGTCATAAAGCTCTGATTAGTGGAGTGTAGCAGTGACAGATGTCTTTCTGGAAGTTTCTTCAATCTCCACACAGGTTCTGAGGAGCTCATCCAGAGTAACCACTGAGTTCTTGGTTGTCTCTCTTATTATAACCTTTCTATCATGTTTGCTTACTTTGGCTGAGGCCAGGTCCAGGAATAGTTATGATTGTTCCATACTTCTTCCATTTAAAAATTATGGAAGCAACTGTTCTCTTGGGAACATTCAATGTAGAAGGCCTTTTTTTTAGCATTCCTCAGATCTGTGCCTCAACACAATCCTGTCTCCAGGCTCTTCAGGAAATTCCTTCAATCTCATGTTTTGGTTTTGGCTCTGATACACATTGTCAGCTGTGGGACTTTCAGTAGGTGTTTGTTTTTCCTAATCACATGTGCAAGCAATTGAATTGACCACAGGTGGACTCCAAACAAGTTATAGAAACATCTCAATGATGAGCAATAGAATGGGATGCAGTTGAGCTTGATTTCAAGAGTCATACCAGAAGGTCTGAATACTCATTGTCAATGTGACATTTCAGTTTATCTTTAATACATTTGCATAAATATCTAAAGTCCTGTTTTCACTTTGCCATTCGGGGAATTGAATGTTGTTTGATATGGGGAAAAAAACAAATGATTTAGCGTACGACTGCAACATAACAAAATGTGAAACAGTTGAAAGGGTCTGAATACTTTCTGAATCTGCCATACATTTCTTAGTTACACTACTTTAAGTTACCATATTCCTTAATATTTAGTATTCATTACTATATAAGCCATGCGAAAATACATCCATCCATCCATCCATTTTCTAACCCGCTGAATCCAAATAGGGTCACGGGGGTCTGCTGGAGCTAATCCCAGCCAACACAGGGCACAAGGCAGGAACCAATCCTGGGCAGGGTGCCAACCCACCACAGGACACACACAAACATACCCACACACCAAGCACACACTAGGGCCAATGTAGAATCGCCAATCCACCTAACCAGCATGTCTTTGGATTGTGGGAGGAAACCAGAGCGCCCGGAGGAAACCCACGCAGACACGGGGAGAACATGCAAACTCCACGCAGGGAGGACCCGGGAAGTGAACCCGGGTGCGAAAATACACTGTGGACATATTTTACTGGTATATCAGCATTACTGCAAGCTAGCAGAGGTGTACACTTTACAGCAGGGGTGCCCACACTTTTTCGGCTTGTGAGCTACTTTTAAAATTACCAGGTCAAAATGATCTACCTACATTAAAAATTATATATATATATATATATATATATATACACTCACCTAAAGTATATTAGGAACACCTGTTCAATTTCTCATTAATACAATTATCTAATCAACCAATCACATGGCAGTTGCTTCAATGCATTTAGGGGTGTGGTCCTGGTCAAGACAATCTCCTGAACTCCAAACTGAATGTCAGAATGGGAAAGAAAGGTGATTTAAGTAATTTTGAGCGTGGCATGGTTGTTGGTGCCAGACGGGCCAGTCTGAGTATTTCACAATCTACTCAGTTACTAGGATTTTCACGCACAACCATTTCTAGGGTTTACAAAGAATGGTGTGAAAAGGGAAAAACATCCAGTATGCGGCAGTCCTGTGGGCGAAAATGCCTTGTTATACGTTAGACTTAGTGATTACTAAAGGACTGAAAGTTGATATAAAACAGATCATTGATATTGGTCTATCAGACCATTTTCTTCTACTTTTTAATATAGAAATAATGATAAAAAACACTCATGAGAAGCATATTGTTAAAAACGCTTCTTTGACTCGGCAGCAGCTTTAAAACTTACAAACATTTTAAGCAATCAGTCCATTTATAGTGCCAGCTATAATAGCGAGGATAATGTAAATAGTAAGGTGGAAAGATTTAATACTAAAGTGAGAGCTGCTGTTGACATAGTTGCACCTGAAAAGAGCATTGTTATACCATGGAAGACCCAAAGAGTGTCTGATTTAAAGAGAACATGCCGTAGAGCTGAGCGTCAATGGAGGAAGACTAAACTTACTATCCACCATGAAATATTAAAAGTCAAAATAACAGAATACAATAACACTGTCCGTCTTGAGAGACGCTGCTATTTCTCCAAGATTATAAATAACAATGCTAGTAATCCCAGAGTCTTATTTTCTACAATTGATCGCCTACTAAACCCAGGTAGCTCAAAGGAATGCCTCCTAAGTGCTTCCAGTGAAACCTGTGAGGCTGTGCTGTATTTTCAATCAAAAATTAATGATATTAGAAATAACATAGTATATCCCTCCAACACTAAGGATCCTCCTAAACCCCAGCATCCTGTTATAAACAAATTAAACTCTTTCACTAGGATAGATTTACCTGATTTAAAAAAATAATCTCTCAATTAAAACCTCCACCTGCGCCCTTGACCCGATACCAACAAGGTTTTTCAAAGAAGTATCAGGCGTGCTAATTGATAATGTTCTTGACATAGTAAATTGTCACTAGATACTGGGGTCTTCCCAGACTGTCTTAAGACTGCTGTAGTTAAACCCCTACTTAAGAAACATAATCTTGACCCTCAGCTCTTGAAAATTTTAGACCCATCTCTAACCTGCCTTCTTAAGTAAAGTTCTGGAGAAGGCAGTCATTATGCAGTTAAATGACCACCTAAATAAACATGCTATTCTTGATAAATTTCAGTCGGGTTTTAGAACAAATCACAGCACAGAAACTGCACTCGTTAAAGTAGTAAATGACTTGGGTAAATGCAGACAGAGGCCATTTATCTGTTCTCATCCTCTTAGATCTGAGTGCTGCATTTGACACCATTGATCACAACATTCTTAGAAATCGCCTTAGTCAATGGGTGGGCCTCTGGCAGTCTTAAATTGGTTTGAATCCTACCTGACAGGGAGAAAATTTTTGTTAGTTGTGGGAATTACAACTCAAGACACATGATATCCAATATGGTGTTCCACAAGGCTCTATCCTGGGTCCGCTGTTATTCTCAATCTACATGCTTCCGTTAGGTCAGATTATCTCAGGGCACAACGTGAGCTACCACAGCTATGCTGATGACACACAGCTGTACTTATCAATAGCACCTGATGACCCGATTCTATTGATTCACTAACACAATGTCTGACTGTATCTCAGAATGGATGAATAGTAATTTTCTCAAGTTAAATAAAGAGAAAACTGAAATTTTAGTGATCAGCAATAATGGATACAATGAGGCTATTAGAAATAAACTGGATACATTAGGATTAAAAGTCAAGACGGAGGTAAAAAGCTTAGGGGTGATTGTTGACTGTAATCTGAATTTTAAATCACATATTAATCAGATCATTAGGACAGCATTTTTCACTTAAGAAACATAAGTAAAGTTAGACCTCTTATATCACTGAAAGATGCTGAGAAATTAGTTCACGTTTGTTTTCAGTCGACTAGATTACTGTAACGCACTCCTCTCAGGACTACCCAAAAAGATATAAATCGCTTGCAACTAGTGCAGAATGCAGCTGCTAGAATCCTAACTAGGAAAAGAAAATCAGAACACATTTCTCCAGTTTTAATGTCACTACACTGGTTACCTGTGTCATTCAGGATTGACTTTAAAATTCTGCTTATGGTTTATAAAGCCTTAAATAATCTCACCCCATCTTATATATCGGAATGTCTGACACCTTATATTCCAAATCGTAACCTCAGATCCTCAAATGAGTGTCTCCTTAGAATTCCAAGAACAAAACTTAAAAGAAGTGGTGAGGCGGCCTTCTGCTGCTATGCACCTAAAATCTGGAATAGCCTGCCAATAGGAATTCGCCAGGCTGATACAGTAGAGCACTTTAAAACACTGCTGAAAACACATTACTTTAACATGGCCTTTTATAACTTCATTTTAATCTTAATTTAACTTAATCCTGATACTCTATATGTTCAATTCCTCAAAATAACTATTCATGGTGGCTCTAAAATCGGTACTGACCCCTACTCTCTTTTCTGTTTCTTTTTCCGTTTTTTGTGGTGGTGGCCTGCGCCACCACCACCTACTCAAAGCTTCATGATGCTCAAACAATGATGGACGGATTAAAAGGCAGAAGTCTACGTGACCATCATCATCTTCCTGCAAGGAAATAGGAATGACCACATTGCTTTCTGTGTGGATGGTGAAAGAATGCCATTACTGGCAGAACAACCAGTCAAATGGTGCTTTTCTAATATTGACAGGTACACCCATGAATAACACAAAGTACTGGATAGTCAAAGCCACAGAAAAAATATAACAAACAAAAGCAAGTGTACAGCTTTAGTGGTAGCCTGAATGTGTATATCACTTTGTCTCTTGAAGTGCATTTCTTGAATTTGACTTTCATATCCTCATTCTGCCCACCACAAGTTGTTAGCTCTGAGTCAGACAATTCAGACAAAGTTACCTGAATTCTCTAAGCTGTGTCGTAATGCAAATTTATCACGTTAGTCAATTGGATAAAATAAAAATATGACCTAGTCAGCCAGAAATTACATTTTTGTGGTTGAATTATATTTGGAACAAAGTGACAAATATTTAATATGCTTTGTTTGCTCTTTATTTTAAAGAAACAAATGTAGTTTATCTTTAATTGCTCTTTTTGCTGACAAAATAACAAATCAACAGTGACCTCACAATTCTACAGTGCCATCCAGTGAGATGCACATTGCAGAAAGCTGATGCCAGTAAAGCAGTGGGTCCAATCAGAGTACCCAAACGGGCATTAAAGGTATGTGCAAATCAGCTTGCAGGGGTTTTTCCTAAGATATTCAACCTCTCATTACAGCAAGCTGCTTTTACAAACATGCCTTACATTCTCCATTATCATTCCAGTGCCCAAGAAGTCAGTAGTGAAATGTTTAAATGACTATCGCTCGGTTGCTCTTACACCAATAATTAAAAGTGTAATTAAAAGTCCAATCTCTCAAGATTGGTCTTTTCATACATCAGATCAATCATTACCCAGACCTAGACCACCATCAATGCAAACTAATCTGAAGAAGATGCAGTCTCAATTGCACTCTATATGGTTCTGACACATTTACAATAGCCAAACACCTACATGAGGAACCTATTTGTAGACTTTAACACTGTATTTAATGTCATAATCTGCCATAAATTTGTCAATAAGTTAGGCAACCTAGGTTTGGACACAATTTTTTTTTGTCCTTTGTCATGGACTTTCTTTTGAACAGACTATAGCGTGTCAGAATTTAGATCCACACTTCTTCTACTCTCACAGAAACCCCACAGGTCTACATGTTGAACTCAATGCTATTCACTCTCTTTGCCCATGACTGCAGCCCCATTCACCCATCCAATACTTTAAATAAATTTGCACATGACACCACAGGATAACAGCCTAATCCTAAACAGCACCCAAACAAAAGCAATTATCGTAGACTTCAGAATAACTAAAACGACTGTTCATGTCCCCCTCCACATTTAAGCAGAAGTAGTGCCAAGTGTCTTGGAGTTTTCATAACAAAACAGCTGACATGGTCCCTTAACACCTTTTTTGTGGTGAAAAAGAAACAGGCCGAAATTCCTCAACAACTCCTGGTGAACATCTAGCACAGCACCATCGGGAGCATTCTTACCCATTGCATGATTGTGTGGTATTCTAGGTGCAAGGTGCCTGAGCAGAAGGATCTGCATCAAGTGGTGAAAATGGCCCAGTGAATTATCTGGATGGGCCTTTCACATCTGGACAGTGTCTATGTTAGCTAACTAAAGAAGTGTAGCAATATCAGCAAAGACACAACACACCTTGGCTATTCCCTGTTTGATCTTCTATTATCAGCTGCTATATGATGATCCAATCCTAACAAACAGACTGAAAATGAATTTATTCCTTCCCAGAGATGTGGCCAAAATCATCACCCTGTCCAACTGCTGAGAACTGATTTAAACCCCACCTTCGACTGTGTAAGTAAGTGGATGCTAGGTGGCACTGTTGCCCACCTTTTATCCCAACAGACGGACGCAGGATACAGGTTAAAAGCACTAACAAGACTTAAAATTTTTTCTTCTTATGAAATAGTGCCTCCAAAGCACCACAGCCACAATAAACACAACAATAAAGTAATACTAATTCCTAATTTCTCTTCCACACCTCCCAGCAAGCTCTGTCCTACTACCTCCCAACTCCGGCTCGCTTGCTGGGTCTCCAGCAGTCATTTATATAGTCCTAGACCCCGAAGCGCTTCTGTCCTTCCGTCCACGTAACTCATCAGCATTCCCAGGTAAAATGGGGAATTGTATTTTTCTTTAGCCCGGAAGTACTTCTGTGCCTTCATCCCCGTGACTTGGGAGTACTTTGGGCTATGTGAACAGTAGGGACTCACCAGTCTCCCTGCAGCGTCTCCTTCTGGCACCCACGGCACAGGGCTGCGTTGCCGAACTCCAAGTCCCAGAGTGCTTTGCGGGAATCCGGGGCACCGCTGCAGTCCAGGGAAGCTGCCATCTATCGTCCTGGGGGAGGCAGCGTCCCTGATAAGCAGCCTTCCCCCATCCTTCCGTTACTGGATAAACTGCTGGCCGTCGCTTACAACTGTTATTACACACATATACCCTGTTCAGTGCCTAAAGGCTGAGGAGGCAGCTCTTACTTTTCTATGTACACAAATCTGAGCTATTTTTGTTTGATTTATTGCTGCTTTTATTACAACTGTCATGCCAAATTTTGTTATAAGCAAGTATAATGACAAGGAAAGATTTCTATCTATTCATCTTCTATGCATTTCCCATAAATTCACGTATAAGCTCCGAAGAGAGAAAATGAAACGTCACAATCCGAAGCTGTGAAAACCCCAATAGAACATGAGCGTGCTGCCTTGGCTTCTCAGATTGATGAAGGGGTCAGGAGTACATGGCGTATTCTAGTTACACTGTTTCCAAGAAATTGAGGTGTCATGGCTGAGTAGCGTTTATTGAAGTAACTGAAAGTTCACTACACTAGCTTAGGTGCGTCCTCCAATTATTTTGATTTTCTGTTAAGCAGTAGAATAGGATATCAAATTATGTTTGGCTCACACCACATATTTACCTTCTTAACACATTACTGTAAAGAGTGGGACCAGATGATGTGTTTCATGATTTATTTTGCTCAGAGTAGTCAGATCATTAGCAGGCAACTGCAGCTTGATCTGTGTAACCGCAATAATTCTTGGAAAGTATGAAAAGAAGCTTGGATTCAACAGCGTGCTTAAACTTTTGAAATTAAACCCCTCTAGATTTCTTTACTATGGTTCAAGTGAAGCCATTAATCTGAATATAATTCATTTTTTCTGAGACACAGCAACTTTTTCCTATTTATCTATATTATATAGACAAAAGAATAGGAATGCTGAGTTCAGGATGCACTCACAAAAGTAGTGAAAAGCATAAACTGGACAAAAAAACTGAAGAATGCACCGGCATGGTTTTCTTTTGGCATGCTTCATTTATCTCTATTTCTTGTCTAATATTTCTTATCATTCTTGTACACGTTTGCCTTTTTTCTGTGCAAATAGCAGAGGTCTGCATGAGCAAAGGGCAAGCTGAAACAAAACCTGCTGACAAAGCCTGAATGCTGTCACAAATGATTAATTAAGCAAAAGTCAAATCCAACTCCTTCTCTTTAAACTCGACTTAATTCTGTCGTGGCATTTAGTTGACACGTGCAGCTGTGAGACCTTCACTATTTTCTTACCTCACTTTCAGTGTGTCTCACACGTGTCCCGAAGAAGACTGAGCAGTAACTCAGAGAGCCTCAAACTCAAGATGGTGACCAAGCAAATTCGGAGATCATGAAAAGGTGTTTTGTGTTTTTGCAAATGTGATCTCTTTCTCTCTGCTCCTCTGAAACCCTCTGCCCTCCATGGCTCGTTTGGTCAGCTGTTCATTTCAACAGAAGTATTTGGTTTCCCTAAGTTCATAGGGAGTATCGCCTTCCCTTTTTAAATCATATTTATCTTCAAAAAACATTTTTTTTTGTTTGAATTTGTTTTGATTTTAATTTGAACTCTGCCTGCCTTCAGACCAGACTTCTGCCTTTTGCACAGAAAAACATTGTCAGCCATCGCCACCCTGACATAAATTTACAACGTTTATACAATGAACAGTTTTGAACATATTTAAGGTTAGAAAAGGTGGTCAGTTGCAATCTATCCCCATAACAAACGAGGCAAATTTAAACATAATTATCATGAGCAAAGCTGTTTGTTGCTCAAGGAATTTCAGGAATGTAAAGGCACGCTTAAAAAATAGAATCAACCGTAATTAACTTCAAATATACTGTAGGTTACTTAGATCTCAAGAAGATAAAATTGTGTTTCCCAAATATCAACAGCATTCCTTTTAAGTCTGATAACAGGTTAACCTAATGCCCTCGTGAATATCATTACAGGTTCTTCATTGCACGTGTAACAAAATAGTGGTACAGAATAGATGCAAAGGAGCAACAGTAAAACTTTGTTCCAAGGTCTTGGCATCTCCTTAAAGATACTCTTTTCAATTATCACATAAGAATATTTTTGAATGGGAGACAACCATTGTGCCCCATTGGCTAGTTTCATTGGGTTACAGCAAAGTCATCCTCTCATCCAATCAAGTCAGTTCTTTAGAGAGGTGGTACGGTATATTTCCACAACACATTATTGGACAGCTCGACTACTCTTTGTTATAATAATTGTCTCCTTCTGTAGATCAAATTCAGGATCTTACCTCAGTTTGTTTCACTATTTCAGGAGTCTCACTAAGACCCGTGCAGCCACTCGATCAGAATACCATTATCCTACCAGCAGCAATATTTAATTAAAATCTGTTCTTGGTTCAGTAAGCATTACCCATCCTTGTTTTACCCACTCCCCACTAATCCCAGACCAGCACTCAGTGAACAGCAGTAAAGAAAAGAAAATGTGAATTTACAGCTTTACAGACAAGACAAATATTGTACTTTCAACATAAAACAAACAACAGATACATTTCCAGAAAGAAAAGTAAAAAATTAACAAATTAGGGAGTGTGATACAATTGCTATTATTAACCCATTTTCCCAAATAACACAGTCTACTTTTACTGTCCTTAATGTTTAGTAAAGACCTGTCCACACGGGCGTTCAAATCTTGGTTAAATGAATGCGCTCTGAGCGACCTAGGTGTTTAAGTTGAGTTTTGTAGTGGAGCTTAATTGACTTAAATATGACATTACATTCACGATTGTTTGTTAAACGTCAGCTTGCAGCCCAGATTGTAGCTCTTTGTGTTTACCTGTGGGGAAGCTATGAGGCAGTCCAGAGTTTTTTTAACCTGTGCATTTTTGAGGTTCATCCTTCATTGGATTCGGGAAATATGGATCAGTTGGCTTTACTAGACCTTAACCTTGACCTCCTTATATTAAAAATCATCCTGATATGGTGACGTAGGCAGAGAAAACATCACCGATACTACAGGGTTCACCCTCTGACTGCACAGCGTGTGAAGAAAGAATCTTTTGTGTAATCTATGAAGAAATGTAATGATTTCTGTAGAAATTCTTCAAATTCTGTCGAATGCCAGTTTCAAGTTTTGATTGCTTACTGCAGCTGGTACAACACCATATTGCAGGCTGGCCAACCAATATGCGAGTCAGTGTTAGCCCTAAAGAGAGTCTACCTGTCACCTTGAGATAAGCAATATACAAACAATACTCACGCATGCACTCCCCCAGTGGTATTAATAATCCATAGTAGCTAAAGTTACGTCATTAGCACAGACCTACAAACTGTTTAAATTTCTCCATTATTATTTTATTGATAATGTGTGTATATATATATATATATATATATATATATATATATATATATATATATATATATATATATATATATATATATATATATATATATATACAGTGCCCTCCACTGTTATTGGCAATTAGTAAGAAGGCTTAGAAAAACATCACTCTTGGCTGAAAAACCACCATCTTGCACTGAAAAAATGAGAAACAATTAAAATAAGCTCATTCAAAGAAAAACATAGCCCTCATTAAGAAATAAAATGTTTTAACAAAAACACGTACCACAATTGTTTCCCCCCTTGGAAATGAATGTAAAACAATGTAAATTAAGCATGTTTCCTATTTAAATTGAACATTGTTGAGTTAATTGGAGCATATAGGAACTTTGCAGCTGAAATCAATGATTTCCTGATTAACTGGTATACAAGTGTGAGGAGACACAGAACCAAATTTCCTTAGCCAACCATCATCATGGTAAAGAAAAGAGAACACTCAATTCAGGGAATGGTTATAAAAAAAATAGCTACTCATCTGAAAATGCCCATTTCTACAATTAGGGCAATAATAAGAAAGCGGTCATCAACTGGAACTGTGACAAACTTGCCAGTTAGAGGACCAAAGTTTGTTTTACCCCAATATACAGTGAGAAGGCTGGTAAGAGAAGCAATAATATCTCCAAGGATCACTGTTGGGGAATTGCATGAAAAAGTAAAATCCTGGGGTTATAATGTCTCCAGAACCACTATCAGATGGCATCTTTATGCCAACAGATTACAGTGGAAACTTGGGTCACGAACATCTCGGACCCCATACAAATCGGGTTACTACCAAAACGTTTGCCAAACTTTTGCATCTGTTCACGACCACACACTCGGGTGACGAACAAACCAGTTTCCCTTCCGGTTCATATGCGCCGATGATTTCCACACGTGTTCAGTCTCTCCCTGTGCATTCCCTGTGCAGCGAGCAATCGAGAGAGAGAGAGAGTGCAAGAGAGAGAGAGCACGAGTAAGTGAGAGAGCGAGAGAGAGAGAGAGAGCGCAAGGAAGCAGTAAGGCCGAGAAGGCAGTTAAAGAATGCACCAGTCTTGTTTTTAAAGAGACTGCCTCTAGCATTGTTTTAATCTCGTTGTATTTAATGAAGACTTTTTTTCTATTGGATTTTAACCTCCACTTCACTTCTGTTTTTATGGGATCATTTATTTATTGAAGGATTCTGAAAGCACTGCACTTTAATTTGGACTTTGTTTTTGATTGTTGTTTTGTTGATTTTAATAAAAGCACTTGACACTTCTTGCACCATCTGATTGCTCCATTGTAGTGCCTCACTGTCTTGCTCATCAGTAACATTACCGATGGTGACGGGTTTAAAGGCTCCCGGAAGCGAGAGGGGAGCATGCTGCGAACCCGCATCTTCACATACTTTACCTCAAAACTGTAATCTCCTCTCCACCCAGTTCCTCTTCACTTAATTCATGCCAGAACTCGACTCATGCAACGTTAGTTTTCTTGGTTGTTTATGGTTAGTTTTTGTATAAATTACGGATTTTTCAAATATTCATTTTTTCCCTGTACTTAAAACTCATAAAAAGAGTGTTTACAGAGAGCGGTTCGTAAGGCTATAGCATGAACTCTTGCAATGTTAGTTTTCTCTGTTTAAGGTTTTCTAAGTGTTATTCAATGTTTTTACATTTAGTTTACTATTACACTGTGCATTCTATGGTATAATTAACTATTTTTGTGCTTAAAAATCTTATATATATATATATTAAATATATTTACATACAGCTTGTACGGTCCAGAACGGATTATTTGTATTTACATACAATCCTATGGGGTTGCGACCAGAGTTTTGGAACGAATTGCGGTCGTGACCCAAGGTTCCACTTTATTTGGAAGGTATGTCAGAAAGAAACATTTTCTGTCAGTTATCCGCAAATGAAAGCACCTGGAGTTTGTAAAACTTTATTACTACTATGACAGAAACTGTGTTCTATGGTCTGATGAAATAAAAATGGAACTTTTTGGCGATAAACACGCAAAGCAGCTTTGGTGTAAAAAGAAGGATGGCTATAATGACAAGAACCTTGTCCCAACTGAAAAATATGGTGGAAGTTTCGTAATGTTGTGGGGCTGTTTTTCCTCCAAAGGCCCTGGAAAAATTGTTAGGGTACATGGCATCATAGATTCTATGAAATATCAGGAGATTTTAAATCAAAACCAGTCTGCCTCTGCCAGGAAACTAAAACTGGGTCGTCATTGGATCTTCCAGCAGGATAATAATCCTAAACACATGTCCAAATCAACCCTGTAATGGTTAACTGACCACAAAATCAAAGTTCTGCCATGGCCTTCTCTGTCCCCTGACCTGAACCCTACTGAAAACCTGTGGAGTGAGCTGAAGAGGAGAGTACACAGGAGAGGGCCTAGGACCCTGGATGATCTGGAGAGATTATGTAAAGAAAAATGGTATCAGATGCTATGCTCTATATTCTCCAACCTTATAAAAAGGTTATAAGAGAAAATTCTGTTCTGTTATATTGGCAAAGGGAGGTTGTACAAAGTATTAAATGCAGGCATGCCAACAATTGTGGCATATGTGTTTTTGTTAAAAATATTTATTTCTTGATGAGGGCTTTGTTTTTCTTTGAATGAACTTATTTCAACTAAAAGTCAGATGATTCCCATTTTTTCAGTGCAAGATGACGGTTCTTCAGCAAACAGCGATTTTTTTGTATCCCTTCTTACTAATTTTCATAAGGGGTGTCAATAATAGTCAAGGGTACTGTAAATATATATTCCCTATTTCTATGATTTTTTTTCCTAAAGTTTTTGGCAACTGGGGAATTCTTTTCTTCCTTACATTTCCAGTACCTACCAGGAAAGTCCACAATTGACAAAGTTGTTGTGTGTTATGGGAATGTCTTCAGCCTCTTGTCATACCAGAGCCAACAGCATAGCTATGGACTGACAATGCTGAAGGATTCTGACAGAGATCCCAGTTCCATAATTCTCTTGGAGCCCTGGATATCCATTCCTCCAGAATGTTCAATGAATGGCATTTAATCACAATAAAGAGGTTTTCTTCACACTCATCAGGATTTTGGCAGAAATTGACACCAAGTGAAAGTTGCATGCAATGTTTTTTTGATGCCATCCTAACAGGCATCCGACCGAATGCAAGTGATGAAAGCCCGTGTGGACAGCCTGATTCACTGCAATGAACACTCACCTGATGCGAGAGACAGCAGAAAAACACTCAGCTCATACATCTGTGTGGACAGGGCCTAAAGGTGAAGATCTCCATTAAGAGACAACCCCACATTCATCCATTTTCCCCAAGTATACATGTAAGGAGAGGGCAAAATAACAAAAGGCCAATACTAGATGTGGTGCTGAGTACACATTTTTGGCAAAGGCATACTTAATGGAAAAATACAAAGCTTCAACAAAAAGACAAACTACAATGACATGTTCCATTTGTGAACACAAGCTTCAAATGTCAATGCCTTTAAATGAAAACCTGTCTTACAACTGAGCAGTATTGACCATCTTAATGCCTCCTACAAGCCTAGGATCAATAACAGCAGATCTCCTATTCAAGCCAAATGCTTTTATGTATGCTTTTTTTTATAATATTTATATTTATTTTGAACCTCTGAAACCAATCATTTCATTACAATTTGCACTATATGTGTATAATGGTATTTGACAATTTGGTTTGATTTATGTATGGGCAACATGGTGGGTCAGTGATTAGTGCTGCTTCTGTACAACTCTCAAGTCTAAATTTGAGTTTTTCAGGCAAGCTACTGCTTGAACGTAGTTAAAACATCCCTGCTATGTCCCAGTTATTCTATGGGTATCCCAGTTCCCTTCCCACATTCCAAACACACACATGTTAGGCTATTGGTTGGATTTAGGTTATTCTAATATGACGGAGTGTGACTGCAAGCTGCGGTGGATTTGTGTCACTTTTCAGGGATTGTTATCGACTTGAACCAAATGCTATAGAATGAGAGACAGGGGTAGGAAATGGACAGCTTGATGAAGGGATTATTTGGAGAAGGTAAGGATAAATATTGAATACTGTAGTGAGACTAAATTGGAGGGAGTTTACAGTAAAAGATAACATCCTTGCAGTCAGGAGGAAAATTGGCGACTAGTAGTGATGAATAAAACACCACATGAAATTGAACCCGTAGTGAAACTCATTGTTTCACTTCACAAAAAAAATCCCCAAATGACTTATGTTTTACTTCCAGAGAAATTTGTGCCCACATTCAATTACGCAAGAAGAAAGTAATTTACAGGAGTTCATATTTGGTACAGTTTAAATGCATTAATTCCACATACACCTGCTTGTCGTTTACCATTTGAATAAAGATCTCAATGAGAAAACAAATGAAGTGTGCATATCGTCATTTCCATGTGAAAAATTTGTTGCAAGTCACATTTAAAAAACATTCTGCACTCTTCCAGTAGGTGATGTGAATGAGAGGCATAAATAGAATCAATTTTTCTAGTTTGGTACAGATTATATACTTTACGCAGCTGCAGAAAATAATATAGGTAAACACAGAAGCGTGAAAAGGGCTTAAGGAAGTAATATTTCTTCTTTTCCACTCCAAAAAACTCTTTAGTGAGTTTCACATTTCAAAATTCACAAATTGCCCAGAAAATGAATTTTAGTGTCAGTTTTGCAAAAATATATGTGAACTGAAACTTTCCTGTTTCGCTAGCAATTAGAGAGAGAGATTTTCCTTCAGCTCAAGTAACTAAATTGGTTGTACTCCGCACTCTGAATCTAGTGGCCCATGTTCACATTAAGGAGCTGTGCTTCTTAAGCAAATGTTCAGCAACGTCAGCTGGGATTTGTGCTAAAGCCGAGGGAGGCGAGTGTAGCAAGAGTCAAATGGAGGGAACCTGCTGCAATAAGAAGACACCCACACAGTCAGAAGCCTGATTGGTCACTAGGATGATGGGAGTTCTGCTGTAGCCTGACTGGCTAAGGTTTACTAAATTGATGAGAGTTCTGCTGTAGCTTGACTGACTCTGCACTAAAAATCCAACAGCCTTAATTCAAGTCCAGCATTTCGAAATGAAGACTGGCAGCCTGGTGGAGTGTCAGCACTTGTGTGGTGCACAGCTTAAAGAAATGTAAAGGCAGATTTCCAAAACTCTTTCATTCCACAGAGCTTAGTTTTAAATAAAATGTAATTTGATTGTATTTTTTTGTTGAGTAAATGAAGTTCACTGTTTAAATAATAGGGTATTTTGGCATTGTATTGCAGTACTTAACTCTTCCTCTTTGGCCTCTATGGTTTGATTTTAAACATGGCCAATGTGTGGATTACACACATTCACATGTAGCTGTATGGGTTTTCTATGGTGCTGTGGTTTCTTACTGTGATTTGTTATTGGGTTAAGAGAACTGAATATATACGTAACTTGGTGGCATGGTGGTTACTGCTTCTCTCTCACAGCTCAAGAAGACAGGTTTTGGTTGCCATTCTGGCTCTGGTTTGCTTATTCTCCACGTCTGTATGGATTTTCTCCAGGAACTTCAGTTTCAAAGGTGAGTTGCAAAGGGGAGCAGGAATGTTTGATTGGTGTTTCTAAACTAAACACTTTTTGGGCATAAGACTGAGTGTTGTCAATGATAGTCTGGTATGTCATCCATGGCTGGATTCTGTCTTATACCCAATGCACCCAGCATTCCATGAAATAAATAGGTCTGAAAAATAAATGTATGAGTGTTAGGTGTTTGTGATTGTGCCTTGTGATGGTCAGACAACATGTCCAGTGTTGATTTCTTGTGTTGTTCATCAATGTATTACTCTGTAATGGAATAATTAAATTCAGAAAATAGATACACATTTTACTTTCTTGTTTGTACAGTTTAAACATATTCCAAGAACTGCTATCTGGATATTCTATACCTAAAAAGAAGCAATTGTGGCTTCAGCAAATTTTTGAAATCTGTAGTTCATTAAATGTTGGCATGTGCTCTTTGCTGGTTAAAAAGGAACAAGAGACCCAGAGACCAAACTGAGACCCAAAATGTTTTCAATGAAATTGAATGCATTTTAGAGACCCTTTGTATATGGTTTTTTAATATTTTTTGTGAAGGGTCAATTAATAAAAAGGTAGCTTGAGCCAATTTTGCTCAAAATGAATTGGTCTCCAGCATTTCAGAATTATAATAATAATGCCCAATTTGAACAAAATTGCTAATCCTTATGCATAACAGAGTCATGGTAGGAAGAGAACCTATATACATCAAATTGGAAATTGTGTTCATAGACACCTAAAACATGTAAACCTGATGAAAATGCAAAATGTCTTCCCCAATGTAATACTTTTTTCTATATCATGTGTGGCAGACAGCCGGGATCCCCTACCCAGCCAGGACACCCTGAGTGTGGAAGGACGGTTGAGTATTTTTAAGGCCATTTTTACCCCAGACTGACAGAGGGCAGCCCCCTTGGTTTCCAGCAGGGCCACCGCCAGGGGGTGCATGGACTTTTACAGGGCACTATTAAGCAGCACTTCGCCCCCCCCCCTAAGAAGTGCTGCTGGAAGAAGTTCGTTGGGCACCTGGAGTCCTTCTAGGTGCCCTATAAAAGTTAGCCAGTTACCACCACTCAAGAACTAGAGTCAGGAGGAAGAGGACAAAGCCTGAAGAGGAGTGAAGGTGGAAGGACTGATGGCAAGAAGGGACTGTGTTGTGCTCTGTGCTTTGCCTTGTGTGCTGTGAAGGCAAATTATGTAAATAAACTGTGTGTTTTGTGGCAAATCATGTCCTGCCTGTCTGTGTCAGCTTAGGGCAGCTCTATGCGCCCTTGGCCATCACACATGTAAGAAGAAAATAAAAAATTACATGGAGAAATGACTGAGGAAATTTTTAAACAAAAACTCTTTCATCACGTATTGATTACTGCATATACTCGTGTTTAAGTTCTCCCGTGGATAAGTCGGGGCTTGATTTTGCTGTATAATTTCCAGTATTGTATAACGTTGGTCGTATAAGTTGAATGCGTAAAACTCACGGTATTGGTCCAAGAGATGCTAATATGCTAACACCCACCTGAGAGAGTAACTACAGAGCACACAGCCTTTTCTTCTATGTATTATGCCTACGTGACCACACAGTAATACCCAAACTATTCCGAAGCAATGTTTGCACTGATTTGTGCTTTTTGTCTCTCACACCCTCATACACCTTTATCGTAAGAGCAACGCTTATCTATGATGGAGCATTCGATCAGAAGAAAACATGAAGTTGGTTTTAAATTAAAAGTTGTTGAAGTTGCGAAAGAAATTGGTAACTGCACTGCTGCAACAAAATTCTATGTGTCTGAGAAACTGATGTGAGATTAGAGGAAGCAAGAGATGTAAAAAAAAAAGTGTCATATTTTTGAATGGGTGTGTAAGTCGGGGTCTGATTTTATGATCGATTTTGTAGGTTCAAAACCCAACTTATACGTGAATATATACGGTATATTTACCACAATTCATTGATCAGCTTTTCATTAAAGGAGAAAGGCATTTACATACATTATATATTATCTGGTGTTTTGTGCTGTTCTGATTCTTAAGTATAAATGGATGTGTCCATTAGTTTCAACTTAAGGTCCTGTCATATTACGTTATGTTTTTCTAGTGATTTTCAGTCACAATTTCATTTACATAATTTCACTGAGTCGGAGGTAATTGCATCATATTCCTTTGACTTGCAGTCGAGTTATCTGACATCCAGCAACTCATTTTGACTAGTCTGTGCCTTTCTGCAACAAAATCAAATAGGTATGATGTTGTTTTAACTCATAGGGACAAGCGCTGACAATCTGTGTGTCCATACCTGCAAGCACAATGCATATAATGCAGTTACTGTATGAAGAATAAGGAACGCAGGTGTTATGGACCAGACAAGAAGAGAGGCTCTTCTGCCTAATGTCTCATGTATTGTGTATCACAAGAGAATTGAAAAAAGAAAAAAGTGGAAAGACTGAGGCTAAACTCGTTGTACCTGGTGTGGAAAGCATACCCCCGAACACAGACAGGCCGACACCAGAATGTCCAAAACACACTTCTTTTATTAATATTTTCAGCACCACAATGCCTTCTTTCACCAACTCTCTTCCTTTCTCTTCTCTTGTTCTCTTCTTCTTTCTCTGACCTACTGTCTCCTCCTCACAAGCTTCTTCTCCTTCCTCCCAACTCTGGCTCATCTACTGAAGGGAGGCGTTCCCTTTTATCATGACCTGGATGAGCCCCAGGTGCTCCCCTTGACATCACTTCCTGGTGTGGTGGAAGTGTCAGGAAAGCACCTGGAAGCACTCCGGGTGTCCTTGGAATTACTTCAGGCAGCACTTCCTGGTGTGGCAGAAGTGATGCCATCCAGGATTCTCTAACTGTCCGGGTACCCCCTGGCGGAGGCCACGTTCGCTCATAATGAGTGTTCCAGCTTCGTCCCTGTGGCCCCCAAATAGACCCGGGCGGCTGCCCTCTCATGGCCAAGGAGAAGTATTGTCCAACTCGGGGACTATCCAGGCGTCCCAGCTGGGCAGTGTCCCCACTCATCTGTGACACTGGAAAGCATTCGTACTTCAGGCAACATGTTACTGGATATCAGAAAAACCTTGCATTACTTTGGAAGTATGAAACTGAGCTGGCAAGTTGTCACAGAGTTGTCTAATTTGTCATCTCATGTGATTTCTCGTCATGTAATCTGGCATTCCCAGGCAACAAAATCGACAACTGAAGTCATCAAGTTTGACATTCATTCCAACTAGAAGATGTGTAATTTGCCTGGTCATTATTCAACACTAATGAATCTTCAGTGATGGATGTCTGAAAAGAGCAGACATGATCAATGGGGTACTATATGCATAGTAGAGAGGATGGATAATCACATGCCATATATACGAAGCATCATATATAATAGGACTAACTAAACCAAATTTTTAGAATATAATGCAGAGTGGTTTAGAGAACTAATTATTAAAATGAAAACTGAAGTCAAACCTGTAGCAATTCACCCCAAGAGGCTCTACAGCTGGTCAAGACTAATTTAAATGCAGCTTATACACTGCTGTGAAAGACTACTTCACATGGAATCTCACATGGTAACTATTAGTGAAAAATTCCATTTTTTCCACACTATGTGTGGTAATGTACATTTTAGCATTCATATGCCAACACAATCTGCTTGATGGTTTACAGTCAAAATGTTTTTAAGAGTTTCAGGGTGGCAGAGTGAAAATGGATAAAGTTATGCCACAATAATTGTTAGGATTTAACCCCTCAGTGTATCGTTGCACTCTGCATATTAATGATACAAGCATAGGGACATCTGATAAGTGCTGTCACACATGGCCACCTGAGAATCACCTTCCAGGCTCAGACAAGGCATTCAACAACCCACCAGGATGGGAGGGGGTACCAAAGTTAACCATATTTTCTCTTTTTTCTTCCCTAGCTCAGAGAAACTCTCCGTGGTGGGCCACTCAGCCATGCCCCCATGTAAGTAAGAAACGTTCCTTAAGGTCAGGACAATATAAAGCTGAGGGCTCATGGAAGATGGAGTCTCAGTTGACGGAACTTCATCCCACATGCTCCCTGACGAAGATCCTTTTGAGAGATCTGATTGCTTAGAAAAGCCATTGAGGCTGGAAGGGCAGATATGCCGCGTATTTTCAGTTGCACCATTGTATGCTTATTTCTATTCTATTGTTTGGATGATTGCACTAAACAGAATGTCCTGGTTGGCACCCCAAATTTTCTTTTTCTGGTAAAATTGAGTACTGGGTGCATTTGAAATCATGACATTTCTACACTTCTGCAGATCTGTATTTGGCACTTCAGTCTAAAAAGCAGCCAACTGCGATAGAGACAGGAAAACCATAATCTTATCAAAGCAGCATCATAAACCATAAACATATACATTTAATAGAGATTGTTGCAATAAACCGAATAGCCTGATATAATGACATAATTTCATGGAATGTAAAAATAATAATCATTTTTAAACATTAACTTAAAATTTGTATTTACTGTGTCCACGCCAATGTATGAAGAGAATGCAATATCATCACCTGCTCAGTGCCACACATCTGACAGTTTTCAAATAAGAAGCAGACTATAGGAGCAAACATAAGGAGTGTCATTAACCCTCATCCATGAATGCCATTTTTATAACGTTTCCATGAATGGGGGGTCTTGCAGACCCCCATCTTGCAGACCATTTTAAACTGGTTAAATCAGCCTAAAAAGCAATACAATATCTTCAGAAAATTTTATTACCTCTGAAATTAAGAGATGTGATATCAATTTTCAGTGGTTTACATGTTACCTTTGTAATATTAATGCGTGTTCAGTGTTCACCAAATCATATAAAATACAGTCCTAGTAGCACTAAAACAAGATGTCAGTTACACGTCTGATTCGCATACAGAACAGTCACTCAGAATCTGCCTCAACTTCAACTTGTTTGCAGGCCAGACACACAAGGGAACGCTCTGAATGTTCCTGGTAAACCAGAAGTTTGCACTGGGAGCAAGCGGCCTTTATCTTTCTCTCTTTTGCCCTTGGGCACATGTGACAGTGTTGCTTCTTAGCTACATGTGCTGCATCTCCATGGGGCTGTTTCATCATCAATTTTTGTTTCCTCATCACTTGACACAGTGTCACTTCCATCATCATTGTCCTCTTCATTTGAATCGTCTGATGTATCGAACTCCGACAACTCCTTCATTATTTCAGCCAGGGCTTCACTTGCATTGAATTTCTTTTTTGGTCATTGACTTATTGTTCATAAACACATCAACTGGACTTGCTCCCCAACAAACTATACACCAGCAATATCTCAGGCAGGACTAAGAAAATCTAAACCAAAAAAAATACAAATTTAAATAGAAAATTCAAATATAAAATATAAAACAAAGCAAAAACGCTTGTACAAAAATGGTAACATTTCTGTGAATGGGGGGGTCTCACAGACCCCCAACTACTTTGTGCTACTCTAGGACTTATTTGCACTAAGCTATTGAGAAGCAGATTTAGGCACATTTTTCAAGACAACACAAAATGAAAATTCAGAAAATTTCATGGCCGTCGTATTACCTTGAAAGGGAAAGAATTTGAAAATCTGCGACTGGGGGTCTTGGAGACCTCTTCATTCATGGATTAGGGTTAATCAACACAAACATTTATTTATGTAGCACTTTTTTATACAATTCATGCAGCTCACTGATTTAGTATACATGTTGTGGTGCAACTTGGATACATCATCAGTAATTTTACTTGGCTTCATCAGTTGGGTGTTTTGGGTCTTTCAACATCGGACACCCTTGTCCAAGCAACCCAGTGGGGATTGCTTAGGCCTGAGGTTGTGTTCAAGTATCATGTGTAGTCCACAGATCCCCCAGGTTTATCCGCAGCCTTTGCAAAATGTTCACTGCAATGTCTATGATTTTCGTGATGGCGCTCCTGCTGTGCAGTCACACTATTCAAATCACAAAAGTACAAGGGGGGGATTTACATTGGTAAATCTTTAAATGAGAAATCAAGAATGAATCTATTAATTTTTTACATTTAAGATTTCTCATTTAATGATTTACCAATGGTGTTTCTTGTCCTAGTGTGTGTATATAAACACAGGGAACTTCCGTTTCTGTATTACATCTTGCCTGAAGAAGGGGCCTGAGTTGCCTCGAAAGCTTGCATATTGTAATCTTTTTAGTTAGCCAATAAAAGGTGTCATTTTGCTCGGCTTTTCTCTACATTCACAATGGCTAACACGGTACAACAACCTAGTACTACATATATGTTTTGTGAAAATTAAAGCAAACAGCACATTAAGCCGATCTGTTCTCTCAAAATGTAATGTGACCACAAAATCCCATTTCTGGCTGACTTGGTTAGTATTTTTTTATTTTATACCACTGATTGAGATGAAAGGTCATCTGTACCTTATAATTCAGGTAGAATTATTGACTATGAATTATTCCATTGGAAGCTACCACCTCAGAGGGTATTCATATTAAATTCCCCACTGGGAAACATGTACATCCCACATTTTCCATAGCTCATTTGTGTTCTTTGTTTGGTTGGTGCCTTAAACAGTGGACAGAGACTGTGCAGATAATTTTCTTTTGAATTTCTTGATCACCTCTATCATTTGTTTTTTAGAACAGAGAAATGATATTAGTTTATTGTTTCAAGAGATATTTTGTGCATGGACAGACATGCAGATATTAGCACTAAACACCTATGTATCGGACTCATCACATATATTTACAACAACAACATTTATTTATATACCAAATTTTCATACAAGTGATGTTGTTCAAGATGAAGAAAGAAGAAACAAAAATATAAAAATAAGATTAGGCAATACTAAGTAACAAAGAATAAAGCAAGGTCCAATGGCCAGGAGGACATAAAAAAAAAAAACTCCAGAGGGCTGAAGAAAAAAAACAAAATCTGCAGGGGTTCTGAGGCCACGATACCACCCAGACCCTACTGGGCATTCTACCTGACCTAAATGATCTAAATCAGTCCTCATGGTTTTCATGCTTAACATGGAAGAATTAAATGATGATGGTCATGTGGACTTCTGGCCTTTAATCCATCAATGTAGGGACATCATTGTGCTTTGATTAGGTGGTGGTGAAAACCACAGAAAATTGGAAAAAGAACATCAGAGAAAGTAAGGGTAAGTACAGATTGTGGAGATATGATAAAAATGATAATTATATACAGTAATCCCTCCTCGATTGTAGGGTTTGTGTTCCAGAACCCCCCGCGATAGATGAAAATCCGCGAAGTAGAAACCATATGTTTGTATGGTTATTTTTATATATTTTAAGCCCTTATAAACTCTCCCACACTGTTAACATTATTAGAGCCCTCTAGACATGAAATAACACCCTTTAGTCAAAAGTTTAAACTGTGCTCCATGACAAGACAGAGATGACAGTTCTTTCTCACAATTAAAAGAATGCAAATATATCTTCTCTTCAAAGGAGTACACGTCAGGAGCTGAGAATTTCAGAGAGAGTGAGCGCTTGCTAAGAAAAGCAAACAATTAAAAAATCAATACGCGTTTTGTGCTTTTAAGTATGCCGAAGCACCGCAATAAAGCGGCATTTTTTAGAGGAGCGTCCGTATCCTCTAGGCAAACAGCCTCTGTGCAAACAGCCCCTCTGCTCACACCCCCTCCGTCAGGCAGAGAGAGTGAGAGAGACAGAGAAAAGCAAACAATCAAGCACCGCGGGAAGAATATCGTATATCATTGAGGAGTTTTAGTTAATATGTAATATTACGATTGGGTAGCTTCTAACCCATCTGCCAATAGCATCCCTTGTATGAAATCAACTGGGCAAACAAACTGAGGAAGCATGCACCATAAATTAAAAGGCCCATTGTCTGCAGAAATCCGCAAACCAGCGAAAAATCTGTGATATATATTTAGATATGCTTACATTTAAAATCCGCGATGGAGTGAAGCCGCGAGAGTCGAAGCGTGATATAGAGAGGGATCACTGTATACAGAATATCAGGGTTACACTAAAATACTAAAGTGAAGCTATAAGAAAGCCATTTTAAAATAATGGTTTTCAGTAGTTTTTTTAAAGTGTTCCACCGTATTAGCCTGACAAATTTCTATTGGTAACCTGTTCCAGATTTTAGGTGCATAACAGCAGAAGGCTGCCTCACTACTTCTTTTAAGTTTAGCTCTTGGAGTTATAAGCAGACACTCATTTTAAGATCAAAGGGTACGATCTGGAGTGTAAGGTGAGAGGCATTCTGAAATATAGGATGGAGCAAGATTATTTAAGGCTTTGTAAACCATTAGCCGTATTTTAAAGTCAATTCTAAATGGCACAGGTAGCCAGTGTAGTGACATCAAAACTGGAGAGATGCTCTCGGATCTTCTTTTCCTGACAGCTGCATTCTGTACTAGTTGCAGTCGATTGATGTCTTTTTTGGGTAGTCCTGAGAGGAGTGGTTTACACTACCCTAGTCGACTAAAAAAAAAAGCATGAACTAATTTTTCAGCATTGTGCAAAATTATAAGGGATCTCATTTTTGCTATATTTCTTAAGTGAAAAAAGGCTGTCCTAGTGATCTGATTAATATGTGATTTAAAATTTAGGTCAGAGTCAGTAATTACCCCTAAATTATTTACATCTGTCTTGACTTTTAAGCCCAATGGATCAAGTTTATTTCTAATATCCTCATTATATTCATTTTTACTAATCACTAAGATTTTATACTCTCCACTCTGCAGGATTCAATTGTGATTTACTGTTTACCTGTCAGCACTTCTAACTTATTAGGACTGGATCAGTGCTCACCTGTTGGTTACCTTTATTAGATAAGTTCTCAACTTTTCATTAGCAGCTCTATGGCATTTTTTTTAACTCCTTCCTTGAAATTCATAACTGTTCTGCCTCTTTCAGCTTATCATCTGCATCTTTCCATCCTCCTCTCACCATGCATACTCCTTCTGGTTTTCTTCAGTCTGGCCTCACCTTTCAGACATAATATCTCATTTGCCTTGTCCATTACAATTCACTCTAACTGCCCCTTCACCTTTGCTTCTTCCTCCCCTCTGTCTGTGATAGCTGGGCTGGCTAACATTCCAAATTGTCTGGCTTTCCCATGGCTGCCTTCTTCTCATTCCTTTCACCTCTCATCTCTTATCTCATCCATAATGTATGTGAACCTGCTGGTGACTCCATTTATCTTATACCTTCTGGCTCTGTAGAGATCTTCTCTCTCAGGCTTCTTCCTTACACTGAACAAGGCCCTGAGTTTTCTTTCCTTGTTCCAGTGTTGAGTTGCTAAATGACTGCATATGATTATTGAGATGACCACTAATGTTTATTAATGTCAAAATCAAACACTTTGATACTTTTTGTAATACCAGACTTGCCTTTCTGCCAATAACAAATGTTCTGTAAACACCTTAAAGCTACAAAAAAGTTAATTTTTCCATTTTCTACACTGCTGAGCTGCAGTGCACTCTGGCTACCTGAACACGTGGACACTAGAGGGGACTGTTGTTCCTCAAACCCAACATGACTGACACCAGGCACAAGTTAAAAGCACAAGGACCTCTTTTTATTCAGAAAAACTCTTGACAATTGTTTCAAACCACCACAGCTACAAGTAAATAATCAGCACAACACTGAATTCTTCTTCCTTTGTCTTTTACTCCACTCCTCCCTGCAAGCTTCATCCACCTACCACCCGACTCTGGCTCCTTTCTGTGATGTTGGTCCAGTCCTTTTATATTGGCCAACCTGGAACTACATTTGCTCTTCCACCAACGTGGTCTGTAAACGCTTCCGGGTTAGGCAGAAACGTCATGCCACAAGGGCACCAATGAACCCCAAACTGCAAACACAAAGACACAAGCACAATTCAAAAAATAGATGATTTAATGCACACAAAACCTCTCAAAAGTAACAAGCACAAGTTTCTCTGCACAATCACTTCCCCTCTCTCCACTGTATTGCTCTGCTCCAGTTGAGTATTGCCTGCCTTCCTTCCTCCCAGCTACGACTTGCCTGGACAAGGGAGTGCGGTCGCTTTTATTGAGGACTTGGGAGTACTTCTGGCATCAGGGCTACTGCCCATTGAAAGTACTTTCGGATCATACAAAAATCCAATCCCTGCAGCGCCCCCTTGCAGCGCCCATGGTCTTCACCAGGGCTGTGTTGCCGAACTATTCCCTGCTGGTTCCCAAATGGGCGCCAATATGGAGGGCTGCTGCCATTTAGCGTCTGGGGGAATAAACATCCCTCAGAGGCAGTCCTTCCCTGTTCTTCTTTTATCCCGAACAGGGAAGGTATAATGCACATGTCCGGTTGGAACACCTTACATTTATCTGGAGTTTCCCTCCTGGGTAAGGGATTTTCTTCTCTGCTCTGGATGTCCATCCATCTATTAGGGCAGCCTTGGCTGGGGGCAACTTCCTTACCTCTCTTGGTTGAGACACCTTTCTGTTTGCTCGGGGCCTCCCGTTCAAGTAAACGTTTTTCCCAAATTCCTTTCCGGGATGCCCGTCTATCCTGTATGTCACCTACATTATATATATATATATATATATATATATATATAGTTTTTTTTCTAATAAATATAAAAAATATATAACTGCAACTGCAATACTTTTTTTGAGAGATTGTTTAGGTACAAGAAACTAAATGTTTCTCAAAAGGGACACAATGTTTAAACAGGGGGGCACTTTGAGCCAAACAGTATAACTTTGCAGTGCAATAGAATATAACATCTAAATCTGGTACAATGATAGCTGTTAGGTTGGATTGCAGGGTTATGTATCATAAAATGTCTTGGTTATGTAGTATAAAATCCAGTTTCTTGGAGGGAATGTATTTTGTTTAGTTGATATTGATGTAAACAAATGTTTTTAATCATATAAATACTTTCTTTAAAAAATTTGGAATGTTATATCCACCACTCTTCAGCCATATGTATACTCCTTTATTACATAAGCAGAGTAATAACCATTTATTTTTGGGTATGTAATTTAGGCCCAATAATGCCAAAAACGTCTTAGTGCATAAGGGTTAAGCTTAGGGTTAGGGTTAGGGGTTAATTATTGGGTCACAGAACATAAATATTTCATATATGAAGCAAGAACTAACCAACTTTTTGGGACAATGTGTAACTCTAAAGTGGACAAATATGAGTAAAGTGAGTGAGTTTATGTGGCAATGATTTTTTGTCTTGTTTCAGACTGGTTCCTGCTTTGCTACCAGAATAGGTTCAAGCTTCCTGTAACTTGCTATCAAAAAAGTGGATCCACAAAATATACATGTATGACTGCTCTGCAAGACATCAGGAGCTGCACATTTCAGCATCTTAAAAGAATCTGTTCATGATTTGTGACTTCACTTTTGAGGACAATTTTATGGCCTTTCACCCATCACATAATCTTACTTCACCATCTTAACAATGGATACAATCTTAAAGATTAAAAATATTACTTCTGCAGTTCTGCCCACCCTTGAAGAGAGGGCATCCATCAGTCATATAAGCCCAGGCGTTTTCCTTTCCATAATAACAAAGTTTTTTTTCTTCTGTGTCATGTCCTCTCCTATCAAGTTCTTGCCATTCTTGTTTTTGTAAAACTTGCATTTCTTGTTAGACGCATAAATACTATTTGCAAATGGATAACATATCTACCGTTTTCAACTACACTTCTATCAGCAGCTGGTAGTTTTTTTTCAGTTTTCCTCTATTGTGATCCCACATCAGCTCTTCATCTCTCAATATAGTGATATAACCTAAAAATGTATGAGGTAACTAATTTCAGAACTTAAAAATGAAAGGAATGATATTTATAAAATGCATATAAAAAGTATTCAACCCCTAGAAGTTTTAATATTTTGTTATACATTGAACATTAAATTACAGTGGCTTTAATTTGGCTTTTTTGATAGGGATTAACAGAAAAAGACTTTTCAGTGTTAAAGTAAAAATAGACCTCTGCAAAGTGATCTAAATTAATTACAAATGCAAAACACAAAATAATTGGTTACATAAGTATTCACCCTCTTGAAGTCAATGTTCAGTAGCTACCTCTTTGTCATGCCATGCACATATGAACACTGAAATATCTCCCCATTCTTCTTTGCAGATCTGCTGAAACTAGGCCATGTTGCATGGGGCTCTTGAGTGAACAGCCACTTTCAAGTCGAGCCACAAATTCTTAATTAGGTTGAGATCTGGACTCTTTTTTGGCCACTCCAAACATTAAGATTGTTGTTTTTCAGCCATTCATGTGTATCTTTGGCTTTGTGCTTGGTGTTTTATCTTGCTGGAAAAGCTGAAAAGCAGATCTTTTCTGTAAGTTGTGGACTATGGTCGGCAGCTTAGCCTGGCCAATACCCCAAAGCTGCCAGAGGGAGCCCTCCCTGCACTGTGGAGATGCCCCGAATTCCAGCAGGGCATCATGGACTATAGAGTTTTAATGCACAGCCCTGCTGGATAACGTCAGGGCCGCCAGGGGATGCTGCAGGGAGGCACATATATGTTTATTTTCCATATAGCCCGGAAGTACTTCCATGTCACGAGGACAGAAGAAATAACGTGCTTCCGGGCTGACGAAGAAAAGGAGTTTTCACCTGACCCAGAAGTGCTGGATAATCACATGGACTGAGGGGTCAGAAGCACTTCCGGTTCAAGGAATATAAAAGACTGTGGGAGATCCCAGATGGGCGAGCTGAGTCGGGTGGCAGGGTGACAACGCGTCTGGGTGTGGAATGTTGATTATTGTATTGATTATTAGTGTATTGTGTATGAGTATTGTCGCGTGGAGGGTGCTTTGTGCACTGTTTGGTCCGAATAAATTTAATTATTGGACTTTTACCTGGTGTCTAGCATCTGATCTGAGGGGTGAAAGGGACGACAGCGCCCCCTATCTGTCACAAAATACAGACTGCATCATGTATTTCTCCAAGATCTCCCTGTGTTTTGTTATATTCATTTTATATTCTACCTTCACAAACCTTTCGGGCCTGTTGTAGGGCAGCAGTGCTACCATTGTGTCTCTTTGCTGCCCCGATATTATTTTGCTAAAAGAAAAGTAAATGCTTTGTTACCTTAACTTACGGCTCCTTAATTTTCACCTTTGAAAACACAAAAAGAAAGTATGTGACAATTAAGTTTTATTTAATTTATTCATCAATGTGTGTTTGCTTGTATGCAGATTAGTTGAATGGTGGTTTATTTTCTCTTACTGTTCTGTACTAGTAAAGGTGTAACAGTCATTGAAACTGTACTCTGAGCAGAACACCAATTGCAGCTCCCTTGTGAAGAGACATCAGCAGTGTGTTAACACCTCTATCAATGTCAATCTAAATTTTGATAAAACAAATTGGAATTTGAAATGCAATGAGATGAAAACAAAATTCAAGGCCAGGAAGTGGCCACAGTTGAAAATTTTGATTTTATTTTTTTAACCTCCTTAGCATTGCATTTTTTGGCATGACAAATTAAATTTTTATTAAATATTTAAAAATATAATAATGAGGCAAATAATAATAGCAATGATGAATAAAAATAATAATGTGAAATGAACAATAATAAAAAAATAATAATAACAGTATTAATAATACTACTAGATAGATAGATAGAGATACTTTATTAATCCCAAGGGGAAATTTACATACTCCAGCAGCAGCATACTGATAAAAACAATATTATATTTAAGATTGATAACAATGAAAGTAAAACAGACAGACAATAATTTTGTATAATATTAACGTTTACCCCCCGGGTGGAATTGAAGAGTCGCATAGTGTGGGGGAGGAACAATCTTCTCAGTCTGTCAGTGGAACAGGACAGTGACAGCAGTCTGTTGCTGAAGCTGCTCCTCCGTCTGGAGATGATCCTGTTCAGTGGATGCAGTGGATTCTCAATGATTGACAGGAGTTTGCTCAAAGCCCATCACTCTGCCACGGATGTCAAATTGTCCAGCTCTGTGCCTACAATAGAGCCTGCCTTCCTCACCAGTTTGTCCAGGCATGAGGCATCCCTCTTCTTTATGCTGCCTCCCCAGCACACCACTGCATAGAAGAGGGTGCTCGCCACAACCGCCTGATAGATGATGCCAAAATACTAATGATGCCGAAACAGTATATAATCTCAAAATGAGTCCTTTGTGTGGTAAATCTTAAAACACGGTGAAAGAAAAGATTCTTTTCCAGATTTATCAGTTTTTGAACAGCACACTGCACAGATATGCATTGGATTTTTTTTTTCTGTTGAAGGTATATAATCTATAAAATGTATACCAATAGAAGGCTCTGGATTGATCCACGATGTGCTGGGTCGAACGTGCCTCATTTTGCAGAAGGTGGATGTGAGGCAATGATTTGTTCATGAGATGCAGTTTTGTCAGCTTTTTGTTTGTATAACATAAAGGCATTCCAAATGCTCTATTCCACCAGATGATGAAATATCTTTTTGTAGAAAGTCGATTCTTGATCCACACGATTTACGCTGTCCATTGTGCTATTGTAGTTGATCATAGGCCTCGTAACCTGCTTGTTGCCTTTTGCCTGTACATTGACTGTAGCTGCATTATGTACAGTGCTAAGAAGACAAAAAACTTTATTGTCCTTCCATTTCAGCACAAGCACTTTAGTTAGATAGATAGATAGATAGATAGATAGATAGATAGATAGATAGATACTTTATTAATCCCAAGGGGAAGTTCACAAAATGTACCCTTTTTCCAAACTACTAGCGCACCTTGCTGTAATTTAGCTCTGCCAAAGTCTTCAGGCATGCCACAACGGTGAGGACGTGCTGTTCCATTTGTGTCAATCTTTCTTCCAGGAAGATGTCAAATAGCTCTGGCGAAGTATAAAAATTGTCCATGGTTACACAATAAAATTGATCCAGCAGAGTATCTATTAAAGTTAGTACCGATGATGTAGCAACCCCATTTTGATTGTATTTCAGATTAAACATTGACCCATTTCCTGTGTACAGAACCGAATTCCAAATGTATCCTGTTTTAGATTCACATTTACACCAAATCTTGCTCTTTTTGACACAATGTACTGTATCTATGACAGTATGCCCTTATAAGCCATGAGACTTTCATCGATGCTGACATCACGGTCCAGAATGTAAATGCTCCGAAATTTTACTACAATGGCCTAGTATATCTCCCACATTTTCTTCATTTTGGATGCTAGATGGGTATTTTCATCAAAGTCTTCATTACTGGTAAAGTGCAGATATTTCATAATTATTGAAAACCTACACTCAGACATCATTTCTCCAAAGAACAGCAGTTCTGAAAGCACTTTCACAGGTCCTGTGATTCTCGGTTCTAATGCTCAAGGAAGACGCATCTGTACAGATGTCCAAGTTTCACTAACGCTTTTATTATGGTTTTCGTAGCCCAAGTAACACTCGGGTCTAATGCTAAGGAGGGTACAAGATAGATCACATAGAATTTCGCTTTTTACTTTTAAAATTTGAGGCGAGTTACAAACCTGATCCTCGTCCTTTCATAAAACACCTACATAATACATTTTAAGATGCAGAAGCTTTTATCTGTGGCAAATCTGCAAAAGAACCACCTCTTTCAACCTTTGCAAACATATGCAGTTTTTAATATGGAAAAAATGTGGGATTAATTTGCTTAGAGATCTTTATATAGACAACATCTTTACATCCTATGAACAATTACATTCCAAATTTAACTTTCCAGCTACACATTTCTTTCACTATCTTCAAATTAGGAACTTTGTTAAACAGAACCTGCCTGATTTTCCTCATCTTGCACCCTCATCCATGCTGGAAAAAATATTGCTCAATTTCAAGGACTCAGACACCATCTCTGCAATTTATAAAATTATTTTACAGTTCCTCCCTTTCAAAGGTCCAAGAGGACACTGGGAAAAAGATCTCTTAACCAATATATCAGAAAAGGAGTGGAAAGTAGCAGTGCAGAGAATTCACTCGAGCTCCATATGCACAAAGCATATAATTTTTCAACTCAAAATCATGTATTGAGCACATCTGTCACGCTTAAAACTCTCCAAAATGTTTCCAGGGCATGATCCAACCTGCGAACGCTGCAATCAAGTCCCAGCCTCACTGGGCCACATGTTTTGGGCCTGCACCAAATTAACATCATTCTGGACCAAAGTTTTTAATTACCTTTCAGACAGCCTTGGACTCACAATCCCTCCTAACCCATTAACAGCTGTGTTTGGTGTTCTTCCAGATGGGTTTAAAGAGAAGAAGGACAAACAAACTGTGATTGCATTCACTACACTTTTGGCATGCAGACTTATTTTGCTAAACTGGAAGAATCCTAACTCTCCTCTTTTAAGTCAGCGGCAAACCGATGTTTTATACTATTTGAAATTGGAAAAAATCAAATACTCAGTTAAAGGATCTTACAGATTTTTTTCAAAACATGGCAGGATCTAATCAATAATATTTTAGAATAACTTCTTAAAGCACAGAGGAAGCAATTATTTCTGCATCTCTTTTTCTTCTCCATTCAACTCTATTGGCTTATCAAACTTATCAATTTAGGGGGTCGACTTGTTTTCAGTCCTACTTTATGTAAAAATTGATTGATTTGTTTGGAATGATTACAATAAAATTAATTATTAAAAAAAACCTACATAATCTTAGCAAGTGTTTTGCAGGAACACTTGCAGTGATATATTGGTCCAAGTATCTATCCTGTTTCAACTTAAAGGAGACAGTATGAACATACAGCTCCAGAATCGAAATATGCTGATTTGTGAGTACAGCATGTCTTCTTTCTAGGCATGTATGTCGATACTATAACAGAACTAACAAAACAAAACACTGCTTAAAAGTTATACTGGCTTCTCCTGACTATGTTTGTAGCTACTAAAAGCAGGATGGGTCCGTTTTCTGTGCATGGGGCTAATTTTATGCGTGCCACCCTATAAAACAGCCCCAAAATAGCCACATAGCAATAAGTTAAAAAAATAAAAATGTTCAAACTATTTGGGATTTCTTTAAGATGAAAATTAATCTGACAAATATCAATAAAAATAATTTTACTGGTAAGATTTATATCTAGTGTATTCCCTTATTTTTTAAATATATGAGATATATCAGAATGTAATTATAGCCAGCATTGCGTCATGGTCGTTGTTGTTCAGCTCTGTTACTGATTTGAGACATGGCTTTTCTCTGTTTTCTTTTTTAATTACTACATAGTTTAAAATTATACATGCATAACACGTTCTCCTTATTTTGTTACACTTTGACATTGCAGATGGTGCTATAATTAAGCTTAAATTAAACTGTGCGTAGAAGATGGAGAAATGTCTTATTTTGGCTTTCTTCTTTGGCTGATTTTCTTTTTCCTCAATTTATTTGAAGCTGGTTGAATCATTAGACAAGAACTAATATGTTTTCTTCAGTTCCCTTCTCTTTTAAAGGCTTACTGAATTTATCCTCTTATAGTCTTAAAAGCTAAAGACCAGCGATCCTTCAACTGGTACTTTTCAGTGATTAGCTGAAGGGTCATTTGGTGAAGGTCAGAAGTGGTAGCAGAGGTTTCGTAGAAACAGCATCCACACAAAAGTTCCAAATTTATAATCATAAATATATGAAAGATTAACATTTTTAGGTTTGTGAACTATATTTCATTTCAAGTCTGAGTACTAAATGATTTTTTTTTTCTTCTGACAACTGGCTAAACTGGATAGTTAAGCTGAAAGCATAGAGTTTAATACTGGAGAATATTTAAAGGATCCACAATAGTCCCTCTACTGACACCAAATGTCGTATGCTGGTTCCAAAGTCTTGTATAAACCATATAAGAGTTATTTGTAGAGACTTTAAATGTGGTGGTGCCCTTGGCGCCATGGTGCCTTTTATTGATTTCTGAGCTTGCATGGCTTGAAGCAATTATTTTATATGGGAGCTCTGATTCCATTTCCAAACAAAATGCATTAAGAACTTATTGAGCAATGTCTTCTGAGGGGCATTTTAATGTGGGTAGGATCTCGGTGGATCAGCAGAGTGATTTCATAACATTCAACCACAATGATCTTTTTAAAAACTTTAAAAGTCTTTGGATTTGGCCGCAGTTTTAATGGGATGCATTTGATTTTTTTACTGTATGTTCAGATTTTTTAAAATAATTTGAAGGTTAATGAGGAGTTCAGCTGCCCCTTCCTTGTGACTAAGACCCTCAAGAAAGCAGATTTCAGGATGTTTCCATATCATGGACTGCACAGCACAATAATGGACTTGAAATGTTTACTTCCACAGTTGATGTGATTGCAATAATTCACATATATGAGTATGTGAAGCAGAGTCTCACTGCCATCACAAAGGTATTGGATGCTACAAGCAAATAGCATAAGTAAGATGGAGACAGTCAGAATCCTGCACACCTTAAACTGGAATAGAAAAGTGCCTTGACCAGCAGGCATTTAAAAAATATATACAGCACCTTGCAAAAGTATCACGTCTGTAACAAAGGCAACGAAAAGGACTGGGGTCATATCTGAGTACCCTGTTTGATAGTAGCAATGATATTAAAAATGGATAAAGAGAGACCAAACAAAAGAAAAAGCTCTAAACTTAAGTTCAGGAAACATGCTTCTAGTAAAGGTTATTAAGGCTCTGACAGATGTGGGTCCAGAAATGACTTCCCACTGATTCTGTTCTTTTATCTGGTTGAGACTGGAAAAGGTAGGACTGCTGAAGCACGGCAAACGTGAGGACACTAGTCTGCAGGGTCACCCGCCAGTTTGAGGTGGGAAAAGGAAGAGTGATTAGTGCCTTTTTTTCACTCAAACCCGTCAACTGTTTTACGTGCTGTACTGTCCAGCATGTGTGTGTCAAAACGTTTGCCTTACTTACCTGAATAATCTCACACATTTGTCACTACTAATGCAAGTTATACCCAACAAGCTATCTAAACAGATACAGTTAGGTCCATAAATATTTAGACAGAGACAACTTTTTTTCTAATTTTGGTTCTGTACATTACTACAATGAATTTTAAATGAAACAACTCGGATGCAGTTGAAGTGCAGACTTTCAGCTTTAATTCAGTGGGTTGAACAAAAAGATTGCATAAAAATGTGAGGTAACTAAAGCATTTTTTTAACACAATCCCTTCATTTCAGGGGCTCAAAAGTAATTGGACAATTGACTAGAAGGCTATTTCATGGGTAGGTGTGTTCAAGTCCGTTGTTATGTCATTATCAGTTAAGCAGATAAAAGGCCTGGAGTTGATTTGAGGTGTGGTGCTTGCATATGGAAGATTTTGCTGTGAACAGACAACATTTGGTCAAAGGAGCTCTCCATGCAGGTGAAAGAAGCCATCCTTAAGCTGTGAAAACAGAAAAAAAACATCCGAGAAATTGCTATAATATTACGAGTGGCATAATCTACAGTTTGGTACATCCTGAGAAAGAAAACAAGCACTGGTGAACTCAGCAACGCAAAAAGACCTGGACGTCCAGTGGTGGATGATCGCAGAATCATTTCCATGGTGAAGAGAAACCCCTTCACAACAGCCATCCAAGTGAACAACACTCTCCAGGAGGTAGGCGTATCGATATCCAAGTCTACCATAAAGAGAAGACTGCATGAAAGTAAATACAGAGGGTGCACTGCAAGGTGTAAGCCACTCATAAGCCTCAAGAATAGAAAAGCTAGATTGGACTTTGCTAACAAACATCTAAAAAAGCCAGCACAGTTCTGGAAAAACATTCTTTGGTCAGATGAAACCAAGATCAACCTCTACCAGAATGATGGCAAGAAAAAAGTATGGAGATGGCGTGGAACAGCTTATTATCCAAAGCATACCACATCATCTGTAAAATATGGTGGAGGCAGTGTGATGACTTGAGCGTGCATGGCTGCCAGTGGCACTGGGACACTAGAGTTTATTGATGATGTGACACAGGACTGAAGCAGCCGAATGAATTCTGAGGTGTTCAGAGACATACTGTTTGCTCAAATCCAGCTAAATTCAGTCAAATTGATTGGGTGGCGTTTCATGATACAGATGGACAATGACCCAAAACATACAGCCAAAGCAACCCAGGGGTTTATTAAAGCAAAGAAGTGGAAAATTCTTGAATGGCCAAGTCAGTCACCTGATCTTAACCCAATTGAGCATGCATTTCACTTGTTGAAGACTAAACTTCGGACAGAAAGGCCTACAAACAAACAGCAACTGAAAGCCGCTGCAGTAAATGCCTGGCAGAGCATTAAAAAGGAGGAAACCCAACATCTGGTGATGTCCATGAGTTCAAGACTTCAGGCTGTCATTGCCAGCAAAGGGTTTTCAACCAAGTATTAGAAATGAACATTTTATTTCCAGTTATTTAATTTGTCCAATTACTTTTGAGCCCATGAAATAAAGGGATTGTGTTAAAAAAATGCTTTAGTTGACTCACATTTTTATGCAATCGTTTTGTTCACCCCACTGAATTAAAGCTGAAAGTCTGCACTTCAACTGCATCCGAGTTGTTTCGTTTACAATTCATTGTGGTATTGTATAGAACCAAAATTAGAAAAAAGTTGTCTCATGGCAGTTTCATTCTGCCTTTTTGTTTTTTTGCATTCTGCTGTGGTATGACAAACACAAGACATCAAACAGGCAAGCCTTTCTTCTCTCTTCTTCACTTCTTTAATTGGGGGTTCATCTATGAATTATACATCTGGATGGGAGCTCATTGGTTGTCAACTCTCACATATATGGGAGCCCACACCCACAGGTTAAGACAAACTAGATATTACAGATTAAAGATCTTTAGTGCCATATACACTTCAAGAGCATATTCAAATTCCTGTGGAGCAGTTGTGGTGATATATAACTTAATACTGTAAATAAATAAGAGTAGCAGTAGAAAAAATCATGAATAAATCTCATAAATAAATAAATACACTAAATAAATACATTAAATAAGATAAGAATACAAAAAGTAACATGCAGTACAATTACACATAAACCATCTGGTGGGTACAGTACACAGAGTTCAGTGACCTTATGGCCTGATAGAAGAAGCTGTCCCTAAAGCAGGTGGAGCAAGTGGTGAGGCTTCAGTAGTGCTTCCCAGAAGGCAGAAGTGACAACAGGGGATGGCCTGGATGGCTGTAATCAGAGATAATGGATTCAGCTCTTCTCAGACATCTGGTGGAGTAGATGGTATGAAGCTGTGGATGTGATTTTGGGAGCTGTTCAGAAAGTCATTTGGAGGAGTTTAAAATCCTGACTAGTCAGGTTACCAAACCATACCATGATGCGTCCAGGTCAAGATACTTTCAATAGTGCAGCAATAAAAGTTGACTAGTGTTTTAGTTTCCACCCAATAGACCTTTAGCCTCCTCAGGAAAAAAGGGTCTTTTGGTAACCCTTTTTGAGTGATGCTGACTGACCACGAAAAGCAGTCAGTGATTTGGACACCCAGGAACCTAAAGTCACTAACTGTCTGTACTAGCGGAGCCGTTGATACTGAGTGAAGCGTGACTGCCTTTGTTCCTTCTGAAGTCAACAATGATCCCTTTTGTTTTGTTGACATTTAGAGAGAGGGTGTTGTTGTGGGATCATAAAGAAAGCTTTTTTCCTCCCTTCTGGAGACAACTTCATCATTGTCACTGATGAGGCTAATCACAGTGGCGCTGACTGCAGATTTGATGATGCTGTTGCCATCTTGCTTTGCTTTACAGTCACAGGTGGATAGAATGTACAGAAGTGGACTGAGGTACACTGTTGAACAGCATGAAGGAGTTATTTTTTCCAGTGCTCACTGAATGGGATCTTTTTTTCAAGACATCAAACACCCAGCTACAGAGCTGCAGAGACCAATGTCTCTGAGCTTTAGCACCAGGCTGGAGGGCACAATGGTGTTAAAGGCAGAGCTATTGTCAACGAACAGCATTCTGACATACTGTCGGTATTTTTCCATTCAAGATGTCCCAGAGCAGTGTGCAGGGTGAAGGAGATGACATCATCCACAGATCAGTTACACAAGTATGTAAACTGTAGCGGATCCAGGGTAGCAGGGATGTTGCGATTAATTTGGATCATGATCAGTTACTGCGAACACATTATCACCACAGAGATTAACATGATGGGCCAATAAACTTGTTCATTTTTTTTGCCACAAGTCATCGACTATATGAAAGAAAATTTGAGGATATCAAACTACATGACAGGAAGTCACAGGAGCATAGCACAACTGTCCTCAACTTGCTAAGATTATGCAAATGAAAGCAACAACTGAAAATCACCAGAAAAGTAATGTAATGAGTACTTTAGTCGCATGATGCTTGTGCACTGCAATCACAAATTCTCAGCCTAACTGAGATCAGTGTTTTGACTGTTCTATTGTAGGACATTCACTTTTCTATCCTTAAATTAAGTCAATTTGGTATTGATGTCGAGTGTGGACTACCAGGGAGAGCACAGCCACGCCAACCAAACACAGACAGGCAGAGACACAAGTCCAGGACACAAAACACGTTTATTTTTCTATGTGGGAAACACTTTCCCTTCTTTCCCACCTCACAGCACAGTCACAATAAGCACAGTCTGCAGAATTTTCTTTTCGTTCTCCTCTTTCTCTCTCTTTGTCCACCTCCTCCCGATTCTGGTTCCTTTTATAAGTTTCTCTTTGACCTACTTCCAACAGCACTTCCGGGTGTGGTAGAAGTGCTGCAACCTGGGGCTCAGCAATAGCTGCAGCTCCCCTTGCCGGTGCCCATGGACCCCAACAGGGCTGCATCAAACTCCAATTTCCATGGAGCCCTGTGGGAGTCTGGGTCACCGCTGCAATCCAGGGGGGCTACCACCTAGCGTTTTGGGGAAGGTAATGCTCTTGATATGCCAACCATGCCCTCACAATGTCCTGATATAGTATATCACATGAGGCATCAATGTTTTTTAGCATACATGCTTTTTTGCAGTGTTTTCTTGTGTTTTCTACACCCATTCTTCCTTCTGTTTCAAACAGATGCACAGCGTCTGCCATTGAAAAGGAGCCCCACAGAATAACTCTACCATCATCATACTTCAATTTAGGTCAGGAATCTTTTGCAGTGTGGGCAGCTTTACATTTGCACCACCCTATCTGTTTCAACCTGGAACAAAAAAACTCAGTGCCATCTGACCACAAAACCTTTTTCCCACATCAGAAATAGCTTCCTAGGTCATGCTTTCTGGAAAATTTAAGACATGCTTTCACATGGTTCTTTTTGAGCAATGGCTCCTTTTGTTTCACACTCCCATATGAGCCAACATTATGGGTCTTGACATGCCTAATGGGTGCCTTCATTTCAGTTTTAGCTACTGAACTCCATAGATCTTTCAAATTTGTTCATTGACCTTTCACAAGTCCCCTACTTGTTTCTGAAGAGACTACTGAGGAACAACCTTTCTAAGCAGATTCTGGGAGTTTGAGACAGCATCCACTTACTAATCATTGAACCAGTGGTACTCACCAGGGCATTCAAACACTTAAATATTCTTTTGTACCTTTTTCCTAATTTAGGCATTTGTATTATTTTATCTCAAACTTCTATGGAATGCTCTTTGGTCTTCACTTTTGTCAGCTGTCCTTGAGAATCAAAACCTGAATAATGATCGCTTAAGTGTGTGGCTTTTATCTAGAAAATGTGGCAATTTTGTGAAAATTTTAATGCAGTTGCGTCCTGAATGGGTAATTGTCTTGTTTACCTGTGTACTGCAGCATATTTCTTTTTTTCCCTTTTTCAAATACAAAACACCTTCTTTTATTAAAAGTGTACTTACTCTGTAATGACCTGCCTATGTACAGGGCAACTACACATTATTCCTATGTAAATATAATAGCAGTATTGAGAAATATATATTTCATATTAAATGCCTGATTGCAAATGTACTTAAACCATTACTCCACGTATACAGTCTGTAGAGTGTAATAATACATAACTTCACTGTGCTCTTTACTGTAAAAGTACCACTGACATTTACATTGGCTTTACGCCAAGTTTAGGTTTTATACATCGTGATTTGAACGTGGAAACTTTCTTACGCAACATTTTTGTGCATACGCACCATTTATACATGAGCCCTCAGCTGTCATGCCATCATGCAGGTGTCAAATTTGATTTTAGCCCTGAGGTAAACTTCCACCTGTCATGTGTGGGAATGAACTGCTCTCAGTATGCCTGTTTGGCTAGTCCATCCATTATGGCCATCTGTCCAGGCAAGAATTCATGCTTTAGTCAAGCCAGGACTTTCTTTATGGCATGTAGAGTATGAGATAAGTTGCCAAGTCCTCCCGATAACTTGCTTCATTTTTTGACTTTTGGCATTCAGTATGGGCACTTGCATATTTTAACTAAACCTCTAATAGATTTAAGCATCATATTGCTCTAAAGGAAGACAGTCAACTGTCTCAAGGCGTCAAGCACAAAACAAAATTTGCTCTAAACTTAAAAAAATAATAATATGCAAAGTGACAGGAACAGATGAAAAAAGCATTTTAAAAAAGTTTCTGTCAGGAAGTGAGTGGTATGATGGCACAAGATGGCTATTTGGGTTATTCCTGGGTCTATTATCAACTCTGTCGTCAGGCTGCTCAAGGAGCATTTCACCTAAGCAGTAAATTCTTAATCTTTATTTAACAAGTGTCTGTCTGAATTTTTAACCCTTGTCTAAGAGCAGGTATGTGGCATGCATTGTCACTCCAGTCTGTGTCTAACATGCTGCAGATCAAACTGATATGTGGCATCTCTGTTTCCCAGGATGTACATTGGCTGAAGGAAAGGGGCAATGCCATGCTCTGTCCTAACTAGATGATTACTTCTGTAACCACTTTTTCTTTTTTTTTTTCTTTTACCCAGCACTGCTGACTCACCAATGCTCCTTTTATAGAGCCCTGCTTGATCAAGTTTTAACAGCCCAAAGGACCTCCTATAAAACTGGTAACCCTTTTTAGAGCAAACATATCACTCAGCATTCCCCCTAGCTAGACATGAAAAGTAGTGGTATTTGTTTTACTTTTACATTCTGAATATTATTTAACTTAATTAGTATGCTATAGGAACGCTCACACAATTACTTGAACAAATATATTGCAGTTCAAACACAAAGGTAACAAATTTGTACACAACAAACACTCAAGGACCACTCTTCACATAATTTAATTACGTGCCGAGGTATTTGTTCCATTGTAACACTAAGGTATCCATCCTAGACTCTTAGGAGTCCATGTCATGGTGATTCAGTGAGAATGTTACAGTATTCTGTACATCGCTGTCAGTTGCAAATTGCTTTCCCCAAGTTCTAGGACCAAGGACATGGAAGTCACTTGAAGGGCTGTGTGGACTGTGAGTTGAATGGCCTTCCATGCAAAGCACTATAACAAATTACAAGTGGTATTCAAAGTATGTTGTCTGTCATAGCAAGGTGGCCCTGTGGGGAAGCAGGCCAGATCATTTCTTACGAATAGCATGCTGTAACTTCTATAATCAGATCACACTACATGCCTCTGTTGGTGACCATGTTTTGCACTGTCCTACTGTCTTTAAAGTGATGTACACAGCAACAGATATTTAAGCACATCTTACGATGGCCTGAAACATAATCATCCATAATATAATAACAACTCCATCTTTTCAGTGAAATTCTATGATTAAAATAAGCATACTTTTTACTTTTTGTATTTTACGCTTTATATACATCTAGCCTTCAATATGATCACAAGTCATTTTGTCATTCAGAAATTCAAAACCCATTGAAGAATGTTATTTTAGCTCAGAAAAATGAGCAACAGACTGCATGAAACTTATACTGTATTATAGTTCATCTGCTCCCTCTGGTGGTAACACAGTTATTTGCAGTTTTTCTTTTTTTAATATAATTTGTTTTAGTGAATATTATAAACACAGAACAATCTGTTTTGGTGGATAGAAGTGTTTTGAATGGGACTGTTAAACAAAGCATTTAATAGATAACTGCAAATGGCTGAATGGCCCATAGTGTGTATATTGTATTCAAAAACCAAAATAACACATAAAATAAATAATTTGATGAAATTAACTTAAGTAAAAATTAAAGGCCTGACATTTTAGTATTTAAAGTTATGATGAACACGGACATATTCTGGAGTGGAGAAGTGTGCGTGACTGCACTGAACTCATGGGACGGGTTTGTATCTTGCCCTCGATACTAACATGATACACTCAAGCTCTGGCTCCCCACAATCCTTTACTAGAAGAAGTGTATTTAGAAAATGGATGGAGATAAAAGCAGAAAACGAGGGAATATTAAAAAGACCCTGTCATGCATACACATTTGGGAACCATCTTCCTGGCTCTGACGAGGTTAGCAATACCACCCTGGAATGAGAGGACAAACTGATGCTGACCTTATCTTCTTCTCTTTCTCCACGGCCAAGAAAAAAACACCCAAACAGAATGACTGACACCGTCCACTAGCCAAGAAACTCCACCTCTTCTGGTCCCCTTCCTTCTTGGAAGATTGTGTCAGATGCCAAACTGACTATTCCAGAACACAGAATGCTGCTAGAGAAACTAACTCCTTAATTTGATTGAGCAGGGTAGTACGCCAACCATTCTTGGCCTCTCAGAGTCGTCTGCTGGCTTGGTCACTTCTTACACCCCAATGGATGCAAAAATTACCGAATTACAACACAATTATTGATTAAATGCCCCTGCATTGGGATATTTACTTGAAATTGAACCCTACTAACTCTTGTGCTTCCTCTTTCATGGCCAAAAAGTACTATTACTCCTGGTTTTATGGCCTTGAGAGATACCAACTTGCTGTTGCGGTAGTGCCTTGCTCCACATTGCTCTCATTCAGGACTCAACTCCTAAACCTTTTCTTCATCTAAAGAACCTGCTTTCAGTCATCCACACAGGTCCTCCTGTATATTTGACTATTATAACAATTTAATGAGAATAGGCCATTTATCCCAACAAGCTAATCTATCATGTTAAACAGGATTCTGCAAAATTATATCAAGTTGACACTCTCTACCATAATATCATGTGTCTATGGTTCTTTGCGAGAAGAGAATCTTTCTGTTCATCTCTTCGGTGTAGACCTGCTTATCGTTTTATAAGGCTCCCTTCAACACAGCTCTCCCCTCATGACTGCACCTCACCTTATCAGTATGCTCACCTTACCACACTGGTCCAGGTGACAGTCCCATCCATAGATATCACCTGGAATATTCTCAATTAGGTCTGCAATTTATATTTTGTGCAATATAGACAGTTTTTCAAAGAGTAGTGCCGAATAATCTTTTTTTTTTTTTTGCATTGCTCATATAACAATCTGATAAGTTCGCTCCACTCGCACTTTTTGTTCCACAAAAGTACACCCCAATGTGGCTAAGAAGAGTTAAAAAGGTATGACTCTGATTAAGAGAATCGCCAGTATAACTGAACAAGTTTTATTTTTACCCATGGCCAGGGCCGGATTAAGATGAAATTGGGCCTGATGCTGCAGCGCAAAAAAGGCCTATTTTTTCTCGGCATTGGTGCATGTGCTTTCAACACTCACCGTACATGCGCACTCGGACCGACCAAGGAGCCTTAATTGCTTGTGACGCAACCAGCCAGCCTTTATTGAACATGAATAATAATAAAGATGTAGTATTATAACAACTCGAGATTAACATCAAACTATGTAACATCAACATTCAATAGCAATTGTCTGAAAAGTGAACTTAATGCAGAAGACCTAGCAATGAAATACACAAAATTTTGCAATTCTCTTACGAAACAGAGTAAGAAAAAATGAATTTGCAGAGGCATTGGGTCAAAGTGACTCAGTTCAGGCTCTTGAGGGTAACAAGATATTGCAAAAAACGCAGCTAAATTACTAAGTAAACTGTTTAATGTAAAATTGATAGCATTAACTTGAAATCTTCGGTTAACAATAAACACAACGACGTTATAGTTACATCACAGTGCAAAGAACAATAGTAACTGTATAATAAGTAACGCTATGTCTAGGTGTCCGAAAATTGGACTCCAAATTTCATTCTAAGAATTATTTTTAGGTTAATATAGCAAAGGAAAACTGTTCAGCTTCTGGAAAATTCTTGTCTGTTTTCATCTGGGCCTATTTCAGGAATGGGCCTAATCCTGCAGCATCAATAGCACCCACCTTAATCCGGCCCTGCCCATGGCTATTGATACACTTGTTACCACATTCGCAAAGCTTTTCTAAGCTACTCAAATAATACATTTTTAAAGGTGCAACTACTTTTCTATAGCAGATTTGACAACTTCATCATTGGCAGGGTGCTTACAATAGAGGTAGCCCTTCAGATTGAGGAACAGATTATACTCACACAGAAAGTTTATAGTGTAGGGAAAAAGTAAGCATATTGTCTTCTATTTAAAATTCTAAGTGTTGTCTGTTATAATGAAGGGTAAAATTCAAACTATGCTCATAGAATTGAAGAGACTCCATTAAAGAGTCTATTTCCCCTTTCCAAATTATATAGAAACATCATCAATGTATCTAAACCACTGGATCAACTACTGTTTGAATTTCCGGACAAATATTTGTTTAAAATAATCTCAGCTAAGCACAATTTTAGCTAGATCATAAATCAGACTAATAAAATTTGATTGAAAATGGTTGTTTCTTAAGAAGAATAAACTGTTTCTAATGCATGCTGTTGCCGAATGATTATACATAATGATGCAATATCAAGAGTGGACAAAATGTAATCTGACGGTAAGATATTTTTTTATAAGCTACATATGAAATGGGTTGGGTTTTTAATATATGATTGGGCTCAACAGGCATATTTACAATTATAAAAAGTAAATAAACTGCGTAACAGGTTGTAATACAGAACTAATGGAAGGCATAATCAGTCTGCCTGCAGTGTTCTGAAGATTTTTATGGATCTTTGGTGAAAGATAAAAAAGTAAGTTGTCTGAGGATGACATCTTTGTATCTATCAGATCTGTTTGTGTTGCTGTTTCAACTTTGTACTTAATGAAAGATGAAATCCATGTTGTAGGATTAGATTTCAAAACTTCATAACAAGACTTGACAGATAACTGTTTCCAACATTCTGCTAGATACATAACAACATCCATCACTACCACAGCCTCTCCTTTATCAAATAGTCGAACAGTAGTCACACAGAGCCATGACTGGAGAGAATTGGAGGGAAGACATCCCCTTAAATTTACAGTTTTAGACAGCAACCTATGCAGTGTGAGGCATGGAAAAGGCTATGCAGTAGAATGGGACTGGTCAATAGCTTTTCTTACTTTGTGGTGCATGAAACGACAGGGTTTTCTTGTGCATACAGTTTTGTGTAACTGATACTAAAATTTGTTTTGTGTGCTATTTCACTTTTGCAAAATGTGAAACTCTCTAAAAAGAGGCTTCATGATATCTTTTTTCTTGCCATTACATAGCAACCATCCTTTTCATAGTTTGACTCCTGCAGATGAGGTTAAGGATTTGTGTGCACCAAATGGTGTAGAGCAGCGGTTCCCAAACTTGACCCTGAGGATTCACTATGTCTGCAGGTTTTTGTCTAACCAACGTCTGTTTTGGAGACCGAATTAAATGAGATGTTATTTCCAGTTGCTTGTTTTGGGGTCAATGTAAAAATTACATAATTAAGTTTGATAAATTTTAATAAAATGTACTATGCAGTCACATGGGTATAATGTTTTTTAACAATATTTTCATCCTTAACTTCAATCTGCTTTTACAAGTATTCAGGTTATTTCATCCATTATTTACTAATTAGTGGGTCTGATGTTGAAGTAGTTGAAGCCTTTCATCATTCAGTGTTTGCCTGGGTGTCTGCTCTGCTTGTTTTTAATTACCATTATTAGAATACAACACAGGAAGAAAACTACACAGAAAAAGGGCAAACTAATGGGAAAACAGTGAAAGAGAATTAAGTGTTTACAGTGATAGCAAAAATAAGTGTAAATATCATACTGCTGTGTTTCTCTGAATACAGAATAAGAGAAGAGGAAAAAAGACCAGCTAATTAAATGAGATCAATTATTATCAATCATTATCAGTGATTTTGAATCTGGTTGGAAGAAAAACCTGCAACCAAAGTGAATTCACAGTGCCAAGTTTGGGAACCACTGCTGTAGAGGAATGTGCTAAGTATTGTTTCTGTGTCTGATGCATTTTTAGATTTTGATCGGCAAGACTGTCATAATAATTGGCAAAGTGGGCATTGTACTACCAAACCACGGCTCATATTTCAAAGATCAACATAATGCCTACAAATGGCAAGATTTCTGTTTATTAAAAAACTCTATTTAAACATTAAATAACAGGCAAGCACATGCAGAATTAACTCATATACATGCTCCCAGACAAGGTCTAAACGTTTTTATTCCTGTGTCATTTGCATGAATTTCATATGTCAAAAAATATTGGTTTTGCAATTTTTTTTGTGAATTAATGAACTCTATGGTTCATTATGGATTCAATTTTGTGCCAATTGCCGGTTTTTCACTACTTACCAGTTTTCTCTGAATGATTGCTATAAAAACCAAAGCAAATAAGGTAATATTTAAAAGTTGTGTGGGCCTTTTGAAGCATGTAATCAATTTCAACCAAACTGTCAACATCATCAAAAATCTGGGGGTATTTTTCGTGCGTGAATTACTCGTTTAGCCGGATGTAATTGTTGATGATTTGGCGTGATCCTGGATCTGTCGTTTTTTCTAAACTCTTGCTGGATGTGTTGTCATAGTAGCACATCCAAATCCTTTCTATGCAAACAAGAATTAGCTCACACACTTAATCAGATTCCGTGCTTGGAATTCATTCAGTCAGGGCTTCGCTGTTCATGAATGAACAACCAATTGATATCGGTGCGCAAATTATAAGAAGAGAATTTTTATATAGAGAGGGTTTTGCGCAATCTACAAGATCCTTTATTGCTCCCAGAGGAAATTCTTTTTCGAAAGATACCGCTTTAGCCGAGGGGGAATGCTGTACCTCAAAGATTTATTAGCACCTTATATTTGAAGTCAAACTAGACGAAGTCGGGCGCTCACAACCACACAGACAGTATGCATTGTTTTGAGGTTTTTTGCAAGCTGTTAATTGTTGATATTTGTTATTTTCGGAAAGGAAGAGATAAAGTCTACATGAGTTTCCCAAATGAAATATCAGTCACCTATTATGAAACACCTTTCCAATGCTATCATTGTATTTGATTATATAGGGTAAACTTTTCATTGATATGTGTGAGACAGAGTAAAATAGATTGAAACAAAATTGCTTCTTTTAAGATATATTGGTTTAGCTACACAAACAATATTTAGAGCAATTTCTTTTTATCGGTTCTGTCTTTTTTACTACCTAATCATGACCAGAACAGGCAGAGCAGGTTCTTGTAGAAAAGCCTGACTGATCAAAAAGTCATAAAGCTGCACTTACAGTTTATAGTGAATATCAGAGAACCAACATCAGACTGACTTACAGATTGAGGAGGTTCATTAAAAGATTTATGAATATCACAATATAATATGAATGTATTGAATTCCTTAAAAAACAACTGGACTAGTTAGGATTGTACACCGTGTAACAAAATTATGAATAAACTGAGTTGCTGCATCTTTCTACTCATAATTGTCTTTAAATTAGTGTGCTGTGTGCTTTGAAAAGATTCCTGGAAATAGATGTGAATTTATTTAAGTAGAGAAAGGTGGCTAAACCACCAGGCTAAACATACAAAGACACAAAAGCAAATTCGGTATTGGCAGCTTTTTTGTCTAGTAGCTTCTCTACAAACAGCTTTCCCTACAGTCAATATCCAGCAACTGGATAACAGAATGCTCAGTTGATTTTTGTGATTTCATGGCCTCTCTCTGTTAATAGCACTGTGAAATGAAGAGTCCTCTAAGGGTTTGTAAAAAAAGTGATGAAAGTACAGGAAAAAGGATCAATATAAGCGATACTCTATACCAAAACACAAACATGAAAATCGGAGTCCAGAGAGCAAAGAAAATATATATACCTATAATCGTCTTTCTAGCTTCTTTTTGCAAACTATGCTTCAAGGAATGTGAAAATAAATTGAGAATAAGGTTTTCAGTCCAAGGAGAACATAAGGTAAGGCGCACGTTACCATTTTACATAATGAAAGATTGGACTAGGTCACATGCAGGAGCAGATCTACCATCATTGTGTTCTGGGTGCACGCCCAGGGGCCCATGATGGCAAGGGGCCTTTCACCAAACAGCCCTTTATTCCCACATCCCCTCCACAAATGAAAATTACCTAGGGGTCCACCACCCCACAGGATAAAACTATGGAATCTCCACAAGGCCAACACAACAGTGGGAAATTCCACGCTACATTACACTACTGGGTGTCCACATGCTATATTATTAAAAGTATGATCAACCCTCTGTTAAGGTTGGCTAACAGAATATTAGGTTATATATCACAATGTGTGGAGTACAAGTCCAAGGAGTTTACAAGAAGGACATAGCAGCGCTAGAAAAAGTTCAGAGAAGAGCGACTAGGCTAATTCCAGGGCTACAGAAGATGAATTAAGAAGAAAGATTAAAAGAGCTGAGCCATTTCAGTTTATGCAAAAGAAGATTAAGAGGTGACATGATTGAAGTGTTTAAAATTATGAAGGGATTTACTACAGTGGATTGAAACTGTTATTTTAAAATGAGTTCACCAAGAACACAGGGTAACAGTGGGAAACTTTGCAGAAACATTAGGAAGTTACCTTTACACGGAAAACCAAAGATTCATGGAGTAAGTTACCAAGTAGTGCAGCAGACAGACAGCAGGACTTTAGAGACTTTCAAAACTAGACTTGATGTTATTTTAAAAAAAGTAAATGAATATGACTGGGTGAGCTTTGTTGGGCTGAATGGCCTGTTCTTGTTTAGATTGTTCTAATGTTCTGAAAAGGTGCTAAGACAAATAGAGGCCGGTGGGGGGACTTGGTCACATGCATGAGAATGTCTAAGCACATTACTAGCACCATGGCTCCATGGCCATTGTAAACCACACAATAAAGTGATGACCACAGAACATAAACAGACATCATGATAACATGAACAAATAAAATAATTATAATTAAGAATAATTTCTGAACAGCAGAAAAAAGATAATGACAGTCTCTGGTTCTACTCAATCACTTATGTTAAAAGCGTCAGGTCAAACAGAAAGAAGCTTTGAACAGTGTGCACACATCTCAGCAAAATGTTAATGACTAGCAGAAATATTCAATAACCACATAGGTGCATTTGAAAATTTAAAATGTCTATTAGGCCTCAGTAAAGTCATAAATTAAGTGTAATAAGTGGAGCAAATGACTTTTCCTATATTAAAATGTAAATCTAGCGATAAAATATTATTAGCTGATATTTTATTATGTGTAATGAACTGGAAGAATCACATCTTGTTAAGGACCATCTTGTTATCTCTCTACTGTAGCAATTTTCCTCAAAATTAATGGGCTTCTAGAATTTTACAGTGGTAAAAAAACTGCTAAGTTTTTTTTTTGAATAATTAGTTCATTTCTGAGATATCATGTTCACAGACTAATCTCCTGACACAAAGGCAGACACATAAAGAGAAAGAGACATCACTCCAGTAGTAGTCTATTGGAAATTCAAAGTCAAAAATATGACCTATTATAATACTTTCCTTGCATACACACTGTATGTACTGTAGTTATGTTCATATAGCAAAATCTTCTTCAAAGATTTTATTCAAAATCAATAGACCTCTACAATGATAATAGTTGTGTGAAGTTTCATTAGCGCAAAGTTCTTCTGAGTTTTTGAGTCCCATACATATACAGGGATGTCTAAAATTTGTAAATATGTGGAAAACAATTTCAGTATTTTGATCCTGTAACAATATTCGCTTCCATTTATACAGTCGTGGTGAAACGTTTTGAGAATGACACATATTGGTTTTCACAAAGTCTGTTGCTTCAGTATTTTTAGATCTTTTTGTCAGATGTTTCTATGGTATACTCAAGTATTATTACAAGCATTTCATAAGTTTCAAAGGCTTTTATTGACAATTACATTAAGTTTATGCAAAGAGACCATATTTGCAGTGCTGGGCCTTCTTTTTCAAGACCTCTGCAATTCAGCTTGGCATGCTATCAGTTAACTTCTGGGCCAAATCCCGACTGATGGCAGCCCATTCTTTTATAATCAATCCTTGGAGTTTGTCAGAATTTGTGGGTTTTTGTTTGTCCACCCACCTCTTGAGGATTGACCACAAGTTCTCAATGGAATTAAGGTTTGGGGAGTTTCCAGGCCATGGACCTTAAATTTCATGTTTTGTTCCCCAAGCCACTTAGTTATCACTTTTGCCTTATGGCACAGTGCTCCATTATGCCAGAATAAGCATTGTTTATCACCAAACTGTTCTTGGATGGTTGGGAGAAGTTGCTCTCCGAGGATGTTTTGATTCCATTCTTTATTCATGGCTGTGTTCTTAGGCAAAATTGTGAGTGAGACCACTCCATTGGCTGAGAAGAAACCCCACACATTAATGGTCTCAGGATGATTTACTGTTGGCATGACACAGGACTGATGGTAGTGCTTACCTTTTCTTCTCCTGACAATCTGTTTTCCAGATGCCCCAAACAAACGGAAAGGGGATTCATCACAGAAAATGACTTTACCCCAGTCCTTAGCAGTCCAATCCCTGTATCTTTTGCAGAATATCAGTCTGTTCCTGATGTTTTTCTTGGAGAGAAGTGGCTTCTTTGGTGCCCTTCTTGACACCAGGCCATCCTCCAAAAGTCTTCGCCTCACTGCTCGTGCAGATGCACTCACACCTGCCTGCTGCCATTCCCGAGCAAGCTCTGCACTGGTGGTGCCCCGATCCCGCAGCTGAAATGAAGTTTTTTGAAATGAAGTTCATTTTCATGGCAAAGAGAGACTTTGCAATTAATTGCAAACCATCCGATCATCACATTCTGGACTATATGCAAATTGCAATCATAAAAATGAGGCAGTAAACTTTGTAAAAACTAATATTTGTGTCATTCTCTAAACTTTAGGCCACGACTGTATATATCACCATAATCACCATTTTGCTGGCCATTTTCAGGGTTTATCAATTGTCCTCGAAATCTTTTTCCCTAAATTCTCCACAGTCCTGGGGATTCTTTGAGGTGGGGTCCATTCTTTTCATATCTTCATGCCCTCCACCTTCATCTTGGTGTGCCTCTTCATGTAATCAACCTCTGCCTTTTGTGTCGCATGCCCAAATCACCTACTGTAAGTCTATTCCTCAGCAGAACAAGTCTACCTAAAAATTACTATCTATCATTCTCACTGTATATATACAGTATCTGTGTGTGTGTGTGTATGTGTGTATATTTATATGTGGATAGAACTTAATTTTGTGACCAGTAGGGGGCAGTGAACCACCTAAAGCCTGAAACACATTAAGAACGACACAAGTTTTGTTTCAATAACAATGTTTATTTTAACAGAATGCCTTAAAAATAGGCTCCCATACATTGTTAAAGCAAAAATGTACTTTGCTATCTTCTCTCTCTCTCTCTGTTTTATTCTTGCACTCCTCCCAAGGGTTGTTCGGCTACTCTCAAGACTCCAATTCCCCTGGATGATGTCTCTCTTAGGTCTGGAACTATATTTTTTTTCCCCAAAATTATAATTTCATCATTTGATATGATTTGCCTTGAGGCTGAAATCAACAAAAGCTTAAATTTCAATACAAACGTATCACCCTGTGAAAGTGGGAGTGTGGCACAGAGTGCTGTGCTTCTCTCTCGCAATTCCAGGATCCTTTCTTTGATTCTAGTCCCCGTCACATTTTGAGGGGAGAGTTCCCTGTGCCTATATTCATTTTCTCAATTTTCCTTTCACATTAGTTTATTTGATAATTCTTATTTCACTTAGTAAAAGTATACAATGTAATAACTATGCCTTTGGATCAAGGACTTCCTGAGTGATCGCACTCAGAGGGTTAGAGTGGGCCCCTACTTCTCCACACCCATCAGCCTCAGCACTGGCTCCCCACAGGGCTGTGTGCTGCGCCCCCTGCTCTATACCCTCTACACCCATGATTGCATTCCTGCCCACCATAGTAACACCACTGTTAAGTTCGCTGACGATACCACAGTAGTAGGGCTCATCACTGGGGGGAATAAGTCCGCCTACAGGGATGAGGTGGAGCAGCTGGAAACGTGGTGTAGGAATACCAACTTGCTCCTAAATATAGCCAAGACCAAAAAGCTCATCGTGGACATCAGGAAGAAGGCAGACAACATCCAGCCACTCATCATCAATGAGGAATGTGTGGAGAGGGTCTCAGATTTCCGCTTTTTGGGAGTCACCATTAGGGAGGACTTGACCTGGGGAACACACACTGCTGAGGTAGTGAAGAAGGCCCAGGAGGGTGCTCAGGAAGAACAACATCCCTAAGAAACTGCTGGTGTCCTTTTACCGCTGCACAGTAGAGAGCATCCTGGTCTACTGTCTCTGTGCGTGGTTCTCCAGCTGCACCGTAGCACAGAGGAAAGAGCTCCACAGGGTCATTAAGGTCACCCAGTGGATAGTCGGCTGTCCTCTTCCCTCACTAGAAGAACTACATAGATCCTGTTGTCTCAGGAACATCTAGAAAATTCTTCAGGACCCATCACACCCAGGACATGCATTGTTTGAACACCTGTCTTCAGGCAGACATTTTAGATCCATAAAGACCAAGACAAATAGACTGAGAAACAGTTTCTGTCCTTCAGCCATCACCATGCTGAATGCTGCTAAGTGGTCAATCTGACCGAGTGCACCTTCATGTTTACAATATAATACACGCTCATGTTTACAATAGAGCCCTAAGTTAACATTGGATAAGAGACAAGAGCAATATGACGTATGCATGAGTGGAAAACATTGTTCTGCTGTTATGGACTATTTTGGTACTTATTTTATTCCCTTTTTATTTTAGTATTAACTTGAGTAATTGTGGTTTGTGTTTTATTTTATCTTTTTTGCACTGGAAAATCGCACCTAAAATTTCATTGTACAATGTCTCATTGCTACAATGACAATAAAGACTGTGAAATAGCCTTCCATCTATCCCATGGTTAAGTCAAGTCAAATTTATTCATATGGCACATTTAAAACAACTTGAAGTAGAACAAAGTGCTTTAAGACAATACAAACAGATTAATGAAAAAAATAAAAGAATAAGCTAAGAGGAGATTAAAGGAGATACACCTAACACAAGCCATATAGGATAATGGCAAAACAAATGGAAAATAAAAACCATACATATATAGAATTAAGCATATTGTATAGTTATAGACTAAAACAACAAATGTAAATAATTAGCCTTTTAACATGACCTAAAAGCAAGTGAGTAAAAATTGGTTTTTAAACGAGATTTAAAACTTTCAACCATGTCCATAGACCTTATCACAAAAGCTTGACTGCTCCAGAGCCTGGGGGCCACTACACTTCAAACGAGTTCCTGAAAGAGATAGTAATAATTGATCAGAGGACCTGAGAATCCTGGAAAGATGAATAAGGGCAGAAGAGTTCATCGAGATAAGATGGAGCTGACACATGTAAAGCTTAATGAAGTTTTGGTGATTTGGTATTTTGATAAATGTCTTGAAAAAATAATAAGGAAAAAAGAAACAGACAAGTAAACCAACAAAGAGTTGGGGTGATATATAGTCCAGTGTCAAGTAGAGTAACGGTGCTTTGTGAATTCTATTAGTTTTCTCCCAGGTTGGCTACTTTTTGAGTATGGAAAAAGAAATAGACATGTGATTCCCAATGCAATCACAAATCATATCCTCCCTGTGTTCCTCCTTTAAAGAAATTCCTGTAAACAGTGTTTCAAGTGTAAGTCACCATTTCATGTTCAACTCCTGGGTTTATTTCCTAAAAGCACCAGGACCCATTAGAAGGGAAGAGGAGTGGGAATAACATCAGCAGTTCAAAAAGTAATGTGGGAGGATTGAGAGCAAAATGTAAAGAATGCCACTTCTCATACTTGGTGGATTTAATTGCCTGATGTTTAGTGCATTGTATTTTAACAGTAAGCTGGAGTGCAAGCAAATCATTGCCTTCAACTGAGGAACTAATGAAAGTTGACCATTCAATTGTCGAGACTTGAGGATTCCAGACACCAATGCTTATTTCATTACTACTTTTGTCTTTGGGCAAGCAACCTGTTGTATCTGGCTTCCTCGTATGGACATTGATACCTGACCAGATCCATTTTATGATATTTGCTTCATCTGTTCATCTTTTCCAGCTTCTCTGTGTTCTATCCATCCAAAGATTGTGCAATGAGTAACTGAGCTTTGTTTTATTTGTTCTAGTTATTTTGATGATCTGATGTTTTTATATGTGATTCACTTTGATGAATGCTCACAGTATTTTCCCATTATTCCTGCACAAAGAAAGGTTTTTGCTTGTGTGCATCAGGATATTTTCAATTCTTAGATTTGAATGTACTGTACTTTTATAAACATATCCCTTTGTTTTCTTTATGCTTTTTTATTGTTATTGTCTGTGAGTTTGAAATTGCCGTGTTTGAAATGATTCTTTCTCGGAATTATTTCCATTGACTTAACCAGACCATGAGGTGTCACAGATCAATTGAGAGCTGGTTACATCTGTTAACAGATTTTCTTCATACTCTTAACTCTAGGCTGATGATTCATCTCTTTACCATTGTAGTCAAATCCAACATTCATGCCGCTCACATTTCTAGTCCTAATTTTTGCATACTTAAATTTCTTGTTCTTTCTAATGTATTGTTCATCTCGTTCAAAAGTAGGGCATGTGTTTACTCATTTACAATGAACATTCACGATGCTAGAATCTTTGACTTTGAATAATCTAAATTACTTTCAAAAGTGATTTTGAAAAGTATAAGATAAAAAAAAAAAGACTAAGCATTTTGAATTGCTTATTCCAGTTCAGGTTTTAAGAGTGCTAGAACTTATCCTGGCAGCATTACACTCTTAAAAATAACGGTTCTTTAATGGCACTTTATGGTTCTCTACTGGGTTCTGTGGTTCCTTGTTGAAACTTGGTTTGACAAAGCACCATTTCATTCTGGGAAGGGTTCTTTGCATATGAAGTTGTCTCGTTGTGCTTTGAAAAACAAAACTGCAATCTTTAATGTATGATAGGCTTTCTAGCAGGGTACTAATAGAGTAAGAAAATCTGAACTTAATGTGTGTTATTGTATGCAGCAAAAGTCCTTCTAAAATCATGACTTATTTGCATTTTACAAGTCTGTTACCATCTCTTCAAGGTTATTTACTGTATGGATCCTGTTACAGATCTAAATAAGTAAATGTTCTTTCTGGATCCTTCATGTGGATGGGTGATTTGTGAACCATAAGTGGTTCCCCTTTGGCATCGCTCTGAACAGCCACTCTGGCACCTTTATTTTGAATAGTGTAGGTTTAAGAAGGGGGGACCCATCCTGGAGATATTAATAAATAAATAAAGTGAATACATTCAATCTTTGGATTTTTTTTTTCTCTTTCTCAGCCATTACTACAAACTACACACGGTAAATAACAGAGAAAAAAGTATATATTATTTTTGGGCAGGGAATTCCTTTAAGTTGCAAAAATATAACTTCTTATGTAAGCCTAAATCTGAACTCATGAAACACAAATAGAGTACAGAACATTTGAGCAAATTAGTTAAAGTCAAATATTCTGCTGCTTTGATGGTTTTATGAATATAATTGCTTGTGATACAATGCATGAAGGTGAAGCTAATTAGCTATGAAAGGCCAATTCACACTTAGTGGATGAAATGGGCTGTTAAAAATACTGCTTTATACAAAGAGCTTTCATTCTTACCAATAAAGATTTTTTTACTCACAACTTACACAATATATTTTATAAAATTATTTTCTGTATTTTGTGCTGTATAAGGTAAAGATTAATTTTAGAGTGGCCTGTTTAACAAATAAATGCGTAATAGATTATCAGTGCAAAGGCTTCAGTCTATACTTAAATATAAAACAAAAACAAAATACTGAAAAATCAAAATCAAATTGAAAAATGATCCAACCACATGACAGCCTTAAACAGAATAAACTGTGACAATGTTTTTTTCAGGCAAGTTATCAAAGTAATCACAAATAAATTATGATATTAAAATGATATTGAATGTCTTAGCAAAATTAATATCCGGTATGCTTGCCATAGATTCGTTATTATTTTTTTTTAGTGTATCATTCATTTTTGCTGACTGGCCTGAAAGGTGCAAATTCTTTATGTCACATTTATCTTGCTCAGCCTTTTTAATTTTATCTGTTTTCTGTAATGTGTATTCGTAATGAACTTTTGTTAAATGCTTCTGGGCTGCTTTCTCTTTTTTATCGCTTCCTGTTCACTCTGTTCTATGTCATTTATACATTCCTGGTTATCGAGGGTCTGGAGCTGTTTACTTCAGAATTGGTTAATTCTGTAACTTATCAGAATTCTGTCAGTTAGTGGTTTAATTTAGAAGTTCCACTCGAGTGTTTTACTGGTAAAGTGACCTTTATTTTAAACAATTTTTGATAAGCTTTCTATTTGAGGTTTGGCATATAACAGATTCATAAACCTTGAATCTATTAGAATTTAAACAGTTACAAGCTATTACCATTAGCATTTTAAGTGAAAAAAAGGCATGCGTGGCAGGAACACAAGAAAAGCTAAAAATTTAATAATAATTTGTTCAATAATTTCTACATTATTTCAATAAAAACATTGCAGTGGGCAAAAGCCTGTGCATGCAGCATGGGGCACAAGTCATAAAAAAAATTCCTGAGCAAACCACTCATGACAGGGCACACTTGAGCAAATCCATAGAAAGATGATTCAGAATCACCAGTCACCTAAGAAATCATCTTTCACTTGTTGAGGAAAACCACCATATGTGAAGAAAGACCAATTCACACATAGGAGGAATGCACAAATTCTGTTTGGGCAGTGACTGTGCTGTGATTTCAGCATTTCAGCCCTGTCTCTCGGAGCTGTGTAACCTCTGTGCCACCCATATAGCCAAAATAGTTTAGCTGGAATCATTTATCATGTTCTGGGTCAGTGTGAGATGATTTTTCAGTTTCTTCTGATTTAAATGGTTATGTAGTTTTTTAGCAATACAGTCATGTAATGTTAGTAATCACTAATATGAAGAAACGGAACATGCGGATACATTTATAGGTGGATACCATTGTGTTCTGCTCAAGGGGCTGAGAAGATAAATAATAATTACAAGGAATTAGGTGACAAAATGGAGTCTTCACAAAAGCAGAACGGGAGTGAGTCCTTCAAAAATAAGTTAAGAAGCTGGCCACTATCTTCAATAACCTGCCCAGAAGAAGTTCAAAATAACTCAGCCAGGCTCGAAAAACGGGGAGCTGGCAAAACAACACAAAATGTTCACAAATCTATCAAAATGTCCAACAAGAGAAAGGATAACCATCAACCCCCAGTGTGTGAACAAAAAGGTCAATAAATGAACTGAGGGAAAAAATACTCCACCAAACATAACAGGGCAATAGGACTTTCCTAAAAGGCAATCCCCAACAAACAAGTCCCAATACAGAACCCATGAAAATAGGCAAGAAATTCACAAAAAAACAATAAATCTACACAGAAATAGTGATACTAACAGAACTCCTTCTGCTCTTAAGCCTGCTAAACTGACTTAAATAGCCAGACGGAGAACTTACAAGTGGTGATGTCAGATTGGCCTCAGCTCCTGGGGTTCAGACAACAATGAAAACTGTATATTTAAAACAGGCAGTACATAATAATAGATACAATACGTAAAAATAAGATAAGACAACAAAAATAGCAATAAAATACATAAACACACATTCATACTTAACAGAATCTTAGTGAAAAGTCAAAACACCAAAGCCCAAACAAGAATGTGATGCAACCTCCTCACTGGGTTACTAACATGACAGTACAGAGTGGTGGGAAGTTAGAATGCTGCATGTGCTCTAGCATGTGTAGTGTGTTTACGTCGGTGACAAACTGCTTTACAGAGAAAAAAGTCTTCAAAATGTAGTGAATGTACCATTAAGTTGTTTTCTTTAGTGTTCATTTTCCATTGTCAGTAGCAGATATGTATGTCTTGCAAGTGCGTGGGAATGAGACCAGCCTGAGATTAAAAACGCTTTGCTCTGGCCAAGCACAGACAGAACAGAGCCCAGAAATACAGACATGGGGAAGGGGGTGTTGTGAGCTTGGTGTTCCTAATCACAATAAGTTCCAAAAATGACTCGAAAATGCCCATTAGAGGGAGGAAAACCGTCAAACCCCAGCTAGTCAGGAAAGGGCAACACAGGATCTTTATAAATAGAAGATTTATTTACAACAAAAAAGTTCTGTGACCAAAAAAGGTTCTAAGAGCACAAAAGGCAAAAGGAGTTGCCCGGTACAACAAGGCAACCAAAATTCCAAAACAGAAATCTCAAGAATGGTTAAAAAAACACAGCACAGAGATCAAAATCCAGAAAAATCAATAATAAAAAAGAAAACCAATGATCATCAGAGAACTCACCAATGGCTGTGCATTCAAAGAACTGCAAGGGATTGTGAATTTTATGCAGTCCCTGGATGGTGATAGGCAGGTGAGCCTGCCACTTGGGGGATGTCACAAGAATGGACAGGAGACATAAAAACATTTGGAGCAGCCACCCATGTATTGTGCCGTGGCTGCAAAAGGGTTAGTTATTGATGAGTTGTGTCTGGTTCAATGTCCAAAACAGAACTGATGACATGTGGCAAAGATGGAGGCTTTAAAGGTCTGGACATGAAGTGGCATCATCACAGGCACCGGAACCAGAAGTGACGTAATCTGGGCAGGAAGTGACATCCTCACGGGTGCTGGAACCCGTGAATGGTCTGCAGAGAATTGTGAGAAAAAGTCAGTGCGCCTCGCCACCCCGTGGTCAGACATGGAATTGTCACTATTTCAGCACTCCCGCCTGTCTCCCATGTGCACATGTGTACAGGGACCACCCAAAAAAAAAATGGTACTTAGAGAAAGATACTAGGACATGAAGAAAGAAATAATCTACAATAATCTAAAATGAACAAAACAGACACAAAAGAGAAACTTGACCCTAGCCATTGGATTGACCCTGGCTGAAACACAGAGGGGATTTCATGACTGGCTGTTTTAATTTTTGGTTCAGTTTATTGTATTTAGTTTGACTTTCTGTAGTTTAGTGTCTTTTATTTGAAAACCAGTTAATGTTAGTGTCTTCTTTATCTATATTACCTGGGTGGTGTTTTTGTTGTGTGTTTTGTGTGGTCGCACCAATGCATAGGGTAAGAGACGCATAGGGTCCCTGCATAGGGTTAGTGATAGATCCCTAGGTGAGGTTAAGTTGGTGCTGTAATTGGATCTCCTTTAAAGAGGCTATAAGTAGCCATAGGAGATTGAGGTTGTTGTTTCTTTTTGTTTTATTTTTTCTCTCTTTTGGACGATAAAAAAGTAATAACAACTCAGTCACTTCAGGCATAAGAGAGCTTGTGGGTTGCCTGTTGGCTGTATAATATGAGTGCACTGAAGCTCTTATTAGCCAGCGGTGCTCCTAAATATTTGATGTGGAGGAGCACGTCTATGTGGGTTGATTCAGAGCCCAGAGATTTTGATTATTTTTCTTAAGGCAGCTATATTACCCATGGACTGAGTAAGAGCCCAGGATATTTTATTCCATTTATTTTATTTATGTCTGGCTTCACTGGAAGGATATTTGTGTGCGTGTGTGTATTTTCTTTTGAAGATTTTCCACTATAATTGTCTTTTGCATCCAGAACTGTCAGTTCCTATTAAAGACTGTGTGGAATAAATCTATCTCTTTTTAACATATACTGTATCTGCATCTCTTTGCCACCCTTGGACCCAGTTGGTTCTGAACTACTAGCAGGGCATCTGCTTCCACAGGTGGTTTGTGACGAAGATCCTAAAGATGTAGTCGAAGGGGAATCCTAAAGTTTTCAATATTTAGAATTTTAAAATAAACAAGCACAAAGTCTTTTTACCCTTAATCATGTGTGACAAACGACCCGTCGCACCAAAATAAAAGCAGTGTTTCTTAACATTAATAGTGTTGTGACCCAATTTTTCTTGTTAGGTTTATTCACGATCCACTGGAGCAGTGGTTCCCAAACTCAGTCCTGGAGACCCCCTGTGGCTGCAGGATTTTGTTCCAACCTGATTCGCAATCAATGATAATAAATAATATCATTTAGTTAGCTGGGTTTTTTCCTCTTTTTTATTCTACATTCAGAAAAGCACAGCAATTTGATTTTTACATTGTATGACATTTAGAAATAATTAAGTTTTTTTTGTTTTTTTTTTACTATAGCTTTAAATGCTTAACTCTTTTTTGTTGTTTTCCTGTTATTTTTTTTAATTCTGTATAGTCTTCTCCCTTCATTGTATCCTAATAGTGACAATTAGAAACAAGCAAAGCAGACACCCAACAGCACAAATGATGAAAGGCTGCAACTGCTTTAGCATCAGACCCACTAATAAATCAATAATGGAAAGACAGAATGGAAATCAGGATGAACATAAATAAAAAGTAAAAATAATACATTATGCTTATATAATTGCTTCATTTTTATTAAAACGAATTAACATACAGTACTTGTTTTTGTAATTTCTTCATTGACACCAAAACACAGAAACTGGAAAATAACAGATCATTTAATTAAGCTTGGAGTTTAAAAAATCTTGGTTGGAACAAAAACCTGCAACCCTGGAGGGTCCCCAGGACTGAGTTTGGGAACCATTGCACTAGAGTAATGAATGCTAATGTGAGAACATGCAAGGGGAGTTTCCCCTTGATGAATTGAGCGAGCATTTAAAAGTGTGGGGTGGCCCCCTTGATGAACACCGAGAGTGAATGTAAGAGCTAGAGGGGTCTTAATAGAAAGATCACACATTTAAAAGCAGAAGTGGGGTTCCCATTCATTAGGTGATTGTAGATAAATATGAGGGTAAATACTGTTGATTGGTGAGGCAACCCGCTGACAAAGCCAGCACTGGCCCATGTCCAGTGATTAAGAAACTGTGATTTAGAATGCGTTATCTATGATGGCAGACACCGTGACGTTACAAACCACAACCTCCAGCAGACAATGAGACCTATAAAATGGTGGTGCCCATAAACAAAATAAAATTGTGTTGCAGTAATGCGAAAAACAAGCCAAAAATAAAAAAGTAATTGACTTTGAAATCTGTGAAGTCTATAAATGGATAGCCAAAAATGTTTATTGATATTAAAACCCCTTAAATACATGTATGCATTTCACAGCAAAAATGTATATACCTATAATAATTTTTTAAAGGAAGGAGACATCCTCCAGTAAACTTCATATGAGGGAGTGAGGGAGAGACATTGCCAGTGATAGTATATCAGCAGAAATCATACAAAACGAGATCTATCAGTCTGTTAGTTTGACATCGTACAATCACCAAAGAACATCAACATCAAATAATCAACACCAAAAACAGAAATGCAAATGTATATTCAAAAATTTCCAGTGTTATATAGCAAGATATAATAGTTCATGCACCTTTACCGCTCAATCCCCATGGTGAAAGGAAGATTTGAGGCTGCACACATGAGGAAAGGCAGGCCAAGAGCACAGCAGAATTGAAGGACCTGCCCCAGGATAACCAGAAGCAGGCTAGCAGGGCCAGGCACAAAGAAAATATGAATTACTCCTAACAAATCATTTTTCTAGATAAGACTTTGCATTAAGCATATCACTGAAAATTGGTTAAAAATCATTATGAGTAAGATGACTTTGCTAAAAACATTTTAACAATAGGTTACATTACTGAGACAAGTTTACTACTTATTTCATTTTTGCATAACTGTGCCATCTGCTGGTGGGGGCAGTGCAGCGATTCAACTGAATAATAGAGAGCAAGTCTGGAAAATCTTTTTATCAGTATACTAAGCCAGAGTAATTACTATAGAATAAAGATATGGGCTTACTCCATTCACTCTGACCCATGTGTATTACTTTTTCTCTTCCAAAGGAACTGAGCAAAAAGTTATTTAAACAGAGAATAAAGTTATGATTTACACAAATTGCTAAAGATTAGATGTGATAATTTACCATCATTAGTCTTTCAAGCCTGCTTATTGCAATAGAGATCCCTAGAGCTTATCCTGGAAGCTTTCAACACAACAGAGGAAACCAGAAAAAAATAAGGAAACCTCACTCAGACAGATGGAGAACACATAAATAACAAAGATCAACAAATACCTCACAGGTCCTCAGTTTTCCTCTTCACAAATTGCACACCAAATACCAGTTTCATCTGCAACAGAGAAAAGACGACTCGAGGATGCTGACTTTTCCAGTCATCTTCTGTCCAATGTACCTGTATGTGTTCTTTTGCCCATTTTAACCTTTTCTTTTTATTTGCCAGTTTCACATATGGCTTTTTCTTTGAAACTCCGCCTCTAAGGCAGCACCCCGGATTCGTCTTTTTTCTATTACAGATGACACTGATATTTGACGTGTTTTTAAAGAAGAAGTCAACAGAAGACCTGTGAGACGTCTGTTTCTCAAACTATAAAATCTGATGTCCTTATCCTCTTATGCAGTTGCCCATTTGGGCCTTCCCCTTCTTTGACTGTCCTGGTTAGTTACAGTTTTCCCCCTTCTCTCAAGACAGTAACAGACACCTTTGTATGAATTTTTTAGTTTCTTGCCAATCTGTCACATGGAGTAGCCTTCACAGAATAGACTGACATGTTTCTTGCGGAGGTTGTTTCACTTTAGCTATTTTGAGCCCAGAACTGAATTTTAGGAATACCAGTGCCTTATAATCCAAGTGAACAGAATAACAGGTTTCAGCTGTTAAGGTTTCTCTAATAACCAATTAGCATTAACACATTACTAATTTAGAATATGCTGAGGGGGTTTACCAAAGGAACTGTTGCTGAAAATGGGGCTTTGCAGCCATATGTGAATAATATGTCATCAGATGGAAGGCACTTGTGTGAACCACAATAACCAAGAACAAAGAGTGTGTAGATTACTTCATTAAGCTAAACACTCAAGAAAGAAATGATCACAAAAAGAATGTAAAAGTAACAAACAAACAGAAAATAAAAAATATATCTGTCTTACTTGGCCTTGCTAAAGAGAGTGTCATCCCTATTGATAGAAGTGGAGGCAAACAATGCTGAATGCTTAAAGGCATCAGACCCACTGAGGAGCTCATGAGCAAATAGAGGATTAAATATCCAGAATTCCTGGTAAAGTAGAATGAAAATCATGATGACAATAAAAATATTTTAAAAAAGTTGCCACTTGTTCTCACCTTTCCCACCTCATTAAGCTGATCCAAGCCAGAACATTTTCTGAAACTCACAGGTAGACACATGCGCAGGCCAATGGATTTGGGCAGAGTAGTAGGTCTCGTAAGTACTGCCCTTTAACTTCTTGATCATCTCTCCCTCTCTCTCTCTCTGTCTTTCACATGCACACAAACCCTCATCTTTCTGGCAATTTCTCAGAATGGCTCCACTCCTCTGGTGGACTGCTGACACACTTCCAGGTCCATGAAGCCTCCTAAAATATAAGCAGCCTGCATTCTGCTTAATTTCCCTCCCAGTAATTCCAAGACCAATACTGGATTAAGCAAATTTAATTCAGAAACTGCTGTCTTCATGTAAGATGTCACAAGATTAATTACTGTTTTCTTCTAACATGTACCTTAACTATGCAAGAAAACTTCCAATATAGCCCAGGATCCATCACCATCAGTTAGCATACTGGAACTGATGTGACACTGCTCTATGAACCTACAGGAGCCGCTACTTTAATCTAATAAATGTAGTATTGGATTGACCTGCTGGACATGGTTTCCAGGAACAGTGAGAGCAAATTAGCTAATATGAGAGAAGATGAGCTTGACAGATACCAGATGAAAAATAAAGCACACTAGGGGTGTAATGCAAGTTTTAAATGAAAAAACTATAAATCATTTTTACGTAAATCGTGCCCAGGAAGTTTGACTTTACGTATAAGAATAGCCTGGCCTCCTTTGAAGTACTGCTCCGGCTCCTGTGTTGCTTTTATTGCTAGTTGGGTGCCCCATTGCCCTAAAGTAGATAAGCAAATACTCAGGGCATTCATCTATGGTGCAAATCATTAGTGGGGGAAAAACATAGCTGCACAGATTAGCTACCGAACAGTCTGTTGCTACACTAATAAGCTTGGCCTACGGTGCAAAAAAAACTTAGCACTTGAACTGCATATGGATGAATTAGAAGCAACATGTCACTTTTAATAACAACTTTCTGGTTTACGAATATTAATACAGTATAAGAAAAAACATTAATTTTAGGGACTAACATTTGAAGTATTTTCTTTGTGTGGTGGATCAGAACAGGATGAATTTGATACTTTCAGGTTAGACTAATGGTTTTTATAATGTTAATAACTTTCTGAATTATAGATAATGCTTGAATAAATTACGAATGCTTTAACACTAATTATCAAGCAGTACAAATTATTGCAGGTAAGAGGAAGCTAAACTGGGCCGATCATTCACTTGTTTTGAGAAACTAATCCTTTGATTTGAGAGTGTTTTTTGTTAAGTGCTGGTAGTGAATTAAGGTAATACATAGCTAATGTGCCTTCACCTTGTTTTAAATAAAGAAAAAAACAAAATCTGTATCAGCAGGTCATTTTGTTGTGTTATACAGTGTAAATGCACAAGTATTGATATAGTGCAGGATAGCAGTAGGTTCATAAGGACAGCAGTAGGTCCAAAAGGTCCATAAGAGAATGTGCTGTTAAGCGTACTAGTGATAGTAATTTTCCAATTGGCAACTGGCCACCTCCAATAAGGAATGCTATGCCCTTAATACTGTGAATGGACCCTCAGACATTGTAACTCCTGAGACACCGACACAAGCCCTGGGCAGTGAGTGATACTGAGAATTATTCCTGTCTTATCCGGTTCTTCTGTGGTGGCAGTCTGCACTACCACCACCTGATCAAAGTACCCTGCTGGCCCCCTGTGTTTATGGATTGAATGGTGGGTGTCCCAGATGTCCACATGACCATCATCATCAATTTCTTCCATGTGAAGCCTGAAAACCATGAGGACTGATTTAGATAATCTGTGTTAGGTAGCATGCCCAGTGAGGGATGGGCTGTCTTTTGATTTTGTCCCCCTACAGATTTTGTTATTTTTTCTTCAGCATAACTTGTTTTTTCTGTCCTCCTGGCCATTCAACCTTACCTTTTTCTTTGTTACATACTGCATAATTTTATTGCCTTGTTAACTTATGTTTTATATTAACTTCCTCTTATTTAATTTTGTAAAGCACTTTGAGCTACATTGTGTGAAAATGTGGTATATAAATAAATGTTGTTATTGGAGTTTCCCATGCCCATTAGGGGGCAGCAGAGAGACCAATGATGATATACACATATACATATGATATGCAAGTTGGAGAGCATATACTGGTACAGTGCGTTGCCGCACCCACTACATGACGAAACAGCTCGGGATCTCGGTTTGCAACCCCTCAGGCAGACACGCGGTCCTGTCCCAGCCTCCGGAAATGACCCTCTATCTGCTGCAGCTAGGTGTTATGTGGGCGACCCCTTGGCCTGGTCCAGCCACTCGAGTCCCCAACAATGAGGATCTTACAAGCCGGATCACCCTTGGGTGAAACGCACCACATGGCCATAGTGCCGTAACTGAAGCTCCCTCACAATACAGGTAATGTGCCTCATTTGGGACTCCATGAGCAACCGCTCATTCGATACAAAGTCAAACCAACGGTACCCAAGGATTTTCCCAAGAGACACAGTACCAAAGGAGTCCAGTCTTCGTCTCAGGTCGCTGGATAGCGTCCATGTCTCACAACCATATAGCAAGACAGGAAGCACAAGAACTCTAAAAACTAGAACCTTCGTCCTTTTGCATCGGGAGTGCCACACACCCCTTTCCAGCGACCTCATGACCCCCCCTGCTCTCCCAATCCATCTACTGACTTCATAGGAAGAGTCACCAGAGATATGAATGTCACTGCTAAGTTAAGCATACCTCTCGACAAGGTCGACACTCTCTCTGCAAACAGACATACTGGTGATGGCTGTGCCCATGAGGTCATTAAAGGCCTGGATCTTGTTTTTTATCCAGGAAACTCGTAAGCCCAGACACTCAGACTCCTCACTCAGTCTCTCGATAGCCCCGATCAGAGCCTCCATTGACTCCGCGAAGATCACAGCATCGTCAGCAAAGTCAAGATCCGTGAATCTTTAGGACATCCACTGGACCCCACGATCTTGTCCAACACCCAGTCCATACAAGCACTGAACAGAGTAGGAGCACAACACACCCCTGTTGAACCCCAGAATCAACTGGGAAAAACACAGATGTTCTGCCTCCACTCTGCACAGCACTCACAGTACCAGTGTACAGGTCGGCCATGATATCCAGCAACCTTGAGGGGATCCTATAAACTCTCAGTATGCCACACAGGGCAGCTCCATCAATTGAGTCGAATGGTTTGTGAAAATCGACAAAGACTTCAAAGAAACTCTGCCGATATTCGCGTTTGCGCTCCACGAGAACCCTCAGTGCCAGGATGCGGTCGACTTCTTAGGCATAAAATCAGACTGTTCCGGTCACTGATAGGTGAGCAAGGACCTTACCCGGCACCGGGAGCAGTGTTATCCCCCTGTAGTTGCTGCAATCCAGGCGATCACCCTTTCCTTTCCAGATAGGGACGACAAATCCCGTTTTCCAGTCAGTTGGGATGATACCAGTCTCCCAAATGAAAGCAAAGATTGCTTGCAATGCCAGGAGGACAGCCTTCACTTTAAAAGCAATGTGAATGACACAGAGTGTGCCCTTAAAACATGACTTCACTGACAGTTTGTATTGTATTTACTTATTATTGTTATTTTCTGTACTGTTCTTTACATTATTTCACTGCCATTTTGTGTTTTTTTGTCATGGCTGTAGCTATATTGATCATCTACATGTGGCCCGTAACAACACCATACCATTATTAAAGATGGCAGCTCATAGTATTTGCCTTCCAACATTAGTTACGGAAAGAACTTCTAGTTAATTAAAGATTTTAGGTTTTGTATTTTTCATCTACAAATATTGTCTTTTCTGTTGATTTTTGCTTATTTTAAAATACTTCTGTGTTTTTTTTTTGTCCATTCTTTATTAAATCCCTCTGACTTTTTATCTCCTGGTTGCTTAAACCTTCTATTCAATTTTGGACCCACCATTTTCTATCCTTTAGCTATAATATTTCAAATACAGTATTTAAAAAGAATACAAAAATATATTTGAAACCAAAATTCTAGAGCAGTTAACTTCAAACAAAATTCATAAATGTTTTTTGAAACATTTCAGGTAAGGAAGTCAAACATTTCAAGGTAAGATTGTTTTACTTAGTAAAGGAGCGACATTTTGCATGCTGATAACCACTTGCAAATAAGAATTTTATTGTACCCTGTATACATAACAAAAATGACTCCATAATAGGAAAATTAAAGCAGGGCCACCTACAGTTATCACTAGGGTGGAGGCCCCAGGAGTTCCAAATGTCCATTCTTGACCCCAGGATTGGCCCACAAGCCTACTCTGGAAGTGTTTCAGATCACCTTTTGGGGACTCAGTCCAATAAATATGGATTGGGTGGAAAGAATAAATAAGTATTTATCTGGCAGGTGGAAATTTAGAGTCAGAAGAGTAAAAGAGAGGAGACAAGCTCTGATGAGTAAGTGTACTAGGAATGTTCACAAAGCTAATTTTGACTCGAACCCTCTTGTATATAGGCCAAGGGAGGCACAGTTTTTTATGGTCTTTATTTTGTGGACTCCTATCCTATATATCTCTGAATATACTTATTATTTTAATAAACTCCTCTTTATTTAATAAATTACTTTTTTGCCATACTTGGCTGATTTTTATGATCATCTTCTACAAGTCAAAATAACAAAATGTGGAACAGTGTGTGAGCAAATGCATTATTATAAAATCATTTAATCAATCAAAAGGTATTTTATATGAAACCTTTCTTATAAAGAACCATCATAAGCCCCTAATAACATTTGCATAGTACATTTCAGGACCAATAACAATAGCATACTGATGCTGCATTAATTTTACATTTGGTTAATTTCTGTACTTTTGGGAAAATTGTTCACTCTGTTTTGCTCACAAAATAAACTGCACAGCCTTACAAATTGTCAACAGTCATTAATTTACTTTCTTTAAGAAATATGATGAAAATATATTTACTTGAAAGAAAAAAGTGCCATAGATCAGAATCTTCTGTGCCTTTTTGTCAATTACTGTTCTGTGAATTACCCCTATGTAGTACACGTTCTGATCTACCATTTCCTCTGTGGCAGCTGTCATAAAAACTAATGAATTATTTTTCTAACACTTTTCTTCTATCTGATTATTGCTTCTACACTCCAAGAACTAAACTGTAGCATGTGAGGTCATGATCATGTGAGGTTAGCTTATTGACCTAACCTGAGAAGAACTTCCAAGTAAACACTACTGAATCGCCGATAGATAATTATGTGCTACAGTTATTTGTCAAAGAATATACATATACAAAAAAGAATAAGCGAATGTATGTGTGTCAGTGTATCTCTGTAAAAATAGGTAGAAGATGGGTAAAAAAAAATCAAAAATGATAACAAAAATACCAAATAAGGGTCTAAAAATAAGAATTTGGTCTAATAAGCCTAATCTGTTATCCGTCATTACAGTCATATGAAAAAGTTTGGGAACCCCTCTCAGCCTGCATAATAATCAGAGGTGGGTAGTAACTAGTTACATTTACTCCGTTACATTTGAGTAACTTTTAAAAAAAAAAATGTATTTCTAAAAGTAGTTTTACTGCACCATGCTTTTTACTTTTACTTGAGTACATTTGTGAAGAAGAAACGCTACTCTTACTCTGCTACATTGGGCAACGTTCGACTCGTTACTTTTTTCCATTTATACATTACTCTATATTTTTGCCAGACAGAAGTCGCCAGAGATCTACTGCATGACTGTTTCACCAATCAGACGTAGCAACAATAATCACATGACTCCGTTTCCCCAATCAGACGTAGCCATGCAGCCACATGATCACACACAAACTTCCTGCGTCTGCAGCCTGTGAGAGACTTTTTAGTCATGCAGGGCTCTTGTTCACTGCTAAACGGTCACAGCTTCACTGCAAGAACCTTGAGAGCCAACTTCTGCTGAAACGTAACCATCACTTCACTGAGTGAAGAACAAGCACGTTTTAACCAAACATGCACAGACAGTCATGGTAAAGTGAGACTTCTTGTACGTGCACAAGCTGCCTTGTTCTAGTGTTATTTTCTATCAGCTGTGCTATTTGGAGGGCAAGTGTGTGACGATGCCAGTCCCTTACAGACTTACTCTTCCCACATGGGAGTCTGCTGAACCCACACCATCGATAGTTATGACTGAGATGAGCTTACATATGAGGATAATTCACTGATGAGGCCAGAGGATGGTGGAAAAAGTGCTCAAGTGCTTTAATTAAAAAACAGTCAAAACAAAAGTAAAATCGACAAAAGTGTCAATGGTGCAGTGTTCTAAAAAACAGTACATACAGTATATCTACAGTGCGCATCACTTATTCCACATTTTGTTATGTTACAGCCTTATTCCAAAATGGATTAAATTCATTTTTTTCCTCAGAACTATTTCATGGGGCCCTAGCTTGCACTGCTTCCTCCATCCAGGTGGCCAGATCATGTGCCCCAGGGCCTAACTAAACAATAATAATGCTTGGCTGCACTGTTGACATGCTTCATTTACTCACCTTCCACTATGGATGTTTCATTGCTCTATCCACTTGAGCTCTTTTCACCAGCTGCCTCCCAACTCTAAGGTCTCTGAGCCAAGGCCCCTTTATACACCTTCCAGGTTCCCTGCTGTAAGAAATTCTGGGGTGCCGGCTGACACTGATTTCTGGTTTTGTGTGTGTAGGACTCCCCCTAGAATCACCAGATATTCCTGCATGTTAGCCCCACTACAGAGGTGTACCGGAGAGAACCCAGATCAGTTGTCCTTCCCAGTATACCTGTGAGGTCTGGGTAGACTCAAACCCTATAATTGGGCTTATATTATGACCCCCAGGGTCTTGAAAGACATCTTGCTGTAAGGGTAGTGTCCTCTACTGGTCAAAAAGGGTACTGCAGCCCAGATTAACCACAGAAGGTTAAGGAAATGAATCCAATGAAGGTTTTAAAAACATCTCCCCAATGTGTTTATCTTTTGTCTTTATTCTGTGTACAGAAACTTAAAGATGCCTTTTAAAATTGTGTTGCTTTGCCCCTAAAGCAAAAAGATACTATGAGAAAGTATTGTTTACTGGTGTTTGTAATCCATTTCTGCTATTTTCAATTACATTAGTTGTATTTTACTGTATAAAGATGCAGTGAAATGATATGATTGTTTGGAACCCCCAAAAAACAAAAACACATACACATATTTGAACTTAAATATATATTATTTTTTAACATAGTAAGCAACTTTTATTATGTCATTCTAAGTGTTGCTTCCTCTTTGTATGTTTCTGATTACATTTTATTACACAAATAAAAAATAGTTTTCCACCTACCATTTGAATTATTGCATAATAATTATCTGGGCATGCAAAAAGCCACATATTGTACATTTAATCAAACAATAACAGAAGGCATGTATACCTGAATACATGGGGTCAGTTGCAGTGTGCATTTAGCACAGGATCAACCCACAATGATCTCATCATTGTCCATATTGATGGTAACAAGACTACCGATCAGTTGTAGCATTGTTAGCATGTGCACTTCAAGACTAGCTGTGGACTACAACCAAATGCCATTGCAGTTGTATCTTAGAACTGGTGAAGGGTAATAAACTTGCATACTTACAAAAACCACAGTGTGGGCAAAGTCTACCCGACATACGGTGGTGAATGTTCTAAAATGAATACCCGCACACATCATACAAACTATTGCAGACATGAAAAAGCACTTATGTGCAAATACATTAATTGTATTGTATTAATTATAAAGGTCAAATTATAAGCCATGTATATTTTGGCCTGTCTTTATTTGGACTGAACTTGATAATAGACCTATCATACTTAACTCAGGGTCATTGAAAACAATAGACAATGCATGTAACATTTAATAAATTTTGACTAAATCAAATTGTCCTGCTGCGTATTCAAAAAAATAAGGATTGCCTTATATATTTAACTTTTATTTATCCTTCATGATTGGCAGTGCTGTTAGTAAAGTTCACCATAAATGATAATGTAAGTTTGTTTAAAGCTGCATTCCTTCTAACTCTCTGCAGTGTCTTCCATGTCCTTGACATTACATTTTTCCTAGCTAGTATGGGCTGTTTAGTGCTTGTGCTGTGATGTGTAGTGATTAGTCATGTTTTATGAATATTGCCCAGTATCTGACAGTATATCCATTCTGATGATGTATGTGTAATAGCTGACATGTATGAGATTAATTTGGCTATTATTTATTTTTCCGGTTTGTTGTATTATCTTATTATCTGTTATCTATTAATTCACATGTTTATTTTTAGTAGGACTGACTACTGTAATTCGTTGTGCACTGGCTGTTCTAATCATCCTTTATGAGGTTTTCAGTTAAATCAAAATGCTGCCACAACAATTATTACACAAACCAGAAAATACGAACACATAACTCCAGTCCTTATGTCCTTACAGTGGTTCCCAGATTCGTTTAGAGCTGATTTTAAATACTCCTTTTTACTTATAAAGCCTTAAATGACCAAGGCCCTGTTTACTTATCTGAAGTTATCATTATCTACAAACCAGAGCGACCAGAGCGCTCTTTGAGATCTTAAAATGTTGGCCTACTTAAAATTCCAAGGATTAGTAAAATAACAATGGGAGATCAAGCTATTGGTTACACAGCCTCAAAGTTGTAGAACAGTCTGACTCATATATAACAGGTGCCCCTTCTGTCTCAGTTTTTAAATCCTGGCTGAAGACTCAATAACTTAATCTAGATAGATAGATAGATAGATAGATAGATAGATAGATAGATAGATAGATAGATAGATAGATAGATAGATAGATAGATAGATAGATAGATACTTTATTAATCCCAAGGGGAAATTCACATAATCCAGCAGCAGTATACTGATACAAAGAAACAATATTAAATTAAATAGTAATAAAAATGAAAAAATTAAAATAAAATTAATGTTAGCATTTACTCCCCCGGGTGGAATTGAAGAGTCGCATAGTGTGGGGGAGGAACGATCTCCTCAGTCTGTCAGTGGAACAGGACAGTGACAAAAGTCTGTCACTGAAGCTACTCCTCTGCCTGGAGATGACACTGTTAAGTGGATGCAGTGGATTATTCATGATTGACAGGAGTTTGCTTAGTGCCCGCCGCTCTGCCACAGATGTTAAACTGTCCAACTTTAATCCTACAATAGAGCCTGCCTTCTTAACAAGTTTGTCCAGGCGTGAGGCGTTTTTCATCTTTATGCTGCCACCCCAGCACACCACCGCGTAGAAGAGGGCACTCGCCACAACCGTCTGGTAGAACATCTGCAGCATCTTACTGCAGATGTTGAAGGATGCCAACCTTCTCAGAAAGTATAGTATCTAATATACCCTGACTAGAGCTGCTCATTAGCTGTGCATACTGCATTTTTGTTTCTTAGACATTTGTACAGAAGTTTAAGTACCACAATATTTTTAAACCATTACTAACTCTTTTCCATTCTGTTTATCTTCATGGAATCTGGAGGTGGCACTTGGTGCCACTTCTCTACTGCCAGGCTGCTCTTCTACACATGGAAAATTCATTTCAATTAACCGAGCATTGGAATCATCAGATGGAAAGATGTTCTCATCAGATTGGACGACCAGCACAGATTCCACTATAGAAAGCACAGGAAGGGGTGGGCGGCCAGTTGGCCGAGGTCTCCAGAACTGTGACTTTATTTTTCACTTTCTCTTTTATAATTTAAATCTCCTCTATTGTCAACTGGCCATAGCACATCAATTAATTAATTGACAGATATTGTTGGTTTCAATTTATGTTTCATCAGTTTCTACGTTTGTTCTCCATGTGTTTTAACAAATCTGTATTTATATGTGTATCAGCTATTAATTTTTTACTTCTATCTTGACTCTGAGAACTGCTTACAGTGACCTGTGTGGTCAGGTGTAATCCACCTGAAGCTGAGCATGTTTAGGCAAAGCCTGTATTTGAATGGGTGATCATCTAGGAAATGCTTGGGTTGCTGCTTAAAGAGGTGTTGGTGAGGCCAGCAGGGGGACCTTATCCTAAGGTCTAGATGTGGATCCCAATGCTCCAGTGCAGTGATGGGGAGACTGCGCTGTAAAAATGGTGCTGTCCTTCAGAAGAGACGTAAAACCGAGGTCTTGACTCTCTGTGGTCATAAATGATTTACCTGCATTTTTATCACTCTTAATTTAAAATTGTTTTTTTATCAGTATGCTGCTGCTGGAGTATGTAAATTTGCCCTTGGGATTAATAAAGTATCTATCTATCTATCTATCTATTTGATCCCTGGACATCCTTCTTAAAGAGCAGGGTGCATCCCGCTGTCCAGGCTAAACTGCACTCTATGGCCTAATCAATCTGACCCGATAATCATCCCCTATCTCTAATTGTCTATCTCTTTCACTCCATCATCCTCTGATAGCTCATGTGTGGTGAGCGGACTGGTGCAAAAATGTCTGCCATCACATCATCCAGGTGGATTCTACACATTGGTGATGGAAGTGGCTCCCCAGTTACTATGAGTAGTGAGATAAGCACTATATAAATGTTAAGAATTATTATTACTATTATTGATTGTGTATTAAGTTCCTGATTTAATCATTTTCTGGTGATGTTTTACAGTGTGTGATACTGATATCAGGATTTCAAGGCCTTTTCATAAGCCCCGAAATGAATATTTTCAGCTAACAATCATGCAGTCCATGTGGCAACACTCAGTGTGAAATATAGCTTGATATAGTAAACTTGATATTGTAAGTTCATGTGGTGTTTCTAATAATTTCTCATGAGTTTAACAAATAGTTCCACACCTTTTTTTCTGTGCACTGACAGTTTCAATTTTGGGGAATGCATAGCAGCATGTCATGAATTACCAATGCACCATTGCTAACAAGATACCAGATGCTCAGCAAACAATAAACATCAGACCACAGCAGGACTATCTGTGGATTATTTAAACTTGATCTCCTTCTGTCATTAATTGCAATAATACTTAGTCCTGAGGACCATCCTTTCCTAGCAGTGTTCTACATAGTGCAATCCTGATACAGTAATAGGATGCAGTGGGATTTCTGGTTTAAGGGTAAGTGGGGCACTTCCCCCCAACTACAGGAAAATGGTGCTGTTATGTAAAACCTAAATAGTTGAAAACTTGCCTCATAATTTAACGGTTTTGTTAAAATGCTTACAGCAAACTGCTCGTAGTCAGTATAATCAAATTTTTCTAATTTGACAACAGACAACTTCTTATCTAGAAAAATATTTCCTTTTGAAGTATGTGAAGTTGTTTTTGTGTTCCAGGTTGTTGGAGCAGGCTGTTCAAACCTGCTGTGTTCGATGCATGCCTTTACTCATGCGTGTGCAGGTGCAGCATCAACTTGTCGGCTCTGCCATGCAGCTTGAAAGCTATTACCCTTTTTAAGCAACTGATTGGCTGATTTTTTTTTGACACAATTGTACATCTCACTATTTTACAGAAGTCGTAATCATTATTGAGAATCAAGTTGATTACCGATGTACAATACAATTCAGCACTTTCCCTATTGGAAATTAATAAATATTCATTTGAGTTTCTGATTTCAGCATTAAGTATTTGATACTGTTGCTGAAATTTCTTTTAATACTGTCCTTTGTCGGTTTAACTGTATGATAAAATATCGATCTTCCTTTGGTGTGATTGTTTAATGGCCTTTTTTGGCTGAAACTTTATTTTCAGTGATGCTGGTAGCCTAATACATTGTGAAATGCAGTGTTTCTTCCCTGATCCCTCACATGAGACTTATTGGAGAAGATCTCCTAACTCAGCTCAGCCACCACTCCGCTCTCCCACAGCTCCTTCCATGTGGCTCCCATGATCTGTTTTCTGCCATGTTTCCTTACCGCATATTTATGCCACTGGCTATGCCCCACACAAATCACTTGGGATCAGAAGCAACACCATCTGTACTGCCTTTTTCCAAATGAGCCGATACATGGCAGTATCCTTGCCATTCCTTGCCTGGCCAATGGATTTAAGCAGAAGAGTGTGTGTTGTAGGTTATGCTCTTTAAATTCTTGATCATTTCTCTCTCTCTCATTCACAAACCACACCCACTCTGCATGGCTTTTCAGGATGGCTCCGCCCCTTCTGATAGTGTCGTTCAGTTCTAGGTCAGCATGGCCTCGCCAGAATATTTATGGCAAAAATATAAATGCTAGGACGGTACTATCTCAAGTACACTATAACTGACCCATGAAGTAAGCCAATGGGCCAAGGCTTGTTATTATTTTGAAAATGAACTTTTATGGTAAGAGGATATCACTTTCTAAACTTACACACTGACATTGAGAAGAAATTAAAGAAAGGATTTAACACAAAATGGCCATGCTTTGTAGCTGGAATCTTCTGTTTTAAAAAAAATTATTGCATTTTACTTAAAGGGTGAATATTTCTTACCTGGCAGTGTATCATTTGGTGGATTCATGACCCACTAGTTGAATAGCCCTGCATTATAATGCATGACACACCAATGCTATGTTATCTTTCTTGCAATTACACACCAGTTACCATGGTCAAAACATGAGGAGACAATGCTTAGTTCCGCCACATTCTCCTCTATTAACTGTGATAGTTCCCCATCCCTGAAAACATGGTAATAGCGCATAAAGTCTTTGGTGTTTACCAAAGGTTCAGCATCAGCATTTATTGCATCAAGAAAAGAATCAGTGGAATCTAATGTTGAGGTTCTCAAGAATATTCGATTGCTAACAGAATTTAAATTGTTTGCACCCAAAATGGTGGGCATGTATTGCTCATTTTTAATTGAGAGGGATTCCTCCTTATTTGTTGTCTCTACAAAAACATCATCATCTTCATAAACCTGCCCATTAAGTAAAGACCCAGTATGACCTAAATCTATACTGCAATGTCTTGATGGCTGAACTAGAACAGTATTCTCTACCCAGCCATCTGAATTTTTTAAGGGCCTGACCCTTTCCATATGTTTTTTCAGGCTTGATTCATCAAATGATTTTGAGAAAAACCATGATCTTAAGGATTTCCCAAAACTGCTATAAAATTTATTTTCATGTTCTTCTGGAATTTTGAGGCAGCATCTTCCAACTGACACATAGTTCCCTGCACTGTAGGAACGCTTGGCTGTGTTCTCTTGTCTCAAATTGTCATCCATTCTATAGTCTTTGGAGTACAGCATTGGATTGAGGTCTATGTAACCCGGACTGTGTTTGTTTGAATTCTCACTTGATGTTGAATTGTTTCTTGAACATAAAGCCTTGTTCCATGGAACAAATACATCTTGCTTTTCAAACCTCCTGTGTTTTTGCTCCAGTGCCCAAACATAAATCATAATCAAGCCTCCGGGGACCATTGTTCTCGCCATTTCTCTTATGGCACGAATTCTTCTTTCCTTCATTGAAAAATGATGGATCACTGTAAAACACATAAAAAAAAAGAAATGTTCAAAGGTTGTAATGTATTTATAAAACATTTTAAGAAAGCAGCAAGTATATTAAATATATTAACATCTAACCAGATCTGGCTATACTTGAAAACTAAAAAAAAACAGTAATAACAGAAATTAAGACAAAGAAGTGGAATTGATATTATTGTTTCTAGTCTTATAAAATTTTATTCTCTTATCATTTATGAAGACCATATGCCATTTTCAGTACACATCTGTGCCTTTGACAAATGGATGTTGAAGATTGATTGGTTTAAATAAGTATTTCCATGTGTACATAATTTACAGTTAGCTCATTTGATTTGTTACACATGTTAAAAGGAGATATAACACTGTTCCACTTCATAACTTTCATCACATGGAAACAGAATACTGTACAAGCCAAAAATAAAAAAATGATGTTCAAGAAAGTATGTTTAAGCCAGTTTTAAATTAAGGTTTGTGTTTAAATTACAAAAATCCTTACTAAAAACAGATGAAACTTAATTTACTGTACTAGTTTCACAATTTGGTTCAGTGTAAATCCAAATAATTTTGCCATTTTTGATAAAGGAGTCAATATGCTGGTAGAACCTAGCATGTTGTAATGGACAGTATAATTTTTTTTATACTATCCAACAGCAGCTGAGCAAATCTATTTTTATCATATGCAGCACTGTGACAAAGGTACAGTGAGTTAGAATTTTTACATTTGGAAGAGATTGGGTGTTACTGAAACTCTAATTCCTTGCTAAGCTTTTATTTTGAAAAGACTGCGAGAGGTAATGTGAACACAGGAAGGAATTTATGTTGATGCAAAATGTAACCGGAAGCTCATCATCCTGAGGAAGGTAGAAAAAAAAAGAAAAACTGGAAAAGAGAAAAAAAATAATGAGATCCGCCATCTTGGGGAAGACAGAACTGGAAAGTAGGCTGCTGGGACTGGTCTTAATGATAACAAAGGTTTACAAAGTGGTTGTGGAGTTCTAGGTGGAATGGAGAAGCTTCCAGATAATTAATTTAACGGATTATTCTTACTGGAAGCTTCCTGTTACACTTTGTATCAACATAAACCTCTGGTAGTCTTTTCAAAATAAAAGTTTAGCAAAGAATTGGAGTTTCAGTAACACCCAATCCCTTCAAGTGTAAAAATTCTAGCTCACTGTGCCTTTGTTACATCACCACAAAAAGAATTCAAAAAAATTAATAAATGCCATTAAAAGTTTGCTGAATTGAAAATGATCAAGCATCAGATTTTTGAAAACACTTTTCAGCTAAGATGTTTAAAGATGACCAGTTCCTTGTGCTTTAGCACAAGTATGCAGCAGATCACTAGCGGTGAAGATGGTATCCAGGTAGAGTCATGCGGTACACAACTTAACTAATACGACAGAATGGCACTAAGTTTTCAATTATGTGTTGAACCAATGTCACATTATATGGCTTCTAGTCAGAGGGGATGGCAAACTTGACAACTGTGGTTGCTGATCTCATCACCCAAGTAAGTCAATTTACATGATTAGACGTTACTGGGGATGTCAAGTTACACAAGTGTGTAATGACTTTCCAGCACAGTTTCAAATTTCCAAGGTAACGCAAGCTCATCCCTTTTTCTGACATTTAATAACATGCTGCTTGACAGGGCTGAAGCCCATGTGGAGAGGTTTACAGGTTCAGCTGCAATCTCTAACTGCTTTTTTATTTAATTCCTTCATTATAAGTGAAACACAAGACTAAATGCTGATTTATCAAGTATCACATCTTTGTTAAGTATGTGTGCTTCTTTGTGGTGATCAAGATGGAGCTGGGGATGAGATATCAGTTAGAGCTATTAAAAGAAATCCTGTAGATCATGTCACAATATAAATTTCAAAAAAGTAATTTGCTGGAATTCCATGTGAATGAATCAAGTAATTCAAACTTAGTTCACTGTGGTCAATGTAATGCTGGCAAAATTAGTTGCTCTAACAACTGTGTAATATATTAGGTTAACATACTGTAACTGTTAGCCACTATTAGTAAAACAGTTTTGTTGAACCAAATTAATTAGAACAGTCTAGATAAGAACATCGTTGTGAAAGAGATGCTGTCAAATAAATTGAAACCTAGTGTACCAAACAGCATAAACACATTTGAACATTAGAAATGTTTCAATGAGAACAGACCATTCAGCTCAACAAAATCCACCCTTACTGTCCTTCACACTACTTGGTAGCTTATTCTATGTGTCTATGGTTCTCTGTGTAAAGAAAAACTTCCTAATATTTGTGTAAAATTGAATCCTAACAAGCTTCCAACTGTGTCCACATGTTCTTGATTAACTCATTTTAAAATAACAGTCTTGACCCACTGGACTAATTCCCTTCATACAAAACATGAACATCAACTGAACAAAAGTCAAGTATTTTCATTGCATACTCCCACAGTAAGGAGTAATTCCTATTGATTACTGTACATTGTTCTGTTTGAACAGCTGATCGGATAGAGAATTATTGGTATACAGCATCAAGCACATGCTGCCTCAGCCACGGCAAAACATTTCAAAGCCTTTCCTGTACAGACTTTGCATCAGAAAATGTACCACGACGTCTGACATGCTTCCTTTTTAGTGTTTTCTCACAGCTTGGAGTGCTGCTGTTATAATAGGTTTGAGTCTACATATATATATGTACAGTATATATATATATATATATATATATATATATATATATATACATACACATACATACATATATACATATATATATACACATACATATCTTCATATATATATACATATTTATATACATATCTACATATACACATATATATATATATATATATACATACCTATCTACATTATATATACACACACATACATACATACACACACACAAATTATATATATGTATTAGTATTATTACAGTATATGGAGAAAAATAGGTTCCAGTTATGACCATTATGCATAGAATTTCGAAATGAAACCTGCCCAACTTTCGTAAGTAAGCTGTAAGGAATGAGCCTGCCAAATTTCAGCCTTCCACCTACACGGGAAGTTGGAGAATTAGTGATGAGTCAGTGAGTGAGTGAGTGAGTCAGTGAGGGCTTTTCCTTTTAATAGTATAGATAATTTATGCATTTTGCAAACAGTTTTTTAGACTCCAAAAATTGGATTCAAATACCGGCCTAGACATGGTCTGCATGTAGTTTGCTCAATTATCTACACAGGTCTTTGTCTGGGTATCCCATGTGATTTATTTTTATTTATCATTGAAAAGAAATGAAACAGACATAACTTATTCCATATACCTCCAATAGAAATAACAGCATTGAAGATCTGGTCCCTGAAGGGAAGACAGAGATTATCACAAACAAGGACTTCATGTCCATTCTTTCTTGCCACTTCTGCCAAGGGGCTACAGTAATCACATCCCAGATTGTAAATCTGACCATTCACATCGAGATATTTTCCAGTTCCACAACCTGCAAATAAGCACAAAACATAAATTTCATTCAATAAGTACTTAAAACATTCAAATGTTAGAAGTGAAAATTTGCACATTAGCTTGCATGAATACAGTAACAAACAAGAGTCTTCACTCAGAATACAAGGAGTGATTTACACTTTTATTTAAATCAACGTTTTAAATCTCTCAGTTTCTATGGTGATGCTGAGAAAGCACCCTGCGGGTAATGAAACTGAAAGCATAAACTTTTTTTCTCTGGTACACTTCCAGCATTTGGAGAGGAACACGGAGACACGCATATGAGCTAAAAATAGCTCTAGACCTTGTCATCTCTTAGACATTCTAGAGTACGAATGATTCATTTTATCTGCTCAGCAGTGTATTGGTCTACAAGCTTTGAAAGTAGTACACAGTTTACTTGTTTATCCTGCACCGTTTTGTTGCCTCTCAGGTTTGTAATATAGTTTTACAGTGTAGTTGAGCATATTTTGTAAATCTCTTATTGGTAGCAGAGATAAATCCAGACATCATTATTATGAACATGGAGAGAAAGCTAATAAGCTTTTAGCGCAACAAATTCACAAGCTAAATGTATGCAACGCAATCTTGGTAATCACTAGAATTAGAATTAGAATTAGAACAATCTAGACGAGAACAGGCCATTCAGCCCAACAAAGCTCGCCAGTCCTATCCACTTGCTTCCTCCAAGAAAACATCAAGTCGAGTTTTGAAAGTCCCTAACGTCTTACTGTCTACCACACTACTTGGTAACTTATTCCAAGTGTCTATCGTTCTTTGTGTAAAGAAAAACTTCCTAATGTTTGTGCGAAATTTACCCTTAACAAGTTTCCAACTGTGTCCCGTGTTCTTGATGAGCTCATTTTAAAATACAAGTCTCGATCCACTGTACTAATTCCCTTCATAATTTTAAACACTTCAATCATGTCACCTCTTAATCTTCTTTTGCTTAAACTGTAAAGGCCCAGCTCTTTTAATCTTTCCTCATAATTCAACCCCTGTAGACCTGGAATCAGCCTAGTCGCTCTTCTCTGGACCTTTTCTAGTGCTGCTATGTCCTTTTGTAGCCTGGAGACCAAAACTGCACACAGTACTCAAGATGAGGCCTCACCAGTGCATTATAAAGGTTGAGCATAACCTCCTTGGACTTGTACTCCACAGATCGTGCTATATAACCTAACATTCTGTTAGCCTTCTTAATGGCTTCTGAACACTGTTTGGAAGTTGATAGCTTGGAGTCCACTATGACTCCTAAATCCTTCTCATAAGGTGTACTCTCGATTTTTCGACCGCCCATTGTGTATTCAAACCTAATATTTTTACTTCCTATGTGTAATACTTTACATTTACTGACATTAAATTTCATCTGCCACAAATCTGCCCAAGCCTGTATGCTATCCAAGTCCTTCTGTAATGATATAACGGATTCCAAATTATCTGCTAATCCACCTATCTTGGTATCATCTGCAAACTTAACCAGCTTGTTACTTATATTCCTATCTAAATCATTTATATATATTAAAAATAGCAGCGGCCCTAGCACTGACCCCTGTGGAACACCACTCTTAACATCGCCAGTTCTGATGAGGTTCCTCGCACCATCACCCTCTGCTTCCTGTGTCTGAGCCAATTCTGCACCCATCTAAAAACATCACCCTGAATTCCCACTTCTTTTAACTTGATGCCCAACCTCTCATGTGGCACCTTATCAAATGCTTTCTGAAAGTCCAGATAAATAATATCATAAGCTCCACTTTGATCGTATCCTTTTGTTGCCTCCTCATAGAATTCCAACATGTTAGTAAAACACGACCTCCCCTTCTGAACCCATGCTGACTGTTCAGAATAACTCCTGTCCTTGTCATGTGTTGCTCAATCTTATCCTTAATAATTCCTTCCATTAATTTTCCTGTGATGCTTGTTAAGCTTACTGGCCTATAGTTGCTTGGATCTGCCCTGTCACCCTTTTTATATAATGGGATGATATTTGCCATTTTCCAGTCCTTTGGAATCTCTCCAGTGCACAGTGACTTCCTAAAAATATGTGTCAAGGGTTTATATATGTACTCACTAGCCTCCTTAAGAACACGAGGATAAATATTATCTGGGCCTGGTGATTTGTTTGATTTCATCTTATTTAATCTGAGCAGCACTTCTCCCTCTACAATTTCCAAATCCCTCAGTACCTCCTTAGTAGTTGTGTTTACCTCTGGCAGGTTATCCACTTGCTCACTTGTAAACACCTCAGAAAAATGTAAGTTTAGGGCATCTGCTATTTCATTGTCTGTATCTTTTAATTCCCTTTACTATTCCTGATGAACTTGACCTCCTCCTTAACTGTTCTTTTACTACTAAAATACTGAAAGAATCTCTTGGGGTCTTCTTTCGCCTTATCTGCTATATTCCTCTCCAACTGTCTTTTAGCCTCTCTGATATCCTTCTTAATGGTTGCCCTCATTTTCTCATACGCTACGGTTCTCTTTGCAGTCATTAGTCTTATATGCCTTATACAGCAGTTTTTCCTTTGCAACTTCTTTTTAAATCTTTATTAATCCATCGTGGAGATTTTTTAGTTTCCTATTACTTCCAAATTTAGGTATGTATCTGTCCTGCATTACATGTAAAACATTTTAAACCTGTTCCACTGCTCCTCGACTGTCTCCACATTTAAAAGCTTATCCCAGTCTATCCTACTTAGACTTTGTCGCATCTGCTCAAAATTAGCCCTACTAAAGTTCAACTTAACAATTTTAGTCTTTGCATCTGTACTCTTACAAAATACTGAGAATTGTATTACATTATGGTCACTTGACCCTAGTGGTTCAATCACCTCTACACCCTCAATTCTATCCTGATTATTACAGAATACTAAATCCAGATAGGCTTCACCCCTTGTTGGTGCTTTAACATGCTGTGTTAAAAACAGTCGCGATTACTTCTAAAACTCCTGCTCTTGTGCTCCTCCATCTGTAAGGTTATCCCAGTTAATATTTGGATAATTAAAGTCCCCATGACTATAATATCCCCTGTAAACTTGCCTTTTGATATTACTAAAAGATGTGTGTTGAAATTACTGTCTGAATTGGGTGGTCTATAACACACTCCTAAAATGAGACCTTTTCCCTAATATTTTCCAGGCGAAGCCACATGTCCTCACTAAGATGGGGCTCATCATCCAACTGAAGATGACTTACATTTAATTCCTGTTTGGCATAAACAGCAACCCCACCTCCTTTTCTGTTCTGTCTATCCTTCCTAAAAATGTGTATCCCTCTATGTTACACTCATCCCCATCTTTGTTATTTAGCCAGGTTTCCGTTATTGCTATAATATCATAATTGTGCTCTGCTACATACAACTCCAACTCACTTACCTTATTTTTGATACTTCTAGCATTAAGGCAAGCTATTTTTAATGTGTTAATCCTTCTATCTTTACGTGTTTGCTTAAAATTTACATTACTATGCATTTTTATTTCTACACCATTGTTTGTTCTTCCATGTATAGATCTAAATCTGGCCTGTCCTAAACTCCCTGCCCCCATTCCCTATTTTAAACAATCCTCGACTAGCCTACACATACGCCTCCCCAATACATTGGTGCCCCTCCGGTTCAGATGTAACCCGTCACGGCGAACAGGTCCCATCTGTTCCAAAAGGAGTCCCAATGCCCCATAAACCTATACCCTTCTACCCTGCACCAAGATTTGAGCCACGCGTTAAGCCTTCTAATCTCCTCAATCTTACCTGGACTGGCGCGTGGCACAGGCAGAACTTCGGAGAAGACTACCTTGTCAGTTCTGCTCCTCAGCTTGGTACCTAACTCTTTGAATTTGGATCGCAGAACTGACAGACTACCCTTATGTATGTCATTTGTTCCAACGTGGACAATGACAACTGGATCCACCCCGCTCTGGCCAAGAGCCTATCCACCCTTCCAGGAGGTCTCCCACCTGTGCTCCCGGAAGGCAACACACCGTGAGACTCTCTCTCTCTGGAGCACACCTGCGCTTCAATCCCCTAATGATTGAGTCCCCAACTATCACTACCTCTCTCTTTTGGGAACTGGTTTTGAGGTGGCCCGTTGGGGCTCCTCAACCCTGCCTACCACCTCAGAATTATCAGAGTCACCGTCCAGCTCCGCCAGGACATGATAACGGTTAGACACTTCTAATTCTGGGGTTGATGCCCCGGACAGTGTGCACCCTTTACCTTACGCCTTGCGACCGTGACCCACCTATTCCTACCTGTCTGGTCTGGAATCTCCTCCCGCCACCTTAGGGGTGCACACTATCTCTAAAGGACACCTGGGCCAAGTCCGCCAATTCTCTATTGCAACGCAGGTCAGCCAACTCCTCCTCCAGTTCAGCGACCCTGAGCTCGAGTGGCTGGATCAGCTGGCATCTCTTGCAGATGTGGCCCTCATAGACAACTGGCTCTTCCAAACCATCATCTAAAAGTCCAACATCCAACAGGACTTGCATTGCACTGGCCTCATTATTAAAATTTGATTTGGGATTACTAAGCTGCCTTAACTATATATTTTTTTTTTTCTTAAAATTTAATTTCTTCTTCTTTCACTTAAATGGTAACACTAAGATCTGCTACAGATATTTTACACCTTTTCCCCTTAAGCTCCTGTACTGTTCTCCCTCTCAGCTGCCTGCTGTTTGCCTTTCTATGAGGTTAACTTTACTTTTCTCTGTCTCTTCTAGCTTTGCGCTCTTCTTACTTATAAGCTCTTCACTCGCACTGTTTGTATTCCCCCGTATTAATGAACCAATACGCTGTCGCCCACTTAACTGTTCTGCCTCTGGACGCTAAGGACTGTTTAATCTAAAATAAACAAATAAATAAAACTTTACTACCTTATTTGCTCCTAGTGCCTGATCTTAACGCAGGCCGCTTACCTGCGCACTACTGAGTTTCCACCTTTTACTGGTTTGAAGTCAGCCGCGGCCTTTTTTTCTTTTCCTTTAAACTAAGGAATCGCTGTTACGACGACGCGGTTATTTATTTACAAATGCCGATATCAGTTACTGCTGCTTTCTACCCTGCCGCCTCGATGCTAATTCAAATACAGATAACAAGAAAAGAACAAGTACAAATAACTTTTCCAAGCGCACTTCCAAACACCCAGCTACTTTTGCTCTTGTGCGGGCGAAAAAAGCAAAAAACCCTTCTAAAGGGAAAAAAGCTTTAAAATTCCCACACGGTTCCTTAGAGGCAACCAAAACCCAAGTTTTAAGAGCAAAATGTATTTTTTTAATGTAAATCTCACACCACAGAACAAACTAACACTCTCAACAGACTCTAGCGTTTGCAAAGCACACGTCAGCACAAAGCACACGTGACTCTCAGCGTGACCTCTCAGCGTATTTACTGCTTAAAATGTTTTGTGGATAATTTCATCCTCCTTTTACATGCCTGTGCTGTCTTTTGCATTTACGCTGCTTTAATTACTGTACTGCTCAGTTATTTGATTCATATGATGTTGTAATCTCATGATAGTGGTTACTGTTAATGGCACTCACACGCGATTGATTGACCGCATGGAAGCAGACTATACATTTCTGGTATAATTATTAAGGAATTTTTTGAACAAAATGAAATAAATGCACAAATAGAAGCATGTATTGTAACATCTGACAATAAATACATCAAATAAAAGCAATCATATGTGTACATAATATGCTATGAAGTATTCTTGCTGCTTATTTCTTTGTTTTTAATAAGAAATGAGACAATCAGAGGTACAACAAAAGTGGGAGAGATATCTAAGAAAGTACAGGAAAGGAGGTTGAAGTGGTGTGAACATGTGATGAGGAAAGAAAATGAATATGTGGGCAAAAGAGTGATGGGAATGGAAGTACAAGGGGAGAAAAATTTAGGGAGACCAAAGCAGAGGTGGATGGATGTAAGTAAAAGAAGATGTGATGGAAAAGGACTTGACTGGCAAGGAGGTGCAGGACCGAGCTGTTTGGAGAAGGTTGATCAAGCACATTGAACTCGCATAGAAGTGGGAAAAGATGAAGAAGAAGAAAAGCATTTTATCATTTCTTAATTTATTTATTTTAGAGACTACACACACATGAAATACAACTTGAAATGAAAAGTCATTTTCACCAATCAAGGTTGAGATGGCTGGCTGTAGCAAGTACTGCATTTGATTGGTGTGTCACCGGTAGAACACACATAAAACCTTTGGCAATCAAGTACTACATTTACAGGCAGACGCTTCAGATGCAGACTCCAAAGAGGACGATGACTTCAGGGCTTTTTTAATTAATGCAGCTGTTTCGTGCAGTAAGTCTGGCCAACTTTTTCTTGCATTCAATCCATCAAGGGCAGGCATAGTCACAACTTCGAACTTGTGCTTTGCTTGCCTTAATTTAAGTTAATGTAAATTTTTTGTCCTTCCTTAGTCATTTTGGTTTAGTTGCAGTATGCTATCAGTTCAGGATGATACTGTGCTGATGTGTTCTTAGTACATATTTATGGTAACAATATTAACTTTTGGGTTTAATGCTGTTACAGTGTACCCCAGAGCTGTGGACTATCAGTGGACCAAGACTAAGACTAAGTGCAGTTGCACGGTGGTTCATTGGAATCAGAGAAGGGGAACAAAGTTGCATACTAACTTAGACCACCTTGTGAGCAGGTTCAACAAACCCAGTACAGTGGATAATGTTACATAATTAATTCCTCAAACATCAAACACTGTTATGGACATTAAAAAGCAATTGAATGCAATTAAAAAAGCATATTTTATATTTACATTTGGACTGAACTATAGCATGGTACTGAAGCAAATATTATCACGACAATGCCATGGAAAAAATCAAGCAATACATGGAAATATTTATATTGTGTAATAACAGAAATAGAAAATTATGGGATCAACATACATTTACCCTTAATTTTCAGTAAAAAGATGCAGTGGCTTTATCTCTAATTAAGAAAATGCCTTAATATCTACACCAAGTCACTGGTTGGTTCTGCAACCACTCACTATCAATGGCATAGTCTATAGACACTGATAAATTTATGAGAATCTGCACCAACTATTCTTGCATACATTTGTCGAATGCCCAGTAATTGTCGTACTGAATCCTACTTTTATCCACTTCCATAAATCTGTTAGGCACATAATCCTGCTCAGCCTCCAATTCAGAAGTTTTAAGATGCAGCCACCTTGCTGGTTTCTTTTGAAGTGTCATGGAGATACATTTGCGGGTGTATTCCAGGTTTAATAGGATATTTCTCACAATATGTATTATATAGAGCATTTGCTCTACTGTGAAGTTAGTGCGGCAATGAGACTTTATTTATGAATACTGTCCAGCCTCTGACTAGGTATTTTACATGCTTTGGTTATTGATGGATGAATTCAGTTATTAGGAAAAGCTGCCCACATAATGAATAGCAACTATTAGCTCTTCAGTAGTATCTACTTAATTAGGAAGTGGCTTACAAACAATGAGACAATTATGCTTCAAATACAATTCTACTAAAGCAGTGCCGTAGCTCGAGTTCGTGCCGCTCGGGGCGGGGCGGTGCTTCAATTTGCTGCCCTCCAACATATCTGAATATGTTAAACTATTTAAATAGAAAATTAAAATTATGTATAGAGAAAAATTAAGATACGTTTTGCATAGATTTGTCCATATAAAAAGAAACATCAATATTTTTTTATATACATTTATAAGCATCAACTAGACAAGAATGTCACTACACTGGTTACCTGTGTCATTCAGAATTGACTTTAAAATTCTGCTTATGGTTTATAAAGCCTTAAATAATCTCGCCCCATCTTATATATCAGAATGTCTGACACCTTATATTCCAAATCGTAACCTCAGATCCTCAAATGAGTGTCTCCTTAGAATTCCAAGAACAAAACTTAAAAGAAGTGGTGAGGCGGCCTTCTGCTGCTATGCACCTAAAATCTGGAATAGCCTGCCAATAGGAATTCACCAGGCTGATACAGTAGAGCAGTTTAAAACACTGCTGAAAACACATTACTTTAACATGGACTTTTTATAACTTAATTTTAATCTTAATTTAACTTAATCCTGATACTCTATATGTTCAATTTCCTCAAAATAACTATTCATGGTGGCTCTAAAATCGGTACTGACCCCTACTCTCTTTTCTGTTTCTTTTTCCGGTTTCTTTGTGGTGGTGGCATAGGCCACCTCCACCTACTCAAAGCTTCATGATGCTCAAACAATGATGGACGGATTAAAAGGCAGAAGTCTACGTGACCATCATCATCATCATCAAGCCCTTCCGTGAGAATCCTAAATCCAATGAGGACTGTTTCATTTATGTTAGGTAGAATGCCCAGAGGGGACTGGGCGGTCTCATGGTCTGGAATCCCTACAGTTTTTTTGTTTTTTCTGTCCCCCCTGGCCATTGAACCTTACTCTTATTCGATGTTAATTAATGTTGATTTATTTTGTTTTATAATTGTGTCTTTCATTTTCCTATTCTTTAATATGTAAAGCGCTTTGAGCTACTGTTTGTATGAAAATGTGCTATATAAATAAATGTTGTTGTTGTTGTTGAAGAATATAGTATAGATGCACTGATAAGTCGTGTTCTAATTATTAGTTTAATATAATTAAGCTACGAAAACCACAACCAAAGTAGGGTACAAGTGATAGGTGGGGATGTGTTTAACGAAATTATAAATTGTAAATTAGTTGTTTATCTTCCAAGAAATTATTATCGGTGTAATGATTATGTTTATTTTTGTCATTGCCTCATACATTTCAACTGCTGTGTCTGAAGCAGAAGGACAGTCTGAACATTATTTTTCAAGCATTTGTGGTTTAAAAATCAGAGAATTTGACTTTTTTCATACATGAGTGATATTTTTCCGAACCCTGCTGCTTACACACAAATTGTACTAAGCCTTGTGGCCAATAATGCCGCCCCCAAAAATGTGCCGCCCAGGGTGGACTACACCCTCCGCCAAAGCTACGCCACTGTACTAAAGTGTACTACTCGTCTTCATTACTTAACATATAGAGATTTCAGGGCCTCATTATATGTTAAAAGTGATTGACGTTTACAATAATAACACTCATTTCAATGTATTGCAGTTTAATGATTCCAATTACTTTTTATCAAGTTAAAATGAAGATGTACTTTTTCCCTGTGCTACTGAATGTCTCTGTAAATCAAGAGGAATGTGTAGCAGTATGTTGTTAGTACGGGTGATGTTAATTGCCAGCGTGTCACTGTTAACAAGCAATCAGATGGCCAAATTAAGAAAACCGAGGAAAAACACAAAGCCAAAACAAGACCAGCTGTGGATTAGCTAAACTTGAACTGATCTTGTTCCACAGTTCATTAAGATAGCACTTAGACCTCAGGATCATCTCTTGTTATTACTATACTACATAGTCTGGTCTTGATCCGCTGCTAGTGTAGTCTATCTCAGGTACAATGCAACTGATCCATTATTTTTTTATTATTATAATAATCTTTTTAATTGTTACTCTGACAATGCCATTTTGTATTTTGTGTAGTCGTACAATGTAATGTATTTAGTTGAACAATAGTATCTACAGCTTGAGTATTAGTATACAGAACCAACATCAAAACGTTTGCTTTGAGGCATCTCACTTCAACAACAACAACATTTATTTATATAGCACATTTTCATACAAACAGTAGCTCAAAGTGCTTTACATATTAAAGAATAGAAAAATGAAAGACACAATTATAAAACAAAATAAATCAACATTAATTAACATCAATAAGAGTAAGGTTCAATGGCCAGGGGGGACAGAAAAAACAAAAAAACTCCAGACGGCTGGAGAAAAAATAAAATCTGTAGGATTGTAGTACTTGAAAATAATATAGTTTATAATTAAGTTTCACCCAGTGTACCAGTCTAATGCTTTGTTTTAATATGAGTTGGTTTAAAGTAATTTATAAAAAATCACATGCTCCTCCACCTTCTGGTTCTGGTCTATTTAAATAGAAACAAACCTCTATAAATTAATAGTCCAATTGGGGGCTAGTACTGTTATTCATTTTTTCCAAAGTTACAGGAAAAAATACTTTTGAAATATTATATGATATTGTGTATATTGTAATATCCCTTCCCAGACGGACAAATGAATCTCGCAGGCAAGTGGTGGTAATTATCAAATAAAAGAACTAATCAATGGTTTTATTCACTTTCCTTCTTACTTCAACAAGCCAAAAACAAAAACGTAGTCAGGACAAACAAAACAGCAAAACACACCCCACTAAAACCCAACCCCACATACAAGCACCCTACCTTCCCAGCACCCCAGAGGCTGTTTTATTAAGAGTGGCAGTTGTGTCTCTGCCCACCCCTTTTTTTTTCTTTTAACTATTTATAACTAAACACTCTGCCCAGTGGCAATTTCTTTCCCAGATCGTTACAATATGCTTGGAGTTCATCTTCCTCGTTCCTGACGCTTTGCGCATTTCCAAACACAAATGTGGTAGGGGCTGTCGAAGAGTTTTGTTTTGTGTTTTTTTCTTCTTTTTTTTATTAATTCTATTCAGTAATCACCCTTTTGTTCTGAATACCCTATCTAAAATATATGATGGAAATTGGGCAATTTCTTTATGATTCAGGTTTTTAACAGGGTGTTTGAAACCATTCGTCACTTTAGTGTGTATCCATTAGTGCAAGTCTCTGCCTCTAGTACTAGTCAGCCACCTGTGAACACAGAACTGATGTGTGGTGTCTTCAGTTTATGTGAGTGTCTAGGGTACAAGTCTTTCTTTGTGTTGCATGGCAGTAGTAATTTACGGGATCATGTTAATTGTGACACATTTCCTTCTTTACCAAAGATGCAATAATGAGTGTAGTGGAAGATGCATACCTAAAACTATGCCAGGTTTGATGATAAAATATTGAAAAAAACCTCCAATACCTGACCTGTTGTTGGCTTTCCATCGTATCCTCTACCAAATGATAACATTTTGTCTTTAGATGGCACTTTCAATGCACTTGAAAATTATGCGACACTGTCAGCTCCACATTTCTAGTGAAAATTTACATGATCATCACCTTCTATGGTCTGCTTAATCCAATTCAGGGTGCCTAAAGTTTAACTTGAAAATATAATATAACTGGTCCATGGTTTGCAGATGGGTGATGCATATTCATTTAAGCAGAAAAGTAAACTGAAGGACAGATTTGGGTAAGAGTATAACTACAAGACAAGGAATGAGCAGCTTTGATTGTGTACTGCTAGACTGATTGTAAGTCAGTGCCTTTTAATCAGTGGCTAATCTATGTTTATAAATGAGCTCCTTGTCTAATTTTCCTGTGGAGCTGGCTCTGCATTAAGAGAAGCTATCAGCAATCAGCGTGCAGTGTTTAAAGCATATTGAGACAAGTCACTTTTATCTTTTTAAAAATAAATTATGTTGGTGAAAGGACACAGTTGTAAATAGCAGTGTACGCCCCTTAGGCTCAGTAGTCCCATTGTCATTCACAGTTGTCCAATCATTGACAACTGAGTGCTCACTTAAGCTGTTTGAGAAATGAAGTAGCTGTAAGCAGTCAATTAAACAATAATACTAAATAACAGCACAAACAGAGTCACCTGTGTCTATCATCAAGTAACACTTAGACAAAGTATAATGAAGTGTTTTGAGAGGCTGCTGATAGCATACCTGAACTCCAGAATCCTTGTCAGTTTACACCCATTCCATTTGCTTATCACAATGACAGGTCTATGGAGGATGCCATAACTTTGAGATTCTCTGTTTAACTTAGACGCTAAAAATACCAGTTTCAGATTACATTTCATTAGCTATATCTGTGTGTTTAACACTGTAATTCATACAAAACTTACACCTAATGTCAATAATCTAGAAACTAGATTTTAATCTACAAAAATGGGCCTCAACATCCATTTTAAGTTGACTGATAACATAGAAACCTCCCTATTGCTATTTGCTTAACTCCCTTCTTGACTCCAAGGACTTAGCCAACAACAAAAATTAGTTATTACATTTAAAGGGCCTGGATCACTAAATTTTGGATGTTGTAGAGGTAGTGTGCTGTTTCAGGGTTTTGATAACACTTAACATTAACATTCTATCTTAGGTCAGTCACATAACTGCAAGGAACAAAAAAATATCTGCAACCTTTGCTCCCTCATGACTTGAGAAAGTAGGCACAAATTGATTTTTTTTGCATTTCCTATTTTTTGAATTCCATGGTTTTTATGTCATGTTGAATTTTGCATTTATTTTTCATACCTTTTGATTTTTTAAGCTTTTGGAATGTGTGAAATTGAATTATATTTTTATTCTTTTATAGTTCAGCTATTGTTTTTCTCACCCTGTATAAAACATCATTCTGAGATATATTTTTTTGACCACATCCCACAAGTGGCACCATGTGACAATATCTTCCAGAGGGTATTTAAAATGCTACATTTAGCATCCAAGATTTGGATTAAAACAAATAAAATGTGCAGCGTTCAGTAGCTATGTAGGCAAATAGGATGTTGGTTTTGTTATTTTTTATTTTGAGTTTTGACTATCATATTGTGTTTTGACTATCATATTGTGTTTTGACAACCAGGTTTTCTGACCTTCTCATTTTGACCTTTAGGATGAGATTTTTACCATTAAGTAACAACATTCTATGCTAAGAGGAAGTATGACTGCCAAGAGAATGTTTGAATGGAGCACCACCACTATGGCTGAGGATAGGAGTGAGTCTCAGTGACACTATTTTAGAGGAAGTGAGAGCCTGGCAGCTAGGAAAGTCATAGTATGTGTGTACTGCACGTCACCAAAGAACATCAGGCAGGTCCATCAACATGACTGCACCACCTTTTAACTCAGAGAAGGACAATGCCATTGGTGTCAAATCTCCTGGCCACTAGAGAGCAGATTAACCCTGGGATGCCAGGATCCTCTACAACGGGGTGCCCAATGCATCGATCGCGATCGACCAGTAGATTGGAAAGGGAGTGCAGGTAGATCGCGTTGTATTAAAAAAAATGTTTTAAACGTTAGTCTATATATCCTCCCTATGGTATTTGCCACTTGACTTGACATACAGGACGGCCAGTCTGAGATCTCTTTTCTTCTAACACGGGTCGTCCCGCATGCACGATCAAACGCGTGAGCTACTGAAAAACTCTGGCTGTGATCTAGTTAGCCTTCCAATTTACATCGACTAAAGAAGGCATTTAAAAAAAAAATTGTTTGGGGAGGGTATGGGCTGGATGTGGAATTGGAAGAGAATTTTTTTCGCACAAAATGTCACAATCGAAGTGCGTTTGTCTGATTTGTCAATCTATCATTGCTATTCCAAAGAAGGAAAATGTGGAAAGGCACTTTCAAACTGTTCATAAAAACTACGAAGCTGGCTTCCTTCCGAAAAGCGATCTGAGAAAGAAAAAGGAGGGGGAACTAAAATCGCAGTTAATCGGACAGCTGTCATTTTTCACTCGGCTGAATTCAGAAGCAAAGGCAGACACACCAAAGCATCGTTCCGGGTGAGTCACTCAATCATTAAGCATAAAAAGTCCTTCCAAGATGGAGAGATGATAAAGGAGGCCTTCGATGAGACAGATGGCTAGTGAGAAATTTCTGCTGAGATATCAAGACCCCTGGCCAGAGAAAAAGGAGTTTCTCCTTGTCATTAAACATGCAGACTACAAGCAACCTAATAAGGATCAATGGCCGCTAGACTTGCCATTTTTTTTCCGATCTAACCAACATGTTGAATGAGCTTAATTTACAGCTGCAATGAAAAGAGAACTCCATGGTCAATATGATTAGCTCAGTTAATTCTTTCAAACAAAAAATGCAACATCTGTCCTCAAAGCTGCAGCGCCTTGATTTGGGGAACATCCAAAACCTCGCGTCAGAGCTGGAGACGCAATGGAAGGCATGTGCGGAACTTGACAGCATACACCACACAGAGCAGATTCAAAATTGCCTTTAAGACTTTGACAGACAGTTTCAAGACAGCTTTACTTGAGCCAATCGCTACATTTAAGTGCTATCCATTCAGGGAAGATGTTAAGGGTGATTCACCCGCATCAAAAATTGCAACACTGTTTCACCTAAAACTCCTCTACAGTGGAGGATGAGATTTTGACACTACAGGATGACATTCAGCTGAAGTCTGGGGCTCTTGGACAGTTTGGGAACTTACTCTGAGGAAAAGTACCCAAAAATGAGGAAATGTGTTACCTCCTTAACTACATTATTCAGCTGTACTTATTTATGTGAGTCAGTCTTTTCCCACATGAAGATTATTAAATCCAAATACTGTAGTGACCATAAATGTATTGAATTGTTATTGTGCCATAAAGGTTATTCAGTTATGCAAGGTACGACAACATATATTTTATGTATAAAGTATACTCAGTATATATATATATATATATATATATATATATATATATATATATATATACTAGCAGAATACCAGGCCAAGAGAAGTAGTGTTTTAAAGAAGGTACGAAAAGAAAAGGAAAAATTTCAAAAATAACGTAACATGATTGTTAATGTAATTGTTTTGTCATTGATATGAGTGTTGTTCTCATATCTATCTATCTATCTATCTATCTATCTATCTATCTATCTATCTATCTATCTATCTATCTATCTATGTTGTTCTCATATCTATCTATATATATATACCTCTATCTATCTATGTATATATATCTCTATCTATCTATCTATCTATCTATATATATATCTCTATCTATCTATATATATCTCTATCTATCTATATATATATAGCAGAATACCAAGGCTTCATGGAGAAGTAGTGTGTTAAAGAAGGTACGAAAAAGAAAAGGAAAAATTTTAAAACTAACGTAACATGGTTGTTAATGTAATTGTTTTGTCATTGATATGAGTGTTGTTCTCATATCTATCTATATATATATTTCTCTATCTATCTATATATATATATATACCCGTGCTTGGCAGCGGAGAAGTAGTGTGTTAAAGAAGGAAAGAGAAAGAAAAGGAAACATTTTAAAAATAATGTAACATGATTGTCAAAGTAATTGTTTTGTGTATTTGGCGGCAGCGTCACAAAGTTGTTTTCGGTAGCTGCATCAGAAAATGTACTACGACGTCTGACACGCCTCCTTTTTACTGTTTTCTCACAGCTTGGATTGCTGCTGTCATATATATACACACACACACACACACACACACACACACACACACACACATACATACATACATATATCTTCATATCTACATATCTATATACATATCTACATATACACACACTCGCACATACATACCTATCTACATCATATATACACACACATACATACATACACACACAAATTATATACATGTGTGTATGTATGTATGTATGTATGTATGTATGTGTGTGTGTGTATGTGTGTATATATATACACATACATATACTTGTGTGTATGTTTGTATGTGTCTATATGTGTGTGTATAGGTTTGGTCACTGAGTGCAAGGGAAAAATAATAAATTATAGTCTATAAGTTATTAAACAGTAAAACATTAACGTTTTAAGAAGTACAGGTACATTGAAATTACATTTTCTATGTGAACATTCAAATTTGTGCCTCTGGTAATGTGCCTTACCGGCATTTAAAGAAAATTAGTTTTGTGTCCTCTGCAGTGTTAAGAGAGAAAGGCTTTGGTTTGGGATAAAAGGAAAAAGGTGTAAAGAAAGGAAAGTTGCCTTTTCTTTTATATAGTATAGAAAATACCAGCTTCAGCGGAGAAGTAGTGTGTTAAAGAAGCAATGAAAAGAAAAGGAAACATGTTGAAAATAACGTAACCTGATTGTCAATGTAATTGTTTTGTCACTGTTGTGAGTGTTGAGTGTTGTTGTCATATATATATATATATATATATATATATATATATATATATATATATATTTACACACACACACATAAACATATATATATATATATACATATCTATACATATACACATATATACATACATATATATATCTACATATATACACACACATATATACACACACATACATACATACACACACATATATACACAGAAATACATATATATATATATATACATACACACACACATATATAAGCATATATATACATATACATACATATCTACATATATACACACACAGCTATTTCAGTATCAGTGCAATACGCTGTTTGTTAAAACGGTTGACTCCCGCTCTTACGTGCAATAACAAATCAAATCATTCAGTTGTCTTTGCTCATATGTCATTTTAGAGCTGGACGCCTGGCATCTTTTTTTGGCCACAAGTTCGTTTCTGTTTGGTGTGAAGTTCTGTGTTGTGGAGATTCTCAGGATGGATTGCAGGTGCTCATCAGTGAGGCGACTCCTGTGTGCTGTTTTGTTAGTCTTTATCACTGAGAAGAGCTTCTCACACAGATATGTGCTACCAAACATGCACAAGGTTCGAGCCGCATGTAGACGGACTTTTTTTGTTCTTCAAAGTCACCAAAGCGCCGTGCAAACTCAGTGCGCAATAACTCTAGCTTCGCAATAACTTGCAGCATCAAAAGGTAGACTTGATTAACGTGGTAAGTGTTCGGCAAGGCAGCTGAAGCGCTGCATTATGGGATCTGTAGTTTATTGTGTTACCAGCGCTTCATATACCTGGGCTTTAATAACAATAATACAGTATATAAAATGATCTCGGGCCAGATATAATTACACCGGGCGGATGTGGCCCGGCCCTTGAGTTTGACACATATGGACTAAATAGAACTTGAAAAGATATATTTTTCAAATGTGATCGCGCAATTCAGATAGAGTTGACGCCAAGACTACAGCCTGCATGCCTCAATGAGTCATCCTCCCTCGCTCTTACTTTTTACCGTTCATCTAATGAATACACTGAGTATGGCTTTACCAAAACAATCATTGATGGCAAATAAAGTATCCATTATTCGAGTATGTAGAGCGGGATATATATATATACATATATATATACCCGCGTATCGCAGCGGAGAAGTAGTGTGTTAAAAAAGGTAGAAAAAGAAAAGGGAACATTTTAAAAATAACGTAACATGACTTTCAATATACAGTATTTGTTTTGTGAGTGTTACTGAGTGTTGCTGTCATCAAGGATTTGATTATCATTATTTCTTTCAATCAGGTTCGTATTTGTAGGATGTGTTGTGTTCAAGTTACATTCCGTGTTTGTCAATCGTTGTAAAGATGACAGGTTTCATTCATCGATTCGTTTCTTACTGCATCAATAAACAGCTCGTCTTCTTCTTTATCTGAGACCTGACACACTGCATGCACGGGTTTTTTACACTGTCTTCCTTTAGCGGGACATTGACTTTTTCCACCGTGTGCTTTGTTTCCACAGTAGCTGCATTTATGAATATGCTTATCAGATGCTTCATATTTTTTGCTGCCTTTTCAATTGTGTAATTCGGTTTTGTTCAGCTCTTTGGAACTGTTGCTTTTATCTGTATACTGCGCCAGTTCACGTGAGCCACTCGTGTACTTGCATCGGGTTCCCAGCTGTGCTGGTGCCATGTCGCTATGTCCATAGCTTTATTTAATGTTACCTTAGTCCTGGCACTTAAAACTTTCTCTCGCAGTTTCGCTGAGTTTGTGCCAAACACCACGCTGACCATCTCATCTTCCTCTGCATAAGCACAGTCCTTAACCCGTGAATATTTAGTGGAGTTTGCTATTGGATTGCCGCTGATGGACGGCCTTATATGGGCAGGCACTAAATTACAAACGCCAGCGTAGCCTGTCTATAAACTTAATTTAAAGTGTAGGTTTACATCGGCTTTGTTTCAGTAGCAGAACTCATCAATATGGTTGTATATGTCACTCGCTTCGCTTCTTATTGTTTCACTGCCTTCTCAATTATATGTTTTCTTCAGCGCTTTTTGAGGTCTTCCTGATTTTCTATGTGCTGCGTGATTACGTGGGAGGCGTGATGATGTCACACTAAACTCCTCCACGGCGTTGAAGCTCATCTCCATTACAGTAAATGGAGAAAAACTGCTTCCAGTTATGACCATTACGCGTAGAATTTCGATATAAAACCTGCCCAACTTTTGTAAGGAAGCTGTAAGGAATGAACCTGCCAAATTTCAGCCTTCCACCCACACGGGAAGTTGGAGAATTAGTGATGAGTCAGTGAGTGAGTGAGGGCTTTGCCTTTTATTATATATATATATATATATATATATATATATATATATATATATATATATATATATATATATATATATATATATATATATATATAATTTTAATGTAGGTAGATCATTTCGACCTGGTCATTTTAAAAGTAGCTCGCAAGCCCAAAAAGTGTGGGAACCCCTGCTCTATAACATCACCCCTCCTTTAATTTTTTTTTTAACAAAGACAGCTTTTTTGAACTTTTTCCTCTTTGGTTTATTTCTGAGCTGTTATGTGGTTCCATTCTTAAAATTCAGAATTTACCAGCATACAGTAGTAGGTAAAAGCAATGCCTTTACTGGAATAGAACTTTCACCAGTCAAGAAAATATCCTCAGAACTGCACTCCAAATAATCATAGTCCATAGCCACCTGGGTCTAAAGGTCTTGTTCTAGTCTTCACTGGCAGACTGTACAAGATTATGAAAGCTCACACTGCCAAACTTAATAACAGCAGTTATTTTTAATAGAGCTTTGAAGCAGTCCCTCATAACACTTATACGTTGATAACTGATAATTATGCATACATTTTTATATTTTGTGATGCTATTTTTAATTAATATTTTGTTTTTTTGAAGGTTCATCTTTACTCATAAAGGAGCTAGTAAGAACTATATACTGTTGCACATAAGATAGACTAATCTGCACCAATAGTTCCAATCCATCCATGTTGTGAATTTGTTTTTATTAAACTTGTTCATGCAGCTTAAACCTTACCAAATGGTATCAGGTGCAAGATAGGACCAGCCCTGGTAAAGATTCATTGCATGGCACACTCTTTTACACACCCAAATGTACTTACACTAAGCCAGATTAGAATCCACAAATAACGTAACCAGAAAAGCCTTGGAATGCTGAAGGTGCTTGGTGAACCTGGAAATATTTCACACAGACACATGCAAAACATGTAAACACTGAAGAGAAAGTGACTGTAATGCGATCTGAATCCATCCTCCTGGATAAGAGAGACAGTAGCACTAACCACACACCTCTGTGAAATGAATGAGTTTTCAAAATTTGCTCTACATTTGCATCATTTTTCTTACCTATATCTGCGATAAGGCTCCCTGGCTCTTGTTCGAGAAGGAACTGACGTACACGTGGCCAGGCTTTGCAACGAAGGTCACTGAGGTAAGGGGCAGTTTTCTCATATACGCTATGAACATGTTTTTTTTCCAGGTGAATAGCCTCATTCTCCATCCTACAAAAAGGAAAACAGTCCATTACTCAAACTGAATAAGCAGCATTAACTATTTTTGTATCATATTATTTTGAAGAGCTGCTTGTTTATCCTTCTGGACAAATAATGAAACTCACCAAATTTGTGACTCTTGCTTCTGATTTTATTTATTATAACTCCAAAATAGAATACATGCTCTCTGTTGTTTAGAGTTCTGTAACTCTCTACTCATATATTTACCCAGTCTTTAACAGGGATCAATAAACCTCTGACGTCAAGGTCAGAGGTAGATATCTACTTGCTGTTGTTTAGTATATTGTTTTAGATTTTGTTCAGTTCAAATTGTATTAACATTAGGAGATTGTCTTCAGAATATAAAATTAAAAAAATAAAATAAAGCCCATGTATATATACTTCCCCCTGGGAAAAATATAGTTCTATCTATCTATCTATCTATCTATCTATCTATCTATCTATCTATCTATCTATCTATCTATCTATCTATCTATCTATTGCCATTAGCAATCAAAATTAGAGAACAATTTATGAAAATTGTTTCTTTCAAATATTAGTAATTGTCACTGCTCAAACTTCAAACTCATAGCAGTTATAGGTGTTCTGACATGTGATTCCCTGTCTTGCACCCCTAAACATGAGGTTGAGTCTCAGTACTTTATCAAAACCATCTTTATTCAGCTTCAAAACTGGAACATCATGGTTATTTATTGTATCAGGATCTGCCATTCTCCTATACACAGACACGGCAATCAGGCAGGGACATGGCCAAATAATATTGTTCCCTGCATTTATAATAATAATAATCCATCCATCTATTGTATACATATTATTTATTTGTAGGCGCCTTTCTAAACTCTTAAGGACACCGAACAATAGACAAAACACAGATTACAAACAAAACTAAAATACAAAAATTAAAATCAGACAGAACAATTGTAATTAAAGAGAAAAAGCAGTCTTAAACACATGAGTTTTAAGTTTAGATTTGAAAAGTGAAAATGATTCAATATTTCTAAGTTCAGATGGTAGTGAATTCCTGAGCTGGAGAGCAGAGCATTCAGTTACCCCACAGTGGTAAGACGGGCGAGGGAGTCAAGTGGATAGAGGAAGAGGATCTAAGGGTACAGGAGGGAATGGCAAAATGGAGGAGGTCAGACAGATATGGAGGGGCAAGGTTGTGGATAGCCTTAAAAGTTAAAAGAAGAATTTTGAATTGAATGTGGAACTTTACTGGAAGCCAGTGAAGCTGCTGCCAGACGGGAGTGATACGGTGAATAGAAGGGGTTCTAGTAATAACGCGGGCAGCTGAATTTTGGGTTTGAAGCTTATAAAGAGATTTGCGAGAAAGACCAAAGAAAAGGGAATTGCAATTATCCAGACGAGAAGTGACAAGGCTATGAACAAGGATAGCAGTGGTGTGGGGAGTGAGGGAGGGGCGAATACAATTAATGTTACGCAAGTGGAAATATGCAGACCGGGAGATGTTATTGATGTGGTGTGATGTTGTATTGAAAGTACTGTCAAGGATGACACCAAGACTCTTAACCTGTGGGGTAGGGGAGACAGAAGAATTATCAATAACAAATGAAAAATTATCAGTTTTGGATTATGTTGATTTTGTACCAATTAGGAGAACCTCAGTTTTGTCACTATTTAATTTAAGAAAATTTGAAGAAAACCAGGATATGATTTCTGCTATGCAAATAACCATGACAAAAAAAGTCATTCAACAAAAAACATATAATTTTGGAAAACTGCAGTGATCAAAATTAGAGAACTGTTACAATTGTATTGCAATAGAAGCAGATAAATTTTGTCAATTTTTTTTGATAATTACAGCTTTCATAATTTAGTAAGAATTATAGAGGCCCTTGCTTTCATTGACTTTGGCACATCTGCGCCTGCAGGACATGACCATGCACTGGACACATGACATGATCTTGCACTGCTCTGGCTTGATTGTGTTCCAATCATCTTCCAGCTTCTTCCACAATTGATTAACTGTAGCGGGTTTCTCTGCCATAACTTTGTTTACAATTATCGTCCAGAGATTCTCAGTAGGGTTCAGATCAGTGGCCTCATGTACAAACAGTGCGTACACACAAAAATGTTGTGTACGCCCATTTCCATGCTCAAATCGCAATGTATAAAACCTAAACTTGGTGTAAAGCCACGCACATTTTCACGGTAGCTCAAACCCTAAAGTAAGCAAGTTCTCCGCTCATTTTTGCAAACTGGTGGCACCCAGCATCAAAGCAGTGCTTTTGTTCCAGTGTGGTTTCCCTTTCTTTTTTAGATCCACATCCCTGACACGGCTTTATATATGGCTGAGAGTTTTGTAAGGGTCAGATGCAAGAAGAAAGTCCTTGGCATTGTGAGAGACTCCTAATGCCCCCTTATGGGCTGTTCAATCTTTTGCCATCTCTTTTTATGTGGTAGGAGACATCACTCCATAAAATCAGAACAGCCAGAATGTGCAATAGCTTCTTTCCATAGGCAATAAGACTGCTAAACTTTCTGTAACAAGCACATAACATGCCAGTTTTTATATACATAATTATTTATTTTTAGCAGTAGTATTTGACTATTTTATATACAATAAGTATCAGTTAGACTTTGTGAATTTAGCACTGTCTTTGTTTACTTTTATATGGTTTTTTTTCTCTTTCCCTTTCTGCACATTTTATGCTCTTGCGTAATGCAACTTCTTTCCAATGTACTGTATTTTAGGTATGGCTTGAATGACAAATTAAATAAAAACTTGGACAAAAAAGCTTCAGACTTGGTGTTGCCTGGTATTTCAAGACTTTGCCAGATTAGAACCTCCTGTTAATTAATATAACTCGTTCTCTAATGTTGATTGTTTACCTTTTTCAATTATCTGTTTATATATTTTATTTCGAGATGTGGGATAGTTTTCACTGATAAAATATGATTATAATATGTCTCTTCTATTCTCCAGCTAATGTCCCTTTAAGCCCTCACTAATATCTGGCCATAGCTATTAGACTTTAAACTGCAAGCTTGCCAGTTCAGTTCCTGTGTTGGGCTGTTTTTTTGACCCTTAGCAGCTCACTTGTCCAGTATGTGTTCTAAGTATGTAAATATGTGATAATGTAGTGTTATGACTTTCAGTCATGTTGTCCTTAATAATCATTTTTTATTTTTGTATTATGTTAAGTTTCAAGATGTTAACTTTCTACGTTAACTACCCTGCCTCCTCCATGTTAAACCAAACAAGGTGGGGAAACCTGATTATTTGGCTGGAAAACTGGCCCCAGCATTATAAATGGAAAAGCTACGGTTTGGCAGTATGTTTTTTGATTCCTTATTCTTGATTTTGTAATTATTGATTTGTGTGGATATCCTCATTTTGAACCCTGCATTGATTAAGGTACAGTTTTTGGTTTGTGTTATGTGCTTTGTTTGTTTGGCAAAACATATTTTCGCTCTTGTTTTTATTCTGCTTCTTTTTTTTTTAATTTTTGAAATCTTTCTTATGCAACGTTTTTTTCAGTTTTTTACCTCTCTTTTTTACCTACCTCTCTCACCTTTTGATATTTTGAGATATTTAGACATTAAAAATCTCAGGCCCATTTTTGGTAAAGGCAGACTAGAAAGCCTGCTTTTTGAGTTGGGGCTAGGCTACTTCAGTGAGGCCTATTCTTAGAGTTCAGACCTGTAAAGAAGGTCTTCTGTGGCTTTTGGAGGCTTCCACCCTTTTATGAAAGGCAGGATTGTAACACCAAGTGCAATAATGCTTTGGATTCTTTTTTGTTTGGAGGATTTTGGTTGCTGTTTTCTTTATGCCATTGATTCCCTACTATGTGTGATTGCTATTGTTAGTTTGTTTTTAACAAAAGAAAATCCATGCCATTCATTTAAAATCCTTTCTGACTGATCCTTCTACCTTGAGGGGTAATCTTAACAAATAAAACAATACTGTTCTCCTAGAGCTGCAAGACATCAGTAACCACTACACAACTTTGCTGGCCATTTTGAAAGCCCTAATTTATGGAGCATGTTTTCAGGCAATTGAAAATCCTAAATAAGTATGTCATTATCTCTGCTACAGAAGTTGGCAAACTGAAATAATCTTTAAAGGCATGCCATGTTTGTGTTTAATTTTGTAAATGACTTCCCAGATGGACACTATCTACTTTATCAAAATAAGTAAGGAGCTGGATAAAAACCCAGAAATCTGTCAGAATGAGAGAGAGATAAGTGGAGGCTACACAAATCACACCTTCTAAGAAAATGCTCACTGACAGCTAGTTTGGCTAATGGTCTGTTCTTTCAGAAGAGGTGTGATTCTGCCAGCTGAACATGCTGTTAGCAAAAACATAACAGAATGCTGAGTATATCACTTTACGAGAGACGGCATGTTTCGTTTCCTTTGAAAATGCAAGAGATGACCTATTTTATTGAAATCAAATATAAAGTGTTATAGAGTTCAAGTCTATATGCTAAGCTCACTTATTCATTTTTGTCTACTATAAACTTTCACAAACTTCAGAACTCATGAGTGATTGTGTTTGGATGTTGAGCACATAAACCGTTATTAATAACAATATTTAATAAACAATATAATTTTAAATGCAAGTAATATGCCTTATTCAGAACTCAAAGTCAAACAAGCAGAACCCAAGGATTCTCTGAAGAGACACAGTACCAAAGGAGTCCAGTCTTAGTCTCAGGTCACTGGATAGCGTCCATGTCTCGCAACCATATAGCAAGACAGGAAGCAGCAGAACTCTAAAGACTTGGACTTTCATCGCTTTGTACAGATCCCCCATGCTCTACCAATCTGTCTAATGACTTCAAAGGAAGAGTCAGCAGAGACATGAATGTCACTGCCGAGGTAAGTAAACCTCTCGACAAGGTTGACACTCTCTCAGACAGACACACTGCTGATGGCTGTGCCCAAGAGGTCAGTATAGGCCTGGATCTTGGTTTTTATCCAGGACACTCGCAAGAGCCCAGATCAGCCTCCAATGACTCAACATCGTCAGCAAAGTCAAGATCAGTGAATCTTTCTTCAACAACAGCCACTGTACCCCCACAACCTTGCCCAACACCCAGTCCATGCAAGCATTGAACAGAGTAGGAGCAAGAACACACCCCTGAAAGGCTGCAAAGAAACTCTGCAGATATTCATGTTTGTGCTCCATAAGAACCCTCAGTGCTAGGATGCGGTCGATGGTAGATGTATTAGGCGTAAAACCAGACCGCTCCGGTTGCTGGTAGGTGAGCAAGTGATCACGGATCCTATTGAGGATGACCCTAGCAATGACCTTACCCAGCAGTGTTATCCCCTTGTAGTTTCCACAATCCAGGCGAACACTCATCCTCTTCCAGATAGGGACAACCGTTTTCCAGTCTTATCCATCATCCTGGAGAAGTTCACCTTTGATACCACAGATCCCTGAAGCCTTCCCCTCCCTCAGCAGGTTCACCACCTGTGCAGTCTCAGTGAGATTGGGTGGTTCACAGCTAATTGGAGGATCAGCCTCAAGAACTGTGGACCCAGAAATATCCAACGTCCTAGCCAGAGGATCAGCTTTGAACAGCTGGTCAAAGTTGCCAGCCCACCAGGTCACAAATGCAGTTTCATCCATAAGGACCATTCCATCAGCCGCCCTGACTGTGACTATCTGAGGAACAGATTCGGATGTGCATAATGCTTTAATTTCTCTGTAGGCAGGACGTGGGCCGCTAGATCACAGATGGTCTGTCACTTGCTCACAGATTCCTCTAACAAACGCCTCCTTATCTGCCCTCAGAGCCCTTGCAGTCATCCTCATTTCCTGGTGCAGACCACAGTTGCCATCGAGGCTTGCGCTGACACTTCCCTAAATGATATCCAGACTTCCCTGCGAGATGAAACACCTCCTTCTGGGAACACCGGTAACACCAACACAACCTTTAGCAACCTTCAGGGTCTTGTCACTGAAGGTCTCCCACATCACATTAGGATTGGCAATTGCACCGAAGTCCGCAAGTTCCTCACACTAACCACATGCAAACTTGTTAAAAACAGCCTGATCTTGGAGTCTGGCCAAGTCCACTCTCGTTTTCCTAGTGGGGGTAACCCACTGGACCTAAGCTGGATCTTCAGAGTAGAAACAAGAAGTCTGTGGTCAGAATTCACAAACGGGGCACTTCTGTAGACCCTGCAGTTTTTCAAGAGCCTCCAGTTTCTGCTAACAAGGATGTTATCGATCTCCTTCACCGCACCACCAGTATTGGAGTACCAAGTCCAATGACACGGCCCTGTGCGCTGGAACCAGGATCCAGTGTTTCGCAGTCCCTGACCTTTAGCAGAGTCAATGAACATGGACCCAACTTTCACCATCATCATCATGTATTCACCTCAGAAAGTTATCCCCAAGCTTTTATTGACATTTATATTGATACACAGATACTGTATATATTGCTGTCTCAGCTCTGTAGATAACTAGACAATAATAACTGAAAAGTCCACATGTATAATTGCTTATATTCTTTAACAATACAGAAACATATTTCTTTATTTTGCAAAGATATTGCCTGCTACCACTAGACTGATAATGCTCATGTGTGCTTCAGTCAGAGAGACTATTGAGCAGATACATAGCATTCAATCAAGTGGCAAGAGCTGAACAGATGTTATAGGCATCCATTCATCCACCCACCCATCTTCCTAACCCGCTTATCCAGGGCAGGTTCTTGGGGCAGCTGGAGCATAACCCAGCAATTATTAAGTACGAGCAGAATACCCGCGCTTCGCAGCGGAGAAGTAGTGTATTAAAGAAGTTATGAAAAAGAAAAGGAAATATTTTACAAATAACGTAAGATGATTGTTAATGTAATTGTTTTGTCATTGATATGAGTGTTGTTGTCATATCTATCTATATATATCTATACTAATAAAAGGCAAAGCCCTCACTCACTCACTCACTCACTCACTGACTCACTCACTGACTCATCACTAATTCTCCAACTTCCCGTGTGGGTGGAAGGCTGAAATTTGGCAGGTTCATTCCTTACAGCTTCCTTACAAAAGTTGGGCAGGTTTTATATCGAAATTCTACGCGTAATGGTCATAACTGGAAGCAGTTTTTCCATTTACTGTAATGGAGATGAGCTTCAACGCCGTGGGGGGGAGTTTCGTGTGACATCATCACGCCTCCCACGTAATCACGCAGTACATAGAAAACCAGGAAGACCTCAAAAAGCGCTCAAGAAAACATGCATTATATAATTGAGAAGGCAGCGAAACAATAAGAAGCGAGCGACATATATAACCATATTCATGAGTTCTGCTACTTCGGAAACAAAGCACGATGTAAACCTACACTTTAAATTAAGTTCATAGACAAACTGCCGCTGGCGTTTGTAATTTAGTGCCTGCCCATATAAGGCCGTCCGTCAGCGGCAATCCAATAGCAAACTGCCACGGGTAAATATTCACGGGTGAAGGACTGTGCTTATGGAGAGAAAGATGAGATGGTCAGGGTGGTGTTTGACACAAACTCAGCGAAACTGCGAGAGAAAGTTTTAAGTGCCAGGACTAAGGTAACATTAAATAAAGCTATGGACATAGCACGAGATGGCACCAGCACAGCTGGGAACCTTCGATGCAAGTACACCGAGTGGCTCACGTGAACTGACGCAGTGCACAGATAAAAAGCAACAGTTCCAAAGAGCTGAACAAAACCGAATTACACAATTGAAAAGGCAGCAAAAATATGAAGCGCCTGATAAGCATATTCATAAATGCAGCTACTGTGGAAACAAAGCACACGGTGGAAAAAGTCAATGTCCCGCTAAAGGAAGACAGTGTAAAAAACCCGTGCATGCAGTGTGTCAGGTCTCAGATAAAGAAGAAGACGAGCTGTTTATTGATGCAGTAAGAAACAAATCGATGAATGAAACCTGTCATCTTTACAACGATTGACAAACACGGAATGTAACTTGAACACAACACATCCTACAAATACGAACCTGATTGAAAGAAATAATGATAATCAAATCCTTGATGACAGCAAACACTCACAAAACAAATACTGTATATTGACAGTCATGTTACGTTATTTTTAAAATGTTCCCTTTTCTTTTTCTACCTTTTTAACACACTACTTCTCGCTGCGATACGCTGGTATATATATATATGTATATATATATATCCCGCCTACATACTCGAATAATGGATACTTTATTCGCCATCAATGATTGTTTTGGTAAAGCCATACTCAGTGTATTCATTAGATGAACGGTAAAAAAGTAAGAGCGAGGAGGATGACTTATTGAGGCATGCAGGCTGTAGTCTGCCAACTCTATCTGAATTGCGATCACATTTGAAAAAATATATCTTTTCAAGTTCTATTTAGTCCATATGTGTCAAACTCAAGGGCCGGGCCACATCCGGCCGCGTGTAATTATATCCGTCCCGCGAGATCATTTTATATACTGTATTATTGTTATTAAAGCCCGGGTATATGAAGCGCTGGTAACACAATAAACTACAGATCCCATAATGCAGCGCTTCAGCTGCCTTGCCGAACACTTACCGCTTACTAGAGTTATTGCGCACTGAGTTTGCACGGTGCTTTGGTGACTTTGAAGAACAAAAAAAGTCCGTCTACATGCGGCTCGAACCTTGTGCATGTTTGGTAGCACATATCTGTGTGAGAAGCTCTTCTCAGTGATAAAGACTAACAAAACAGCACACAGGAGTCGCCTCACTGATGAGCACCTGCAATCCATCCTGAGAATCTCCACAACACAGAACCTCACACCAAACACAAACGAACTTGTGGCCAAAAAAAGATGCCTGGCGTCCAGCTCTAAAATGACATATGAGCAAAGACAACTGAATGATTTGATTTGTTATTGCACGTAAGAGCGGGAGTCAACTGTTTTAACAAACAGCGTATTGCACTGATACGAAATAGCTGTGTTTGTATATACTGTATGTAGATATGTATGTATATGTATATATATGTTTATATATGTGTGTGTGTATGTATGTAGATATATATGTATGTATATATTTGTATATGTATAGATATGTATATATATATATGTTTATGTGTGTGTGTGTAAATATATATATATATATATATATGACAACAACACTCATCACTCACAACAGTGACAAAACAATTACATTGACAATCAGGTTACGTTATTTTCAAAATGTTTCCTTTTCTTTTCATTGCTTCTTTAACACACTACTTCTCCGCTGCGAAGCGCGGGTATTTTGCTAGTCTATAATAATAGAAGGCAAAGCCCTCACTGACTGACTGACTCACTGACTCATCACTAATTCTCCAACTTCCTATGTAGGTAGAAATTTGGTAGGCTTATTCCTTACAGCTTACTTACAAAAGTTAAGCAGGTTTCATTTCGAAATTCTACACGTAACAGTCATAACGGTCGATAACGGTCAACAACGTCCGCCATGTTGAACTTTCTTATTTATAGCCCCATCTTCACGAAATTTGGTAGGCGGCTTCCCTGCGCTAATCGAAACCGATGTACTTACTTATTTCGATGGTATGACGGCACTGTCGGCCGCCATATTGAACTTTCCAACGTCACCAATTTTCAAACTTCCCGTGTAGGTAGAAGGCTGAAATTTGGTACTTATTTCGGTGGTATGATGCCACTGTCGGCCGCCATATTGAACTTTCAAACATCACTAATTCTCCAACTTCCTGTGTAGGTAGAAGGCTGAAATTTGGCAGGCTCATTCCTTACAGCTTACTTACAACAGTTAAGCAGGTTTCATTTCGAAATTCTACGCGTAACAGTCATAACAGTCAACAACGTCCGCTATGTTGAACTTTCTTATTTACGGCCCCATCTTCACAAAATTTGGTAGGTGGCTTCCCTGAGCTAACCGAAACCAATGTACATACTTATTTCAGTGGTATGACGCCGCTGTCAGCCGCCATATTGAACTTTCCAGCATCACTAATTCTCCAACTTCCTGTGTAGGTAGAAGGCTGAAATTTAGCAGGCTCATTCCTTACAGGATACTTACAAAAGTTAAGCAGGTTTCATTTCGAAATTCTACGCGTAATGGTCATAACGGTCAACAACGTTCGCCAGGTTGAAATTTCTTATTTATGGCCCCATCTTCTCGAAATTTGGTAGGCAGCTTCCCTGCACTAACCAAAACTAATGTATGTACTTATTTCGGTGGTATGATGCCACTGTCGGCCGCCATATTGAACTTTTCAACAGTCTTTGTTACTTATGGGCCCATCTACAAGAAATTTGGTACACGGGTTCCCAACGCTAACTGAATCCTACTTACGTACATATATACATCCATAGCCTGCACCTCGGTCACCGTGTGAGGTGGCATTGGGTCCCCCATCCCAATGCCTCCCACGTTGTTGGCTGCCTACCTATATAAGACTGTCCGTCGCTCCGGCCTCTACATTCCCTTCCTTGCTTCGCCACGGGATTCACGTGATAACTACAGCCTTTTTGTTTAATCCACGGCTTCTCCGCTGTTTTATTGTTTGTTTATTATAATTATAGTTATTGTATAGGTATTTTACACTTACTTTACATTGCTCAGGTACCCATTTCCTTTATCATTCCAACCCCCATTACCATGTCTATCGAGGTGATCACTATTGATCAAAGAACTGTCACTTACCGAGTGGTTTCCATGCCCGGAGATGGCACCTACCTTTTCCATTCTCTTTGTTACATATTGCACGGCCATATCAGGCTCACTCTTGATATCCGGAGGAACATTCTGTCTTATGTATTGAATGACTGGGACAGGTTCAAGGTGTGGACTGATGACGGTACAGGAGATAATTATACTACACAGGAGCACTATAAGTGTGAAATGCTTAAGCCCTTCACCTATGGTTCTGCATGTGAGTTGATGGCTACCGCTGAATTGTTCGGTTGTCGCTTTCAAGTGTACCGAAATGGCCAAATATTTTACACCTTTCGGCAACCGCCAATGCCTCTTAAACATTTTAGATTCACAGGTGACGATTTCAGTATTGGACACTTTGATGTTTATGAATGTTTAAACTCTCAAAAGCTGGATGTGATTTTATCGATGAAACCGGTTGTGTGCTTACAACACTTGACAGATGCCAAATGTCACTTCAATACAACAAATCCTGCAAATACTGTCGTAATTGAAACAAACCATGAAACTCAAACCGATTATGACAGCAGCAATCCAAGCTGTGAGATTTGAGACAAGATTACTGTTCACACAACTGTAAGTTGCATGCTCAAGAATAAGCTCATCGCACAGCTTGGTCATGTTACAACCAGAGGGCCGAACTGACAACATGGTATACAAAGAAATCCTTAACAAATAATTATTGGCATATTTTCCCTCAGTTTAAAAAAGTTTAATTTTCTTCTTAATAAAAATTTTAATGCAGTTCTTCACCGCTGCGAAGCGCAGGTATTTTGCTAGTATATATATATATATATATATATATATATATATATATATATGTATATATATATATATACACACACAGACACACACACACACACATATATAAACATATATATACACATATACATATCTACATATATACTGTATATACATATATATATACAAATCTACATATATATCTACATATATACTGTATATTAGGGGTGGGACTCGATTAAAAAATTAATCCAATTAATTAGAGGCTGTGTAATAATTAATCTTGATTAATCGTATGTAATCGCACACGTAAATTTGCCCCAAATCGCAAATGTTTTTTTAATTTAAAAGGGTTTTAGTGGGTGACAGAATCAAATAATAGACATGGACATGAATATTGTAAACTCAAGCTCTTTTAATTTCTGAAAAAATGCTTTTAAACTGCATTTGAATTTAAAACAGAAACAAAAATATCATCCCTGGTTAAAATTGGGCAGACTTAAAAATAAAGTGGTAGTTTAAGTACTTTAAGTACATTTTCAGAGTGGTATTGTCTTTAAATAATAATAACCAAAATTTCAACATAAAGTGCAGTTTTTCTTCTTAAAAAATAAGTCAGAAACATAAAAGGTAATTTGACCAACTTAATCTTTAAACTCTGAGTAACCTTAGCCAAAATTATTTTGTACATTAGGCTAAAACAGTGTGATCATTGAACATTTTGTAATTAGATGTAATTAGAATTACTAACGGTCACGGAAGTCCAATGATCCCCAGTAAGAGCCACAAAGTTCACTTTCTGTAATGCATCTAATTTTGCTTGCTTTTCAGTGTGCACAAAACCATGCTTTTATCAAGGCTTCGCTCGGGTAGTTTTTTAAATGAAATTTTCCTCCGATCAGTTGTAGGAACGCGCTACATTCCGACTCTAACATTTTTGTAGCTGTGATGTGTGCATCAGTGTAATCGATGTACCAGGAAATCATGCATTGACAAACGTTCCCCTTTGCTTGGAATTGAAAGTGTGATTAAATGCGTTATTTTTTGTTATGGAGTACATACATCGAAGCTTCTCAGCTGTGCTTGTGCTAAGAAAAGGAAAGATTTAAAAAATAACGTAACATGATTCTGCGTTAACCGCATATTTTTTCATACGTCCCAAACCAAGGAGATGCGAGGTTAAAATGAATCGGGAAGCGCGGCATAAATACTCAGTACATCCCCTCTCGGGAATCGAACTTCGGATGTCGGCGCTAGAGGCGAAACCTCTACGATTGCGCCACAGCATGTGGCTTGTCTACTTGAGAGTATGTAGATCGAGATATATATATATATTCGCAGTGGAGAAGTAGTGTGTTAAAGAACTTATGAAAAAGAAAAGGGAACATTTTAAAAATAACGTAACATGATTGTCAATATACAGTAATTGTTTTGTGAGTGTTATTGAGTGTTGCTGTCATCAAGGATTTGATTATCATTATTTGTTTCAATCAGGGTCGTATTTGTACAATGTGTTGTGTTCAAGTTACATTCCGTGTTTGTCAATTGTTGTAAAGATAAGAGGTTTCATTCATCGATTCGTCTTCCTCTTTATCTGAGATGTGACACACTGCATGCACTGGTTTTTTTTTTTACACTGTCTTCCTATAGCGGGACATTGACTTTTTCCACCGTGTGCTTTGTTTCCGCAGTAGCTGCACTTATGAATATGCTTGTATAGACGCTTCATATTTTTTGCTGCCTTCTCAATTATGTAATTCGGTTTTTGTTCAGCACTCTTTGGAACTGTTGCTTTTTGTCTGTGCACTGCGTCAGTTCACATGAGCCGCTTGGTGTTCTTGCATCGAAGGTTCACAGCTGTGCTGGTGCCATCTCGTGTGATGTCCACGGCTGTATGTAATGTCAGCTAAGACCCAGCACTTAAAAGTTTCTCTCGCAGTTTCGCTGAGTTTGTGCCAAACACCACCCTGACCATCTCATCTTCCTCTGCATAAGCACAGTCCTTCACCCATGAATATTTAACGGCAGTGTTTCTATTGGATTGCCGCTGACGGACGGCCTTATATGGGCAGGCACTAAATTACAAACACCAGTGGCAGCCTGTCTATGAACTTAATTTAAACTTTAGGTTTACACCATGCTTTGTTTCCGAAGTAGCAGCACTCATGAATATGGTTGTATATGTCAGTCTCTCGCTTATATAATGCATGTTTTCTTCAGCGCTTTTTGGAGCTCTTCCTGGTTTTCTACTGCGTTGATAGTCAGTTCACGTGATTACGTGGGAGGTCGTGATGACGTCACACGAAACTCCGCCCCCCACGGCCATCCAGCTCAACTCCATTACAGTATATGGAAAAAAATAGCTTCCAGTTATGACCGTTACGCGTAGAATTTCTAAATGAAACCTGCCCAACTTTTGTAAGTAAGCTGTAAGGAATGAGCCTGCCAAATTTCAGCCTTCTACCTACACGGGAAGTTGGAGAATTAGTGATGAGTCAGTCAGTGAGTCAGTCAGTCAGTGAGGGCTTTGCCTTTTATTAGTATAGATAAGGCAGGATCAATACTTAGCAAGACCTACCTATTTTTTTTATAGGCACAATAATAATAATAATAATAATTATACATCCATCCATCTTCCTGGCTGCTTATTCAGGGCAAGACCACGGGACAAGATGGAGACTAAGCCATTAAGCTAGGCAGGAACAACATCTGGACAGGGTACAAATCCATTCCAGGGCAAACTCACACATACACACACACCCATACACACTCAGTATGCCTATTTTAGCAATGCCTATTCACCTTAAGTTTAAACAGTCTGAAGTTTAGTAAGTTTAGTACAGATGTTTTAACATAAGCAGAGTGATAGTGCAGAGCTGTCATTCCTGTCTCACAGCACCAGGTTCTACATGAGGTTTGCATGTTCTCCCTGTGTATTTTCAGACAAATTGGCGTCAGTGTGAGTAAATTTACTCACTCAAAAATATTATGTTCAGTTTTTCTAGTACTGTATACTCAACAAGAGTGATTCATCATGCATTAAAAGAATTGATTGGTCTGTGGTGCTTCAATCTGTTCTATTGCACACTTTGCTTTTTTGATTTTCTGAGCTTATTTTTTATTGCGCGTGTGCAAGACACACTATAGAAAAGATGGCATGGCCCTTTTAAAAATCTAAGGATTTTATTAAAAATACAACACATTGTAATCAGTTCAGTTTAGATTTGTTACTATGTGTGCAAAGAACAATGAAACTCAAGCGCAGTTCGGCACTGGGTTGTCAAAACTGCACTCAAAACAGCTGCTGCAATCTGACAAATAAGCAAAAAGCATACCATTATCTATAGAAAGTAGTATCAAGAATCTCCCAGTTTACATTTGTTGTGAACAGCATGAATCAGAAATGCTGAAGGCATGTTTTTTTTTTTAAATCAAAACCTTTTCTACTTCAAAGTAAATATATTTGGTAACCTTTAACCATTTTCTTTACAAAGTGTCCCATTGGATCTACTATAAATGCAAGTTGTTATTCAAAATGTAAAAAAATGCTACAATTTAGATTGCAATTTTATGAGGAAAACTAATTTATATCATGATTGTGAAGAAATAACTTCAACTTGAAAAACACCAAAATAATCCTTTAAATAATTTATATCTCCTCTTTATTTTTCTACTTAAAGCCAAATATACCCAAGAAAACTGGGAACTAAATGACTACTTCACAAATCATCCTAAAAACAGGTACAGTATGTCTATTATTATTAGAGATCAAAACGACGGTGTGCTATTTATCTATTGCCATTTTTAGGGAGTTTGCATTTGAAGTTCAGTATATTTAAAATGTTTTCTATTGATTATCATAAACACCTTATCTTTTTTCACATCTACGTGGAGCCGAAATAACTGATCAACCTTTTCCAATCATCTCGGTCCAGCACTTCCTCCCCAGCCAAACCCTTTTCCTTCAATTATTTTGCTTTATCCATCCACCTCTGCTTTGGCCTCTGGTCCAAGTTTTTAGAGTTCTGGTGCTTCCTGTTTTGCTATATGGTTGCGAGACATGAACGCTATCCAGTGACATGAGACGAAGACTGGACTCCTTCGGTACAGTGTCTCTTTGGAGAATCCTTGGGTACCACTGGTTTGACTGTGTCGAATGAGCGAGCAGTTGCTCATAGAGTCCCGAATGAGGCACATCACCTGAATTGTGAGGGAGCGTCAGTTACATCACTACAGCCATGTGGTGCAATTCCCCTCACAGGATCATTGCTGATGACCCGAGCAGCTGGGACAGGCCAAGGGGACGCCCATGTAACACCTGGCTGCAGCAGATAGATGGTAATTTCTGGGGGATTGGAATTGGATCTGTGTCTGCCAGGTGGCCAACCAGGATCCTGAGCTGTTTTATTGTTTGGTGGGTGTGTGAACGCGATGTACCAGTGCATGCTCCTTACCTAGCCTGTTCAAGCAGCACAACTGTATATGCAAATTATTTATCATATACAAATTCTTTAACTGTATTTGTGATAGTTATTGTTATTCAATGATTTCATTAATACATACAATTAAGTGAATACTACTTAAGTGTATATATTACTGTAACTGTTAATATAATTTATTTTGCATTCTTCAATATTTCTTTTGCATTTTTGAATAATACTAAAATACAGAAATAAAAACATATTAAATTATTTCAATTTCCGTTTATTCCTTTTAATAATTTGGTTGTTTTGTTACTAATTTATATAATAAGCAATATTAATTGTATTCTTTGATTGCGCTCTTAATTTTGGGGGGGCATTAGATGTGGTTACTGTAAAATAAGGTAGCCCATACAGCCCACAAGACACACTTGAAATGTCCACCTACAACACATGTAGGAACCAATATGTACCCTATACTGAAGTTATACTATACCCCATATAAAACCCTTGTGGGGCAACTGTGTTTACCCATTAGGCTACCTCTTGTGATCCTTCTGGTATCCATCATTATCCCATGTGGGGTATCTACATGTGCGGCCCAATCTGGAACTTGAGGACAAATGTTTGTGGGATGTAGTTTGGCTGCCCAAGTGGGTCCCACTTTCAAGCCCATATGGGACCAACATAGGTCCCAAATGGACATTCAGGCATTGTCCCTCCTCATCACATGTTCACCCTACTTTTCTGTACTTTCTTGGACATTGGGCGGAGTGGTGGCTCTAAGACTAGGGATCTGCACTTGCAATCGGCAATGTGGACTCTGCTTTGTTGGGCCCTTGAGCAAGGCCCTGAGCCTGCAATTGCTCCATCCTGGGTATGATGTTAATCTGCATCCACCCCTGCATGTAGGCCCTCCAACCTGCAAGGAAAAACTTGGGGGTTGGTGGCAGAATTGGCACTCTAGCCACCATAAAAAAACCTCACACTGTTCCACTCCATCTGAACTAGTGTGGTGCTGAAGTGTCACCTGTTGCATGGCTGCACTCGGGTCCTAATCTGGATACTGAGTTGGTTTGTTGTGTGGTGGGTGCAGCAATGCGCTGTATCAGGGCATGCTCCTAACCTCCCTCATGGATATCTCTCCCACTTTTCTTGTATCTCTGATTGTCTCATTTCTTTTTCTGTCCTTTATTGTAATGTACACATCCATCTCAACCTTTTCATTTCTGCCACATCTAACTTCTTCTTCTGCACTCCCTTTACTGCCCATGGCTCAGCTGCTCATTCCAATTGTTCCATACTCACTGTTGGTTAGCTCTGCATCTAATTCTTCATCTTGGGCTACTACTGATTCTGATTTAAACTAATCCACTCTTTTTAATCGTTCTCGAAAATTAAAAATAAAGAATTCAGTGAGTGGACACTTTAATAAGTCTTTCCTTTGTACTTAACTGCTCAGACAGTAATAGCATCACACAAACTGACAATGTTATTTAAAGCTCTTAGACAGGTACCAATGGATTATTTGTGTTCAGTTCAGACTGAGACTGGACAAGATTAATGCTTTAATACATTTGAAAGCAACATAGAAGTGAATGACAGACAGTCCATCATGAGTACATCAGCAGCAGCAAACCTGCTGAGATTTTTAAGTATGACAATAACACAGACAAAAGTGTTACCAGATGAAAATATATCAGTCTTGTGACCGGCCTATGGCGATTGAAACATTTTATGAGGAGAAACAGTGAGTCTACAAGAATTCCACTAAAAACTGATTACAGCAGTGTTGTTGAAAGAGGCATCTCAGAATGTACCACTCATTAGTGCAGTCAATGATTCAACTGATTTACACTGTAGCTAGTAAAAAATTGGAAAATAGATCAGGAATGAAACACAGACACTAAAAGCTGGTAGAAAACATTATCCAGTCTGAAAAACACTATGTTATAACAATTCCAACTGAAGATCAAGTTGCAGTCATAGATTGGAAATGTTGATGTAATGCTACGTCTTGTGTTTTTGTGACAAAAATTGCATCCCTAAATTAAATTAGAAGTAGCACATGAATGCCATAAGATTAATTATCTGGTTTGGATGTAATGGTATGTTTTATGTTTTCATGAGAAAAATTGTATCCTAAATTAAATTAGAAGTAGCATATGAATGCCGTAAGATCAATTATCTGGTTTGCTGAACCCTAGTTATTAACAACACAGGGTGACTGGAGGATTAGGCTATCCCATGAGTAGATAGACCCATCCACATGGCTAGTGAGTTTTTGGAGTATATGAAATCAAATTTTATTTGTCACATACGAAAAATTCATACATTGCAATATGTAGTGAAATGCTTAGTTACTTAACTTCAATGACTTTCCAATTAAGAAGAAGAATAGAAGGAAAATAACAATAACACATGTCTTCATAAATATCAAAATTATTAACATTTTAAATATATAATTGTAATAAATAGTATCTAAATAAATAACTTAAATAACTTTATGTAAGGGAGTAAACAATAAAGAATCATGTAGTTCTAGAAACTTTCCTCATTTAAGATGCAGATGGACTATGGACAGAAGCTCCTTCTCAGTTTCTCTGAACTGGACTATAAGTAGTGGTGGAGATTACCTGACCCCATCACAGAAAAGATGTCATTGTTAGAATAGCTGGTATCATACATGATCTGACGTCACTTAGTGTAGATGCTCTCAAAGTTAGGGAATGCTCACCCAGTGATGTGCTTCACTGATTGCACCACTCTGTGCAAAGGCTTGTGGTCATGCTGTGTGTAGTCTTCTAAACAAGGCAGTAATACTTCCTGTCTGGATACTTTCAATGGTGAATGTGTTGCAGCCTGAAATCTCTAAGGCATCTAAGGTGGTACAGGCACATTGTCGTGACTTCTTTACCAAGGTGTCAGTGTGTTTGGACCAGGTTAGGTGACCTCTGATTTGGACACATGGGTGCTGTTAATACTGAGGGGGTGGTAGTACCTCTACTGTTTTCTCCCAAATTCCACAATCAGCCCCTTTGTCTTGCTGACATTTAGGGGTAGGCTAGTGTCCTGACACCAGTGTAACAGACTATACTCCTTGTGGAGATAAGCCCACTCATTGTTGTTACATATCAGGTCTATAACAGCTGTGTCATCATCAAACTTGACAATAATGTTAGAGTCATGTGCAGCTGTGCAGTCATATATGTGGAGGAAGTACAGCAGAGGGCTCAGAACACATCCCTGTGGAGCCTCTGTGTTGAAAGTAAGAGATGATGAGGTGTGGTTTCAATACTTTGTTAATTACAAGAACCCGATAGCAGAAAGAGGATCAACTTGTTTAATATATTGGCAAGTGGCTACTCAGTGTATTTAATTATCTGAATTACTTGTAAACACAATGTTATTAGTGCTATATACTGTAAAATAAAGTTTCTTTGACTAATGACCTGGTAGCTCAAAGGTTCAATCCTGGGGCCCACTGTGGCTACAAGTTTCCATCCCAACCAATTTCTTCATTTACTTGGACTCCTACCTAAATTAAGTAGGATGCCATTTCCCAGTTTCTGCGTTTTGGTTTCAATCCAGAAATTAGAAAACTGGGTTTGCTAATTTTTTGTTGTAGTGCAGACAGAATTTATGCATGTTAAATGAGGATATTATCTTTTAATGTTGCTTCTTTATGTTTTCCAGTCTGCTTTTCCAGTTATTTTGGTCATTAAGCTGTTATTTACTAAAGATCACGCTACTGTAGTGCATTTGACACTGAAGTAGCTGCAGCCTTTCACCATACAGTATCATGTGCTCTGCTGTCTACTCACTTTCATTTGTAAGATACAAATTAAGGGAGCAAACAGCATAGTAACAAGGTGGATTAACAGTAAAATGACAGAAGAGAGTTAACATTTTAAAACTGTAGCAAAAATAGAACTATTTCTCAAATTCCTATAAATGGATCTTTCACACTATTGCTCTTTTCCATATGTAGAATACGATCATCAAAAAGTGAAATCAATTAGAGATAAAACAACTCATTGTTTGTGAGCCTGCCTGTAACAAATCCTCACATCCACAGTAGGCCTTCCGGACTGAACTTGAGAACCAGTGATCTAGGTGGACTCTGGATTACAACATATAATGGTATATTTTGCACGCTTTTTGTTCTTTTTTATTAAATCTTATTAGACATATATAAAAGATCTGTGTGTGTGTATCAGACCGCTCTGCTCAAGCTCAACCACAGCCACTAGATGGCGCTTGCATGCACCCCAGTTCTCACTATGACTGATGTGTTTGTGTGTGTGTGTGTGTGTGGGTATAGAGTAGTCTGCTCTGCTCATATTCAACCCCAGCCACAGGAATTCTATGGAAGATGTAGAAATTTATACAAGCGTGACTTGCACTTGGTGAGATGGCATATGCATACACTTTTAAATTTTTTTGGCACTTGCAAGCAGCTCACTTCTCGCTTAACCCAAGCAGACAAGCTCAGCTTTGTGGTACATTTGTGATGTACATTCACACAACAAGCTACCATACATTTCCTTGATACAGGTTCCAGCCTCTAACGCTAAATTTGTGCCACAGCTGCACTTGCCTACACGTCTGTCTTGGGCAAAATATGACCTGTCCTGGGCCCATTTAGCTGACACCTTTGCGGGTTCACCAAAATGGTTAAACTGCTAGGACATTTTCGGGTTGTTTTTTGTCCCATGACCACACGCAGCTAGTTTTACATAACATGTTTTTCATTATTTGGAGGAAAACTTGTACAGTCAACCCTCGTTTATCGCGGTTAATCCGTTCCAGACTCTGCCGCGATAAATGAATTTCCGCGAAGTAGGATTCTTTATTTATAAATCGAATATTTTCGCAGTTAGAGCATAGAAAACCTGTTTACGACCTTCTAAATACAGTAATCCCTCCTCGATCGCGGGGGTTGCGTTCCAGACCCCCCCACGATAGGTAAAAATCCGCGAAGTAGAAACCATATGTTTGTATGGTTATTTTTATATATTTTAAGCCCTTATAAACTCTCCCACACTGTTAACATTATTAGAGCCCTCTAGACATGAAATAACACCCTTTAGTCAAACGTTTAAACTGTGCTTCATTACAAGACAGAGATGGCAGTTCTTTCTCACAATTAAAAGAATGCAAACATATCTTATCTTCAAAGGAGCACCGTGAAGAGCAGATAATGTCAGAGAGAGCGCTCGCTAAGAAAAGCAAACAATCAAAAAATCAATACGTGCTTTTAAGTATACAGAAGCACCGCGATAAAGCGCCATTTTGTAGAGGAGCGTCCTATCTTCTAGGCAAACAGCCACTGTGTAAACAGCCCCTCTGCTCAGACCCCCTCCGTCAGGCAGAGAGAGTGAGAGAGACAGAGAGAAGCAAACAAAACAAGCGCCACGCGGGAAGCATATCTTATAGCATTGAGGAGTTTTAGTTAATATGTAATACATGCTCTGATTGGGTAGCTTCTAAGCCATCCGCCAATAGCATCCCTTGTATGAAATAAACTGGGCAATCAAACTGAGGAAGCATGTAACCTAAATTAAAAGACCCATTATCCGCAGAAAGCGGCGAACCAGCGAAAAATCCGTGATATATATTTCGATGTGCTTACATGTAAAATCCGCGATAGAGTGAAGCCGCGAAAGTCGAAGCGCGATATAGCGAGGGATTACTGTATAGTGTATTGCATGACTATGAGTGAATCTGATATCAATAGGTTTCTGCTGTCCCTGGACTGTCACTCCAATTTTAAATTGAATGTTACTGAATGCTTCATTCTTAGATGATTTTTGCTTTGATGTTAAGTCCAACACTCTCAGTAATGTTATTTAAGATATCAGCTGCCTTTCCCTTCATGAACTGCTGTTTATGTCTGACCTCACTACTCATATGTTTATTTTTTTTTATTATTTCACTCAAAAGTACATTTGAACGCTGCCATGTGCAATCAAACTTCAGTGCACATAAAATGCTGTGGAGTATGTGGAAAAGTGTGCACTGTGGAACAATTTAACATATTAATTAAAGAAAGAAACTTATCCTCTACTAGGACAAGTTTGAGTCAGAAACCAGACAGGAGAAAACTGCCGTTGCATCTTTAATTATCTCAACAAATTTCAAGAGGGAGCATTCATCACAGCAGTCTGTTACAAAACGATCAGAATAATAAGGGTACAGGCCCAATTCATAAACAACTGAATTTACATAATAGTGCTGATTAATGCATTCATTTACTTTGAATGGATTGTTGGTCTACACCTAAATGAGTTATTAAAATAAAAGTCTATTTTATTATACTCTTGTTCTTCTCTTATCCTTTAGAATCAGCATTTACCGTTGAAATGTCTTCATATTTGTCCAGTCTTGATGTTTACAGGATATTTTCTGATCTTAATCATCTTTTAGTACATTTTGTGTATTACATCAACCTTTCTTGGTACATCCTTGTCTTTTGTTGTTCACTTGACCTTCATCTAGTTTCCTAATATGCGGAAACAGATTTCTGACATTTATGAACCCTAAGACTGATGCTATATTTTAAAGTGGAAAGCATATCTAAGCACTTAACTATTGTTACCTCCAGATTATTCTATCATAGCACATACAGAAGATCAGTTTGCAAAGTCATGCAATGCATAAGTGGTTTCATGGAGAATTCAAAGTAAAATGTTTTCCTTTTTAATCTTTGTTTTACATTACAATTCTTATGTATGACAAGCAAGCATTTATTTAAACAGAATCAGCTTAATATCTCACACATTTATGTTTCTTTAATGTGAATGTTTATTTTTACAGAAAGTTGGAATTAAAACATTATTTTCTGTGTTATTTCAGACATAAACATTTATATGTCAGCTAGGGTTTTTGTATACACAATGGTATTGAAGGGGATGTTCACACTGAAATACTTTGTGTTTTGGTAGTGTAGCATGATACATGTAAGCAAATTATATATGAATTAGTTTTATTTTAGAAGTGTAATTTATCTTCCATGTTTACAATGGCAGGGCATGAATGAAATTGGTATTTTCATGTTAGCTTTGTTTTCATTTTTTTATGAAACATTATTACATATATTGTTTATTTAACTGTGGTGGGCTGGTGCCCCCACCCTTGGTTTGGTTCCTGCCTGGCGCCCTATGTTGGCTGGGATTGGCTCCAGCAGACCCCCCGTGACCCCGTAGTTAGGATATAGCGGGTTGGATAATGGTTGGATGAATAAATGTTTATTTAAACTAAAATTATGCTGTGAGCAATTGGGCCACGCCTTTGCTTTTTAGAGCTGAACTCACTTTCAGACATGCTGGTTTTATAAATTCTGGAGCAGATGAAGTTCTTCGCAAGTCACATAACTTACAGTAACAATAACCTTATTAGCTGGTTAATTGCCAATGCAGTCACTTCACTCCCAGCTGTTTTTTCGCTCTTACAGAACGTCCATGGTGCTTGGGGTCACATGCCTCTACAGCTTGACATCGCTGATGGAGATGCCTGTGGATTCTTATAATATCCATTGTACACACGTGTGCATGGACGCAGCTAAAGGGTCTAAATGAGAATAATTCCACACGGACCACGGGGTGGGCGGGGTGCGCTGATCTTTTTTCTTGCTTTCCTGCAGACTGTTCACAGGAAATGACGCCTGGCCCTGATGATGTCACGTCCGGTTCTGGGCCATCTGATGATGTAACTTCCGCTATAGAACCCATGTACAAAGAGCCTTCCGTTTCTGGCCCCTTTGATGATGTCACGTCTGGGTCCGAGCCTATGGAAGAGGACCCTTACGCCCTTGATGACATCACTTCCCTTTCTGGCCTTTAAAGCCACCATATTCTAACAATCTCACCAGTTCTGTTTTGGACTCCATTCTGAGCACATCATTACTAAACAATTACCCTTTTGCAGCCAGAGAATATTATATGGATGGCTGCCACAAACCTATTTATGACTTTTGTGTCTGTTTTTTGTGACATCAGGAACAGACAACTGGATTCAAAGGAGTAAAGAAGTGTATCACATTTGCTATGTGCCTTTAAAGGATTCTAATACTTGCAGCTTTATGTTTAGGAATGAAGGGTGTTTAAAAGGACTTTTAAGGCCAGGTTTATAATACACGTGACGCAACACATACGCCTGCAGGCAGTACTGCTACGCAAGCAGTGTACTGATTATACTTGCACGCCTAATTTATGCAAATCTGGAGGATTCCACCAGGTGGCAGTGCGAGATATCATCACGATGAGAAAACAACGTTTGGCTTCACTGTGTGGTAAATTGCCCAAAACATCCATTAAATTCCCAGGACACCATGCCACATTATCTTTGACAAGGATGATTAATGATTACCTCCTCAATTCAGGGGCACAGCTATTCCAGCTAGCATCAGCCACGAGGCAGAAACAATCCCTGGACGGGGTATCAGCTCATCGCAAGGTGAAGGCAAGCACTCACATACACTAGCATCATTTTAGCGTTACCAAATCCCCAAACCTGCATGCCCTTGGGAAGAAACCGGAGCACACTGTGGATACGCAGCAGGAAAACATGCAAACTCCAGGCAGGGAATACCAGGAATTTGACTCCCTACTGTGAGGCAACAGTACTATCACTCTGCCACCGTGCCACCCACACACGTGTAATTATTAACAGTATTAATTATTTAAATGAAGTTAACGATTTACTTGTAAAATGTAACATACATGCTTTAACACATTACACCATGAAAGTAATATCAAATATAAATTTAAGGATTCTAAATGTGCAGACAGCTGGAATATCATAAATTTAATGTGTTCTGTGTGGCAATTGCTGCCTGCCAGTGCTGTCAGCACAGGAGGAAGCCCCAGAAGCACATAGCAATCAACAACTGGGTCGGTTTAAGATGACACTTATGATGTTCTACTTTAAAGACAAAATAAACTACGAGATTAAAGTTGAAATTTCCACTTTAATCACGAAAATAGACCTTTTTTCTTCAATGTGTTCCTAATTTTTTTTTCTGTGGTTCAAATACACTTTCATACATTCTGATGCTGTTGTGAAGGTGCAAAATAAAACTGAAAATGGTATGTGAGACCTGTATTTTGTCATTACGAGGGGAATATGCAACACTTGTATTGCCTATGTAAGAAATATTGTAGATGAAGAAAAGCACCACAAACACATTTGTGTCAGATTTAAGTTTGATGATGTGCTTCACCACATTATACCATTCATTAACATCGAAGCGCGCACATTGATTCATCTGCAAAGTGGCTTGCTGTTACATGTTGTAGTAAACAAAGACTCAAATGTCACGTTCCAACTTGAACACACTGTGGCCACCGATTTGTTGTTGGTGCTGCAACTGGCGCACATGTCACATTGATTTCTGGGGGCGTGCTCAGAGGATGCGTCAAATGAATGCTGGGAATGTGTGGCAGCCATGATGTGAGTGCATACGCGTTCTGAGAATGAAGTGTAAACCGGTCCTAAGAATGTGATTTGTGCAACTCTGAACTCAATACACAACAACATGTTTTGTATAATTTGCAGATAAAAAGAGCAAGACAAAATGATTTAAAAAGTTAATAAAAAATGGCCCAGAAAATGAAGAAGAGCAAGCAAGGGTCAGAAACCAGATAAGAAAATAACAACTGCCAAAAGCAAAAATGTAAGTCAAGAATCAAAAGTAAAAAAGAGCAAAAATAAGTCCATGACCCATGTCCTTTCCCTGTTTAACTTAACCACACTCAAAAGAGACGGGTTTGTAGGGATATACACTCATGATTTGGTGTTTTGTTTTTAATATTTTTTAAACTAATAATGGGTCAAAAATAATAAATAATAAATTTTAAACATAATTTTTGTGAGTTTTAAAGACAAAGGAATAAAGTAGTTAGCATACATTTGTTTTTCAATTTGAAAACATTGTTAAAATTAAATCACGTTCTCCCTTGATACCATTTTGTTTTCCTTGTGGCTGCCAACATTTTGAGACAGTTATTTTGAATGTGGATATGCCAGTGTTAGGCAGGACGTTCAAGAGTGTGTATTGTGTGACTTCATTACAGTTACAGTCTGAGTTTATGGAGACAAGCAAAAATCGCTAGCATTAGATTCTGTGCATTATATTTGATTTCTGGCTATAAACCTTTTTCTGTCTTCTTTGACCTTATCTTTGACTCAAGTAGCATGAGTTTCCTGTTTTTTGATATTCTTGCTTATTCTCTTTAACTCCCAGTTTTGACCAAGACAATGTGGACTAGTTTTCCCCTTTCCTGACCCCATTCTTCATTCAGATAGCTGCCATTTAATGCAAACAGTATAGTTGACTTCGTTGATGATATATGGCCACATGCAAAAATTGAGTCAAAATGGTGCCAACAGAGCACAAATTGGCATTGCCAGTCAAAGGAAATTAAAAAAAAAAAGACAACTCTAAAAGCTCTCATAATAAAGAAGAACCTACTGCACAAAAATATTTAGATTGTGACATCATGTGATCTTAGACAGGATGGATCCATAAATAAATAAATAAACCTTTCATGGTTTGCTGTTTAGCAGATTTTATCTATTGGTTTTCAAAAATTGAAAACGGATTTTTTATAGTCTGCCAATGATGCATTGTGTATGACAGCGTTTCTCAACCTTTAAGTATTTGTGAATTTTATAACAGTTTTAATCGCGCCCCCCCCCAACTTTTTTTGAAAAGGAACCCACTTATACCAATTTGTTCTTTTTTAATTAATGATATATCATAGATGCATACTTTATTATACCTATTTTTATATACATTTATTTAACTCTGTTTTATTTTTCTAGTATCAGAATGTAGTTTAAGTTAATTTGCTTTGGTTTCAGTAGATGTATTTTTCATATTTTTGATTCTTGTTTTCTTTTTTTCACATCTTCGCGTCCCCACTTTTTGTTACTTTGCGCCCCCCTAGAGGGACCCGCCCCACACATTGAGAACCACTGATGTATGAGCATTTACTTTAAATACAAAGACAGGCTAAGCATCCCATCATTTTCTGGCACCTACAACTAAAATTAATATCCACTATGGAATTTCGGGGACTGATTTCTTTTGTCTTATTTCTTCTTTTTTACACCACCCCACCCCTTTTATTTATATTCATGTATGTGTCAAAATGTCAAAGGACATAAACTTTGCTTTCAAAGTTCTCTTTGTCTTACTTGATTGACTTAGTATAAATTGTAAATGAATGATTAACTGAAACTGCTGCGGCTGAGTAATTGTTAAACACTGCATTTTAAATAAGAGCCTCTATAAAGTGCGGAGAAATAAAATGCACATAAAGGAAAGACAAAAAAATGCAGGCTTTGTTTATGAGTTATACAATCAGTGGCATGCCCGAGAGAGCTGAAGAGCATGTGGTAGAAGGCAACAATTAAGCTTTTTATCTTTGCAGATGATGACTAACTATTGTTCCTTTGTGGAATTCACAGAGAAGACCTTGTTTTGGGTTGTGAATGTGGTATTTGAGTTAAGCAGTCAGGGAAACGATTAATGGAAATTTGCATTAAAGAGTAAGTGATGATAAAAGCAGTCAAATTCCATTACTGCATGAACAAATTTTGTCTCTCCTTAGGGCACAAACAAAAGCTGACTCATGTATTTGGACTGAAAAAATCTAATTCAGTATATGAGTATCCACTGCACTTTTCTAAGTTATGATAACAGCTCCAGGAAGTTTAAACAATTGTAAAATACAGAGAGACACATGGAAAATGACTTTTTGCGTTTCTAGGAATTAAGTATGAATGCTTTGAAATTATTTCAGCTTTTTTTATCCAATACCTCCTGACTCACCAATATGAGAAAAACCCCACATATGATGTGCCATTCATCTCGTGTTAATGTCTAGTTATGCAAGACATCAAGCTATTTGGGGTTTTCCTCTGTTTTGGTCCCATTAAGCATTCATTTTTAAGATAACAATGTGCAATGTGTTCCTCAATATATGGAGCTTTGAACAAGCCGGGATGGCCCTGTGTCGGAGTGATGAGGTAGACAGCGGACAGCCATCGCAACACTTAACCTCTGGGTGCATACCACCTGTACCCCTTCACTCAGTCACTCAACTTCTCATCAGGATGGTGGTGTACAGTATTTAGCAGATTTTAGCATTTTTAGGTGCAAGCCTATTGGGTCACAAATTCGTTAAAGCAATTCCAGAATCAACCAGATGATCATAAGTTAATGGAAGGTTACTTTCAGCAAGATGGAGCAATTTGTCACACACCGGCAAGGATCCAGGCATAAATTATGTCCTTCTTTGGCAACCAGGCAACTTCAAAATGGGCTTTGGCCACCACGATCGCTGGATCTGACACCACCTGGCTTCTTCCTTTGGGGTATGCTCAAAGGAAAAGTCTATTCGAACAAGCCTTGCATTGCGGAAGATCTGAAGGAAAATATCCAACGTGAAGTTGCTGCTATTTTCCCTGAGACACTTGCCGATATGTTCAGGAACATGGAGCACCTCGATGTATGCAATTGATTACATATACATCAAGGTATAAAGCATAGGTTTTGGTTCAGATTGGTTCATCCTAATGGAAATATTTGGGGGGCTCTTTCGAGTGAATCTCCCTGTATAACTGAAATACTTTTCTCATAAAGAAAAGGTTTTACTCAAATCAACCTGGTCCTTAGCCAATACATTCCCCCTGTCCACTTAAATGGACCAGATTAGAGTCCCCTGTTCACTTAACCTGCAAATCATCAGGGCATTTAACCTGAGTTCTTGGATATAATCCATTATAGATACAGAGAGAATATGCAAACACCACACATGCTTTACCTGTTAGGAATTTAATGCAATATTTTCTCAAAACGACATTCATTCTTTCTAGCTAGAACATGATTCCAAAACAACCATTTGGATGGCGTTAGACTGGCTTCTATAATTACACACTTAACTCTGCTGTAATATTCTTGTGCTATGTAATCCTTGAACATATGGTTGATCAAATCAATATTTATGTTAATTTTCTCAGATTTGGAGTTATTCAGAGTAAAAGACTATGGTCTGGAATAGCAAGTAATAGACACTTGCTAGGCAATAAGTGTGCACTGATGGAATCCACATTTGTCAACATGAAATGGGCTGCATTCAAACAGAATGAAAGTATCATCCAACCATAATAATCTGAACACAGACACAAAACAACAGGCAATGCATTACATTATTTACTTTTTTAGACTTTAGGAGAGCAGGAGAGACTGCAATGGGTGTGGGCAGTTAGTCACTTACCCACAAGCTTCTCATGTTAAAACACCATGCCTGACTATGAAGCAAATCAAGAAAAGACAACCCGAAGGCCATCTGACAGGCTGGGTGGAAGATGGGCCTAATAGGACAGATCAAATAATAATGAATAGAACAGATATTGACAGCGAGAAATCCCTCCAGAAATGTGTGCATGGATGGCAGAAAGTGACTTCCCTCAGAGGATTGCACATCCATCAAGGAAGGATAAAGTTTGGAAGGAGGACCACTCAGTGGATTTGCACTGCTTCAGCAGGTCTGACAAAAGGGACTCAAAGCCGGGTAGAGAACCACAGGGCAGCAGGACCCAACAATTCTGAGAGCTCACCAGTAGAACAGGCAAGTCAAGAGATGGAGCAAATCCCACAGAGTGACACCCACAGCAGCCCCCCTTCTAATATACAGCCAGTAAGTAAATTGAAACCACCCAAGAAGCACGATAGATTGAAGTGGCCGAAGGTAAGCAATCAAGAAGAGTAACAAACATCTGAGCGAAATCTGGGAGCACACTCTAAAGAGGAAAGTGGAGAGTAAACTGAATATGTTTGGCAACATTCTCTACAAAGTGTGTCAAAGGAAGATTTGGAGAAGTGTAAGCCAAGGTTGCCACAATGCCTAGACAGAGAGGGGGGAGAGAGAAACAAATCAAGGAGTTTACTTTACACAGGTGTCAGCTGCATAAGAGGTTGAGGAGAGCAGTGCCAGAGGACAGAGCCGGTCTGAAGGCACTGTTGGAAGAGTTAAAGCAAAAGCTGAGTAAACTGTGTTGGGTAGACAGGATCAGGAGGCGGAGAAAAATCAAAGGTAAGGAGAGAATCTCCTCTTTAGGGATCCTTTCAAGTACGCACGCCACCTGCTGTAAGAAAAGTGAAGTGGAAGGCTAGAGATCTCCATTAAAGAGTTGCAGCACTATATCAGGGGCCAATACAAAGACCCAGTGAAGGATACACCACTCAGCTCACCAGGTTATGTGCCACACCAACCTCCTCCAAGTATTAAAGTTGATACCTCACCATCAAAGCTTTGCGAAATTGTGTCCACTTGTGTTTTGTTGTAAGGGGCTTTATGACCAGATGTCAACAAGTGGAAGTTGGCATTGCGATGGGATGCGCCATTTCTCCAATACTGTTTGTGGCTGTCTTTGAAGTAATTCTCTTTAGAGCTAGACAAGTAGTAAGAGGCATGAAATTACTATCCAGCAACAGGCTTCCTCCTCTGAGAAGTTACATGGACAACATCAGAAGTATCCTCTAGGGTGCCCCTTTCACAACAAGACTTTTTAAACGCTTTGATGACCTGCCCACATGGACAAGGATGAAGATCAAGCCATCTGTCTCAAAGCCTATTGAACAGGAAGGGCATCAGAAAGGATAACATTATGTTTGTCATTGGATGTTAAGAGATCCTACGGCTGTTGGATCAACCTATCAGAAGTCTCAGGAGACAATATACATCAGAGTTTTCATGCAAACAGGTTGGGAGGTTGGTGCAGAACAATTGGCAGAAATAGTTCACAGATTGGCTTGCAAAGATTGACAGCTGTCAGCTTCCATGGAAATACAAAGTGTGGTGTTTTCAGAGAATGTGCACAGGTGCATGTACCTGTGTATGCTTCCCGACCTGACCTGACCTGGTGTTATCAGTGCACACTTTACCAGCATGTTATGTGACCACTTAAAGTGAGTGAGGTAGCATCAACAATTGCCAGCAGGATGGATCACAAGCTACATAGCTTACTGTTACTTCAGGAAATGGCTTGGCCTTCACCATTGCCTCTCCAACACAGGTCTCTTTGGCAAGAATGTCCTGCAGCTTCCTCTCAAGACAGTCAGTCTGATACATGCGGGAGAAAACTCAGCTGGTGCTAGAACTGAAAAAATGCAGGGACTACCTGATAAGGAAGGCAGAAGTGAATGTCAGCACAGGCTTAGGTTGGCCTTGCCATCAGTAGGTTGTAACACAAAGAAGTCCTGGGGAAAGTGTAAGACATTCGAGTAGAACTAGGTGGAGGAGAACCTACATGGGTTTGGAGTAAGATCACAAAGGAGCAGAGAAGGACTGATTGTAGAGAAGGTAACACAGGCGGAGCATGAGTGCTGCTTTATTTATGGCAGTGTCCTAGGGCTAGTAGGGAGTATAGACGTGATGAAAGCCTTACAGAGTCATCAGCTGGGCAGACATCTGGAGGACACCACAAGCACTGCTGAGTTTCCTGATAAGGGAAATGTATGACACTGTCCTTTTTCCTAGGAACCTCACTCTATGGTTTGAGAGTGAGAATAAGTGTCCACTGTGTAACAACAGCAACACAGGATTCTAGCACATCTTGTCATGATTCAAGGTTACTTTGACACAGGGGTGCTACTGGTGGGGTCATAACATGGTGTTTAGAAAGTTGGCCAAGCTATTAGAAAGGTGCAGGATGGTGGCAAATAATGCTTCAGAACTCCACTGGCCAGATTTTGTATTTGTTAAACAAAGGGAGACTCAACTAAAAACAGCAGCAGGAAAGTCACAGTCAGTGCTGACCCATAGGAGAGCATGGGAGTTGATGGTGGACCTGGATAAGCAGCTGCTGTTTCCATGAGAAATCACTCAAACATCATTAAGACCAGATGCTGTAATGTGGTCTACAGCTGGAAGTTCCTCATCATTGAACTTACCTTCCCCTGGGAAGAGGGACTACCAGTTGCACATGCGTTCAAGCACCTTAAGTACTCTGAGTTGGCAGCAAAGTGCAAAGAGGCAGGCTGGGCAACTTCCATCAATCCAGTAGAGGTGAGATGCAGCAGCTTCATGGGTAAAAGTAGTATTATAGCTCTTGCAGGCTGTGGGTATAACTGGTACCAATTTCTAGAAGGCCATTAAAGAACTAGCAGAGGAGGGGGAGAAGGCTAGCTACTGGTTGTGGCTGTGGAGGAGAGATAGTTTTAAGGGCTTAACCCCACTGTAAGGCAAGCTGTAGGGAGCGATGGAGAGACGTCCATATTTGGCCTCTGCCCCTCCACCAGCAGATGTACTGCATAGAGGGCAAAACATCAGTGAACAGTTTAACCAGCTGACGACCCTGCAGCTGACCTGATGGCCAGTGGTGGAGGTGCGTCAGGCAATGCCACCAAGAATAACACCATCTGTACAGCAAAATAGCAAATTTTCTTAAAATTAATTTTTCTCATAAATATAGATCTTATTAGGTCTTATTAAGGGTGAAAAAGGCCTGACAAGATTTGTGTCAGTTTTGTTACTAGTATGTCTTTACATTGCCATGGGTACACATCTAAATACTTTACATTTACAATCCTGACTGAAATTTCCAAGGAGACACTTAGTCTTTTCTATGGTCTGGACGTAAACTTAAAATTATGCTTTCCTAGACTGCTTGTACTTTCTTTATGAAAATACAGGCAAGTTCTTAAATCACAAATAGTACAATGACAGGCTCAAGCTCTACTCTTCATGCAAATCACAATCTGAAAACCTGCTTTAGATTACTGTAACATTATGGTGTTGCTGCTTTGCTGTACTCCGAGTGTAATTCTGAATTAATTATGGTGTCCATGAATTAATGCTGCCTTATTTTGCATAACACTTTATACAAAGCATATATCACAGCCCACTTGACAGAGCAAACAATAGTGCAATTCAAAGTACAGGGATACAGTGTAGATTTGCATTTTAAACATGAAAAGAGTATTCAAACAGCTCTAGGGGAAATAGTTTGAAGGAATAGGTGACACAAAGTTTAATGAAATTCTTGCAAAGGTTGCACAACAAGTCATGAAATAATGAGAAGACAGGCAGCATCAATGTCTTTTGTCTGGAAGGTTGGTGTGGAGAAAACGATGCTCTGAAGTTTCTCAATTTACAGCTTTATAAATTCTTAGCAGAATCAGTCATAAACTTAATACTACTCTTTCTTAGGCTGATTGTATCCTCTTTATGAAAATGCAGGCGAGTTCATAAATGGCAAGTAGCAAGCTCAAGATCTATTCTTAATGCAAATCACAATCTGACAACCTGCTTTAAGATTACTGTAACATTATGGTGTTTCTGCTTTCCTGTATTCAGAGAGTAATATTTTGAATCTATCGTACTGTTCATGAATTAATGTATCCTTATTTTGCATAGCCATATATTTATACAATTTACTTATTGTTTACTTATGAATCTTTGTATTGATACAGCTCATAGAAAATTATCAAGAAAAACAGAAAGGTTTGCATGCATTTTTGTTGATCTGCAGAAGCCTTATGTCAAGATGTCTGAAGGTGCATGAAAGAGAATGGAGTATCAGAGGGGTATGCAAGGATTTTCCAGAAAATGTATGAGGAAGTGAAGTTTTGGGGTAACAGACAAGATCCCAGTTAGAGCAGGTCTACACCAGGGGCCTCATGTATAAACGGTGCGTACGCACAGAAATGTTGCGTAAGAACTTTTCGACGTTCAAATCGCGATGTATAAAACCTACACTTGGCGTAAAGCCACTCACTTTTCCACGGTACCTCATGCCTTGTTGTACGCAAGTTCTCCGCTCAGGTTTGCAAACTGGCGGCACCCAGCGTCAAAGCAATGGTACTGTTCTTGTGTGATTACTCATTATTTTCATGACGCGGCTTTATAAATACACAGAAACTAACCGCATATTGTTTATTAGTGTAATGCATCTGATTGTAATTATCTCGTAACAATATAATGGTCCAGGGAACAGCCATAGTATTCCAAATACCATAACTGCTTTAGCGTTGTTACTCTCACTTCTCCTTCTTCTTCTTCTTCTTCTTCTTCTTTCAGCTCCTCCCGTTAGGAGTTGCCACAGCGGATCATCTTTTTCCATATTACTCTCACTGCACGACTCAGAGTATTTATATCACTGTATCTGAGTGTGAATCACAGCAGCAGCTGATCTGAAAGAGAATTATCGGTATACAGCTTCAAGGACACGCTGTCTCAGCCACTGCAAAACGTTTTAAAGCCTTTCCTGTACAGACCTCGCGGTTCAGAAACAGTTTAATCCCAAGAACTTTAAATGCACTCAATCAATTGCTCCTTGTAGAACGGTTTGTACTTATAAGTACAATCACCCCACTGTAAACTTGCACTACAGTTATAATATCTCACAACCTGGGCCACTTTATAAATAAAGTATTTACATATGATGACGATATCATTTTTAAGGTGAAATGCAGCAAAATATGTTTGTTATACACATAAAACTTTAACTTCATTTAAATAATCTATATTCTTCACTGGGAGTGTCGTGAAGGATAGAATAATTAAACATGTACTACGAAGATATTTCAATGTTCTTTAAGCGTTTTGAAGAATCGGCTAAGCTTACAGATGGCTTAACGTCTATTACAGAGCTGATTGTATGGCGATCGGTTACTTGGGAAAGAAAAGCAAGGACTCTTGGGGGCCATGCCAATATATATTGAATATAAAACAGAAAGAGAAAATAACAACACAGCTAAAAGCATGCGACAAATTTCGACAAAAGATAAATGCTTGTCATGAGCACGAGGCTCATGAAACACATGTTTAATAATGTGCTTTAGCTCCTATCATCATGAAAATGACATCACGTATACATCTCAGTATTTTAGTTATTCAGAGAGCTGTAATATCACAAATGTAATGGACTCTGTGTCCAGTTGGAGGAAGAGAGCCAGTTTAAGAAGCAAGTAGTGATTCACACACATAGATCACATACGAGTAGAAGATCAAATACAAAACAAAGCATTTAACGTGCTACTTTAATTACGATGTGATTTGAGAAACTGGTTAATTAAACGATTTTAAGATGAAGTTTATAATGTTCTACTAAATGACAAAATAAACTACGTGATTAAAGTGGAAATGTCGAGATTGAAGTTGACATTTCGTGCTTTTTCCCCACCGTGTGTCTTGTTTCTCTGTACCCTAATAAGCTTTCATATGACACTCAGACAGTGGGCTTACAACTCAGCTTTCCACGGCGACTTTGATATGTGACTTCTTTTTGATTTCCGGCACTGTGCGATTTTGTGAATGTGAGCTTTCAAGTTTCTCCAACACGCTATGTCACTCGATCAACTTCATTTTGTTGATTATACCACGGTTTATTTGAACAAATAGTATGTTTTTCCTTTGCCTCCACTTGGTATTCGCTGAAATTCTTATATTTTCCCCGTGCTTTTCCCATTGTCTTTTCACAGAAGGCTGCGCTTAAGGCGATTTATATTGATTTGCATATTCAAATAGGCGTAATTCTGGGAGGATTTGGGGCGTTACATAATGCGCGTGCACGAGCGTTAGTTTTCACGCTGATCGGGATTTATGTAGCGGAAGAACGTGGAAGTTGGAGTATGCACAGATTCCTGCATCTGGATTTTTCTGTGCGTAAACACATTTCGGCTTTTGTGCTTACGCCATGTTATAGTGCGAGTTCTACGCACGGCGTTATACATGAGGCCCCAGGGATCTATTTAAGTCCTTACCTCTTTTATCTGGTTATGGATGTGTTGAGTCATGGGATATTATATCAGTCCCCTTGGTGCATGCTTTTTGCTGATGTCTTTGTATTGTATAACACGAAAGGTGGAAGTTGAGAGGAAGTTGGAAGCATGGAGAAGGACTTTTGAAGATAGAGGGTGGAAGATAAATAGGAAGATGACAGAATATATGAGGTTTAATGATGATCAGGATTCAGAAGTTAGCCTACAGGGAGAGCTATTAAAAAGGATCAGTGGTAGACTAAGATGGAAAATGAGAAGCAGAGATAACCCATAGAATGTAGTGTGGATGGAACAATTGGAAGAAGATATCAGGGTATTGTGTGATCAAATAATTAAAAGAGTTTTAAAACAATGGTAAGACCAGGAAAATGTTTGGAGCTGAAACAAGGGGCAGTAAAGGGAGCACAGGAAAAGTTAAATATGGCAGTAATAATAGTCAAGCGATGTGATCATGCACCACAGTTTTCATCAAGCTTTATTTAAGATGCTGAAAAAGACATTCTCAAAAGTAATTTGCAAACTTTAGCACTACTTAGGGGAAATTGAACATGTTATTGTAAGGACGTTTTTGACTACTAATTGGTTTAAGATTCTGTTAAATGTGTTTCCCAGACCACAACCTGTTTTAAACAAACATTTTGTCTGTGCCTTTTGTTCCCACCATTTCCTAATCACTTTCTTGCTAAAATGTCTGTTTGAAGACCTGCATCAGTTTGGTAATTACAACAGATAAAAATTCTTAATATTCTTTACAAGGAGACCAATATAAAATAAATTGTATTAATCTAAATGATAAGTGAAGCAAAATTACACCTTTTATTGGCTAAATGAATAGAATACAACACACAAGCTTGCCTCAAGAAGGGCCCTGAGCTGCCTTGAAAGCCTACATATTGTAATCTATTCAGTTACCCAATAAAAAGTATTATTTTACTTCACTTTTCATTGCATTCATAATGGCTAACAGTGTACATCACCCTACTACTACATTAATCTAAATGAAAGATGGCAAGCATTCCATTTTGGTTAGTATTTAGCTGATAGTAAATTACAATAAGGTTATGCATTACACATAAATCGCTAGTTCACCTATGTTTCTGTAGCAAATAGGCAACAAACAAAGGAAAAGATGCCGTGTCAAATCCTTAATTGGCCTTGGCACTAACCTAAGAAAAGAATATAAGCAAACTGTAGATTTCAAATGTACTGTATTAAATTAATAATATAGTATAACATATGAACACTTGTTTTAAATATACATTCAAAATGTATATATTTTTATACAAGAAATAAACAATATACATCCACTAGGTGCACATGTCATACATCTGAGTCAATAAACAAAGAATTATACATATAACAACAAAGGGCATGTATCATCTAATATAGATAAATCATATAATATTTAAATAAACCAGGGCACAAGATACCAGTTGTATACCAGTAAACAAAAACATGTTCAGAATCAAGACATATTAAACACAATAAATGTGACTAACAAGATCACCTAGCAACTAACAAGAGTCAACATCAAATAGACATTGTGAACCACACATGGATCTAATAAATAATAAAGATATATAGATATGGTCAACATGTTTCGAGGAATCCCCACTTCTTTAGGGCTCAGCAACCAAGTAGGAAACTTGAAAAGAGTAATATAATCAACCATTGAACATATAACAATTCCATTATAGACCTCCAACCATGCAATTAAAACGATAACTACCTATTATACAATAACTAACTTTATTTCCCTGAAATGACAACTGTATAAAAATAAAATCAAATAAAAATAAATATTAAATGATAATTAAGATTCAGATGAAAAGTAAACACTTAAATAAACAACTAAAGAGGAGGTACCTCTTACCTCATCCATGTTGAAAATACAAGTTGAAACACTCTTGTCCCAAATCCTTATAAACAGCTTAAATAAGCCTAAGGAAAGGGGTATAAACACCATCACATATAGTAAACCATAGCAAGTATAAGTATTAATAAACTGAAAAATGAATTTACCTTAACCTATAAGTAACTCAAAAAGCCAAGCGAGTATTTAAACGGGAGAGGTAAGTGGAAGAAAGCGCAAGTTCAGATTTTACTATAAAAAACACACCCAGTCCAGTGATTCATTTAAGCCAGAGGGGTGTAAAGTATTTAATTGGTAAATCCAATGTGCTTCCCTGCATAATAACAAGTTATAAAAGCTACCCCGACGGGGGTGTGGCTTAACAATTTCGAGGATGGTAAACCTGAGATCAGAATGTTTATGATTAAGGATAATAAAATGCCTGGAAATTTGTCTTAATATTACTTTTATGTTCAGCGATTCGGTGATGAATCGATAGTTTTACCAATATATAACATGGAACATACCAAAAGATAACGCCTTTAGAACTACAATTGCATGTATGTTTAAGAGTGATGTCGCCCTGTGGAGTAGTGACCCATTTACCTTTTAAAACATTACCACAACAACTACAATTAAGACAGGGATTATTCCTACGAGGATGGAATTCAGAGACTGAGAGGAAGCAGAAATAGCGTAACGTAAATAATTCACTACATGACTCCGAAGATTCCAACCACGTGTAAAAGCAAACAATGCTGGGACAGATTAAACTGGGTTGTAAACTCAATTTGTGTCAATGTTTTAGAATAATTTGCTTGATTTGATTATCATAATGGGCATAAGTAAGATTACATGCTGTTTTGTTTGTCTGTACAGATGTTTCCTTTGGTGTAAGTAACAGTTCCTTGATGGTATGAAGCACTCACTTAACATTATACACTTCATGTCAAAATTTTGTCGTTAGTACTAAAACATTAAAAAAGTTTGTCTTTTAAGTATATGTTCAGCATTTCTTGTATTTCCTGTCATCCTACACTTACCTAAATCTTTGTAGACGCAGAACACACGTGAAATGCATGTGTTCCAAATAACAATATATTTTTTAGCCTATACAGCTCTAGGTACTACCTCACTCCCTGATAAACAACGGATTTAAGGTGGGCCGGGATTATAAGTGTTTTCATAAGCTTTGATAATTCTAGTGTTAAATGCCACCTTAACGTAGGATTTCAAGCATACTGCTGTAGTAATGGCTAACTTTGCATCATGCATGGGGCACATTGGAGGTGATTTAAGTAGCTCCCCTCTGTGTAAGTAAATTGCTTTAAGTAGATAAAGAAGTACTAAATAAATAGAATTATTTAATTATTATTATAGAGAAAACTTTCTTATAAAAAAGCATTTTCTGCCTTGTCCCTTGTTGATCACTTCAAACACGTTTTATACCCGCATTCCATGGTATGGCAACAATGAGTCCTGCAGTTTATGATGAACAGTGATACGACTATCACCATTTATGCTCCAGCCTTGAGCACTAATAGCTCATCAGTTTAATGAGGGCAAGAGTGATTGAGTAGATTGGAGAGTCAGATCAGTGATAAAGTGCCATTTTACAGTTTAGCACTGTCTTCTGCAGTAGATAGTAAGTGTGGGAAAAAATTGGGAAGAAGACACTTTAATTTGATGGTACTCTCTTATGTTGGTAGGTAGTGGTAGTGCAAGAGACAGAGACAGTGCAAGAAATCATAAGGCCAGCAAAGGCAGTGTTACCTGAGATAATTATATATCAGTTATTGCTCTGGTTTACATCTCTTGCAGATCCTAACATGTAACTGCAGCATAGCTAGTTTTATCTAGCAACCCTGATAGGCAGTCAGCCAGGGAGTTAAAGAAATATCACATTTACAGTATGGCATACCCCTCATTCAGTCCAGGATGGTAGCTGCTCAGACAGGTTAAAATTGCACCTCACGTTTCATGTTTAACATAGATGCTCTTTGTGCATTTTTAAGGACAACCATGGCAAATACTGGGGAAAAAAGCCATAATGAGTATCAGGTCATTAATTATTTTCTTGTCTGAAATCTAAAAGAAGTATAAAACAGATAAGACCAAATTCTGTCAGGCACACAAACAAATGTAGTTACTCACAAAAAACTACTTAAACAAACAAAACACATTTAGTTATAATACTTTTTGAAAAGGCAAGAAAACATAATGCTCAAGCACAAACATTAGCTGTTTTTAGTTCCCCACACTCCTGTCATGCTAATGATGCCCAGCAATATAGAAAAATGGCCAGAGTCACATGAAGGCAGCATGTAAAACTAGGGGAAAGCTAAGTAGCTCAAAACATTATGTGTTTGCAGGAATTTATTTTTTTTAGTAGTTCATCATCGGCAGCCTGGCACTCATGTACTGTAAGTCATAATATTCACCCAGCGTTTTACCACTGAGTAGTAGCCCTAGCAAATGGCCCACTCATGTTGTGGCCAACAGTACAATATATGGCTGATCATTCAAACACTAGTAAATATGCCTCTATGTCTTATTTTAAAGCAGTGCCAGAACTTGTGCAAGGCCTAGTATCTTTCAGCCCAGACAACTTCTTCACCTCCTCTCCTCATATTCATCTTCTGCTGGTAAAATCCTACTGGACTATGAGAATGTAAAAGAGTCACAATGAGCATAAGAAGACTTGGGGCTCTAGCCAAGAGGCACTGTTTAATTTTTAAGTCGGTTGTTATTCATTTGCAAAAATAATAGAGATGGAGCACCCTCTGGTGGCTTTAAAATTGAAAACAATCATTTGGAAACTCCGTCAGTTCAGGTGGTCATATGATACTGCCCTGCAGGAGTGGTGGAGCTTTATTCTTCTTGCCAAAGAACCCGAGGTGGAGAACAAGTGATGCCAGGGTTCATCCTCTTCCATTCTATAGAGGGAAATGTAAATTTTTGAAGAATCATTTCCACTACCTTACTACTACCCCGGTGTACCATGAAAACAGATTCCGTAAGAGATCATTAAAACATCAAGATTTAGATAAGGAGTTGAAACAAATGTCTTCGATGTGTACTTAGATGCTTAGTAAGTGAATGCTAACCATATAGTAAAGCACCAGACTGATCAGGACAATGATTTAAGACCTCTGTTGTTGGATTGTGAGACACCTTGACTATTAATACATAAATTCAGGCACTCCAGAATTTACTGCGACTGCTAAACATAGACCAAATTTAGTTAAACTAAACAAAATGATTCAGACTATTTTTACTGAAAATATAAATAATCTTGTAAACAAATGAACTCTGAAATGATAGCAACTCAAATACTAATGATCGAACCACACACATCCCAACAATGGTTCAGCCAAGAAAACAATCAAATTAACTAGCTAAATAAACCTTCCGTCCGCCATTAATGGATTGTTTTTTATGTTATGTCATAGTTACAGAAAGTCTCACCATCAAGTTCAAGGTGGGAATAAACCTTGAACAAGGATTGATACTGAATACGCCAAAGTAACAAACGTATTCTGCCAGGTGGTGAAAAAACTGGCAAATGATTCTAAAAATAGGATGAATAGGTGTGACGTTTTACACCAAAATAAAAGTAAGACCCTGTTGTATACCAATAATACATGTTCCAGAAGATAACATATTTGAAGAACTTAAGGAATTAAAAGGTGCATTGGCTTTGTGACAATTATGGTTGTTTTGTCTTTAAAATCCTGTTTCATAATTGTGCCAAGCTTTGTTAAAATGTATTGAAGTCAGTCTCCATGCTTTAAACTGCATTCTCAGTACAGCACATCCCTAGAAAACCTTTTTGATGAGATACTGAACAGATTTTACTTTGTCGCTTACCAATCTGTTGTATTTGAATTCTGTCCAAGTAAAGGGTACGTAAAATATTTTTGCCTGTATATTTTGTTGCTGAGAAATTCTATTTAAGTTAGAACAATGAAGAAATTGAAACATTCTCACCACTTAGCTCAGTATCATTCATCTAAGTAGATGTTAGCAATGTTCATATAAATCGAGCACATGCACCTACTGAGTCAACTATGATAATGTTACAGCCAATGTTTGTTCCCCTGCTAATGTTTTTGATTTTATAATTATTTTTGTTATTTTGAATTATAATTTTCATATGTTTTTTGTTTTTATGTATTTTTTTAATATTGTTAGGTTCATTTTTCATTCAGTATTTATGTAGTGTGTAAAGTTTGAATCTATTATTTGTATTTTGTGGGTAGAACCCAAAAGGCTGGGCCACCATGACACGACTACTTTGTGACCATCCTCAAATTCTATATTGTGTCATTGAGGTTGAGGAGATGGTCCAGGCCAGGTAGTGTGTCAATGAGGTTGGCGAGTAAAGAGTATAATAGTGAGTATTGAGTATTAAGTGTTATGGTGTTGTGGATTTTTTTTTCTCTCTTTTCTTTGACTCTACCCTTGGATTTCAAATTGGATTTGTTTGACTTGTATATCATTTGTAGGCATATCCTTCTTGGCCATTCTTATGCTTCTTTTTTTCAATAAATTTATCTTTACAAAGGAAGTTTAAAGTGTAAAGTTTTGTGTTGTTCTAAAAACCAGGGGTTTATGGTTTCTCTCTCCCTTGAAGAGCATTTTTGTATATCTGGTATATTTAAAAGTAACTGTTATAAGCCCATGCCCGCATTTTGGACTGCAGCCCGCCAGTTGCATTTGGGGTCAGGCTGTCTGGTGTAAGGCCTTTCTCTAGGAAGACTGGTGAAGGTCCTGGGGCCTCATGTACAAACAGTGCATTTGCACAAAAATGTTGCGTACGCCTGTTTCCACACTCACATCGTGATGTATAAAGCCATGCACATTTTCATGCCAGGTCAAACCATAGCGTACATAGGTTTTCGGCTTAGTTTTGCAAACTAGCAGCACCCAGCATCAAAGCAGTGCTACTGTTCCTGTGTGGTTTCCCTTTATTTATTTGATTCACATCCCTGACGCGCCTTTATCAAGTACATTGAAATTAATTGCATATCGTTTTTAAGTTTAAGGCATCTAATTGTAATCAACCTATAACAATATAATGATGGCCAAACTATTCCAAATACCATAGCTGCTTTAGCATTTTTATTCTCAATGCACCTGTATTTTAACCCATTGTATCTGAGTGGGGAATCACAGCTATACAGCAGCTGATTGGAAAGCTCTATCGCAGATTGTGTCAAGAGTGGAGGGGTATAGCATCTAGCACACACTGCCTCAGCCATGTGCAAAGTCTATTTGAACTTCTTCCGTCTGCAAACACTTCAAAGCCTTTCCTGCACGAACCTCGAGTTTCAGAAGCAGTTTCATCCTAAGAGCTCTAAACACACTCAATCAGTCCATCAAGTTCTCCCAGTAGAACTGTTTGTACTTTTAAGTACAATGTATTGCTGTTGTTACTTTACTGTTTTATAGGAAAATAAGTTTATGGAGGATTTACGTATATATTGAATCTCATTGCACCATACAATAGAAATAAAGGAATTCAAATCAATTCAACAGAAGAGAGTGTGTATTTACAGATGATGACAACTGGCTTCTTAGTTGATTTAGATTTCCAGGTGCTATCTTCTTGGAGCTCTTTATATCATTTTTAAGATGAAATGCAGTAAAGCATATATATTACAATATACAGATATATTTTTAACTTAATTTAAATAATGTATAATGTTATTAATTAAACGCCTGGACACAGTGGACAACGCTAGTGATGAACTGGTGCCCCTTTCAGGGATTTTTCATGCCTCACGCTGTGTGCTTGCTGGGACTGCCGCAACCCTAGATGGAGAGATGGATGGAATAATTAAACATGCACTGCAAAGATATTAACATTCCTTAAAAGTTTTGAAAAACTGCCGTTATGATTATTATTAAAGAGCTGATTGTGTGGCGATTAGTTACTTGGAAAAAGAAAAGGAAGGACAGGAATTGGGGGTTAGTACATTTGAAAGACAGTATTGCTGCAATAAATTATTTCATTGAGGGTTACGCATGGTGCAGCAAGCATCTTATGGGAGGCAGGAACAATCTCTGGACAGGGCGCTAGCTCAATACCACCACTGCACCACTGTAGCCCTATGTTTAATGCTTTAATTCATTTCATCATGAAAATATCAAGCATACATCTTAGTATTTAAATTGTTCATAGAGCTGTAATGTCATGAATTTAATGTATTCTGTGTCCTGTGTGCATAAGAGAAAGCCTGTTTAATAAGAAGCAAGTAGTGATTCACACACACAGTACATAGAAAAACACATAGAACACAAAGCACTTAACGTGCTACTTTAGTTACGATGGGATTTGAGAAACTAGTAAATCAAAAGATTTTAAGATGAAGTTTATGACATTCTACTTTAATGACAAAATAACCTAAGTGATTAAAGTGGAAATTTTGCAATATTAATGTTGACATTTCAAGCATTTTTCCATTGTTTCCCTATTTTTTTTCTTTTCTGTGTACCCCAATAAGCTTCCATATGACACTCAGATGGTGGGCTACGACTTGCCTTTGATATCTGACAACTTCGTTTTTATTTCAGGCACTGTGTGAAAATTTGTTCTTGAACTTTTGATCAGCTTCCTTTTGCTGGTTATACAACTTCTTAAACCAACAAATAGTTCGTTTTTCATTACCTCTACTTGGCATTTACTGAAATTCTTCTTTCTTCCCCATGCTTTTGCCATTGTGTGTCTGTTTGCGGAGAGAGTGTCGACCTTGTCGAGAGGTTTATTTACCTCGGCAGTGACATTCATGTCTCTGGTGACTCTTCCTATGAAGTCAGTAGAAGGATTGGGAGAGTATGGGGGGGTCGTGAGGTCGCTGGAAAGGGGTGTGTGTTGCTCCCGATATCTATGCAAAAAGACGAAGGTCCGAGTGTTTAGAGTCCTGGTGCTCCCTGTCTTGCTATATGGTTGCGAGTCATGGACGCTATCCAGTGACCTGAGATGAACCCTGGACTCCTTGGGTACTGTGTCTCTCTGGAAAATCCTTGGGTACCATTGGTTTGACTATGTGTCGAATGAGTGGTTGCTCATGAAGTCCTGAATGAGGCACATTACTTGCATTGTGAGGGAGCGTCAGTTATGGCACTACGGCCATATGGTGCGTTTCCCAGAGGGTGATCCGGCTCGTAAGATCCTCATTGTTGGGGACCCGTGTGGCTGAACCAGGCCAAGGGGTCACCCACATAACACCTGGCTGCGGCAGATAGAAGGTCAATTCCAGAGGGTAGGACTGGACAGCGTGTCTGCCTGGGGGGTTTCTTCATGTAGTGGGTACGGCAACGCACTGTACCAGTGCATGCTTCCCAACTTGACTTGACTTGACTTGACTTTTGTCATTGTCTTTTCACGGAATGCTGAACTTAAGTGAATATTTATATTGTTTTGCACATTCAAAGAGGTGTAATTCTGGGAGGAGTCTGGGAGGGGCGACAGGCGTGTGCACAAGTGTTACTTTTCATGCTGACCAGGATTTATAGAGCGGAAGAAAATCGAAGTTGGCTTAGGCACGGTTTTGTGCATCTAAATTTTTTTGTGTGTATGCACACTTCGACTTTTGTCCATATGCCATGTTTTAGTCTGAATTCTATGCACGAAGTTATGCATGAGGCCCCTGGTCTGGTTTTGCTTCTTTTTTGAACCCTTATTTCTTTTTCAACAATTTTTCTTGCATCTTCACAACAACTATTAAATTAAGATTAATAATCAACTTGCCCTCCAGTGGGCTGGCGCCCTGCCCAGGGTTTGTTTCCAGCCTTGTGCCCTGTGTTGGCTGGGATTGGCTCCAGCAGACCCCCGTGACCCTGTAGTTCGGATATAGCAGGTTGGATAATGGATGGATGGATGGATGGATAATTATCAACTGTTTAATGAGTAATAGCATTAAGATTAAAAGCATGTATGCATTAATGGAAATATAAACGATAATAGTAATATTTTTTCAATAGACAGTGAAACATTACAACTTCATTGGTTAAGTTTAACTCAAATTCAACCTTAAGCACTTTTGAAAAGGCAACATAATTAAAATATTTTATTTTTGCAGCATTTAAAACTTTTTGAAATTAATCTCATGAGCAGTGCAGTCTTTTAACATATTACTAGAACAAAACCAAACTCTATATCAAAACATGAAAATACAGTAAAACCTTGATTATCCATCCCTTGATTAACTGTCAGTCTCTGTTAACCATCAGGACCAAAGGAAAAAAAGAAACGTGCATGCCAGCGTCTGCCAATGACTGTACTACTCCTGCCGCGTAGTACGTTGCAAGCTATGCACATTTGTACTGCTCTTCCATGTGCTAGCACAAAGTGTTTTCCCCCAGTGACACATGTCAAGCCGCGTTATTAAATCATAGTGTCAGTTACATACCTTCAGTTTTAATAGTGTTTTGTAGCTTTCTCTTTTGTTATACTTAATTTACTATACATTGTGTGGTAGATAGGGGGTACTCTTCCCTGTCCACGACTCCAGACACCAGGTTAAAGTCCAAACGTTGACTTTATAAATTTGCCACAGTGCACAAAGCACCCTCTCCTCCACAATACTCATAAACAAATCACAAATACTACAATAATACAATCCTCCACTCCCAGATGCGTTGCCACCCTTCCACCCAGCTCAGCTCGCCGTCTGACTGTCTGTGCATGTTTGCTTAAAACATGCTTGTTCTTCACTCAGTGAAGTGATGGTTAAGCTTCAGCAGGAGTTGGCTCTCATTTTTCATGTATTCTTTCTTTCCCGGTTCGCTGTCTGTGAGGAGTTTGTGCCACTATGCCGCCACAGTTTGTGTGTGGTCATGTGACTGCATGGCTACATCTGATTATTATTGCTACTTCTGATTGGTGAAACGGAGTCTTATGATTATTGTTGCTACGTCTGATTGGTGAAACAGTCATGCAGTAGATCCACTGGCTGCCTCTCTCTGGCAAAAATATAGTGTATCTAATGGAAAAAAATTAACGATTCGAGTGTTGCCCAATGTAGCAGAGTAAGAGTAGTGTTTCTTCTTCACAAATGTACTCAAGTAAAAGTTAAAAGTATGGTGCAGTAAAACTACTCTTAGAAGTACAATTTTTTTTAAAAATTACTCAAGTAAATGTAACAGAGTAAATGTAACTCGTTTCTACCCACCTCTGCTAACCTACTTAATCCAGATCAGGGTCGTGGGGGATTGCTGGAGCCTATCCCAACTAAGATAGGGCACAAGGCAGAAGCACACCCTGGAGAGGGTGCCAGTCCATCACAGGGCAAACACACACACACCAAGGCCAATTAAGCATCACCAGATCACCTTACCTGAGTTACTTTGGACCATGGGAGGAAAATGGAGCACCTAGAGGAAACTCATGCAGACATGGGGAGAACAAGCAAATTCCATGCAGGGAGGACTCTGGACTTGAACTGTGGTCTTGTTACTGTGGCCCCAACAAGCAGGAAGTGCTCAATGGAAAAGGCCTTTGTATTCTTGACCGAGAAATGTTACATGCCACACACTTCTGTTATGTTACAGAGATAGCAGTATGGAACAGATAGACAGAGAGAGTAGAAAGTAGCAGGGTTAGAGTTGTGAGATCAAAACTTTCTTTTGTCAAAATAAAAGTGAGTACCAAAAATTTAGTCAAGAGATGAAAGCCTTAGTCAAAAATCAAAGACAAAATACAGTGGTAATTAGTAAAAGTTTCTTTGGAAGAAGGGGTTTGTTATCCACAGTCTTACATAGGGAACGTGTCAGATTGCTGACCTTTAAACCCATCATGTCACAATCTTGTGAATACAAACTCTGAGGATGTGTCCCTAACAACCAGGTGAACCATCCTATCGACAGGTGATAGAAAATGGCTGTGATCATAACACACAAAAGGGCACTGAAAACACCAAAAAATAGTTTACGAATGCTTACTTATACATAATTAAAAAAAGAAACTAATAACACGACAAATTCCAACCATCTACAAATATTCCTCAAAATGGCAGCACCAATAAGAAAAACATCAGCAGGAAATGCTACGTATTTTCAACATTGTGTAAAACATATCAAGCACCAAAATAAATGTGATCACGAGATTCCTTGACTTCTAAAACCCGTAAAACAAGCTCAAAATAATTTTAGAGGTCAAGGAGAATTTATAGAAAATCGAAAACAAAAAGTGTGATCATTGCAACATTTTCCTTCCCTGATATTTTGTCTGTGCATCTGGTGGGTAAATATCCCAAGCAACATCTGCTATGTCTTTTTTTTTTTAAAGTCAGACGGTCCTCATCTCTGGCAGCTGTAGTCTTTTATTCTCAATTTTTTATGTGTTGCTTGCCTATAACTGCTTGATGGGTAGCTACTCTGTTTGTGTTTGGACTTTTTCTGCACATTTTTATGTTATATTTTTGTGTCTCTTCATTGTCTTTAGCTTCTTTGCATTTTATTTTGTGTTTTGTATTTCCTCCCAGTCTCTTGTACTTTGTTGTTTTCTTAAATAAATTTCACTCCTCAGGTGCGGTCTTTAGGGCTGCAGTTAGTTGAGGACTGTTTAGCCTAAATTAGCACTCTTTAGCTCTTCTTTTATGCTCTCCTGTTTTTGTAGTTTACTATCTTTTCACCATTCAGTTTTTTTTTTATTTGATTCCCCATTTAGATTTTGACTGGCTCTTAGGAGTTTTGGAGTAGTGATTATTTGATTTTTTTAATACTCTCAATTATAGTTTCATTATTTCTGTCATGATTTCAGGGATTTAACGTTTGAAAAATTAATTTTTATTCCTACTTGGTGAATTGAAATAGATTTTTAATGTGTTGGTATTTATTGCACACAGCATTTTGTAGTCTCTATTTTGGTAACAGCCATCGAGATTTTGTGCAGTTTATTGGAAGTAATGGTGCCGTGACCATCATGTTACCTTCATAGATCAAAGTGTTAATTGTAATTATTGTAAGAAGGGAAAATAACCAGGAGAAGATTATGTAAGCTTAAAACAACTGAAGAGAGTCACCAGGTCAGAACTGAAAGAGGCAAAACAATCAGACAAACAAAACTTAAGAGCAAAACGAGAAGCAAAGGAGTTAAAAAAAAAAAGAATCAGAACATGACACTAGAGCCTGTTTGTTTGAAAGCTAACTAATGCTAGAATTCTTTTTATTGAATTTTATCCAACTGAGGGTTGAGACATGCTGAAACCACCACCATACTTACATTGTCACGTTCTGTGATGAAATCAATGCAACGATTATGGTCACATGATGTCTCTTATCGTGGCAAGTAAACAAAGAACAAGAAGAGAAATAAAAAAGAAAACTTTCCCAAAATAAATCAAAACACAAGCAAAACTTTCAAAATGGAATCCACACAATACAAAACCATAAGAATATACATATATGCAGCATTAATTATAATAAATGTCAGTGGTCTGACGGTATAAAGGATATTAGCACATCTATATAATAGCCCAACATAGTGGATATCAACTTAAAAAATCAGTAGGGAATGGCCCATACAGTACATACATGTAAAGTTCATTTAAGTAATACTGTATTCAGGAAGATGGCCCTGATAATAGTGCACAACATGCACCTGAGGGGGTGGGTTCACTCCTGCTAAGTGATCTGAGAGTAGGGGTGAATCAACGTGTGGACTCCCACCTTAAGGCCGTGCAGTGGTAGTGGACAGGAGACGGAGCAAAGCTTGGTGTGGTACTAGTAACAGAGACCCAAACCAGCTTATGGTCGACTGCGCTAGTTGGTGGACGTCTCGTCTGGCTCTAGATATCCTGTTTGGACTAAGTGGAGGAGACGTCAGTTTTTAGACAAGAGACACTGGGACTCGGTATTTTTTTTAAAGGTCAGCTTCTGCCTGGGTTTTAACCTCATTTTTATTGGATTCTTGTATTGGATGTTTTAACCTCTACATTTCACTTCTTATTGGCTTATTTATTGACTCATTTTTGAAGCACTGCAATTTTGTTTTTTTTGTAAATAAGAACACTTCAGCACTTTGCACCAATCCCTATCTGAATGTATTTGTCCTCATTAGCCCAGCTCATCCTCAGGTATGCTATCTACAGTTCCAGGTTCAAGAGGATCCCAGAAGCAACCTTGGGTTTGTGGAGCCAACCCAGACTGTCACAAAGGTAGGTCAATTTTTTCAGAGGTTATAATTGTGCAAATGTTTAATCAGGCACACACAATCAGATACACACACAGAATCCATTCTAAAATTAACTTTTCTTAATATTTTAACAATCACAGAATCAGAATCTGAACTTAACCCGAGCAGGAATCTTTGACCACTTCACCAAACTTCCATTTATATGGAAATAAAAAGATTTGTGATGTAGTAGTGCTGTTTTGGATGAAAGGTTATCAGCTTTGGACTAGAGGGGTTTGACTAAGATTTCTGGTTACTGTTTTGTGTGCTCATCATTTGATTTGTTTAGAACTTGTGGTATTTGACCCCTGCTTGTTTCTTGACTTACGTTTCACTTCCATCTCACAATCCTTTTCCTAAACTGAAGGTTTGCTGCATCCTCTAGTTTAGAAGAACTATTCACTTCTAGTGAGTCTACTGTTACCTCTTTAAAATTACAAACATGGCTTTGATTTACGACTGACTGAAGAAGTAATTGTCGAAGGAAGAGGAAGACATTTCCTCCAGAATGCATAAACAGAGATTTACTCTAAAATTATAATTTACAGCTACTGATACAGGCATACTCAAATTATAAAACAGCCAATAAATACCTGAACTTGATTTCTCTTAAAAAATTGCTGCAGCACTCTAGGAAGAGTCTGACATTCCTAATTTAAGTGAAAATGAAGTACAGATATTCAGCTGTGAATGATTTGTCTCCCTGTTAAATTCATTTTATTATTGCTTGTATACCACAACATAATTTGTTACCCAGTGGCTGTGGTTATTGGTTTAGACATCACCTCTGTGTGACCGTGAGTGAGACCTTTACCCTTCCTATGTTAAATTTGCATGCAATTTTGCTATACTTACTATTATAGAGTTTTAGTAATGGCATTCATTACATGAATGTGCTACATAAAATAAAGGTTACTTTCTTTGTAAACTCCCTTGTGAAAGACAGTCAAACTTATGACTGATCATAAACTTACCATAGCAAGTAGAAACCCCAAACCTTGGAATGATTTTGCCAGAAAATATCTTTAAATTTAAATTTAAGAGAAGCTCTTTTTCAGGCTAATGTTCACATTCAGCACCACTGAAGCATTAGATTTCATCCACTATAGCATTAATGGTATATTTGTGTTACTTTTGTTATTACTTTTTTATTGCTTATACATTTAAATAAAATGTATTATTATTATGACTGTGTGCCACCTCCCCATTTGACCAGTTAATTTTTTCAAGCTATGGAACATAGATTAAAACACTCTAGACGAGAACAGGCCATTCAGCCCAACAAAGCTCGCCAGTCCTATCAATTTATTTCTTCCAAAAAAAGTTCAAGTCTTACTGCCTACCACACTACTTGGTAGCTTATTCCAAGTGTCTATCTTTCTTTGTGTAAAGAAAAACTTCCTAATGTTTGGGCAAAATTTACCCATAACAAGTTTCCCACTGTGTCCCAGTGTTTTTGATAAACTCATTTTAAAATAACAGTCTCGATCCACTGTTCTAGTTTCCTTCATAATTTTAAACACTTCAGTCATGTCACTTCTTAATCTTTTTTTGCTTAAACTGAAAAGGCTCAGCTCTATTAACCTTTCCTCATATTTCAACCCCTGTAGCCCTAGAATCAGCCTAGTTGCTCTTCTCTGGACCTTTTCTAGCACTGCTATGTCCTTTTTGTAGCCTGGAGACCAAAACTGCACACAGTACTCCAGATGAGGCCTCACCAGTGCATTATAAAGGTTGAGCATAACCTCCTTGGACTTGTACTCCACACATCGTGTTACATAACCTAACATTCTGTTAGCCTTCTTAATGGCTTCTGAACACTGTCGGGAAGTCAATAGCTTAGAGTCCACTATGACTCCTAAATCCTTCTGATAAGGTGTACTCTCGATTTTCCGACTACCCATTGTGCATTCAAACCTAACATTTTTACTTCCTATGTGTAATACTTTACATTTACTGACATTAAATTTTATCTGCCACAAATCTGTCCAAGCCTGTATGCTATCCAAGTCCTTCTGTAATGATATAACGGTTTCCAAATTATCTGCTAATCCACCTATCTTGGTATCATCTGCAAACTTAACCAGACTGTTACTTATATTCCTATCTAAATCATGTATATATATAATTCACTTATGCAAGACACCCATGGAAAACACGCTGGAAGGGGCGTGGATTCACTAAGCCGCCGACAAGTAAGACACCTATGGCGCACGCAGGGAGGAGCAACGCCCACCAACTCCAAGACCATTGGATATGACGACAACTCACAGAGCCACGCCAACCAATTCGGACGCGATGACACAGAAAGAACGGCATCATTTATATTCGTCTGTTGTAGAGGCCTCATGTACCTCCTAGCCCCCTTGATTGTTCATAGAGCATGTTTCTCGCGGAGGTGACTCGCCATATGCAGCGTGTAAAACGGTTTGCAAGGGGTATCCCATGGGATCCATAAAACAATCCTTTACAACTGAGGGTAAAACACAATGAAGTAAGCAGTCTTTAAAAACCGAGTTTTCGGTTACAACGCACGACCTCGTGCACCATAGCAAACTGTTTTACACGCTGCATACAGCAATTTGCATCCGCGACAAACATGCGTCTTCTTCACTCACGGACAATTATATGTTGCTCTCTCCAGAGTTCCATCCTTTCATTCACTTTCTGTTGTATCCTCAAACCCTCCCTTTTTAGACAACTGTGTCTTTCCAGAAGTGTTCAACCATCAATAAATAATTATTCGGCGTTTGTTAGGCCGCGGCTTCACTATTGTGTTGTATTTTGCTCTCTCCAGAGTTCCATCTTTTCATTCACTTACTGTTGTATTCTCACACCAACCCGTTTTAGACAACCGTGTCTTTCCATTGAACGTGTGTCTACCCGGTGCAGAGAGGCGTTGGTAAGCCGTTGAACCCCATTCGGGCTGCAAACCATGGAATTCCCACTAAGTGCGACTCATACGCTCCCACTAGTTACGTCCCTACCCTTTGTACACACCCCCCTCCCACCTCGCTACTACCGTGGCCGGGTGTCTTGGTTGATTATATATAAAAAAGCAGCCAAAACCGCACAGAGCAATGAAAAGTCTACATGAGTCACAGATGCATCTGGACTGTGTAAAGACGACAACAACTCCAGTGACAAGTTGGAGGTGGGCACATGAGAGGTCAGTGCAATCTGAACGAGAAATCAGCAGACTAGCATGACGGAGAGAGCTGAATGGACGTCCTTCTCCTCTCCTCCCATTCCACACTCCGCGCCTGAGCGCACCCCATCTCTCTGTCTGGCAGGAGAAGGCGTGATTGTGGTCCACCAGTTTTCAGTCACGGACGATTGTTTGTTGGTTCGTTCTGTGCATTGTTACAATGTTGCTTTTCTTTCTGATTTATTACATTACCGATTTTTCAAATGTTAATTTTCTCCCTGTGCTTAAAAATCATTAAAAAACCGGCCTGATTATGCGGCGTATGGTACACCGCGGGTTGGCTAGTTTATATATATATTAAAAATAGCAGTGGTCCTAGCACTGGCCCCTGTAGAACACCACTCTTAACATTGGCCAGTTCTGATGAGGTTCCTCGCACCATCACCCTCTGCTTCCTGTGTCTGAGCCAATTCTGCACCCATCTAAAAACATCACCCTGAACTCCCACTTCTTTAAATTTAATGCTCGACCTCTCATGTGGCACCTTATTAAATGCTTTCTGAAAGTTAAGATAAATAATATCATTTGGTCCACTTTTACCATATCCTTTTGTTGCCTCCTCATATAATTCCAGCATGTTAGAATTAGAATTAGAATTAGAACAATCTAGACGAGAACAGGCCATTCCGCCCAACAAAGCTCGGCAGTCCTATCCACTTGTTTCCTCCACGAAAACATCAAGTCGAGTTTTGAAAGTCCCTAACGTCTTACTGTCTACCACACTACTTGGTAGCTTATTCCAAGTGTCTATTGTTCTTTGTGTTATGAAAAACTTCCTAATGTTTGTGCGAAATTTACCCTTAACAAGTTTCCAACTGTGTCCCCGTGTTCTTGATGAACTTATTTTAAAATAACAGTCTCGATCCACTGTACTAATTCCCTTCATAATTTTAAACACTTCAATCATGTCACCTCTTAATCTTCTTTTGCTTAAACTGTAAAGGCTCAGCTCTTTTAATCTTTCCTCATAATTCAACCCCTGTAGACCTGGAATCAGCCTAGTCGCTCTTCTCTGGACCTTTTGCTATGTCCTTTTTGTAGCCTGGAGACCAAAACTGTTAGTAATGTTAGTAAAACACGACCTCCCTCTTCTGAACCCATGCTGACTGTTCAGAATAACTCCTGTCCTTGCCAGATGTTGCTCAATCCTATCCTTAATAATTCCTTCCATTAATTTTCCTGTGATGCATGTTAAGCTTACTAGTCTATAGTTGCTTGGATCTGCCCTGTCACCCTTTTTATATAATGAGATGATATTTGCCATACCTTCATACTGTACTCGATAGAAGAAGAAGTGCCACTACAATCTAATGACCTGCCACACATATCATTCTTGCTCTCTCAGATATTGCCTGCTCAGTTTTTGTCTTGTATCCTAAGAACGTCCTGGGGAGGCTTGGGTAACCAACTCCTAGGTTTTACAAAACACAATTTTTTTGCTCCTGAGCCATTGGTGTGTGCTGTATTTCTTCAATGCCACTTTAGTCAATCATGAATAATCCACTGCATCCACTGAACAGCGTCATTTCCAGGCAGAGGAGTAGCTTCAGTGACAGACTTTTGTCACTGTCTTGTTCCACTGACAGACTGAGGAGATCGTTCCTCCCCCACACTATGCGACTCTTCAATTCCACCCGGGGGAGTAAATGCTAACATTAATTTTATTTTATTTTTTTTTTCATTTTTTTCATTTTTTCATTTTTATTACTATTTAATTTAATATTGTTTCTTTGTATCAGTATACTGCTGCTGGATTATGTGAATTTCCCCTTGGGATTAATAAAGTATCTATCTATCTATCTATCTATCTAGTCTTTGCTTGAATTTCTGAAGAAGTTTGTGGTTGGGAAGCACTAAGACCTAAGTGAAGATTACCATCTAAAAATATGTTATTCTCATGTTGCCCTATAAGTGGATGAATATTGAAGAATTGCAAATTCTGCATTCCTCTTTAAAAAAAAAAGAACACTTTCAAGGATGCTGTTCGAATCAGACAATTTATGGAAGCTCTGACATTGACTCTGGGTGCTTTGTTGTCCTGAGCTACCAGAAGGTAATAAAGGACTATTCATGGCAGAGGGCCAATGGCAAACAAATTGGGAGGCATCCTGGATAACTATTGGATAAACAAATTTGGATCCTTGGATAATCACCTTGCTGAAATGGATGCTTTTTGAAAAGTGCTTGATAAAGAAAGAAGGCAAAGTGTTTACAAATCAGACATCTTTACATTTAATATATTTATTTACACCTAGCTCTTTTTTTACATCAAAATCATAGAAATTATATTTACTTTCATCTGGACCTGAACCCTTTGAACTGTATTGTAATAAGCAGAGGCAATATTGTGACAAAACACTAACAGACACACTGGACCTTCATAGACAAATTACTTGGAGCCTTCCTATATCTCAGCAACTTTGGGCGCAAGGCAGAAACCAACTCTGGGTGAGGTTTTAGTCAATCATACACACACATACGCACACATGCACATGCACACATTTCCACTTATCAAGCCAGTTTAGAGTAACTAATTAGCTGGCACATCTTTATGATATGGGAAGAAGCCAGGACACCCAGAGAAAACTCTATACAGTGTGACAGATGGCTGGGGTCCATGCCTGGCTTGGATGCCCCTTCACCACATCTGCCAGGGGGACAAGGGTGAGAAGCCCAGTATCTCCCCCTAGTTGCTAGATGGCAGCCTCCCTGGGTTGCAGCGGTGCCTCAGACTTCCCCAGGGCTGCATGGGGGTTGGAGTTCTGTGCAGCTCTGTGGGGTTCCGCAGGCACTGCCAGGAGGTGCTGCAGAAGGAGCTGCTGGCCCCTTTTGGGCACTGGTTTCGCCATACCCAGAAGTGCAGGCGGATGTCACCAATCAAGCACCTGGAGCACTTCCAGGTACCCAATAAAAGGGAGCCACCACTCAGCGGCCAGAGTCGGGAGGAGGAGGACAAAAGCTTGCTGAGGAGGAGTGGTGCCCAACCTGACACAGACTGGACACAGAGGCATGTATAAAAATAAACCAAACTTTTATTTTCTTCAGCTGGATGGCACGTCTTCCCCATAATCCCTCCAGCCACAACACAGTCCCAAGCACAATAATCACCACAAAACGCTTTCTTCTCTCACCAACATAAAACAGTTGAACATATAAGTATTCACACCCCTTAAAGTCAGTATGTAGTACATGTACCTTTGGCAGCCATTACAGCCTTGAGTTTGTGTGTATCGGTCTCTGTCAGCTTTGCATAACTGGACTGTACAATTTTTACCCATTCTTCATTGCAAAATTTCTCAAACTCTGTCAGATTGCTTGGGGATTGAGAGTGAACAGCCTTTTTCAAGTTCAACCACAAAGTCTCAATTGGAGATCTGGACTCTGATTTGGCCACTCCAGGACATTAACATTGTTGTTTTAAAGTCATTTCTGTGTAGTTTTGTCTTTACAATTGAGGTCATTGTCATGCTGGAAACAAATCTTCCACAAAGGGGCAGGTTTCTTGTAGACTGCATCAGGTTTTCCACCAAGATTTCCCTGTATTTTGATACATTTATTTGACACTCTAACCTCAGAAACCTTCCAAAGCCTGCTCCAGAGAAGCACAGTGTGTTTTTGAAAATGTGCATTGTTCAAATGTGGTACTTATTCTGATGGCTAAAACATTCAAGTTTGGTCCTTCTTCCAGCTGACTTCAGAGCCTGAAACATCATTATAGTTTTTGATGGAGCATAGTTTAACAGTTTTGTATCATAATACTCCAATTAATAGGAATGGTTTTCTGTGGTCCATCACAGAGCAGACCTACACACACTTACACAATCAACTGTAGCATCAGCATTCAAGGAAATCCAGAAGAACATGAGAAGAGCATACTTTTTATGTTCCTTACTTAGCACTGCTAGATGGCCAGCAAAAGTAAGGACATGTCCTCCATTTTAGTGGGTCTATTGCATGTGCATTTTAAATAAATAGTGTAGGTGCCATGAAGAATGGACAGGCATCCTGGCTGTGATAGAGAAAGGATTCATACCCAGCCAGGAAGCCATAATTGAAGGAGCAGGTCTATGAAGTTACCAGGAGCAGCTTCTTCGCCCATACAACAGGTGTCAGTGTTCCTCAGGCCTGGATCATTTTAGGACACCTGCAGGGTGGCACGGGAGTTGGAGTCTGGAGAGTCAGCCCTGTCGGGGTCTTTGGAAACTTATCTGCTAATTCACCTATCTTGGTATCATTTGTAAACTTAACCAGCTTGTTACTTATATTCCAATCTAAATCATTTATATATATTAAAAATAGCAGCGGCCCTAGCACTGAACCCTGTGGAACACCACTCATAACATCGGCCATTTCTGATGAGGTTCCTCGCACCATCACCCTCTGCTTCCTGCGTTTGAGCCAATTCTGCACCCATCTAAAAACATCACCCTGAACTCCCACTTCTTTTAACTTGATGCCCAACCTCTCATGTGGCACCTTATCAAATGCTTTCTGAAAGTTCAGATAAATAATATCATAAGCTCCACTTTGATCGTATCCTTTTGTTGCCTCCTCATAGAATTTCAGCATGTTAGTAAAACACGACCTCCCTCTTCTGAACCCATGCTGACTGTTCACTGACACTCCTGTCCTTGCCATGTGTTGCTCAATCTTATCCTTAATAATTCCTTCCATTAATTTTCCTGTGATGCATGTTAAGCTTACTGACCTATAGCTGCTGGGATCTGCCCTGTCACCCTTTTTATATGAAGGGATGATATTTGCCATTTTCCAGTCCTTTGGAATCTCTCCAGTGCGCAGTGACTTCCTAAAAATATGTGTCTAGGGTTTATATATGTACTCACTAGCCTCCTTAAGAACACGAGGATAAATATTATCTGGTCCTGGTGATTTGTTTGATTTCATCTTATTTAATCTGAGCAGCACTTCTACCTCTACAATTTCCAAATTCCTCAGTACCTCCTTAGTAGTCGTGTTTACCTCTGGCAGGTTATCCTCTTGCTCACTTGTAAACACCTCAGAAAAATGTAAGCTTAGGGCATCCACTATATTACTGCCTGTAACTTTTAATTTCTTGACTGTTCTTTTACTACTAAAATACTGGAATCTCTTAGGGTCTTCTTTCGCCTTATTTGCTATATTCCTCTCCAACTGTCTTTTAGCCTCCCTGATATCCTTCTTAATGGTTGCCCCCATGTTCTCATACGCTCTACAATTCACTTTGCAGTCATTAGTCTTATATGTCTTATTCAGCAGTTTTTTCTTTTGCAACTTCTTTTTAAATCTTTATTAATCCACCGTGGAGGTTTTTTTTAGTTTCCTATTAATTCCAAATTTAGGTATGTATCTGTCCTGCATTACATGTAAAACATTTTTAAACCTGTTCCACTGCTCCTCGACTGTCTCCACACTTAAAAGCTTATTCCAGTGTATCATATCGCATCTGCTCAAAATCACACCTACCAAAGTTCAACTTAACATAAATACAAGTGCATAGTCACCAAAAAAGGGAAAGTGTAAATAAGAAATAAAGTGGATTGTGATAAGAAAAGGTGGCATCAGCAGATAATGAGGGAAAGGACTGAAAGAGAAGCACAATGTGAACTAATTTAATGTTTAGGATACTGTTCTGGATTTACTGTTTTGTTTTGTTTCCTGTAAACCAGAGACATTGAATTGGTAGGCTCCCAGTTATAGCATTGTACATAAAAAAAAGACAGCTTTTTGGATTCATCCAGAAAAAAGGCTCATGTGTAGCTCAGTTGATAAAGGTGTCACAATATATTATACCCATCATTCTTCATTGATGTACTTTGTCTGCACACCATCCTTCTAAAATACAGTACTCCTTCCCATCATTCTTCTGCAATTTACTGTGTAATAATAACTAATAATGGCTTCTTGACCATTGATACCATGACAGATTATTTGGTTATTAATAAGCATATTTTTTCCCATGTAGAGTTTTTTAAGACCAAAAGAAACTCTTTCAATACTGCAATACAGAGTGGAAAAGCATAAAACTGTATGTGTTAGGCAGAGGTGGCTAGTAACGATTTACATTTACTCTGTTACATTTACTTGAGTAACTTTTTAAAAAAATTGTACTTCTAAGAGTAGTTTTACTGCACCATACTTTTTACTTTTACCTGAGTACATTTGTAAAGAAGAAACGCTGCTCTTACTCCACTACACTGGGCAACACTTGAATCGTTAATTTTTTTCCATTAGATACGCTATATTTTTGCCAGAGAGAAGCCGCCAGTGGATCTACTGCATGACTTTTCCACTAATCAGATGTAGCAACAATAATCACATGACTCTGTTTCACCAATCAGACGTAGCCATGCAGTCACATGACCACACACAAACTTCCTGCGTCTGCAGCGTGTGAGAGACTTTTAGTCATGCGGGGCTCCAGTTCACTGCTAAACGGTCACAGCTTCACTACAAGAACCTTGAGAAGCTTAACCATCACTTCACTGAGTGAAGAACAAGCACGTTTTAAACAAACACGCACAGACAGTCATGGTAAAGTGAGACTTCTTATACATGCACAAGCTGCCTTGTTCTAATGTTATTTTCTATCAGCTGTGCTACTTGGACGGCAAGTGTGTGATGATGCCGGTCCCCTACAGACTCCCTCTTCCCACATGGGAGTCTGCTGCACCCACACCGTCGGTAGTTATGACTGAGATGAGCTGACATATGAGGATAATTCACTGATTAGGCCAGAGGATGGTAAAAAAAAGTGCTCAGGTGCTTTTATTAAAAACCAGTCAAAACAAAAGTAAAATCAACAAAAGTGTCAATGGTGCAGTGTTCTAAAAAATCAGTACATATATATATCCATAAAAATCATTGTGAAAAGTATAAAAAAAATCAATAAATAAATAAATCTGTTAAAAATCCGAGGTTAAAATGCAGACTAACTCCTTCTGATCTCAGCCCACCTCCTTCTCATTCTCCTGGCTCACCCATTGCTCGCGTAGCTGGCAGAGACTCAACAGCCATGAGCTTCTTTCGGCCGACCTCTGTCTTGGCTCTTTTCTTTTCTCCTTTTCTTTGATTCCCCCTTCTTTTTTTGTGCTGACCTATATATATATATATACACTCCCCTCTCCGTGGGCCTTAATCACACGCCACAGGAAGCCAATGAAGCAACGTGCACGTGCAGGTGCAACTCGCTCCAACTACCTCATTAACTCCCCGCGGTCATGCAATTACGCCCATGGAGAGTGACACGGCTTTATAGATTTTTTTTTTAAGCCGTGGACCCGCTACACCACAACGTGAATATACAGTATTATACTTACAGTGTACAGTATATCTTGTCACTGTAAGTAGTTTGCACTGTTCAAACATATGTGTTACCTACTGTAGGTATTGGCTTCAAAAGCTTTGGTGTGGAAAACTGAGATTTGGAAGTTTGTCTTATTTGTGCATCTTTATTTTTACTCATTTTCTTATTTTATTATTTGGAAAGAGCAGAATTTGCACATTATTTTATATTTTTGTCTGTCTTATTACAACATTTCTCAAAAAAAAAAAATTTATTATGTTCAAACAGTTACTCAGTACTTGAGTAGTCTTTTCACCAAATACTTTTTTACTCTTACTTGAGTAATTTTTTGGATGACTACTTTTTACTTCTACTTGAGTAATATTATTTTGAAGTAATGCTACTCTTACGTGAGTACAATTTTTGGCTCCTCTACCCACCTCTGGTGTTAGGCCAAATGTATTCATTACGGGCATGTTTCAGATATTTTTTCTTTAGAGTTCAGTTAGAATTTTCCCATTTTGTAAAAACAAAGTTGTCCTGGAAAAACTGAATTTGATCTTTCTACTGATCAGGAAGAGCAATTAATCACTAAATGCTGAGTTTCAATTTACAAACATGGAGATAATGCTGCCAAATTCTGGCACTAAGTATCCTCACATCTGATTTAGAATCCATCAAGTCTCTTACAAAATAAATTAATTAATTCTACTTATATTACAAGAGTGGCAAGGGGTTAATTTATATGGTAAAAAGTTTCCGGGGTTCTGTTTTATTTCCACCCGGGCCACTGACTTTGCAGAGTTTTTCTCACATTTTGTAAGTTTCTTTCCATCCACATTTTAATGATTTGAACAGGAGGTTAATTGGCAGCTTGAAACTGGCTCAGATTGAACAAGTGTGTGCGTGCACTGCAATGGACTTTTGTCCCGAAGAACCTCTAAAGTGATTTAGCCAAGAAGTGCAAATGTTTAAAAGTAGAGATTAAAACAAGACCAAGAAGTTAATTGCAATTTGAATGAGCAAAGACATTGTTTGAAGTTAGATAATTGGTCTGAATTCCAGGACAAAGTCAAAATCTGAGAAAATATTTGTTAAAATCAATAACCAAAGATTAACCTTAAATTCAATAATTTACTTTGACAGAGCTTAATTTCTATAGTTGTACTATTCCAAGGTGGGTATCAACAAAAGTCGACATCAAGGTGTAGAAGGTTACAGTGGATTTCTTATATCTTATATCAGCAAAATGGGAAATAAACTGAGGCTTCCACAGTTAAGGCATCCATTCTCCTCACAGTACAGAATCAGATACCAGCCGTCACTCTCACTTGCCAAGCAGCCAAACTGAACATTATGTTCCATACTCCGTGAAAACAAGAAATACAAGCCAGCCTATGTTCTGCAGTTTTAAGTAACAGGCAGAAGAACAACATCACAAGTTTTATGTTATCGGTTGTTTTGGTGCAATTGGTTGCTTTGAACAGTATCAAAATGATCATGCATACAGTGCCAGTTAGATATTTGTGAGCTGTGTATTTTGCATGATTCAAGTAAGAATGGTAAAAGAAAATTTTACATTTTTCATAAAAAGTCAGATTTTCAGATAAAACTCAACCTCGAAAGAGTTAAATCCTAAAACTAGAATGCCGTGCCTAATTTGACATCATCTTAAATACATGATAATTGGTGATGACAAATGAAGCAACGTAAGTCAACTACCTGTCAAAAGGAGTCATTCTTATACATCAGGGATGGGGAATCTCCTGCCCACAAGCTATTTCCTGGATTGGATGTTACAGTGTCCTCCACAATGTTTGGGACAAAGACAGATTTCTTCTTGATTTACCCACAGTTTAAAATTACAAAGCAAGCACTTGAGATTTGATTGAATTGTATATTGCAGACTTTCATTTTAAGGGTATTTGCATACATTTTGGTCACACCATGTAGAAATCACAACACTTTTTCTACCTCTTCCACCCCCTATTCACCATAATGGCATTGTATATCCATTTTTTGTGCTGTTTTCATAAAGCCATCACCTTTCTAACTGTAATTTATGTAAGCAGAAATTACAGTCTTGGAAGAAAATGTAGCCAAATGCTGTGCATTTTCCTTCAGATGCAGTTTTCTAATTACCCATTTGGCTACCATAGACCTATTGCAGTTTCATCATCCAATTGCTATTACAAGTGATTAATGATTTAATGGGAGAAATGGCAAAAGCAGGGAATATCATGTTGTTCAACAAAAACGCAGAGAGGACTACTTCTTTGAGAAAGTGAAAAACAAACCAGTTTGCCAAATTTGCAAAGGAGTTTTCATCATCCTCAAGTAAAGGAATAGTGACAACTGAGAAAATTAAGGTGCTTAGGAATAATCGGGATGCTCAATATGCCAGCACCTTACAACCTAAAAAGGAAACAGACAGTGACATAGAGGCCAGATATGTTGCAAGTGAACTAATCGCTAAAAAAATTAGGCCTTATTCAGAAGGCAAGCTTGTAAGGAAATGTGGTGTTGCTGCTGTGCAAATACATGCCCCAGAAAAGTTAAAATTGTTTTAGAGTGTAAACTTGGATCACCGTACTGTGTCTGACTGTATTGGTGATGTGTTATGAAACATTGAGAAGTCTCTGCCAGATTCTTCCCCAAGTTTCAAGTTTTACTCACTTGCTTTAGAAGAAACAACAGACACAATGAACACTAGGCAGCTACTGATTTTTGTGCAAGGGTTTAGTAAGAGTTTTGAGACATGTCATTGATCACCATGAACAACAAGTAGAGGTGAGGACATTTTCAAAAATAAAGTAATAATGGCAATGTAGTCATATAGTTTATAAGTGAGGAAACTACAATTAGCTTGACAAGTGATGGTGCACCAGCCATAGTGGGTCCTGAAAAGGATTTAGTGAACAACATCTGGAAAGAAAAGGATATTACTTGGACTGGATCTGAACAACTTAGTTATGTGTCATTGCATCATTCATCAAAGTTCTGGTTGCACAATCACTACATCTGAACAATGTTGTGTCACATGGCATTTCCTGCATTGCCTTCCTCAAAAGTAAAGGACTGAACTGCCAATCAAAGGAATTATTGAACAGTTTAGGAATCAGGCAGTGAAGATTTGGCTTACTACTGTAAGGTGTGATGGCAAAGCAGGGCAAACATGCTGAAGAAAGTTTATGAGGTCAGGGATGCTGAGATGGAAACATGTGTCTAAGCTCATTAATAGCAAGTGACTCTGTGATCCGGCATTTATTACAAGCTACCTGTCAGAGTTCTGCATTACACTGCAAGGGGCTAACTAGCTCTTGGTCTCACTCATTTCACATGTAAAGGCATTGGAAACTAAATTAAAACTGTAGCAAATGCAGCTTGAGACTGGGAATATGGGACATTTCCCTACTCATCGTGATCATAATCCTGAGCATGAGCAGATTAGGAAATATACAAGAGGATGTGCTCATTTGCTATAAAAGTTTGCTGAAAGATTTCAAGAAGTGATGTTCAAAAATTAAAAAGAAATAGGAAATTACAAAAGGTTGTTAGAGAAGAATAACACTGAAAATGAAAAATCAGCTCTAAGACCAATAGGAGAACTGTCAAGGAGGAGGAAGTGAGATATAAAAATAAGAGAGGACACAAATTTTACACAAAACACAATACAGATTAGGTAGCTGAACTGGTGACATGTCTCTTTAAGGCCAATAAAAAGTTTGGGCTTGTAGCAGCACCAGGACTCTAGGCTGGTATCCCTGTTGAGCCTGGTGTCCTGTTGTGGAGTTTAAAGTCACAGCACAGCTAGACATCCAGCTAGTGTAGAACTGACTGATCACCAGGCTGACAGGAGGAAGTGATGAGAGAGTATCAGAAACACAGAGAGAGGGAATAAAAGAGATAGATGTGGATGGCAAAGAGAAAGTGTGATGCTTGGGGCATGGTACAATGAGGACGGCAAATGAGAAGACCATCCCACCTAATATAAATATATATATGTGTGTGTGTATAGTGTGGTGGACCGTCAGGGACCTCACTTGGCCGGGATGCCTCGATAATGGAAGGATTTGGGGGGTGAGCTTATTTCAGATACTATCTCCCCTGGAACGCTAGAGGGCAGTCCCACTGGCTTGCAGCGGGGCTACAGATTTGGAGCATGGAAGAGCTCAACCCGGCTGGGGTCCGTGTCCACTGCCAAGGGGTGCCTGGACCTTTGCGGTGCCCTATTCAGCAGCACTTCCATCACACCTGGTAGTGCTGCTAGAAGAAGTTCATTTGACACTGATATTTCTTCCAGGTGTCCTATAAAAGGAGCCAGCCATTACTACTCAGGGAGCTACAGTCGGGAGCAGGTGGACAAAGCATGCTGCGAGAGGAGACACACACATCTATATATATAATTCACTAAGCAGCCGACCATGGCATGCAAGACAGAGACCATGGGATACGCATGACAGAGCCCCGCCCACCAATTCTAAGACCATGGGATACGCATGACAGAGCCCGCCCACCAACTCTAACCCTCCTCCCACATCATGGGATACGCACAACAGAGCCCCGCCTGCCAACTCTAACCCTCCTCCCGCGTCCACCCTCGCTCTCGAGGCATGCGCACTACTTGCTTATGTGCCCGTCCCCAACACCTCACCAAACACATTCTCACTCACTTTGGTCTGTGCTACAGTCCACATGCAGCTGTGAGCCACGTTGACTGTTCATTTGTATACCATGGCCACTGCCTCAAATGTATTTCATGGAAACAGCACTTCTTTCAATGTTATACAAATTCCTGCATCAGGTAACTGTTTGTTTCTATCAGTTGTTTTTTTCTGGAAAAATGTCATTGATGAAACTGTTGCTCTCGAACTTCGCAACATTGGTGTAACATTTGTTTGCCAAAATTGGGATAACTTTGGCAATGTGTTGTCCATTGTTCTTAGTCACAGAATGTACTGGAGTGTAAAACTATCACAGCTGCTACCTCACAAACTGTCCTTATTCCCTGACCCCATCAGATTCAAATTTGCCTTTTACTAATTTCCTGTTAGATTGGCCTTTGCAATGACAATTAATAAGGCACAGGGCCAAACTTTCAAAAAGATATGCCTGTATCTGCCAAAACCAGTTTTCAGTCACGGACAATTGCATGTTGCTCTCTCCAGAGTTCCATCTTTTCATTCACTCACAGTTGTATCCTCAAACCCACCCCATTTGGACAACTGTGTCTTTCAGGAAGTGTTCACCCATCAATAAATAATTATGCGGCATATGCTACGCCGCGGGTTGGCTAGTTTATTTATACAGCACAACATAGCCACAATAAACTCACAGCTCAGTCCATTTACTTCTCTTTTCTTCTGCCACCTCCACTCCTCTCTCACAAGCTCCATCCTCTTCCACCCGACTCCGGGTCCTTGAATGGAGGGAGGTGTCCCCTTTTATAGTGCACCCGGAGGTTCTCCAGGTGCTTCCCGATTAACCTCTGGCAGCACTTCCAGGTGTGGCGGAAGCGCTGCTCGTGAACCCAGCTCCTCTTCAGGCAGCACTTCTGGGTGTGGCGGAAGTGCTGCAGATCTTGTTTCGTGGGCTGTCCAGGCACCTCCTGGTGGTGGCCACGGACCACAACAGGTTTGAGCATCTAAGCCCCAAGCCCATGGCGCCGATGCAACCCGGTGGGACTGCCCTCTCATGTCCCTGGGTATAAATTGCCCTTCTCCTGGTCTCCTGCTTATCCAGGTCTTCTAGTAGGGCATGATCCCCGGCCATTCATCACAATATATATATATATATGGAAATTCCTGAAGACCAGAAGCTAGCAAGTATTGAATCATGTAAAAACGGTGATCAAGCTTAAACTATTAAATATAGGCTCATTATTTTAATTTGTACGGAAGGGAACACATTCTGTATAGAAACAATTATTAAATATAGGATATGTTAGTCAACATAAGTTTAGACGTGGGTTGGATGATCATATTTCACTAATATATTTGAATTTTTTGAAGAAGCAACAAAAGCAGTTCATCACAGTGACATGTATGTTGTCTGAAAGACGTTTTGATAAGGTAGTGCATGAGAGGTTAGTGGTCAAACTAAAAGAAGTCAGAATTAAAGATGAAATGCACAAATGGGTGCAAAATGTGTCCCAATACAGAGCGCAAAGGATTCTATGTTTTCTGAATCATCTGACTTTAAAAGTAAGGTCCCTCTGGGATTCCAGGGATCAGTACTGCAGTCACTACCCTTTTTTAATACAAATAGAACTAATGTAGCTGTAGAATCAGCAGATGACACTAAAATAGGTGGAAGGGCAGATACACTTGAGTTAACGAAGTCATTATAAGTAGAACTAAACAGAATGCAGACTTGAACAGAGGTTTTGACAAAGTTTAATGGAAATAAAACATTTTTGTTTTAATGTACAGGGTGACTCATACAGAACTGAACACTTCAAAAAATGCGGGTACGTACTAAGTGTTGTATGAACTGCAGTCTCAAGCAGTTTGTAAGAGAGTCTCTCATGTCACATGTTATCTAATTCATCTTGTTCTTTGTGCTCCATATCAGAATCGATGGCTGATGCAACAATGTAGTGAATACCCTGAAAAATACTCCTACTAGTTTACTGTTTGCACAGGATGACATCAGTTTTGAGAGAGATAGACTGGAATCAGGAGACAGACACATCAGGATTCAAGCAGGGGTCCTAAATGGAAAGGGTAAATTTAAATAAGCAAAAATTATGATGAGTAGCCAGAATCGTAGTTGAAGAACAAAGCAGCAAATCATAAGTCAAAAAATAGGGAGATGCAATTTATAGTCAGAGAGCAAATAGAGTAGTCATAACCAATAACTCAGAAACTAACAATAAGAAAGACAGTGAATATTATTAATTTGAACGATTAGGAAATGTAAGATTGCCTTTGTGGTGATGGTTGCACACTCTCAGATGTTAAACTAAGTAACGGCATAACTATCCCTGAATGGTGGTGTTGTTACCGACCTCAGGCCTAGGGGAACCTGGGCCAGGTACAAGCCACTGTTGCTACAGGGTGTAGCCACAGTGATATGGTGTAAAGCATAAAAGAAACAGACAGCAGTCCCGAGTCTCAGACCATACTTCTCTGTTTTCTTTATTCTCCTTTTCCCAGAAATATATATATATATATATAAACTTCAATTTCTGCATAGATCAACATGGCAATCAGTGAAAACAATGGTGCAAGCCAATTTCCTCTGCATAACAAATAGTGTAAACACATTTACTTTGAGTCCTTGATTAGAAACCAGTTTTCCAAGGAAGTAGACAGTTCTGTATCTCCACATTGTATGTAGATGAGATACTAAATCAAAGCAGTCTGACTATTCAAAGCAGGTGACTCTTTAGCAAAACAGGTAAATATTTATGTCCTATAGATAGCCATCAGCAATAACCTGTAGCAGAATTTTCTTTAAAACACTGGTTTATAGCCCATTACACTAAGCAACACACCAAAATGTTATTTTCTTTATAATACTGAGATCTAGCCCATTACAGTGTTAATAAGAAAACCATAAAGCACAGTGGGAGAACATGAATTATATTCAATAGTATTAAAACAACAAAACATAAATATTACCTGTAGATTCCTTGACCTTCATATTTCCCCTCCACCGGCACCACAGGAACATAATGGAAATAACTTTTAAAGTCCAAGGAACAGTTGGAAAAAGAAACAATAACCATAAGCCTGACTATGACAACTAGACCACAATGATTTAGAAAATTGACAAGGAGTTTTTGTAACAGACAAGAGACGTAGTCAGAAGGCTGGAAAAGTCAGGAGGCCAGAAACACAAGAAATAAAAAACAAATGTAGTGACAAAATCTTAATGATGGATCAAAACTTAAAGGTCAAACTTTCAGGCAAAGCAAACTCAAAAACAGAACTTACAAAAGAAAGTCTCTAACCAAAAAATGTGTAAATGTACCATTGGTAAAAGTTATTTAGATTTATCCAAAAGCTTGGATATTGAATCCTAACTGCCATAATCTTTGATAAGGTAACAGACATGACATTGCACAGTAGCAATATCCTGCAGCAGCCCTGAAAAATATAACCAAGATGACAGTGCCCATATAGTCAAAAGACAACATGGCAGTGAAGTGATGCCACCATGAAAATGAATTTAAAAAAGTAAATGAGAGAAAAACAAAATATTAGTATTCACAAATGTTGAATAATGATGGTGAATGAGAGAATATTGGGAATTGTGACAGGCTGCCACAGTGTGTTACTTCTTTTACTCAAGCACTAAAATCTGGAAAATAATTAAGGTTGATTCTATTATGTGTTCCTGTGATACTTAGTCACAGAGTAATACGTATTTATCAGTAGTTCAATTCTTTTTGAATTCCCCTATATTTTAAAAATGCTGAATGTTAAAAAACAAATGAAGACATAAAGCTAAAAATATATCCAACACCTGTTTTATTTCAAGTCAGAAACGTGGAAAGAAACAACTCTAACCTACCAACATCGCATGCAAGGTTGGATCCAACCCAGGAAGAGCTGCCACTCCATCACTGGGCATACTCATGTACTCATTACCCAGCCTGCACTACATTTACTGAGAGTGGAATACCCGCCTAACTCAGAACTTGCAAACTTCATACAAATATTAAGCTGGCTGGAATTCCAAATGTGTCACTTTACCAGCTGGCAAAAATAAATCTTATGAAAATGTATAATTTTGAAAACGTATATTAAAAACGAGCTGTGTTGTGAATGGCTCACTCTCATCCAGTTTTGAATAACAGGTGGATGGATGGAAAATTTTACCATCTTCCATTAAAGTCTAATTTAGATATTCTTAATATTCATCAAAGCACCTAGCTTAACAGGATATATATGTATTGCAGCCCAAGAGAAGAAATTAAAGGCATTCTTGCTGGGTAATGATGCTGTTCACATATAAAAATATGAAATGATTCATAGTGTCGTTTCTTTACAAAGTCCCTCTTCAAATTTTCGACAGTAATCCACTTGAAAAATCTATGGAGGAACATTAAAAAGGGGAAGGAGCTACTACCAGACGTCAAAGAGACTAAAACGATAAAGAATTTAATTACCCGAGAGTAAAAAGGAAACCCCTGATGAATACACCAAAAGCTTCTTTTGAAACAAAAAACGAGAGAAGAATATAAATAGCACTTGAGCCGAAGAAGAAAAAAAAAAAAACATCAATGTTGAAAAGCATGAGTAGCTGCTCATTAGCAGCCGAGGTTTCGCGAAGCCATTAGGTTGGCTTTCCTTGTTAAATGTGTATGACTGAAACTGCAAAAAGAGGCAACAGCAACTGTCAAAAAATGTTACTTCCTAGCAAGGTGTCTGAATAAATCTTTGTCTTCTGATGAGCTGCATCTGGAAAAACAATTAAGAAATACGCTACGTTTAACCGATTGCTTATATTCATAATGAGATAACTAATTGGGAACAATCTGTTCTAGTCTGAAAACGCTGGCCACTGTTTCGTCTTTATTAATATAACTGTTACGGTCTTCCTGGCAGCTTAAGCTTCTCCTGCTCAGATGAGTGGTGAAAGTGAATTCTTTGCTTTTTTGGCAGAATATAAAATGTTATCAGAGTCTCCAACAATGATATGTTCGGTATAATTTCCAGAGTCAAATGTAAAGCAACCAACCTTATGTAAATTTTACTAAAGAAGGAGTTGGGATTTGGTATAAAACAACGTTGAATTAAAATAAAGCAGATGCCAGCCTTTTCATGATTACTTATCTTGCCAGTAAAAATGTACATGATGGTTCATTGTGATGTCTGAATTAATTTGAATAATGGCACTAAAGTGGCACTTAAATATATTTGGTGAAAAAGCAGCATCATTCTGTAAATTGAATACACATTTATTGGATGTTTGAGCAGGCTTAACCCTATATAACCACTTAATGCTGAGCAAGATACAGGATTAGTACAGTAAGAATAAGAAACTGGCTTATAACTTAAATTAAATTTGGGAGGAAAATCAAAGTACCCTGAGGAAGGCAGGTAAAAAGAGAATAGAAGCACCACATGAATACTGTCCGGGCCAGGATTCAAGCCCAGTTTCTTGGAGCTATGAGTTAGAAGCATTAGGAAATGCACCACTATATAACCCCAGATGTCTCCATTTTAGGGAAGGATCTCATTTTGGTAACTCAGCAATGTCTAAAAACTCCGAAGCAATTGTTTGAAAAGGTGTCATCACTGTAAACTTTCATTACTTGGCCATAGCATTATGGCTTAACCCGGCAGAGCCTTGGTGTAATTATAAAAAGGCTTCATAATATTGTGTATTATGTTTGAATGACAGAATGGCAATGAACAGCAAACTCAAAGAACATTTTCATCAAACATATAGTTAAAGACTGATATTTTAAATTGTTACCTGCTACTCCAGCCATTTTTAGGTGTATTCACATATAATGTGAAAAGCACCTACTGCTGTTGTCATGACTGTCTGTCATTCTGTCTGCATATAACGACTTGGCTCCTGTTGAGTCTGGTGTCCTGTTGTGGAGTTTAAAGTTACAGCACAGCTAGAGATCCAGCTAGTGTAGAATTGACTGATCACTAGGCTGACAGGAGGAAATGATGAGAGATTATTAGAAACACAGAGACAGGGAATAAAAGAGAGAGATGTGGGTGGCAAAGAGAAAATGTGATGCTTGGGCCATGGTACAATGAGAAGACGGTCTGTAAGTCCTGTACAGATGATACTGAGCATGTGTATTTTTTTTTTGTACTACTGTCTGCTTTCTGTCTTGGCTCTCCCGTTGCTCAACCCTTCCCTTTTCTAATAAACCTTTTATTTTCATAATCAGTCCTTAATCTGAAGTTTGGGAAATGCTACACACTTTATTATCTACAAAGATTAAAGTAAAATTACTAGAAAAATATAATGTTACCTAATGGTCATAAAAACGTGATCACTCTGAAGGAGACGTCACTTTTAAAATTTGGCACACTTACTCTTCCAGGAAATTTCTCAGGAAAGTTCAGATAAATCATTTACAATATGCTGTGCAAAGTTTTGAAATTACGTAACCTCCCTTTAAGAAACATTGTCGAACTTTCAAACTTTCAAAATTATCTGTGCGACTTTAATTATGGATTAGTTTACTGGTTCAAATTTCCCTTGAGAGATTGCTTCAGTTTGTGTATTTTGTAAATTTTCATCTTTCATTTGTTTAACAGCCAATCCTGAGAGTATAACAGTGAAACACCTGCAGAGTTATGCACGCTGCTTGATATACTGTCTGTAGAAGCGGCTCCTGCAGCTACGCAGCAGTTTGCACAAACATCTGTCACAACAGCTCAATTCTCATACTCCTTTAAATCATACAGGGTAAGCTACATAATGTTCATGAGTATGAAATTAAAAAAATGTATGCAACTTTAATTAGCTAGAAATGAAGGAAGGAAGAAACAACTTCTCTAGCCATGGTTCGGTGACCCAGATAGATAGAGCAGGACGGTGAGAGCAGTCTGTCGCTGAAGCTGCTCCTCTGTCTGGAGATTATACGGTTTAGTGGACGCAGTGGATTTTCCATGATTGACAGGAGCCTGCATTATGCAAACAGTGACTGTATTTAGATTTCAGTTATGCTAAAAACAGCCTCATGGCCACATGATCAGCAGACCATAATGATTTAGTATTTGTGTCACATTATAATTTATCGGCAAATTGCCCCAATCGTCTCTTATCTATCAAGCTCAGATGAAGCCAACAATATTGTGTTGAGACTCTAACAAACATTTTAAATCTCCATCTTACATTACTTGTACTGTATGCTAGAGAAATATGAACTATGATTTGCCACAGATTCTCCACATCCAACAGTTAACAACATTTCAAAGTTTAGAATAAAACAGTTTTGAAGTGGAAAAGGACAAGCCACCATAGCACAGAAAGAACACACAGACTAAACACAATGAACAACCTGAGCACAGGTCTATGGAGCTCTCTGGTATCAGCACTAACTACAGTGAGACTAGTTTGCTGGTCAATTGAAAAACATGAGTTTTACTGGCTTGTTTTCCACAAAGTGGAAGGAGCTCATAAAGGCTTCCTTGGAATCTTTTTCAGATTAAATGCTCAGTGTAATATCTTGTACTCAATGCATTCCTGATATTGATCTGCTTTTTTCAGTTTCCATAGGTACCTTCGAGGGCCTGGACTTTTCATACCTTTTTGCTGGCTCACACTGTTTAGCTTTGCCTGTGAAAAGCTCAAACCAGAAGTGCAAATTTGTAATTTATAAGTATAATCTGCTCATTATAATGCTCACCTTCAAATCCCATTGTTAAACTGGAAAGCTCATATGCACAAACACATCCATAGATACAAAGAACACTACAGGGCCAAGTAGTGCTAGCACCATGAGCTAGAAATAAGCTTGTAGCACTTGCCACAAAGACATTCTACAAGAAACAATGTTTTCCTAAGTGAGTAATTTCTGTACATTGAGCATATGAAAGAAATTTGGAACAAAATGCTGTAAGGAATGTTCTTTGACTCAGACCTGTTGGGCTTCGAGGGTGATGTCAGGGGTGCTTCAGGGACTGGGGAGCTCTTTTTCATAGGGTTTTAATCTCACCTGCAAGTGCTTTTTGTACCTCGTGTACGGAAGATGGCAAGTACTCCTAGGTGGAAGAGAAAAGGAGCTGCCTGCCTCAAATGGATGAGCCAGAGTCAGGAGGTAGCTAGGCAATGCTTGCAAGGAGGAGTGGAGGAGACTGTGACCGATAGAGAGAGAGGAAGACAAAGAGCTATCTTGTGCTTTATTGTAATTGGTGCTAATGTGCCAAGAAACATGTATTGTGGAATAGTTTCCCACAATAAAAGACTCCTTGTGCTTTTATCTTGTGTCCAAGCCTGTTTGTGTTGAGCTTTTGGGGAGCTGGAATGCCACCTGGTGTCCACAATACTTAGGAAGTAAATGCTGAGCTTTCATGGACAGTTTAGTAATATGTTTAACTGCTGAGGGGAGCCTATTACTTATTTTGCAAAACATCTGTTGACTTTGTGGCGCTGCACTGAAGGCAAACAATGGTAGAAACACTAGCTTATGAAATATTATCTTCACAGAGAAAGTTAAGACAAACTATCTTAGCATTATAAATCTAAGGAGTAAGAGACACAATGCAACATTTAAATAGATTCACATGCATTAATCTTACTTTGAAGAAGAGTGTTTATAGCTCCCCGGGCCACAATGCCTTTATCTATATATATAATTGACTAAGTTGCCCGACCATGGGATACACATGACAGAGCCCCGCCCACCAACTCTAACCCTCCTCCTACGTCATGGGATATGTATGACAGAGCCCCGCCCACCAACTCTAACCCTCCTCCCGCATCCACACTTGCTCTCAAGGCATGCGCACTGCCTGCTAGTGTGCCCGCACGCAACACCTCACCAAACACAGCCTCAGTCGCTTTTGTCTCTGCTACAGTCCACATGCCCCTCTGAGCCACGTTGACTTTTCATTGTTCAACTAAGTCGCCCGACCATGGGGTACGTACGACAGAGCCCTGCCCGCCAACACTAACTGTCCTACTGCGTCATGGGGTACTCACGACAGAGCCCCGGCCACCAAATCTAACCCTTCTCCCGTGTCCACCCTCGCTCTCGAGGCATGCGCACTGCGTGCTCATGTGCCTGCCCCCAACACCTCACCAAACACATGTTTACACGCTGCATACAGCGATTCCCATTCGTGAAAAACATGCTTCTTCTTAGATGGTCCTGCAGGAACAGGGAAAACCTTTATCTACATAACCCTGATTCATACCATCAGAGCTAGGAAGCTAGGAACATCGTCCTGCTTCCACCTCAAAACCGGTCCCGCCGACACGCAGCTGACATGGCATTTCTCGATTCCTATTTGTCCTCTTCCAAACCCCTCCCCATGCTGCCAGTGGCTCCTCTTCAAAACCAGTCCCGCCCACATGCAGACGACATGGTACTTCTCGCTAAGCTTCTCAAGTACGCTTACAAAATAAAGCATACTCTACATGCAGTGAAAATTTACTTCTTCAGCTAGATTCCATGCTCACAACCATCAAACCCTTCTCTAAATCATACAAACACATGCATGAAATCGCTCAGTTCAATCCAACAGCATCTGTACGAATGCTTTTCGAGGAAAACCCTAGACAGGATTTATGACGATACAATGCCCCGACATGTCACACCAATGTAGCAGAGATTTTCATCGGAAAAGATGGAGAACCACCTGCCGAAAGGGACATTTGCATCTGTCCCATAGGCAACTCCTGTAAACAGATTTCCACGCTCAATATGAATTGCGATCCTATGGTTTAACCACTTTTATTCCCTTACGAAGACATTGGCTGGCACAAAGATTTACAACATGTTCCCGATAAAAGAACCACCAAGCGAAGAAGGCTTACTCAATGGCAATTTTACATGTACAGATTAGCAATGAGGAATACATTTAGTATTTTGCACTTCAGCAGCGAACTATTCCATCAGTACGTCGTAGATGCGTATGTTAAAACAGAGGGTGCATGTCTCAGCTATCTCAGATTAGATCAACAAGATTTGCGTGTGGAACAATACAAAGGACTGTCAGACGCACTGCTAGCAAACGCTGAAAATAACGTATGTGTAGACAAAATGATCATATTACCATCCACATGTCCAGGAAGTCCAAAATACATGCAACAAAACCATCAGGATGCCATGGCCATAGTACGTAAATTCGGACAGCCTCATTTATTTATCACTTTCACATGTAATCCTGCTTGGCCGGAAATTCTACATGCACTGTTGATACCCAAAGACTGGAGCACAGACCTGATATTGTAGTACGAGTCTTTTGGATTAAGCTGCAGGAATTACTTAAAGACATTCTACAACAACATCTTTTTGAGGTTGTTATTGATTATATTTACGTAATCGAATTTCAGAAGCGCGGCCTTCCTCATAGCCACATGCTGTTCACTCTTCACAATAATTCTAACAACCAGTCTTCAGCCACGGTCATATGGCTTTTTCTAGGGTTAGATCTTTCGACTCATTATCTGTCATCACCACCAAAACACCTATTCACAATTGCGTCTTTCAAGAAGTATTTATTTCTTCTTAATTTTTGAATTCCTTTCTCACCATTTTCGTTTCCTATCCTTAAACCGCCGTATGCTACGGTGGGCTTCGGCTAGTATTGTAGATAAGTCATCAAGTTATATCACTAATTTCTGAATCTTGGGCCAATCAGCATAACATCACAGATTTAAGTTCAGGGTTGATAAGACATATGGCTTCTTATAATGTATATATATTTTGTTTGCAAGGGGCAGACTCACATGCATAACAAAAAGGGGCCAGTTAAAAATCGATTTGGAAGGAAAAAAACTGGAATACCTAGAGCTTAAAACTATGCATTCATTGTAGAAATTTAACAGAAATGGTTATTGAGTATTGAATTCAAACATAGGATAGTATATACAGTATATGAGATGTGTCAATAACGTCATTGGAGTCCACTTGTGGCAATCCGAATTGATTGGACATCATTTAGAAAGTCACACACCTTTGTATTCAGGTCCCACAATCCACACTGCATGTCAGCACAAAAACCAAGCCATTAAGTCCAAGGAACTCTACGTGGAGAGCCATAGATGAGAGCAAGACTATAAAATTATTTTAAAAGCTTTGAAAAGTCAAGCAAAATGACACCTTTTATTAGCTAACTAAATGCTTGACTTTTTACTATATTCATAATGGCTAACACGGTACAACACCCTAGTACTTCAAAAGCTTTGAGTGTTTCCAGGAGTACAATGGCCTCACTAAGTATGAAATGGAAGAAAGCTGTACCACCGGAACTCTTTCTAGAGTTAGCCGTCTGGCTAGTAACTAGGCAAGTAGGACCTTGGTCAGGAAGGGGATAAAGAACCCAATGGTCACTCTAACTGAGCTCTAACTCTCATCCTCCCTAAATCTGGTGTTTATAGTAGAGTGGCTAGACGAAAGCCACTCTTGAGTAAAAGGCATTTGACAACATTCTTGGACTGAGAGCATGAAGAAAAAAAATGATCTTGTCTGATGACACAGTGACCTCTTTGGGTACAACTCCAAGCACTATGTCTGGTGAAGTCCTAGCACTACCCTCACCTGCCGAAAACCATCCCTAAGGTGAAGCATGGTGGTGGCATCATCACGCTATGAGGATGCTTCTCAGCAACAGGGACAGGAAGACCCTTTAGAATTAAAAGGAGGTTGAATGCAGCCAAATACAGAGACGTCCTTGAAGAAAACAGCTCACCTTTCAGCACAACAATGACCCATGACAATGCTGGTGAGGCTTTGGGGCAAGTCTCTGACGGTCCCTGAGTGGACCAGTCAAAGCTCAGAATTAAAACCTATAGATCAACTGTGGGGAGGCCTGAAGATGGCAGTTTACAGACACTTGAGAGGATATCCCAGGAAAAGAATGCTAAATTGCCCAAATCCAGATATACAACGCTTGTAGAGACATACTCAAGAAGACTCGAAGCTATAATCGATGCCAATGGGACTCCTTCAAATTACTGAATTAAGGGTTTGAATGAATGAGAGATTGCAGTTTTTGGTTTTTAAGAAAATTGCAAACCTTACTGAAAACAAGTTTTCACTTTGATTTCATGGGTGATTGATAGATTGTTGGGCAAAAATTGCAAATGTATTATTTTAAAATTAAATCTACAAAACAATAAAGTATACAGAAAGAGATGCAGGCTATATACTTTCTGAATCCACTCTATATCTTGTACATTGTCATGCACATAAGCATCAGGAGTGTCTCATTACATCACGTGTAAGGAAACAAAGAAGTAAGAGGGAAATGTTGACATAATAGCTGAACTCCTGTTCCTTTTATGTTCTTAGAATGAGGAGAGGCAGCACCTGACATCACTTCTGCAATAATGCCACAAGCAAATCCTAATTCACCCATGACAGTATTTGAAGCACACGCTGATTGAAAGTCGGCATTTGTTTCCAAACCCTCTACCAAGAAAGCTGCACCTCAAGGCAGCACCCATTGAACCCTGACTGGTATATGCCAGAATTCTGAACGCTGTTTCTTTTTTTTCATAATATTTGATCATTGTGATCGATGAGCATTAAAAGGGCTCTTAGAACTCCAATCCCTTATGCACTTGTGTGTTTCTTTTCTTTACTATATTTTTTTTTTTCAATTGCAATACACACACTTTTCATATTTTCTTAGTCCAATACAAGGTGTCAGACATGTGATTTTAGTGAGAACTTTACAAGGCTGTGTGTGAGAGGACACAGGAGAAAGGAGAATGGATTGCACATTGCTATTTATATATATACAGCAAGAGAATGTTCCTAAAGAAGATTGATGTCACTTCTGGACCCACAAAGGCTCATGCAAGACTCTCTGACACGTCAGCCAGGCTGAGATTCGATCCCTAGACTCTGGAACTATTAGCCGTTAGATGTCTCTTTGAACAATAACATATACACTGACCAGTATACCCCAAACGCGTTTTCTGAAAATCACCTGTCTCCCTTTAAAGTTAATCCTTTTTATGGGATCCTATTCCATAAAACAGTCCAGCAGATGTAGTTTATTGGCTGCAAAAGAGATTTGTCAATACAAAAAATAAAATTGGATTTTTCTTCACAAAATTATTTAAGACCATTGTGCAAAAATGAGTACATCACAATGAAGGTCTTAGGAATAAAACTTGCTAATTAACAGAAATTCAACAATAGAAGAGTCTAATCAATCATCACACAGGTCACCACCAGTTGACTGAAAATTAAGGGTGGTATTTAACAAGAAAAATCCCCTCTCATTCAGTGCTGACAAAAATGACACCACATGGAATAAAAAGTTACAAGACTTGAGAAAGAAAGCAATTTCGTGATGCAATAATTAGTCAGAATACGGTAGCAATAGTGATTTGGGAATTCAAAAAGCATGGAGTTGTGGCAAGCTCTCTGAGACGTCTAGGCCATCCATGGAAGGTAACACTTCAACATGAGCAAGAATGGTTGAGGAAAATCACCATGCAAGTTCATCACAGTTAGCTAAAGCAGTTGAAAGCCAAATGAGGGTGATCATTTCCTGTGACACGATACGAAGTACACTGCAGAGGAGTGGCATGCAAGGGTGTTGTCGAATCAAGAAGCCACTGCTAAAGCCCATGCACAACAAAAGCGCATTTAGCATTTGCCAGAGTCATGTAGACAAAGGTGAAGACTGTAAACGTTTGAGTGATGAGAAAAAGGTAGATCTTTTTGGAGCTGATAGCATCTAAACTGTATGGTGTAGTAAGGTTAAGGAGTACAATGAAAAATGCATGGTACCCACAGTAAAGCATGGTGGTGGCATGTGGAGTTATATGACTGTTGCGGGTGTCGAGGAATTGTACTTCATTGATGGCATCATGAATTCACAGATGTTCTATGAAATACTGAAGGAGAGTGCTGCCATCTCTCTATACCCTTGTTCTACCTCAACCCAACAGGACACCTGGGGAGAGTTCTGAAATGACAGGTTCAGCATCATTCTCCATTCAGAATCCAGGCTCATAAAGACCTTATGAGACCTTTTAGTCTAAATAAACATCCATCCAAACATCCATTATCCAACCCGCTATATCCTAACTACAGGCTCACGGGGGTCTGCTGGAGCCAATCCCAGCAAATTCAGGGTGCAAGGCAGGAAATAAACCCCGGGCAGGGCACCAGCCCACTGCAGGACCTTACTTTTATTCTATGTTAATTAGTATTGCCTAATTTTATTTGTTATATTTTTGTCTTTTTTCTCTTTCTTCATCATGTAAAGCACTTTGAGCTACATCTTTTGTATGAAAATGTGCTATATAAATAAATGTTGTTGTTGTTGTAATGATGTTGGTTACCAAGCTTTTATGTTGTTAATAAAGCAAATGTTTAATAAAACTCAGTTTTGTCAAAATTCTGCTAATTGTTCTAGTGTTCATTGAGAAATTAATTCAAATCTTCATTTTCAAAGGGGGTCGTACTCATTTGTGCTGATTACTGCGTATTATGATTTTCATTGAGTTAGTGAGTGTGCCTGGCAGTCTACTGCCATCCTTTCCAGCGCTGGTTGCTTCTTTCCACCTCCTGTTGGCAAGATTGTCACTTGCTCCGCTTGGTATCCTGACCTTGATAAGAGGGCTAGAAAACATATACATGTATATACTGTAATGTATACTGTATGTGATGTTTATATTAATGTAAGTCAGACATTTGTAATCTTTTCTTGCTAACTAATGTTTTTTATTAAAATGACAGAATAGAAATGAATGGTAAATCAATCAATCAATTTACAGCAGTAGTATGTATTGTCAATATGTAAAATGTGTGAGTTTTACTTCCGTTTCTACAAATGTAGGACCTCGGCTTTCCAGTCAAATGCCCCTCAGCATCTTCTTTGCATTCATCAGGCAAACTCTGGGTTCATTCTGTCTCTGCCGACTGCCAAGATGCAGCATAGTCTTATCTGTGTGTCCATTTCAATGTTTTACATCATTCTTTATTACTGTATATCAAATTTTAAGCACAGAGCCAAACAATACATTATATACATACATGCATATATATATATATATATATATATATATATATATATATATATATATATATATATATACAGAAAGAGGTAGAGAGAGTGATTTGGAGAAAGGGACATATCTTAAGTTATAAAGCCAACAAGATTTTCATGTCACAGCTCTTTCCAAAAGGCATTGAATAGCCGGCACACGGTAAAAGATTTGCAGTGCAGACAAATTAGTTTTTAAAACCAAGATTAATTGCCTGTCCAGTATCTCAAGTTTCCTGCTTTTTTGTTTTTTTTTTTCACTGTTTCTATCTTTCCAGAGCAGACGACTGTTGCTGTTGCTCATCTCATAATTGCAATTATCCCGTTACAGGTACAGTCGATTGCTTGAACAATTTGTGCAAACATGTACTTGTCTCTTTGCACATTTAGTAGTTTAAAATGTGTTAGTCCTATCAAATGTTACACCTTGCAGAAACTGCAACAGCTCTAGCCAAAAACAATGCTGTCTGGGTCAATTAAGTTTTAAAGCATATGGTTCCTTTTTTTTCCATGTAAAGAGGTAACAAACTCCAGTCTGCAAGAGTGAAGAGTTCAGTTTTGCATCACATACCTTTTGCACAGCAGCAGCAGCAGTAAAGTGACAAATAAAATCAAGGTAAGAATGCCCAAATATATTTGCGTGCTAAAGTCCCCTGCTACAGTACGGTATATATGATGAAGATGGCAGCAAGTTGATACAGCACACAGCACAGCCTGTGTAAAAGCTGAGCTTAACAGCCTGACATTTCTAGTAGTTACATAATTCAGCATGATGTCCTTACCTGTTTCTACGATCCCTCATTTGCCTGTTCACTCCTCGCTGCTATCAGGCATCCTTGTACTTGAAAGGAACAGCAGAAAAATAAGAATCGACCAATTTCTCCATTTTCAAGAGCTGCAGCAGCAGCATGCCAAAGCTCCACTCAGGCATTCAAACATTTTTCGACAGTGATTATCTATTGCATTAGCTTGCAAATATTCAGGCCAACAGTATCGCAGCGAGCACATGCAGTCATTCCCCCAAGCAGCGATGGAAACACTGAAGCACACTGAGCGTGGAGGCTGCCGGCTCATGTGACCCAGAGGCTCTCTCATTCAGGTGATGTGGTAAATCCTTGTCTTGTGTGACGGCCCCCTGGGTCCCCAATTATAGCATTCTCCTCTCTGACTTGCTTGCCTACCTTTGTCATGCACAGCAAGGCTCAGTAAACGAAGACATGCAAAAGAAAAGGGGCAGTCATGTTCCACTCTAGTTTCCCGGGTAGCAAATAATTGTGATTTACTGAATGCTTATATCCTTTGTAATGAGCTGCTTCAGTGATTAATTGCGGGGATACAGGACATTTATGCGAGAGTGCATCACTAAAGCGCTTTCAGACCCTCAATGTCTCTAAATGATGGCTTATTTGCAGGCCTTATATAATCCATTTTTCATTGAGATACATGGGGTTTTTAGTGTCATTTATCATTTTTTTTCTAAACACACCATTGTGCTCATAGTAGTGATGCATGCAAGTTCACTTTGCACAAAGTCTGAAAAAGGTCATCTGTATATTGAAGTGGAGAATGTCACTTACAAAATAAATCAAATTTAAACCCACAATTCATCAACCTGTTGTTCATTAACATAGTCCCTATGTCAATTCAATTATTATTATATTTATTATTATTATTTTTGTACAGCGCTCTTCACTGAGGCAGGAATAAAGCGCTGTGACAGTTTCTCAAGAAAAATGCAAGTATGGATTTCACAAATTATTAAATTCAGAATTAGTAAACATAAGGGTACACATTTGTTAAAACACACAGAAATCAAAGCAGAAACTGACTAACAAAAATGGAAACCAACAATATCTGCCTGTTAATAACTTTGCTGAACTGCAGCCAAATGACAATGGGGGAGCAGAAAACAAAACTCCTGTCAGCAAATTCCCTGGAGAAAATAAACCTCAGTGGGTTCTAACGGTCAGTTAGAAGAGGGAATGTCAAAAACAAAGTCAGTTCAAGTTCTGAAGACTTTGGCCAATTACCCAACCATCCACTCCTTTCAATATAATTTTTCAAACTATAATATAATAATATAATATTTTTGAATAGTGGTGCATGGGTTATCACTGTTACCTCACAGCTCCAGTGTCCTGATCTTGAACCTTGTGCCTGGTTATTGAGTACATGAAGCATGCATATTATCATGTATGCATATGTTTTATTCTGAAATTAAGTATTCTTCCCACATCTGCAAAGTTGTCCATATTAGGTTATTTGGCAATTCTAGTTGGCACCCAGTGAGTGTAGGTACAGTATGTGCCACTTGATTGGTGGACGTTGTTTCCTGCTTTTTTCTTAGTGCTGTTGGAGCACTAATAATATAATATAATATAATATAATATAATATAATATAATATAATATAATATAATATAATATAATATAATATCTGCGGTGGGCTGGTGCCCTACCCGGGATTTGTTTCCTTCCTTGTGCCCTGTGTTGGGTGGGATTGGCTCCAACAGACCCCCGTGACCTTGTAGTTAGGATATAGTGGGTTAGATAATGGATGGATGGATAATATAATATAATATAATCTCTATATATAATCTTCATTTGGATCTTGATCTTTGTTTGTCCATGAATGAATTAGAAGAAGAAGCACTAGATGGCAGTAGAGACAGCTAAAACATAGGCATTGCATTAAGAATCTCCTCCAGGCTTATACTACTGAAGACTGTAGTACGCCAGTCACACCTCAAAACACAGACATTCAAACTAAACAAATTGTTGTGCTTTAAATTAACTAAAGAGATCTTCATTTAGATCTTGATCTTTGTTTGTCCGCAAATTCCACGCATGCGTACACCACCTTCCAGTTTAGTACGTTTATTGTTACTCACGGATGTCAACAATGTGCCGGAATAACGAAAGGGGTGGTGGACAGTGTTACACTGGTTAGCTCCTGAGGCCTAGTTAGAGAATGAGATTGCCGAAGATAAAAGGGACGTGCCTACGTAACATATAAATGAAAGAAAGACAGTGGGTAAAATGAATGACAACGTAACAGCACGTTCCGGAAATTATTATTGTTACGTTGTAGCGGCGAGTGCTGTGCGTCTCACAGTTGTACCGTGGCTTGCTCACATGTCAGTGAAGTGATCCCTATTTATGCTTTAAAGAGCCTGGATACCTATGTGTCCCCTTTTATAACCATTGCTCCGTGTATATTGCCTTACTCTTTGGATTGCCACAAAGCAACCTGCGAGATTGGAGAAAGGTCGTGAGAGGAAAAGATAGCGTCGTGAAAGCGATACGGACTGTGAGCGGAGAGAAGCAGAAATGCTCCTACACCACCACATAATTACTATTCGGACAGTGATTCCGAGTAGGCCGTTCCTATCAAATCAATGTCCAAGGGTTTTCTTTTGTAATTTTGTTTCCCTTATAAAAAATCATAATGCTGTGCGACGAAGGGCCCAGTTCACGACTGGCAGCCGCGTTTAAACAGGGAGCTGTAGTTGGGTGCACATGGCTAATATAATATAATATAATATAATATAATATAATATAATATAATATAATATAATATAATATAATATGGAAGCACAGTGGTTAATGCTGCCCTCTCACATCAATGGAGTCCTGGTATCAGGTCCTACCCTGAATAATCTGAATTTACACCTTGTACCCTTGAGTGCATGACACTCTGCTTTTCCGCCTGCAGCCCAAAGCTGTGCATACTTGGTTATTTGGTGACTCAAATGAGTGTAAATTTTCTACAATTGATCGTCTGTTAAACCCAGGTAACACAAAGGAATGCCCCCAGAATACTTCCAGTGAAACCTGTGAGAACATTGCTGTATTTTTCAATCAAAAAATTAATGATATTAGAGATAACATAGTATATCTCCCCAACACTGCAGAACCTCCAAAGCCCGGTACTCCATTATAAACAAATTAAATGCTTTCACCAGGATAGATTTACCTGAATTACATAGTATAATCTCTCAACTGAAACCCTCCACCTGCGTCCTTGACCCAATACCAACAAGGTTTTTCAAAGAAATATCAGACGTGCTAATTGACAATATTTTGGACATAGTTTATTCGTCATTAGACTGTCTTAAGACTGCTGTAGTTAAACCCCTACTCAAGAAAAATAATCTTGACCCTCTGCCTTTGAAAATTTTAGACCCATTTCTAACCTGCCCTTCTTAAGTAAAATTCTAGAGAAGGCAGTCATTTTGCAATTAAATGACCACCTCAATAAACATTCTATTCTTGATAAATTTCAGTCAGGCTTCAGAACAAATCACAGCACAGAAACTGCACTCGTTAAAGTAGTAAATGACTTGCGGGTAAATGCAGACAGAGGCCATTTATCTGTTCTGAGTGCACGCATTTGACACCATTGATCACAATATTCTTAGAAATCGCCTTAGTCAATGGGTGGGCCTCTCTGGCAGGTCTTAAATTGGTTTGAATCCTACCTGGCAGGTAGAAAATTCTTTGTGAGTTGTGGTAATCAAATCTCAAAGACACATGATATCCGATATGGTGTTCCACAAGGCTCTATCCTGGGTCCGCTGCTCTTCTCAATCTACATGCTTCTGTTAGGTCAGATTATCTCAGGTTACAACGTGAGTTACCACAGCTATGCTGATGACACACAGCTGTACTTATCAATAGCACCTGATGACCCGACTCTCTCGATTCACTAACACAATGTCTTACTGGTATTTCTGAATGGATGAATAGTAATTTTCTCAAACTAAATAAAGAGAAAACTGAAATTTTAGTAATTGGCAATAATGGATTCAATGAGGTTATCAGAAATAAACTTGATTACTAGGATTACAAGTTAAGACGGAAGTAAAAAACTTTTAGGGGTAACCGTTGACTGTAATCTGAATTTTAAATCGCATATTCATCAGACCACTAGGACAGCATTTTTCACTTAAGAAACATAGCAAAAGTTAGACCTCTTATATCATTGAAAGATGCTGAGAAATTAATTCACGCTTTTGTTTTCAGTAGACTAGATTACTGTAACGCACTCCTCTCAGGACTACCCAAAAAAGACATAAATCACTTGCAACGAGTGCAGAATGCAGCTGCTAGAATCCTAACTGGGAAAAGAAAATCCGAACACATTTCTCCAGTTTTGATGTCACTACACTGGTTGCCTGTGTCATTCAGGATTGACTTTAAAATACTGCTTATGGTTTATAAAGCCTTAAATAATCTTGCTCCATCTTATATATCAGAATGCCTGACACATTATATTCCAAATCGTAACCTTAGATCTTCAAATGAGTGTCTCCTTAGAATTCCAAAATAAACTTAAAAGAAGTGGTGAGGCGCCCTTCTGCTGTTATGCACCTAAAATCTGGAATAGCCTGCCAATAGGAATTCGCCAGGCAAATACAGTGGAGCACTTTAAAACACTGCTGAAAACACATTACTTTAACATGGCCTTCTCATAACTTCACTTTAACTTAATACTGATACTCTGTATGTTCAATTCTTCATAATAACTATTCATAGTGGCTCTAAAATCCGTACTGACCCCTCTCTCTTCTGTTTCTTTTTCCGGTTTCTTTGTGGTGGCGGCCTGCGCCACCACCACCTACTCAAAGCATCATGATGCACCAACATTGATGGACTGAAAGCCAGAAGTCTACGTGACCATCATCATCAGGTCCTTCCATGAAAACCCTAAATACAAAGAGGACTGTTTGATTTATGTTAGGTAGATTGCCCAGAGGGACTGGGCGGTCTCTTGGTCTGGAATCCCTACAGATTATATTTTTTCTCCAGCCTTTGGAGTTTTTTTTTTTTCTGTCCACCCTGGCCATCGGACCTTACTTATTCTATGTTAATTAATGTTGACTTATGTTTATTTTTTATTGTGTCTTTTATTTTTCTATTCATTTTGTAAAGCACTTTGAGTTACATTTTTTTGTATGAATATGTGCTATATAAATAAATGTTGATTGATTGATTGATTGAAGTATGTGTGTAAATATGCCCTATGACTGACTGTCACCTCTTCAAATTTGATTCCTGCTTTGCAAGTAATGCTGCAAGGACAGACTTTGGCATCAGTGAACTGAACTAAGTGAATTTTATAATATAAAATTACATTTTGAAACTCACTTAATCCAATTCAGTGTCTCAAAGAATCAGAGCCAGCCCTGAGTGGAATGTCAGTCCATAACCAAGTATTGGAATGAGCAAATGGATGGCTAAATGTAACGTACATTTGAACCTCTGTAGTGTCACTGTGTTAGTATAAAACATTGTAGCAAGGCTACATAACTTGTGAGGCGAGTTGGCCTTCTGGACTGTCCATCACTATATAATGTGGCTGGGATGGTGTCTATGAGTAGCCTTTCAGGCACTTTTGTGGACGACCAAGTGCTGAGAGGATCCTGCCCGGTAAATATTCCAGCTGCCAGTTACCGGCATCATATTACTATAACAACCAAGCAGGAAAAGGATGTTTCGGCAGGAAACATTTCTTTTTAAGGGGAATGATGGATCGAGGAGAGGGAAAAAAAGTAAAAGGCAGATTGCAAGGAGGCGACTATCAGCGCTTTAAGAATCTTCAGGATCAGATTTCACCCAGGGATGTTTGCTATTTGAGGGAGGCCACCCCAAAGTTGAATCAGTGTGACGAATCCCCGAGAAGAGGCCAGGGGCTGGTGTTCTCTGGGTGTCCCCGTTTCGTGAGTCAGACTCGTGATTGAGTTTCTTCGGGACAGCCGTTTTCGCCAGAGGACTGTTTTTGTTTTCCTCACTCCATCCTACAGTAGGAACTGTACTGCAGGTTTCTTAGCCATGTTTATGGACTACGTTAAATCTTTCTGCTCTTTTTCTTTCTCTTTATGTCTGTGTCAAGCTGGGGTTAATGAGCACTCAAGCACTGGGCAAGTAAATATACTAAGTAGATTTCAATATATTTACCAGTCCCACTTCCTTCTAATTTTTTGCCAGTTTTGGTATAGCAGGTCCGCAGCTTCAAAAAAAATAGGGCCAGGTTTAAATCCATAAATCTGTGTCACAAGATTGCACGACCGCGGGGAGTTAATGAGGTAGTTGGGGTGAGTCATCTGGAAGGAGGAGGCAGTACGAGCTGGGGCCCCACAAAGGAGTGTTGGCTGTGGCGCTTTAGGGGCTACTGAATATTCGGGTGGAGTGTGACGAGCAAGGCAGGTGCCCTCCCTAGGCTTCTGAGGTGCGACCAAGTGAGCGCAAAGGAAGAAAGGAGGAGAGACGACCTTGGGCGGTCTGGCTGCGATGTCTGGAGGCAGCCAAGACGGGGGTCTGCTGAAAGAAGTTCATGGCTGCTGAGTCTCCACCAGCAGTGGGTGAGCCGGGGAGAAAGAGAAGGGCTGAGATCGGGAGGAGTTAGTCTGCATTTTAACCTGTGGTTTTTAATGGATTTATTTATTAATTTTTATCCCCACTTTTCACTGGGTTTTTATGGATTTATTTGTGTACTATTTTTTTAACACTGCCCAATGGAAACTGTTTTGGCTTTACATTTGTTTTTCTTTAGCCTGATGTTCAGAAACTTCTGCAAGAATTGGTCCACTTACAGGAAGCTGTCTTGGACAAAGCAAAAAATGATTGCACCAACTTGGCCTTCTTTCCCCTAACTACTCTGTGGATTAGATTTTTATGAAGATGTTTTACAATCAAATTTAGAACACTGTGCAACTAACTGATGCAGCCATTTTATATAGAAAAAAAGGAACTGATATGATGATATTCCATCATTGCTTCATATAGTAGGCAATGGCCATTGCAATGGTAAGCATGTGTGACAGTAGGGGTCGCTGTCGTTCCTCCAAACCCACAGACAACACGTCCAGACACCAGGTAAAAATATTAGAAATGATTTTATTTCTGCAATACTGTGCACAAAGCACCTTCACCTCCACAATACTCAATAATCAACAATAATATTAGTAAACCAACGATTATCAATCCTCCTCTCCACCCAGCAGCTCTGTCACACTCCCTCCCAACTCCGGCTCAGTATGCTGGGTTTCCCATAGTCCTTTTTATAGTGCTCGACCTGGAAGTGCTTCTGTCCTTCAGTCCATGTGATTCCATAGCACTTCCAGGTCAGATGAAAACTCTTCTTTTCTTCATTTCTTCTGTCCCCATGACTAGGGAGTACTTCCGAGCTATAAGGAAAATATAAATCCCTGTGTCTCCCTGCAGTGTCCCCTGGAGACACCCACGGTAGCCACCAGGGCCGTGAAGCCAAAGTCCATTTTCCATGATGCCCTGCGGGAATTCGAGGCGCCTCCATGTTGCAGGGAGGACTCCATCTAGTGGCCTGGGGGTGTTGGCCGGAATAAACTGATGGCCATCTCTCATACATGATGGCAACAGCTGTGAGAAGACCACGCAGAATAGAAAGACCTGCAAGCAAAACATAAACCTAAAATGGAAATATGATGGCACTATTGTTGAAAAGCAGTAATCATTAAGATTTTTATTCTGGAGTCTAGAGACAGAAAACACACAAAATTGCCAGAAATGCAAAGTGAGGGAAAATGGAAAATCTTTCATAAAGAATAAATAATATTAGACAGAAACCAGAGTCCAAATACACAAGGTTTGGGAGGAAAGGCTACTAAGATGAAAGGAATGGCCAGGAGAGGAAATGTAAATGAGCAGAAAGTCAAAACCAAAAATCAATCCTGTCAATATCCAAATCGTTCTAAGAGAAATTAAAGTAAAAGTTAGAACTGTGAAATCTGAATAGCACAACTACACATCCACAAAGATGCATTTTTCTTTGATATCCACAAACTCAGAGAGTGAAACTGGTTCTTGCAGAAGTGAATTGATGTTGTAATCTACCTAACTTCTGTAACTGGATACACAGCATCCATCAATGGAGACACAACAGTGCGACACCCAACAAAAAGGTGGCAAAAATGACACAAAATCATTTCTGGTGACTGATAACAATTCATATGATAAAAGTATATACAGATGCAGCACCTTAAAAAACCCAAAATGGGTTATACGATTACTGTACTCCTTCCACAAAGGCCACTGCTATCACACAAGCAAATAGAAAACATATCCCTTACCTCGAGAACCATAATACCAGGAATATGCGATAAAGTGATTATTTCCAGATATGCATCAGACACACAGAAGGCATGTTTTCTTTTGCCACTTCAAAGAGAACGTATTTGCTAAGTGCTTAGGCTTTTATTTTCCAGTAGTGCTCTGTGCCCCATAGGTTACATTACAAAATGCTAGGACTGGCTACACATTTTTTAAAATGTATAGAAAATACTTAACTTTAGAACACAATTTCGCATGGAAAATGCATATATACCATGTGTGTGGAGAAGTAACTTCAACTTGAAAAATACCCAACTTATTCTTTAAAATAAACATTCACACTTTTCACAAAAATAATGTCTCTTATGTAATTATGTAATGTTATGTGAAAAAGGCTGTATTTAAGGTTTAATAGTAAATAAAACACCATATTTCAAATACAGTCATAATTATTGCGTCATTTGTGATTAAATCAAACAAAACTAAAGGGAGTATTGCTGCCTAAATTCCATCCATCCATTATCCAACCCACTATATCCTAACTACCGGGTCACGGGGTTCTGCTGGATCCAATCCCAGCCAACAAAGGGTGCAAGGCAGGAAACAAATCCAGAGTAGGGCACCAGCCCACCGCAGGGCACACACACACACACCCACACACCAAGCACACACTAGAGACAATTTAGGATCGCCAATGCACCTAACCTGCATGTCTTTGGACTGTGGGAGGAAACCGGAGCACCGGAGGAAACCCATACAGACACGGGGAGAACATGCAAAGCGAACCAAGGTCTCCTTACTGCGAGGCAGCAGTGCTACAGCTGCGCCACCGTGCCACCCTGCTGCCTAAATTACACTTCAATATTACTTTCTGTACAGTACATAGACTTTAAATGGTAATTGTCTATGTGTCTCACATATAGCTGTTACAGAAATACAGTATATCAGAGTTTTAAATTTTCTTTCAGTGCTCACAACATTATTTAATTAATTTACAACACCAAATCAGCTTTCACTCCCTCCCTTTGTGGCTTTCTTTTTTTCATTCTCTGTCATGGAAATGGGTTAGCTGTTTATTTGGTTTATAACTGACTGTCTCCAGATTGAAAATGCAGTCTTGGGATGAGCCTGTTGCACATTTTGGCACTGAAAAAGTTAACATAAACTGAAGTGCCTAGTATATGAAGAGCTCCATCTACACAGTGTGTTAGAAGGGGTGTCAGGAATTTACATTCCATAGCATTTTATTTGGAGAAGAGTAAATCATAAATATCCATGAAGAAAAATTATGTCATAATGTAAGTTCATTAACAGTTGAAAATTACAGTTAATAGAGAACAGCTGAGTATATATAATATGACTTTCGCTGCTCCAAAGTTAAGAAGTTAATGCACATATACAGTACATTCTTCTTTATATAGTAACTAGCTGTGTAGGCCCGTGCTGTAAAAAGCTCGGGGTCCTGGAAACTTTTAAAATCATCAGAAAAAAACTGAAATGAAGAGATATCAGGTAATTGAAAGGAATTATTCTGGGCATCTCTCTCCTCGGAGGATTTGCTTTGCAGATGTTCTTGCATCGCTTGTGTTATTAGCGGCTAAGCGACTTTGTCTTTCTTCGGAGGTTTCCATTTGCTGATGTGCTCGCCTCTCTTGTGTATTAGCAGTGGAAGGAAAAGTAAAAGAGATACCGTTTTGCCGATGTTAGTGGTTAAGCGACTTTGTCTTTCTTCTGAGGTTTCGTTTTGCTAATGTGCTGGCCTCGCTTGTGCTATTAGCGGCTAAACGAGTTTTCTGTTTCCTCGTAGGCAGAGCCCTTACCCCAACTCCACTTCTCGTTATCCGCAGATTCTTTTCCAGGAGATTTGGTTATCTGCTTCTATAAAAGTGAAGCCCATTTCACAACAACTGCAGTCTGCTCGCTCCTATTTGTGGCCATAAGCAGTATGTAAATCACAACAAACAATGCTGGCCCAGTTACAAGGAGGACTTTGCCATTGCCCCAACCTTCATTAGGCTCAACATTAATGCTGGCGATGTCTACCTGCCCTCACTGTCTCCAGCACCCACCTCACTGAGTGGCAAGAACCTTGAAGGTGAACAATGTTGTAAGGTTCACAGTATTAGCACCATCACTCACCTTTCAAGGTAACAGTCAAGTTCATAAAATATTTTTGGTTATGTTTTCGTATTAAAGTGTGCATTCACGCATTTTATGTTAGATTCATTTTATGCATGATTTTCTATTAAACTACTGCATTGATTTTATTATTTCATTTTGGTGATAAAGTGTGTAATTCAAATTTTACGTTTGACTTCTTTTACACAGAATTTTTGTTAATCTTGAAACACCATTGTAAAATATCTATATTGTATATATAATTCACTAAGGCAAGACAACCATGGAAAGCACGGCGGAAGGGGCGTGGATTCCCTAAGCCGCCGACAAGTGAGACACCTATGGCGCACGCAGGACAGAGCCACGCCCACCAACTCAGATGCGACAACACAGAAAAACCGGCGTCATTTATATTCGTCTGTCGTAGAGGTCACATGCAGCTCTGACCCACGTTGACTGTTCATAGAGGCATGTCTCGGAGGTGAATCGCCATATACAGCGTGTAAAGCGGTTTGCGAGGGGTATCCCATGGGATCCTTAAAACATTCCTTTACAACTGAGGTTAAACACAATGAAGTAAGCAGTCTTTAAAAACCGAGTTTTCGGTTACGACGCACGACCGCATGCACCATAGCAAACTATTTTACACGCTACATACAGCAATTCGCATCCGCGACAAACATGCGTCTTCTTAGATGCTCCTGCACTTTGTACACAACCCCCTCCCACCTCGCTACCACCGTGGTCGGGTGTCTTGGTGGATTACATATAGAAAGGCAGCCAAAACCGCACAGAGCAATGAAAAGTCTACGTGAGTCACAGGTGCATCTGGACTGTGTAAAGATGACAACGACTCGAGTGACGAGTTGGAGGTGGGCACATAAGCAGGCAGTGTATACTGAATGAGAAATCAGCAGACTAGCATGACGGAGGGAGCGTAGTGGACGTCCTTCTCCTCTCCTCCCGTTCCACCCTCCGCGCCTGAGTGCCGCACAGACGATTGTGTGTTGGTTCGTTCCGTGCATTGTTACAATTTTGCTTTTCTTGCTGATTTATTACATTACCGATTTTTCAAATTTTAATTTTCTCCTGTGCTTAAAAATTATTAAAAAAACGGCCTGATTATGCGGCATAGAGTACGCTCCGGGTTGGCTAGTATACTATACAGAGGGGACTGGGCGGTCTCATGGTCTGGAATCCCTACAGATTTTATTTTTTCTCCAGCCGTCTGGAGTTTTTTTGTTTTTTCTGTCCCCCCTGGCCATTGAACCTTACTCTTATTCGATGTTAATTAATGTTGATTTATTTTGTTTTATAATTGTGTCTTTCATTTTTCTATTCTTTAATATGTAAAGCACTTTGAGCTACTGTTTGTATGAAAATGTGCTATATAAATAAATGTTGTTGTTGTTGTTATACTAGCCATGTGCGCCCAACTATGTTGCGCGTGTTAAAGTTGTCTGTGAAGGGCTCCCTGTTTAAACATGGCTGCCAGTCGTGAACTGGGCCCTTTGTCGCACAGCATTATGATTTTTTATAAGGGAAACAAAATTACAAAAGAAAACCCTTGGATATTGATTCGATAAGAACGGCCTACTCGGAATCACTGTCCGAATCGTGATTATGTGGTGGTGTAGGAGCATTTCTGCTTCTGTCCCTTCACTGTCTGTGTCATTTTGACGACGCTATCATTTCCTCTAACAATCTCTTCTCAACCTTTCTCCAATCTCGCAGGTTGCTTTGTGGCAATCCAAAGATTAAAGCAATATACACGGAGCAATGGTTATAAAACGGGGACACATAGGTATCCAGGCTCTTTAAAGCATAAATAGGGATCACTTCACTGACATTTGAGCAAGCCACGGTACAACTGTGAGACGCGCCAGCTAAAACGTGACAATAATAATTTCTGGAACGTGCTGTTACGTTGTCATTCATTTTACCCACTGTCTTTCTTTCATTCATATGTTATGTAGGCACGTACCTTTTATCTTCGGCAATCTCATTCTCTAACCAGGCCTCAGGAGCTAACCAGCGTAACACTCTCCACCACCCCTTTCGTTATTCCGGCACATTGTTGACATCCGTGAGTAACAACAACGTACTAAACTGGAAGGTGGTCTACGCATGCGTGGAATTCGTGGACAAACAAAGATCAAGATCTAAATGAAGATTATATATAAAGATTAGTTAATTTAAAGCACAACAATTTGTTTAGTTTGAATGTCTGTGTTTTGAGGTGTGACTGGCGTACTATAGTCTTCAGTAGTATAAGCCTGGAGGAGATTCTTAATGCAATGCCTATGTTTTAGCTGTCTCTCTACTGCCATCTAGTGCTTCTTCTAATTAATTCGCGGACAAACAAAGATCAAGATCCAAATGAAGATTATATATAGAGATTAGGGGAAAAGTTCTTTACAGGAATTCTTCTTCTTCCTCTCCATCTTTTCCCACTTCTATGTGGGGTTGATGTGCTTGATCAACTTCCTCCATGCAGGTTGGTCCAGCACCTCCTCCCCAGTAAAGCCCTTTTAATTCAAATCTTCTTTTACATTATCCATCCACCTCCACTTTCTCTTCTCATGTATTTCCATTTCCCATCACTCTTTTGCCAACAGATTCATTGTCTCTCGTCATCACATATCCATATGACTTCAAGCTACTTTCTTTTATTTTCCTAGATATCTCTCACAGAGTTGTTGGATCTCTGATTCTCATTTCTCATTCTGTCCTTTTATGTAACTCTACACATCCATCTCAACATTCTCATTTCTGCCATATCTGTTCTTTACAGGAATAGTACACAAAATCATCTGTTTATGGTAATCAATAGCAAATGTGCAAAGTAAATAGGGTCCACTGGAACCTAAGCCCGTTTTTCCCATGGCATCAATGCTTCAGTATGCATGGTTTCTGTTTCTGCAGGGTTTTCAGGAACGTAACCTCTTCAGATGACAAGAATTGACTGTATAAGGTTTTATACAGTGGTGTGAAAACTATTTGCCCCTTCCTGATTTCTTATTCTTTTGCATGTTTGTCACACAAAATGTTTCTGATCATCAAACACATTTAACCATTAGTCAAATATAACACAAGTAAACACAAAATGCAGCTTTTAAATGATGGTTTTTATTATTTAGGGAGAAAAAATCCAAACCTACATGGCCCTGTGTGAAAAAGTAATTGCCCCCTGACCTAATAACTGGTTGGGCCACCCTTAGCAGCAATAACTGCAATCAAGCGTTTGTGATAACTTGCAATGAGTCTTTATAGCGCTCTGGAGGTATTTTGGCCCACTCATCTTTGCAGAATTGTTGTAATTCAGCTTTATTTGAGGGTTTTCTAGCATGAACCGCCTTTTTAAGGTCATGCCATAGCATCTCAATTGGATTCAGGTCAGGACTTTGACTAGGCCACTCCAAAGTCTTCATTTTGTTTTTCTTCAGCCATTCAGAGGTGGATTTGCTGGTGTTTTTTGGGTCATTGTCCTGTTGCAGCACCCAAGATCGCTTCAGCTTGAGTTGACGAACAGATGACCGGACATTCTCCTTCAGGATTTTTTGGTAGACAGTAGAATTCATGGTTCCATCTATCACAGCAAGCCGTCCAGGTCCTGAAGCAGCAAACAACCCCAGACCATCAAACTACCACCACCATATTTTACTGTTGGTATGATGTTCTTTTTCTGAAATGCTGTGTTCCTTTTACACCAGATGTAACGGGACATTTTCCTTCCAAAAGTTCAACTTTTGTCTCATCAGTCCACAAAGTATTTTCCCAAAAGTCTTGGCAACCATTGAGATGTTTCTTAGCAAAATTGAGACGAGCCCTAATGTTCTTTTGCTTAACAGTGGTTTGCGTCTTGGAAATCTGCCATGCAGGCCATTTTGCCCAGTCTCTTTCTTATGGTGGAGTCGTGAACACTGACCTTAATTGAGGCAAGTGAGGCCTGCAGTTCTTTAGACGTTGTCCTAGAGTCTTTGTGACCTCTCAGATGAGTCGCCTCTGTGCTCTTGGGGTAATTTTGGTGGCCGGCCACTCCTGGGAAGGTTCACCACTGTTCCATGTTTTGCCATTTGTGGATAATGGCTCTCACTGTGGTTCGCTGGAGTCCCAAAGCTTTAGAAATGGCTTTATAACCTTTACCAGACTGATAGATCTCAATTACCTCTGTTCTCATTTGTTCCTAAATTTCTTTGGATCTTGGCATGATGTCTAGCGTTTGAGGTGCTTTTGGTCTACTTCTCTGTGTCAGGCAGCTCCTATTCAAGTGATTTCTTGATTGAAACAGGTGTGGCAGTAATCAGGCCTGGGGTGGCTACGGAAATTGAACTCAGGTGTGATACACCACAGTTAGGTTATTTTTTAACAAGGGGCAATTACTTTTTCACACAGGGCCATGTAGGTTTGGATTTTTTTCTCCCTAAATAATAAAACCATCATTTAAAACTGCATTTTGTGTTTACTTGTGTTATATTTGACTAATGGTTAAATGTGTTTGATGATCAGAAACATTTTGTGTGACAAACATGCAAAAGAATAAGAAATCAGGAAGGGGCAAATAGTTTTTCACACCACTGTATATGACTAGCTGAACTACCCATCGTAGACAGGTTGAAATCTAAGTGATCAAGGTTTCTTTTTTTATTTTATAGATGTGTTGAACATTTGGTCTGTGTAATAATAGGAACTTTATCTCTTTCCCTAGTGGCAGACTTTTCCTCTTCAGAGTGAACCATCCATTTTCCCTGCTTCCTCTCACTATCATTCGTCAAACTGTCCACTCTTATAGTCAAAGTGATTTACTAGAAAAACGTGGAGGTGGTTTCTGCCACAATGGCCTGGTTTAGTGACTCTAACCTAGTCATTTCAGAGCTTTGGTTTTGCAGCTGCACATTGATTTGTGGTTACTTATTATCATTTTTTATCCTATTGATTATTCTTCTAGGCGGCACGGTGGTGCAGTGGGTAGTGCTGCTGCCTCACAATTAGGAGACCCGGGTTTGCTTCCCGGGTCCTCCCTGCGTGGAGTATGCATGTTCTCCCCGTGTCTGCGTGGGTTTCCTCTGGGTACTCCGGTTTCCTCCCACAGTCCAAAGACATGCAGGTTAGGTGCATTGTCCCTGGTGTGTGGGTGTGGGTGTGTGTGCACCCTGCCCAGGGTTTGTTCCTGCCTTGCGCCCTATGTTGGCTGGGATTGTCTCCAGCAGACCCCCGTGACCCTGTGGTTAGGATATAGCAGGTTTTATAATGGATGGAAGAATTATTCTTCTATTCACCTATTTTTACATTCCTAACCCTAGCAACCAGACAGACACACAGGCACACACACAGACACTTGTCCTTTTATGAGAGTGGATTAAAGGAGACTGGTCTATCCAAATATTCACTTTCAAACACAATCAAAGTCACATTCTTGGGAAGCTGGCATGCGTAGTGTAAGATGGCATCAATGTCAGCCTAGGACTCTTTGGATCTTCTTTGCTTGTTTGTTTGTTTGTTTCTTTATTTATTTATTTCTTTGTTTCTTTCTTTCATTCTTTATTTATTTATTTGTGGTTATTTGCCCACTTTTGGAAGTGGGCACAGTTGTGAGCAGGGGGCCCTTGGTTGAATATTGGAGGACCTCAGGGGCTATTAACAGTATTAAACAGTAGCTTCTGTACTAGAGATCACAGAATGAAGAGACATGGTCTTGGCATAAAAATATCAGTTGACTTTGATTATTAAAAGTGGAAAAATGTAATTGGGTTAGATGAGGAGGTAATCAAAATGCCTTAAAGTTCAAAATTGGAATAAGCTAAATAAAAGAAAAGTAAATAACCAAAAATGTAGCCCAAGAATTCAGCATAAGTAAATAAGAAAACTAAAGATAGAAAAAGGAATTTCAAAAATAGCTTTAAAAACTCAATGACTGAGCATACTTTAGTGATGTTTAAATAATAAGAAACTTCAGGTATTTTAACAAATAGCCCAGAGAACAGTGTCTTGGCTGATTCGGCACTGAGCAGTATGAGCTTAGAGGAGAGGCTGAAGGAGTTGAAATTTACTGTATCAGTTTAGGGAGACTGGAGATTAAGAGGTGACATAGTTGAAGTTTTAAAAATTATGAAAGGAATTAGTACAATGGATACTGGAAGTTACTTTAAAATAAATTCCTCAGCTGGAACATGGGACATAGTGGGAAACTTGTTAAGATCAGATTTTGCACAAATGTTAGGAAGGTTTTCTTCACGAAAGAACCATAGCCACAGTGAATAAAATACAAAATATTACGATGGGGAGCAGGAAGTTATTTTGGACAATCGAACTGAATAGAATAAACTAGCTTGTTTTTGGTGTTGTCGTGTCAGTTGTTCAAATGTAATTGTGGTTGTTTAGCAGCTAAATGTGGAACGTCAAAGACAAAAGTCATATGGGAGGCATTACTAAGGACATGGCAAAGGGCACGTGTGAGGGCCTGGAATGACATGGAGTCACAGTCAGATGAAATTCAATTACAAGGCCTAGAGAAATAGACACATACACAATTAGGTAAAGGTGATACAAATCAGTGAAATACACCAAAAAGGCAGTTTATATTAAAATAACTATTAAGGTTCAGAATTCTGAAGAGACCATTAGGTACAAAACCTTTAATCAATGAAAGAATTCAATCAAACAAAATCTGAACAAATAAGAAAGATGCAGCAAATGTCAAAGAATTGTGCAAAATAAAAAAGAGGAAATCAGAAGTATACTGCTGATGTATATAGTAAGTAAGATGCATTACTTTTTGACTAAAAAGTCTGTTCTCATCAAAATTGTTTTGATGTTCTAAAAACTATCCATACAATAATGCTATGGCTATTTATGAAATGATTAAGGTTAGGCTCACAGCTAAATTTTCCATTATATTAGGTAATGTACTGTAGAATTAATATGATTAAGTTGTTACATCATACTAGTTGTTACCTGCAAGTTAACAAATCAAAAGCAAGTCAAATGTATTCAGATACAGTCGTTTTATTAATCTATGTATATATAAAATGCAATGGGTTGTATCCGTCTGTCAAAACTTTACTTGCAAGCCACTGAGGCTAGATCCTGGATCTTTTAATCAAGAGCTTATGACATGATACACACTGGTAAAGCAAAAAATTGAACTTGGGTAACCTCCACAGTTATCGAGATTCACGTCATTCTTACAGCAAACTGTGGCAGAAAGGAACAGAACAGCAGTGACATCTGCTGACTGTCAAGCATTTTGCTGAGGCTCTTCATGGCAAAAACAACAAGAACCGCCATCGGTTGAGCATCAGGTATGGGAAACGGAATGCACGCATGACAAAAAGAGACTAATGCCTGTGGAAACTGACCTGTGAGCCACATATACTCCATGATACATAATTCAACAATGTCAACTACAGAAAAATGTATGCTGACAAACAAGGAGTTTCTCGGCATAAGTTTTTGTAACGAAAACAAAACAATGCATGGCCAAAAGGTAAATAGTCAGATTGTTCTACAGTATATGAAGCATCGTTATCTGAGGGATGGAGGCCCAAGTGTTGCCTAGTAGAAAATACAATTAAATTCTAATTGTTAATGAATATTACCGATTTAATTCTATTGCATGGTTGTTTGGGCTTTCTGGATCTTTAACAATTTAAAAGCTATATTCCAAATGAAGTAACTATGTATTTAAACAGCTGCATCCTAGTGAATATCCACATTATCAGTAGGGCTGCAGCTAATGATTTATTATTTTTAGTAGTCGACTAATTGTTTGATTTATTTTTCGATCAGTCACGATTATTTAATGCGTGACTATTTTGAAGCCTGCGACCTGTGGTTGCACATCCTGTTCTGGGCTCCAGTGCATGTCTTACCTCATCTCCTCACGTCTGTCAACCTGTCAATGTCACCCTGATGTCTCTGCATTAACATGATTAAAATTAATAATAAACTAAAATAACCAGTGAAACACATGAATTTGAAAATAATCAGATGTTTTTATATTAGTGTGACCATCACAATAAAAAAGAAATACATTAAACAATACAAACTAAAGTGCAGGGCAGCATGGTGGCGCAGTGGTAGCCTGGTAGCATGGTGGCGCACTGTTGCCTCGCAGTTAGGAGACCCGGGTTCGCTTCCCGGGTCCTCCCTGCATGGAGTTTGCATGTTCTCCCCATGTCTGCATGGGTTTCCTACCACAGTCCAAAGACATGCCGGTTAGGTGGATTGTCGATTTTAAATTGGCCTTGGTGTGTGGGTGTGTTTGTGTGTGTCCTGCGGTGGGTTGGCACCCTGCCCAGGATTGGTTCCTGCCTTGTGCCCTGTGTTGGCTGGGATTGGCTCCAGCAGACCCCCGTGACCCTGTGTTCGGATTCAGCGGGTTGGAAAATGGATGGATGGATGGAAACTAAAGTGCACTTTAAACAAAAAAATTGCATTTAACTTAACCAAAAAATACATTGTTAAAACTGAAATGTTTTACATATTTTAGTAATAAATGACAGAATTTAGACATAAACTATATAATGTTAAAAGTCTGAAGTGTATAGATACATAATACAGTAATCCCTCGCTATATCGTGCTTCGACTTTCGCGGCTTCACTCTATCGCGGATTTTAAATGTAAACACATCTAAATATATATCACGGATTTTTCGCTGGTTCGCTGCTTTCTGCGGACATTAGGTCTTTTAATTTAAGTTGCATGCTTCCTCAGTTTGATTGCCCAGTTGATTTCATACAAGGGACGCTATTGGCGGATGGCTTAGAAGCTACCCAATCAGAGCATGTATTACATATTAACTAAAACTCCTCAATGCTAAAAGATATGCTTCCCGCGTGGCGCTTGTTTTGTTTGCTTCTCTCCGTCTCTCTGCCTGACGGAGGGGGGTGTGAGCAGAGGGGGCTGTTTACACAGTGGCTGTTTGCCTAGAAGATAGGACGCTCCTCTACAAAATGCCGCTTTATCGCGGTGCTTCTGTATACTTAAAAGTACCTAATGATTTTTTGATTGTTTGCTTTTCTTAGCCAGCGCTGCTCCTTTGAAGATAAGATATGTTTGCATTCTTTTAATTGTGAGAAAGAACTGCCATCTCTGTCTTGTAATGAAGCACAGTTTAAACGTTTGACTAAAGGGTGTTATTTCATGTCTAGAGGGCTCTAATAATGTTAACAGTGTGGGAGAGTTTATAATGGCTTAAAATATATAAAAATAACCATACAAACATATGGTTTCTACTTCGCGGAAATTCATTTATCGCGGCAGAGTCTGGAACGGATTAACCGCGATAAACGAGGGTTGACTGTAAACACTTTCACAAAAGGTTCAAGGATGATACAATAGCTTCCATGGTGCAGCGTAGGAATTGCTGACTTATAATCAGGAGTCCCCCAGTTTGATCCTGACTGCCTCGTATATTTACCGTTTTGAGTAGTGAGCTGCTCTTATTGTTAATATTATACAATAAACACATACATTTGATTTGCGTCTGTAACAGCCACTGTAAAATGTATAGTACTTGTAAAAGTTACCTTTTTTTTCACTTTTATTCTCTCAGTCACAATCACGATACATACTACCACCCCCCAGGGATCTGACGATGTTACTTTTTATTTGCAACTGGGAATAACTGTAGATGTGAGTGGTGTTTTGAGACAATTGAACTGGAAATTCTCTGATCTGGATGGATGAAAGCTGACACACAAACGCTGGCGAATCTGCCTTATTTGTATCTCATTGTCGCTTGATTATTTTTATTCAATTTTATTGAGTGTTCCTGCTTATGCTGAATTAGTATGCGTCCATGATATCAAAGCCACACTGACAAAAAAACAGAGACATAGGTATATATGATATTTGGAATTATTAATTTTATGACCTTCTAGTACATTTCGGAAAACATTGTGGCACAGAAGCAACATTATTCATATTCATTCGCGTACCTTCTTGCGGTTGTAATCAGTGACCGCATTTTTTTTCCCCTGATCTTACTCAGTCTGCACAGGATTCCAGGACATGCAGGGGAAAGAATGTTCCTCTGCATGGTGAGCCATGAACGCTCTTCTTTTCTCAGTGGACCGCGTACATGCCTTGCACAGTACCTGTGCTTTGATCACTGCCAGGTCAAGCTTGTTATAACACAAGCAACCGGCCACCTGCGTGCTGCTGCTAGCACTGAACAAGCTTGTGCCTTCTGTTGTCAGCGTGCAGCATAAATTCTCAAAAGACGACGGCATCACAGCTCCAGGATGCTTGTGTTTCAGATGCTTATGCATCGCGGTGGTGCTGCCATGAAAAGTAAGCCCTGCTTTGCATGATTTGCATTCAACTTTTTTTTTCTTTTTCGGTGAAGAACTCCCACACTTTAGAAAGTTTCTGTCTCAATTTTTTTTCCATCTCCTTCCCCCTTCTCTATCCGACTTGCCATTGCAACCACGTTTACAGTAATCCCTCGCTATATCGCGGCTTCACTCTATCGCGGATTTTATATGTAAGCATATCTAAATATAGAGATTCGCGGATATCTGCAGACAGTGGGTCTTTTTATTTCTGGTACATGCATCCTCAGTTGGTTTGTCCAGTTGATTTCATACAAGGGACGCTATTGGCGGATGGCCGAGAAGCTACCCAATTAGAGCACACATTCTGGGTGCTGATTGGCTCAGCAACAGAGAGCAGCATTCAATTCTGCTTTGCGTTAGCCAGGAAGTCTCGTCTCGCTCATTAGGCATCAACGTGTTTTGCTGTATAAAGAGTTAACTTTTGTACTCTTTTGTGTTTATCTTTGTGCTTAGTCAAGCCCTTCGTTATGTCACCAAAATGAACTATTTCTGCCTGTGCATCAGGGGCCATGCCCAAGCGCCAACGGAAGATGCTAACGATTGCCGAAAAGGTAAATGTTTTGGATATGTTGAAGGAAGGGAACAGCTATGCCACAGTGCTCAAGAGGCTCCTTTAGAAGAGCTGTAACGCTTTCCTTTGTTGTGCAGTAACATTTATGTCATCGTTATCGGACAAGTCGTCGTGTCATTGTTTTTGACTATTCATAATTAATTTTCTACGTATTTAGTACATGTACGTACGCTTAGTGTAACTGTATACAATTTTTCTTGCATTTTACGTATTTATTGCTGGTGGCCTGTCTATCGTAATGGCTGTAACATATGTGATATCGGTTTATTTATAATTAAATATATAAAAATAGCCATGTAAACATATGGTTTTTGCTTCACGGATTTTCATCTTATCCAGGAAAGATCACTGTATTTTCCTCTACATTCTTCTTCTCCTTAGACGTTCTTCTTCGTTGGTAGGACTGTGTGCAGTCTTGACGAACAATAACAAACGATACTGCCCCCAGATGTTCATGTGGTGCATTGCCGTTACAAATAACAATGTGGTGCTTTGTGACTAGAGCCTCTATTGAAGGTTCTTTTTATGACGCGTAGACAATAAAAAATCTGCATCGATGATATTTTGTAGTCGATTTAATCGTTGCAGCCCTAATCATCAGGTATGTTTCAAAGGATAGACAAGATGGTGGTAGAGTGTGTAAATTAATAAACTAACAACAGACAACACAATTTTGAAAGATTACCTATTTATTTTATATAATGATAAAGTAGGAGGAATCTGAGGGCTATTTAAAAAGTTGAAAGGTCTCCCCGAGTAAATACCATTACTAATTTTCTAGACAAAATAAAATCAAAAGATAAGCCTTTACTACAGGAATGGTCTTTGTATCAAGTATGTATAAATATTGTCACACACGTGTGCATGGAAGGCAGCTAAAAGGCTTGAAGGAAGGTCATTTCATGCTGGGCCGGTGGCGGCAGAGTGCACTAACCCTTTCTCTGTTTCTTCTGCAGACCAGTTAATGGGAAATTCTGCCTAGCCCCGATTATGGCACTTCCAGTTCCAGCCCCGATGACGTCACCTCCGGTTCCGGCCCAGATTACATCACTTCCATTTCTGATCCTGATGACCTCTCTTCCACTGCCCAACTTTAAAATCGCTATCTTGTTTTCTTAAAGCAGTTCTGTCTTGGACTCAGTTCTGAACAGATTTCATTACTTGCTTTTGAACCAAAATTCCAATATATGGGGTGGCTACCGCAAACCTTTTTGTCCTTCATTTGACAATATGTACAGTTCAGATATAAGCTGGCAACACACTACCTGACTTCTAGTCAGAGGGGATGTCACATTTGATGACTGTGGTTGTTGATCTCATTGCCGTAAAGATATCAAATTCACAACTAAGAATTACAGGGGAAGGCAAATTACATGACTCGACTCCATGATGAATTTCCAGCCCAACTTCACATTTCCAAACAGATCACAAGATCACTCCTTTTTCAGAGAGCCAATTACATGCTGCCTGACAGCACTGTAACTATATAAAGGCTTGGTACAGGTATGATGGGTTCAGACTCAATCCCTACCCTTTTTCCATTCTGTCATTGTACATAGAACATGAAGTATCAGACAGACAAGTCTTGCTTCTTTTTGCAAGATCCAAAACAGCTACATAGCTACATTGTATGCATTATACTTCTGGGAGAGAGCTTTGCTTGTCAGTTCTCACATACATACAGCCACCACATTTTTGATTTTAGGGGCAGTTTGCAGACTGGACTGAAGTTGATTGGTGTGTCAAACTACATGGCTAGTGGTGTCATTGCTTTAAATCCAAAGCTTTGCATTGAAAACCTTGAAACAGAGAACCAAATCTTGGCCTGTTATTGCCTTGTACCACTGGCCATATAAAATGATAATAACAATACCAGATGCAACCCCCATAAACTGCACCCATGCAATAGCAATCATGCAACACATCACGACAATGGAAACATAAAATGGCTGTGGCCACAATGAAAATAAGATGGCAACATGATGATATCTATCTATCTATCTATCTATCTATCTATCTATCTATCTATCTATCTATCTATCTGTCATTTCCAAAACAAATAATTCTTTAATTAATAGCCATCCAAAAAGTAATATTAACAAAGTTAGGTATTCACAATGCCACCAGCGCCAACTGAATAGTTCAGGCTGCACAAGCACATACATAGCCAAAGATAGAATACCTCAGGATTGAAGGCCACTGAGCATCGATGTAAAATTAAAACTGTTTGAGTTTTCTAGTAACCTTTAATGAATACTTAGTGAAACACGCAGACCTCCAGTTACATGCATTTTTGTCTTTGCCATACTTGCCAGGCCTGACATGGAGGAAACATTCCCCGGGCCCGTGATTCCTAGGAGTCCAAATAGGGCCGAATATATTGTTCGTTATTTTAATAAAACCCACATTCCCACCCTTTCTCCTACACCCCACAAGGGACCGCTGTTTTTTCTTTACCCCATAAACAGCATTAGCTTTTGATGACCACTTATTTTTGCAGTCTATATCCCACACTTGATGCTCATCAGATGATGCTGCTCTTCTTCTACCTACTATGGTGTTCTTTGTCATGTCATCCACCTCTGCAATTTATTTGACACCCAGCAGATGTTGCTGGTCTTTTTTCTCTTTCCACCATGTAATTTTGCTTGTTGATCACTTTGCTATAATACACATACAAGCGCAATTCAATTACAGAGTTTGCCACTACATGAAAGTTTTTGAAATTTAGAAGCTTTTGATCAAGACCAAGATCAAGGTTCTAGGCCCAGCAGTTACATGCAAACCTCCAGGCTGTTGCATTTCTCCATCATTGTCATTTTTGCTTTCTATATCTCACAATTTGGCACTCACCAGATGCTCTTCTTCTTCTTCCTATTTTGCTGTTTTTTGTCACGTCATTGTCCTCTGCGATTTGCTTGTTGCACAGCAGATGTCGCTGGTCTTGAGTACAGGACACGTTGCTGAGGTTGCCACTACATCAGATTCACTGAATTACCAGAACATTATCAGGTCATAAGGTTTCGATCAACACCAAGGTTATATCTCCAGTAGTTTGTGTCCAATGTCCCATTTACCCTTAGTGCAGAAACAAAATATGTGAAGAATCAGAGGAAAAAAAATTGCAATAGGGTTAAAACAGCAATTAGTAGTAAATGACATTGAAATTTGAATTATTGCCGCCTAGCTTGCAATTTATTTTTTCAGAATATAACTAGGAGCATATGGGGTATCTTTTACCATGTTTTGGCCTAAAAGTCACAGTTAGAACAAAACAGATTCATCAAGTAAAATTATGAAATCACTTTAACTCTTACAAAAAACCATACCAAATAAAGTATGTGAGAGATTAGGCTTATTTTACATTAGACTGTATTTCGTCTATTCAGTCATGGCAAGTGGCTAGACACAAACACAATTTGGTTTTTCATTCTGGGTTTTTGGCATTTGGCATGACATTTTGCAACATTTTTGCATTATGAAAAGATTTTTAACATTCCAGTTTATCAAACTGAGCCACTGTAAGCTCAAATCTTTTTGTGGATGTGAACCAGCAACTGGTGTACCTCAGACTTGTTTGATTTATTGGGCCCCAAGTGTGACAGAGCTCAATAACGTGAAACACTAAGGGCTTGGAGGATGTACCAGTGAATTCAAAATGGCCACATAGCCTAAGCAAGACAAGCCAGTTTAATTACTGATTTGCTATGTTTCTAACCTTCCTTTAATTCAGGGTCAGATTAAGGCCAACTGATGCCGCAAGCAGAGCCAAACAATGGTGCCCCTCACCCTTCCATTACTTAACTTGCAAGACATTAAGACCCAAGTGGTGAAAGTGAATAAAAGATTAAAACTTTCCCAGTTTAAGTGATAAATCAGTTGAAGAAACTGTAAAATAAGGAGTTTAAGCGGCTGTTACATAAATCAGCTAATAAGTTAAATGCTAGGCAGACCTAGCTGTGCTTACATTTTACAGAAGCAAAGATCTGATGATACCTTAAGGACAAATTTTAAACTTTAGTCACACGCCATGCCAAACATTTTTTTTAACAAAGCAGATTAAAGATGAACATCAGATGACACTTGCATAAAGTTGAGTATTGCAGTGAACTAATCAAGGGCATGATTCTTACTTGGAGCCCTAAGGAAGTTCTTATTTCACTGAATGGTTATTCCAGGACTGCGTTATCTTAAATTCATATAATGATCACATCAGATGACATTTGGACAGTGTTAAACATGTGCTGCTCTGGACCAACAGCCATGGTCACCTTCCTTTAAACTTCACATCAATAATCATGAACCAAGGATGGACCAGGGCAAACGAGCAAACAAGCAAAACTTTTTGTTTAAAAGAATAACAGTTTATTTTAAACAATGAAATTATAGTGCTCATATATGTGCAACCAGTGCATATTCTAATCCATAAATTGATCAAATAAATCATCTAAAAAATCAGTACTAATAAAATCAATCAGTTTTAGGGTGTTCAGAATAACAGGAATCCAATAAATACATTCAAATATAAATAGAAAAGGTAAAACCAGTTTCGTGCCATTATTGTTTTTCCCCAGTCCTCATCATAATGGGAATTCCCACCAACCCAGTCCACTGCATCTCAGGACCTGAACTGCACTGTGTTCGGTTTCCACAGCTCCCAGAGTGCCTTGCTCTCCCATGGACGGCAACTGCATTGGAATCTCCCTCTTTGAGCCAGCTCCTGTTGCCTCTCCTCTTTTCGACTGCTCCACTGTTCCGCTTCTCAGCCAATGAGAATGCATTCATGGCACAGAACTATCACCCAGCCTGCTCTGCACAGATTAATCAGCACGACAGATTCTGCCCTACTCATTCTTTAACAGTTACGTCTCCCACCAGCATTTTCAAATAATAAACTAACTCCCCTCTGTACTAAAACCCGCTCCCTTTTATTCCACATAATGCTCGGCTGGTGCCTGCTGATTACATCGCTACTGCTGACCGGTAATTGTCAGTTAATCTTAGCCCACACATTCATGTGCATGCCTCGCACCAAAACTCGCTAAAATGGGTTGTGCTAAAATCAATAAAGCCATTAAAAGGATTAACAATTAAAACTACTAACACACCCCTTGATTTATTTCAATACCAATGTTGATGCACTACATCTCAAGAGCCTTAGGCTTAATCCCCTCTACAATGAAGTCTCTTTGGAAAACGTGCATTGTTCCCATGTACATGTAGACTACTTCTGGTATTCCATTTATCTCCCCATCCCCAAAGATATGAAAGTTTAATTGGTGAAATTAAGTTGGCCTGTATACTGTAAGTGTTGGTGAACAACTTCTCCACCTCATCAATGTTTAAATACAGGTAAGTATTTGTGTCAAAAGGAGTCGAAGAAGTTCTTTGGACATTGGCATATTTCCATTCTAATAATGTAGTAGGACCATGTCTCATTATTGGATACATTAATTAAAAAAAATCAAATTTAGCAGCTTTTGTCCTAAAAACTCACATCATTTGTTACGTACAGAAAGTTGAAATTAGTATCATACTGAAATTTTATATTATTTCTTCACTCTGTTACCTAGCTTTATTGTTTTTTATATGCAGTACATTTCTGGCCATGGTTTTGCACATTAAAAGTTGTGAAATGAAGATATTAACTCCAAGTTCCTGAGGGTATGATTATTTGCTTGAGCAGCACTCACCTCAGGAGAACTTTCCATCCATCTATCAATTTTCTGGACCCACTCTTTGGAGTAGACACATACAGGGGCTATACACCTATACTCACCTAAACATGGTCACCTCAGAATCTCCATTTAACCTGACATCCATTTTAGGATGAGAGAGGAAACTGACATATCTGGAGAAGATCCAAGAAAAATGTATAAACTTCACCAGAGTATGAGCAAGCTGATATTTGATGTGAAGAGCGGTGCTTCCCAGGAGTCAGTGCTATTTAAAATTGAAATAAAAGATTTGGATAGCAATATAAGTAACAAACTGATTGCGTTTGCAGATGATATCAAGATAGGAGGATTTGCAGATAATCTGGAATCCATTGAATCATTACAGAGGACTTGGACAGCATACAGGCTTTGACACCTTTGTGGCAGATGAAATTTAATGTCAGTAAATGTAAAGTATTTACAGGAAGTAAAACTGTTAGGTTTGAATACACAATGGGCGGTCTGAAAATTGAAAGTACACCTTATGAGAAGGATTAATAGTGGACTCAACGCTATCAACTTCCCGACAGTGTTCAGAAGCCATTAAGAAGGCTAACAGAATGTTAGGTTATATAGCACGATCTGTGGAGTACAAGTCCAAGGAGGTTCTGCTCAAACTTTATAATGCACTGGTGAGGCCTCATCTGGAGTATTGTGTGCAGTTTTGGTCTCCAGGCTACAAAAAGGACATAGCAGCACTAGAAAAGGTATAGAGAAGAGCGACTAGGCTGATTCCAGGGCTACAGAGGATAAATTATTAAGAAAGTTTAAAAGAGCTGAGCCTTTTCAGTGTAAGCAAAAGAAGATTAAGAGGTGACATGATTGAAGTGTTTAAAATTATAAAGGGAATTAGTACAGTGGATCGAGACTTGTATTTTAAAATGAGTTCATCAAGAACACGGGGACACAGTTGGAAACTTGTTAAGAGTAAATTTCACACAAACATTAGGAAGTTTTTTTTTACACTGAGAACCATAGAGGCAGCACAGTGGTGCAGTGGGTAGCATTGCTGCCTCGCAGTTAGGAGACCCGGGTTCGTTTCCCTGGTCCTCCCTGCGTGGAGTTTGCATATTCTCCCCATGTCTGAGTGGGTTTCCTCCGGGTACTCCGGTTTCCTGGTGTATTGGTGATTCTAAATTGTCCCTAATGTGTGCTTGGTGTGTGCGTGTGAGTGTGTTTGTGAGCCCTGCAGTGGGCTTGCTTGTTTCCTGCCTTGGCTGGGATTGGCTCCAGCAGACCCCCATGACCCTGTAGTTAGGATATAACGAGGTTGGATAATGGATGGATCGATGAGAACCATAGATACTTGGAATAAGCTACCAAGCAGGGACGTTTAAAGTAGACTTGATGATTATTTATGAGGAATTAAGTGGATATGACTGGCAAGCTTTGTTGGCTGAATGGCCTGTTCTCATCTAGATTTGATATAATGTTCTAATTTGATCCTTGATATATGCAACTAGGTTGCCCTCCATGTAAAAGTAATTTTGTGAAACAATTTATTTCCTTGAAAAACTCAAAATGCAATAGAAATTAAACTATTCAAACACTGGTGAAAAACAAAATTTTCTTTGTAGAGAGAGTAGACAGTATTTTAAGCCAAATTTGACTAAAAATATTTGAAGATGCACAGATGGTACACAAAACTGTACCTCCTCAAATTCAAAATGGAAACAGATTGAAAGCTGATGTAACTGAACTGATAACACTTGTATGTGTCACAAAACACATTTAAAAAGTGCAAGTGTATAAATTTAAATTGAAAAATACTACACTTCCTATTCTGATAAAAGATGACATGCCTTCTAACCTACTTACTTAACTTTGAGCTTGTAAATGTTTTCTTTTTGTTTCATGCTATCAACACCATCTGTAAAGCGTTATGTCTATAATACCTTAAAGTGACAAATGTTTACTAAATTAATCTACACAGTGAATAGAACTTTGTGAAGAAAGACCAATACAAAGAAAACTGCCGGAAGCACATTCCAAGAGAATGCTCCATGGTTGGCAGACGAGCTGAGAAATTTCATTCCTTTAACCCATCGCAGGCAAAGCGCAGGCAGGTGATGGGAAAATGCAAACTGCTGAGATGTGAAAAGCAGAATCAGCACCACTACACCATTGAAAAACCATTTGCCATCACTTAAATATGCCGATGCTTGTATAGAAATGATTGTTATTTGCCTTTCTCTTTTCTTTTTTCCCCTAAATCAATATTTACTGGCTCTTTGAGTGGTAATCAAGCTGACAAGTGGTTACTTAATGAATTCACTCTTTAAAGATTATTTCTCCAACATCCTCTGTTCCTACATCACCCTTATGTTCCTCATTTTTTAATCAGCTTTTTGAAATTGCCAGTTTGCCTGGAGTGATGGGGTAGTTCAGTTTGATTGCTTTGTCCAATTTCCAACCTGTCATCCCTTGCAGTAAGTTATTATCTCTTCACATTTTCCAAGTATACGGACTAAAAATGGTAATATTAAATTTTTTTCTGTTGAATTTAATTCCATGTCTCATTACATATGTTACATAAACATGGTGTGGCAAAACAGACAAAAAACCAAAAGAAAACCTTGACTAGCATAGATCCGTAAACTTCCAATTTTGCTTGAATGGACTTTGAGATTTCTTCTGTCCACTGAGAGACACGGAAGTGGTTGGACATCACCATTTCATAGCAGAAGTCCAATGACCTCACATACTGCGCCATCAATCGTCATTTTTTAGTAATCAAAACAACATTGAGGCATTTAGGAACTTATATAATTATTATTATTATCTCTTTAGAAGACACATTAATCCAAGTAATAATAGATGCAGGAATGATTAGAAGGTGCAAGCAAAAAAGTTAACTGACTTCTTTTCTCTTTATTCTAATTAAGACTTGGTTCTCGGAATTAATTATACTTTCCTGAAATGGCAGCCAAATGAAAAAGAGATGCGAAGTGAGCCAATAGGTGACCTGCTAAATTGGAGCCTCAAACTCCAGCCAGTTTCTTAACTTCCTTAGTGTTAGACCTGAGTGTGAAAACAGTGCTAAAAGTGTGAATCTGAAGTGTCACTCAAGCAAGGGAATAGATACGTCTCATCAACAACAACAACAACAACATTTATTTATATAGCACATTTTCATACAAACAGTAGCTCAAAGTGCTTTACATATTAAAGAATAGAAAAATGAAAGACATAATTATAAAACAAAATAAATCAACATTAACATCGAATAAGAGTAAGGCTCAATGGCCAGGGGGGACAGAAAAAACAAAAAACTCCAGACGGCTGGAGAAAAAATAAAATCTGTAGGGATTCCAGACCATGAGACCGCCCAGTCCCCTCTGGGCATTCTACCTAACATAAATGAAACAGTCCTCTTTGGATTTAGGATTCTCACGGAAGGGCTTGATGATGATGATGGTCACGTAGACTTCTTCCTTTTAATCCGTCCATCATTGTTGGAGCATCATGAAGCTTTGAGTAGGTGGAGGTGGCGCAGGCCACCACCACAAAAACGGAAAAAGAAACAGAAAGAGAGTAGGGGTCAGTACCGATTTTAGAGCCACCATGAATAGTTGTTATGATGAATTGAACATACAGAGTATCAGGATTAAGTTAAATTACGATTAAAATGAAGTTATAAAAAGGCCATGTTAAAGTAATGTGTTTTCAGCAGTGTTTTAAAGTGCTCTACTGTATCAGCCTGGCGAATTCCTATTGGCAGGCTATTCCAGATTTTAGGTGCATAACAGCAGAAGGCCGCCTCACCACTTCTTTTAAGTTTTGTTCTTGGAATTCTAAGGAGACACTCATTTGAGGATCTGAGGTTACGATCATGTAAGCATTAGACCCGAAGGATTACTCGGGCTGTAAAAAAGCCAACAGCATTAGTGCCAAAATTACTCAGGCAATGGTATAGATGTATCTTGCATAAGCATCAGGCATGAGCGTTACTTGGGCATCAGTGTAGACGCGTCTCCTCCTAGCCTAATAATGCCATCTCGTAAGAAACACCTCTCATCAGCAGTGATGACAAGGAGAATCTGTCTTCAGTCAGTGAAATTGAAATGATCAGTGAAACCGAAAGACATTCAGGAAATCCGAAAGTGATGCTCATATCACTTTCACATGTGTAGTGTGCTGTTGATATTATTATTATTATACTTTCTATACTTCTGTCTATATATTTTTAGTGTTTTGCACATTTTACAGTAGAAAGACGAGATTTAATAAAAATGTAATTTTTCAAGCCAAAATATGCAACGCTTATTACATGTTTTTTTGAGAAAAAAATGTAACGCTAAGGAGGGTTAGAAGCCAATCCTTATTGTTTATTAAATCCGTGATTTAATTCCATGGCTTGTTGGTGCTCTCATTCTGCCCCACTATACATTTCCAAAACTGTTGATTTTCCTTTTCCTAAGAGCACTCTCGGGATATTTTATGGTCCTGGACAGATCAGCATTACTAAGACTTCTCACCTTCACTTTTCCTTATTTTCGGATATTGTATGATGGACGCAAATTACTGGTAATGTGTTGGCTTGTTTTGTATCTCATTATTGTTTGGTCGCTAATTAAAGAAAAGAAACAATTCGGGGGTCTTGTATAGCAAGATTTGATTTGATAAAAGGCAAAAACTGGTAACTGAGAAAATACCTAGAATAAAAACCTGCAGCCACTGTGGCCATCCACAATCAGAGCTGAACACCACTGGAATATCGTGTGATACTTGTTGTGCTTTTTCATTAAGTAGGCCAGGTGAGACTCACAAATAACATGACAGCAATTAAAATTTCAAGGAAAAACAAGAGATTTGAGCATTGAGTCAGACTGGTTAAAACTAGGAACAGAGCTCCATTGAACAGAAGCCGCAAAGCCCAATGAAAGTTTGCACACACACACACATTGGGCTGATTCAGATGGAACCAGCACAGGTAGAGAAACCCTACATGGGCACATGACATACAGTACTTCACCCAGTGAATGGGACACAAATCAGACCCAAGGCCTTGGCATCTCTGGCAGCGCTAACAACAGTTCCAAAGTGACTAATCTGTTTGAATGAGTTAATATACAATATCTCTAAATATTTTTTTTTTCTCAGGCAAGCATTTAAAAAGCTTGGGGCAATGTGAAAATAAAACTGCACATTCACATTAACTTCAGCTTCATATGTAAAAAGTCACTGTGAGCGCAGTGAGAGATGTAAAATCTTCACAAGTGCTCTTTTCTGAGTTAATGTGACCTATTTGAAGAGGAGAGAGTCTTGAAAATGCACACCAGAGCAGCAGCTGACTCAAAAAAGCTCTCACTATGAGTTAGGTAACATTTACAGTGGCCTCAAAAAGATGATACCTCAACGTCCACTCAGTAAACAATGCAATAAATGAACATTGTTATGCTGACATTTATAAAAATCAACTGAGGTGGCCCAATTGGTCATGCATAATCAGACACTTCAAGTGAAAATTTGTCACTAGGCAATTAGAAAATTGTGTCAGAAGCCAAAATGGCTGAAAAACTGTTGAATATGGAAATAACACAGAATTTATATAAACTGATGACCTAAATTCAACCTTTTGTGTCAAGGACATTCCTTCTGATGGCACCTTGTCAGTACAAATAAAATAATTCTTGGCTAAAAGAAAATAAAGGCATGAGTCATTTTTATATGTTCATTTATGAGATGCATTCTGTAACACTGTACTGGTAAAGATTCTCTGAATAGCAAAACATAAGGAAGAACTTAAAACAAGGCAGGCAAATACGTCTACTTTTGTTCCCAAAGCTTTCTTACATGTTTCTAATTAAATTCCACATAAATCCACTTAGACACAGCAAACTGTGTGCTCTATCATCTTCATGTGAACTAATTTCTTTGTTACAGTCAAAAAACTACAATATGTCTCTCCATGACAAAGAAAACACAGTTGATACATGTTTAAATTAACATCATTTCATAAAAGAACTATTTGCTGCATTCTTTCACATTGACAGTACTTTATGATGTGAATTTTAGCTGTTTTAAATTAGCTTTAATACAGCAATAATTGTAGCCCAACCCAACCTCCACAAATGTTTAAAGTCTAGGCAATATGTATTTAGCTAAAATAGTAATGTTTTAATAGCTAATAGAACTTCTTTTTTCAATTCTACAGCAGATATTTAAGAGGGCATATTTCTTCACTTTTCGACAGCTTGGCTAATGAACTTAATGAAGTATGGCGCCTCTCACTACATAATCCAGACCTAGTCATTCTGTCGGTATGATATATCTGTAAAAAATTGGAACTCACCTTGTGTAAATGGGCAAACATAATAATAAGAATTAAAGGACACACACTTTAGAAAATGAGCAGGTCAGTGCCATCTCCACAAGTTTTAAATATAATTTCATAAATACAAATAATATAGCATTCTCCATCTCACACAGTTCAACTTAGGGATGCAGGCAGAGGTGTGGCTATGAATATCTTGAGGGTTGGCAATACCTACCCAAAATGGTTATCTGCCCACTTAATAACAAAAACAGTAAAATCTAGTATCAGCTTATTTTGGAATTCAGTTCATCTTCCTACATACAGTGCATCCAGAAAGTATTCACAGTGCATCACTTTTTCCATATTTTGTTATGTTACAGCCTTATTCCAAAATGGATTAAATTCATTTTTTTCCTCAGAATTCTACACACAAAATCCCACAATGACAACATGAAAAAAGTTTACTTGAGGTTTCTGCAAATTTATTAAAAATAAAAAAACTGAGAAATCACATGTACATAAGTATTCACAGCCTTTGCTCAATACTTTGTCGATGCACCTTTGGCAGCCATTACAGCCTCAAGTCTTTTTGAATATGATGCCACAAGCTTGGCACACCTATCCTTGGCCAGTTTCGCCCATTCCTCTTTGCAGCACCTTTCAAGCTCCATCAGGTTGGATGGGAAGCATTGGTGCACAGCCATTTTAAGATCTCTCCAGAGATGTTCAATCGGATTCAAGTCTGGGCTCTGGCTGGGCCACTCAAGGACATTCACAGAGTTGTCCTGAAGCCACTCCTTTGATATCTTAGCTGTGTGCTTAGGATCATTGTCCTGCTGAAAGATGAACCGTCACCCTAGCCTGAGGTCAAGAGCGCTCTGGAGCAGGTTTTCATCCAGGATGTCTCTGTACATTGCTGCAGTCATCTTTCCCTTTATCTTGACTAGTCTCCCAGTTCCTGCTGCTGAAAAACATCCCCACAGCACGATGCTGCCACCACCATGCTTCACTGTAGGGATGGTATTGCCCTGGTGATGAGCGGTGCCTGGTTTCCTCCAAACGTGACACCTGGCATTCACACCAAAGAGTTCAATCTTTGTCTCATCAGACCAGAGAATTTTGTTTCTCATGGTCTGAGAGTCCTTCAGGTGCCTTTGGGCAAACTCCAGGCGGGCTGCCTTGTGCCTTTTACTAAGGAGTGGCTTCCGTCTGGCCACTCTACCATACCGTCCTGATTGGTGGATTGCTGCAGAGATGGTTGTCCTTCTGGAAGGTTCTCCTCTCTCCACAGAGAACCTCTGGAGCGCTGACAGAGTGACCATCAGGTTCTTGGTCACCTCCCTGACTAAGGCCCTTCTCCCCCGATCGCTCAGTTTAGATGGCCGGCCAGCTCTAGGAAGAGTCCTGGTGGTTTCGAACTTCTTCCACTTACAGATGATGGAGGCCACTGTGCCTTCAAAGCAGCAGAAATTATTCTGTAACCTTCCCCAGATTTGTGCCTCGAGACAATCCTGTCTCGGAGGTCTACAGGCAATTCCTTTGACTTCATGCTTGGTTTGTGCTCCTCAACTGTGGGACCTTATATAGACAGGTGTGTGCCTTTCCAAATCATGTCCAATCAAGTGAATTTACCACAGGTGGACTCCAATTAAGCTGCAGAAACATCTCAAGGGTGATCAGGGGAAACAGGAGGCTCCTGAGCTCAATTTGTAGCTTCATGGCAAAGGCTGTGAATACTTTTGTACATGTGATTTCTCAGTTTTTTTTATTTTTAATAAATTTGCAAAAATCTCAAGTAAACCTTTTTCACGTTGTCATTATGGGGTGTTGTGAGTAGAATTCTGAGGAAAAAATTAATTTAATCCATTTTGGAATAAGGCTGTAATATAACAAAATGTGGAAAAAGTGATGCGCTGTGAATACTTTCCGGATGCACTGTATCTAAGTGCGCACCCAAGGATAACATCCTAGTAATGCCACTTGTCCCAATGGGGCCAGAGTCTGTCCTGGCACAAGTGCACAAGGCATAAGGTAACAGCAGCCTTATTATGTATATATATATATATATATATATATATATATATATATATATATATATATATATATATATATATATATATATATATATATATATATATAGTGACGGATAGCAGCTGGCACCATTATCCATAATGGAAGGACAGGGAGATAACATACAAAGGGCACTGTCTCCCCTGAACTGCTGTTTGGCAGCCCCCTTGGGTCACAATGGCACTTCAGAGTCCCACAGGGCAGTATGGGAATTACTATTTTTTGACACAGCCCTGTTGGGATCCGTGGATGCCACCAGGAGAAGCTGTGGGAGCTGCAGAGCCCTAGCTTGGGCTTCTGCCACAGTGCCCCTCCCTCAGCTAAGCACCATGGGGTGAAGCGTCCTGTCCCATGTTGGCTACCGTTCCCCAGTATGGGGAGTCCAAGTTGTCCGGTGCACGGCTCCATCCTGAAATAAAATGAAAAGAAAAGGACAGGCAGGCGCTGCGCTGACACCACCAGCTGATATCGATCAGCACTCTTCAGGGATTGTGCCTTCATCCGTGTCAGAGACCAAAACACTCATAACATCTTTTCTCCCCTCCTCATATCCATGCCCTTTATAACTCATCTCTCCTTGACCTTCCAATATGTAGGCATATGTATATATATATATATAGTAAATGGAACAGCAGTCTAGGCTGTAAATAACAATAAATTCACAGGAAAAAGATAGAAAATAGGCAGTCATTGCCATGTTGCCATTTGTCACAATAATAAAAATGCTTTTTCAGACAGCTCTGTCTGTTTCATACAATACGAGAGCATACAGGTGCAATTTGCCTCAGAAAGGCGTTTATTTCTGAACCACCAATCCCGCCAGATACTCACCCTCTAACCTCAAACACTTTACGGCAAACAAGAACACGCTGTCGTAAAATGTACATATCGCAAACATAACATTTCCCCCCTCCCCCACCAAATATAGTGACTCCCAGAAAAACATAACATAAGGCTTGAACTTTCAGAAGTAATTGAAACTGTACAGAAGTCTTTTTTTTCTCTTTTTTGTGTGCCTCTTCCAAAACCCCAATGTCATTCTAATGTCTGCTTAACTGTGAAAACCAGTAAGGAAATCTTTGAATCTGGCTGGCCGAGTTCTGACGCGTTCAGGTCTGGAGATGGTTTCAGTCAGAGGCTGCAACACCTCAGGATCCTCAGTCTACGTAGGGACCGATGATCCTGCAGTTCAGTCGAGCCACTCTGCTGTAAAACCTGAAGAGTCACAGCTCGGCACTTGTGGTGCAGGTACCTTGCGGAGGCGGCTTGCATGCCATTGGGAACCATCAGCCAGACAAAATGTGGCAAGTCCTAGTTGGCTTATTACTTTTAAAGAAGAAGATCAAAAAGATTTCAACTTATGTTCTCGATGTGGCCTCCAGAACCTGACCCAATCTGATACAGTTATGTCTGGCATTTTCACCAGGTGTGACCCCTTCAGACGATCCAGTGGAAGCTGAAGTTCACGACCAATCATAAGAGCTGCAGGTGAACTGCCTGTTGTTGAGTGCAGTGTAGCTCTGTAGTGAAGAAGTGCTGAAAGAAATGTGCATCCATCTGCCAAATGTTTTATTTAGACGCTCTACCCCCCCATTGTCCTGAGGGTGGTAGAATGCTGCGCGGTGGTGTCGAATTCCTTTGCTCATCAAAAAGCTTGTAAATTCAACAGAAGTAAATTGTGCACCATTATCTGTTGAAATAGCCACTGGCAACCCCCAGCGAGCAAAAATGGACTCCAAAAACTCAATCACAGCTCTAGTTGTAACTGATCCAACTGAGGCTACTTCTGGCCACTTAGAGTGTAGGTCGTATGCCACAATAAGAAAATGCTGATGATGTGGAACACCATGTTACTCGCCAAAGATGTCTACCTGTATGTGTTCCCAAGACTTACCAGGCCACTGAACTAGCTGCAATGGGGGTGTGGGTGGAAGACCCATTTTACAGCTAACAACTCAAGTAGGGCATTCCTTGACCAAAGCTTCAATATCAGCATCAATCCCTGGCCACCACACAAGGTTGCAACATCGTTGCTTAACACAGACATTACCCAAATGGCCCTCATGTGCCATAGCCAGGACTCGTGCCTGGAGAGACCATGGAACTACTGTGCAGAGACCATGAACAACACAACTTTCATTCCAGCAAGTGAGTTCATCCTTGATACGATGGAATGGTGTCACCTCAGCCGGTACTTGAGTAGGCCACCCCTGCCTGATAAAAGTACGAAGCTGAGTGAGCACAGGGTCTTGCTCTGAGGCCTGCTGCAGCTCCTGGAGTGACACTGTGGCCTCTAGAGGTGTGTGAAGAAGCTGAACAAGTTCAGGCTCAGCAGAATCAGGGCAGGGAGTCATGGCTGGAGGAGTTGAGAACCATGACAGTAGGTCAGCCACCACACTGTGGTGCCCGGGAGTATACTGGAGTTTAAAATTGTACTGCTGGAGATGCTCTGACCAGCGGTGCAGTCTTAGTGGCCTGTGACCAGAACCAGATATAGAAAGCAGTGCAGTGAGAGCCTGGTGTTCAGTTCTGAGAGTAAATGCACGGCCAAACAGATACATGTGCCACTGTTCGCAAGCCCAGATACATGCCAGTGCTTCTCGCTCACTAACTGAGTACAGTATTTCTGTTCACCTGGGCTAAGAGCTCTAGAAGCAAATGCCACAGGTTTCTCAGTCCCCTCCTGAATCTGAGACAGTACAGCCCCAAGAGCAGCTCCAGATGCATCACAAGTGACTAAGGTGGGACTATTGAGGTCAAAGTGTGCCAGCACAGGCGGTGAAACAAGCTGAGCCTTTAGTAAATGAAATGCCTCTGTGTAGGCTGGAGTCTATGCCCAGGGAGCACCTTTCTTCAAAAGTTGACATGAGGAGGCAGTAGTGGAAGAGTATTGCGGCAGAAAACGTAGATTGTATGCAGTCATACCCAAAAATGAAGCAACCTGTGCTACTGATGTGGGCTCTGGAATTCTCTGAATTGCCTCCATGTTAGACTGGAGTGGGGTTAAGCCATCTGCAGATAGTCGGAAACCCACAAATTCAATTGAAGGTGCAGAAAACACACATTTATCACCATTAAGAGTGAGATTATGCCTGGCCAGAGCTGAAAACACTTTTTTGAGACACTTATCATGGGTAGAGGTTGTGGAACCATGTACTGTACAGCTATATCACTATTTGGTATGGGATTTGTAAAAGAAGTGTTAATGATTGTGATCCACCATCTATTGGAATGAGAAATGCATTTATATTGCTAAAATGGCCTCTTTTGGAATGACAAAGAAATAGCAACCAAATGGACACATAGACAGACACACAGACGGTTTACTGTATACTTTTATTAAGGTGGATACTTTTTAAAAATGCTGAAATTAAGTAACATCCTACATGCTTTTCTTGAGGAGTATTTGTGGACTTTTGTTAGGCAAAATCAACTGGAAGTGTGCAGAACATAACATTTCTGAGTCAAGAATACAAAATTTGTACCCTTACTGGCTGCCCATAATTGGATTCTCCCAAAAAACCTTTGCTCTCATTCTTGGTTGTTTTTGAAGTCCTGGTTATGAATATTTTTTGCCCCGTCTTATGACTATAGTTTACAACTCACATTTTTGCATCTAGTTACATGCTCCTTTTTATTTTTTGGCTATGAAACTTTCATTCAGTGTTTTCTGAATATGATTCACATTCTAATCACATTTTGCTTAACAATTAATTTTTTTGCCTCTGACACTTGTCTTGAAATTCTTGATGCGTCAATGTCTTCTGATTTCTGTGTCTCTCAAAGCTGCTACCACCTCATATGTCAGTACATAAATTTTAACAAAGCCCAAAAAAAATTGTCAAAAAAAGGGGTGACACAGACTCTCCCAGTTCATTTGTAACTTTTTTCCCCAAAGCACAGTTAAGGCTTGTAACATTGTAACATGCATCTCTTTTTCTTTCACTGGTCAAACTGACAAGAGTGTGACTTGTGCTCATCTTTTAGGCAGTGGTGGGACCAGAAGAGCTGGGAAGGGAGGTGAAGCTTAGTGCTATTTCAGATTGCCAGATTGGTCAAGGTCTGCTTGACTGCCACTCATAACTCCTCCCTGCTAAGAGCCCTTTGTTCAGATACCCAAACTGACTGACTTTTAACTCATGAATGACCATATTTTTTGTGTCAATGTCAATGGTTTAGCTGGCATGAAATAGGGAGGAGAGAGAGAAAGAGAGCTGAAGGTAATACTGAGAGTGCCTTGCAAGGTAGTTAGCTGGATAAGTGGGACGCCAATCTAATGACTATTGTGGATGCTAGGAGTCACTGTTGTTCCTTAAATCCAACAGACAGACATGCAGGACACAAGGTAAAAGCACCAAGAAGGATTCTTTACTTTTTCTTTTCTTATAACAGTGCACTCCAAGCACCACAGCCACGATAAACAGGTAAGTAATACAATAATTCTTTCTCTCTCTCTATCTCCCCCACACCTCCCAGCAATCTTCATCGACCATCCAACCGACTCTGGCTCGCCTGCTGTGTTCACAGCAGTCCTTTATAATTTGGTCTGACCTGGAAATGCTTCTGTTCTTTGTCCACATGACTTGTCAGCACTTCTGGGTCAGATGGAGAATTCAAGTTTTCTTCATGCTTCTGGATTTCCATCCTCATGACTCACTAGTACTTCTGGGCTATGAGGAAAGTATGACTCCCCAGGTTCTTTCACAGCACCCCCTGGCAACTCCCATGTCACCAAACAGGGCTGAGATACCGAACTTCAAGTCCCGGGATGTCCTGTGTGAATGCAGGGTACCACTGTACTCCAGGGAAGCTGCCATCTAGCATCTTGGGGGAGGCAGTGTCCTAAAAAGGCAGCCTTCCCCATCCTTCCATATCAGGGGCGTCCCGGCCAGGTTGAGCTGCCGGCCGTCTCTTACACTAGATAGAATTACAGGATTTATTTAGATGACCCAGGGAGGCAGCAGGTTCCTGTTTTCCCTTTTGTTTAACTATATTGTCTCTTTGCCCTTTTTAATTGCATGAACCAATTATATTTGGTATTTTGCTTTCATTTGAGCTCAGTGACAGCATGAAAAGATCAATAACGTATAAGAAAGGACACAAACAAGGATGATCCTGGTACTTTTTAAAACACTATTTTGTCCATAGTAGTATTTTTTAAAGTATTCCTATTCACACCAGTACCTATGAGTGATAACTACACCGCCAAACACTTCTTAGTACTCCACATAGGGACTCACTAGCTCCAGTTCAAACAACACAGATGTGTTTCTGGGACACTTGGAGAGTAGTATATCTTGGCTGAAACCACTAATTGACCAACAATGTGTTTACAGAGAGACAGAGAGACCAAAGTTATGCCAGCCCTTTGGTTTCCAGTCCCACCTCATGGACCAATGTGTGCCATCATGGTGCGGGGTGACTCTCCTAATTTAGTGACCGATCCTATTTATCCTCAGCTCAGTTCTCCAGTCCAGCTACCCATCAATGTCAGCCTTTCCTTCAGTTTCAAAGGTTGTGCAAATTTAGTTTGCTAAGTAAGTAAGAAAGGATGTAGTAGGTCATAACATGCTGGCAAGCAAGGATTCACAGATATGATTAGGTCATAAATTACCTTTAAACGTCAGTAAGACATAGTAGTTTTCTCACCAAAATTAAAAACTTAGAGTCACAATGCAGCTTATTGTTTTTAATATAATTCCTGCAGTTCCAAAATTACAATTTTTATCCTAGCAGAACACACAGGGTATGTGTCTTTGCATTCACCATCAGGAGATTCACCATTAATGATCATCTGTATTGACAAAAACATGGATCGGTTCTGGATTCAAACATTTTTTATTTATACAGTAGAACCTCGAGATACAAGTTTAATTTGTTCCAGCACTGAGCTCGTATAGCGAATTTCTCGTATCTAGAATAAACTTCCCCATTGAAAATAATGGAAATCCAGTTAATCCGTTCTGCACCCCCAAAAATATCAACATAAAAATCAATTTTCCTAACAAATAAAACTGATAAATAATATATAAACTATATACAGTAATCCCTCGCTATATCGCCCTTTGACTTTCACGGCTTCACTCTATCGCGGATTTTATATGAAAACATAACTAAATATATAACGCGGATTTTTCGCTGCTTTGCGGGTTCTGCTGACAATGTGTCTTTTTACTTCCTGTACATGCTTCCTCAGTTGGTTTGCCCAGTTGATTTCATACAAGGGACGCTATTGGCGGATGACCGAGAAGCTAACCAATCAGAGCACTCAGTTAAGTTCTCCTGACTGAGAAGCTAACCAATCAGAGCACGCAGTTAATTTCCTGCCTGCTGAATGCAGTGTTAACCAGGAAGTCTTGTCTCGCTCATTCAGCATCAACGTGTTTCGCTGTGTAAAGAGTTGTGCTCTTTAGTGTTTATCTTTGTGCATAGTCAAGCCCTCCGTTATGGCTCCAAAACGATCTGCTACTGCATCAGGGGCCGTGCCCAAACGCAAACGGAAGATGTTAACGATTGTCGAAAAGGTAAACGTTTTAGATTTGTTGAAGGCTACAATTCTTTTTATTTAAAAAGTAGGAAAGGAATATAAGATCTACGGTCGCATTGTCCTTTTAACCAGGGTGCAAAAAGAGTTGTAAGTGGATGTAATAAGGCAGTAGTCTGGATGGAATCTGCTTTAGGGATTTGGATTGAAGACTGCCAGAAGAAGAACAACGGCAGTGCTACACAATCGCCTGAAGTGGCTCCTTTGGAAGAACTGTAACGCTCTCCTTTGTTGTGCAGTAAAATTAAACTCATTGTTATCGGACAAGTCATCATGTCATTGTTGGTGAGTAACCATAATTAATTTTCTACTTACAGTACTTAGTACATGTACATATGTTTAGTGTCACTGTACACACATTTACTGTATACTATTTTTCTTGCATTGTACATATTTATTGCTGGTGGCCTGTCTATCGTAATGGCTGTAACATATGTGATATCGGAGACACTCAATATCTTTAAAATAATATTTAGGTTTTACTGTATATAAACAGTGTGTTTATATACATAATTTCAATGAATCTTACCTAATATCTAAGAGAATACAAAGGGATTATGCTGTATAACTCTGCGGGGAATATTTATAAACTGTGTGGGAGAGTTTATAAGGGCTTAAAATATATAAAAATAATCATACAAACATATGGTTTCTACTTCGCGGATTTTCGTCTATCGCGGGGGGGTCTGGAATGCAACCCCCGCAATCGAGGAGGGATTACTGTATACATTTTCTTCCAAATAAGACCTGTTTCATTTAAACACTTGCTGGGGAATAAACCCCTCACTAGTAATAAATTGTTGGAACTCTGGCCCAAATTTATCAGCAGCAGCTGTATCAGAGCTGGCAGCCTCCCCATGTCGCACAACACTGTGAATACCGGTTCTCTTTTTAAATTTTTCAAACCATCCATGGCTTGCCATAAATGCCTCCTCATCTTCAGCCGACATACCTGGTGTTTTTCGGAGAAGGTCCAAGTAGAGCTTCTTAGCCTTAGTGCAAGTGATAGCTTCCGACACAATCGCCTTTTAACTGCTTCTCGTTAATCCACACCAACAACAGCTTCTCAACATCTTCTAGGAGTTTTGGACGGTGCTTGGAAGTCACGGTAACTCCTTTGGCCACATCAAGTTTCTTAATTTCTTCCTTCCTCTCTTAGAATAGTGCAAATCGTCGATGTCGAACAGCCGTAAGTCTTCGCCAGTTCCGTCACTCTTACACCACGCTCATGTTTATCTATGATTTCTTTCTTAATTTCAACGGCCATGGCTTCCTTTTTTTCTTTGCAGCACTATCTGAGGCAACAATCTTCTTGAGAGGCATCGTGGAATAATTATTTTCACGTTAAATGCAAAAAAAACAATGAAATCACAAGCGCACAAACGTGTAGATCCTCATGCTATGGGAGAACAAGGAACACTGGGTGAGCTGACGGGCGGGCAGCGTCAGCTTGGGTGAATCCCCGAGTCAAGGCGGATCGGGAAACGTGTCACGCATACCCACAGCCTGGCTCGTGGCTCGTTACACGAGCCAATGCTCGTATTTAGATCCGAATTTTTGCACATACTTTCCTCGTATCTGAATTTCTCGTATACAGAGCTGTTCGTATCTCGAGCTTCCACTGTATATTAACATCCAGTGCAGCAAGTGATCTGGATTTTCTCTGGATCTGTAGTTTCCTCAGTGATGTTAGGTTAATTACCCAGTAAAAAATTTGTTTTTTGTCATTTGTGTTTAAATGTGCCCTGTGATTTTGCAGGTATTCCATTCACTGCTAATTCCTAACTTGAATTTGATGCTCTTGATCACCCCAGTAATGTAAAAACTGGATTTAGAATATGGAGAGGTGGATCGATTTTGCATCTCAAGGTGAGCACCATGTTAAAGTATTATATATCTGCAACCGCTTCTCACTTCCAACATACAATATTATTTCTGTTATTTAGAATTGCAATGGCAAAAGAGGTTAAGGGTTATTTCCATGCTGAAAAGGAAAGAAGTGTAGCTTTTCACAAACACAGCATTTTAGCTGTATAACCTTTATTAGGTGTGCAACTGAAAAGGAAAAAGCAGGTAACTTATACAGAATGGGTAGGCGAGAATAACACCAGGGCAGATGAAAGAAGAAAAGGTGAGAGTAGGTAAGAAAAAGCTGCCATTAGAGAAGAGGGATATATAGTTTAAAAAGTTAGGACCTGGAGAAATGTGTGACTCCAGGCTGAGAATGACCTTAGCTTCTTCTGATCTTTTTTGAAAAGGGTCTTTGAAGCCCCATGAAAGAAAACAGTGTGGATGTGATCAAGGGATGTGAAGTGTTCTACAGTAGGCGTTGTAAAATCTTTGATTTTAATGACTCAAATGTGTTCCTTGAAATGGTCAACTGGCTGTCACCTGGCTTCACTTATGTAGGTAGTTGGACACTTCCTACAAGAAAAGCAGTAAATACACATTTTACACTGGCAAGAGGTTGGGAGCATGCACTGACAGCACGTTGCCACACCCACCACATGACAAACTACCTGGATTGGGACCCCAAGTGCCATTGGCAAGAGGCTTGCTATTTAGTATTGAATTTGTCAAAAGGACCAGATAGAATGGTGTTGCTGGTGATATTTCTGCAAGTGGAATAGGGGCTCTTGTTAGATTTGGAAGTACCTGCTGATGAATCTGGCTTTCCTCTGTGAAGTGAAATGTGGATGAGAAGTTTGCATAGGTTAGATGGTTGATGGAAGGTGTCATACACATGCACTGAATGTACCTAATGAAGGTAATTCTATGCCAGGCCAGGGGGGTGGCAGGGTACACTAAACCTTCCTCTGTTATTTCTGCAGACGAAATATAGGAAATTCTGCCTGATTCAGCCTTGACGACATCACTTCCAGTTCCGGCCCCAAGAAAGATGTCACTTCCGGTTACAGCCCCCAATAAAGACGTCACTTCCAGTTCCGACCTAAATGACATCACTTCCTTTAAAGACCTTTTAACTACCCAATTCAGTTTTGGACTCCAACCCACGCAGATCCATGTTATTCACCAAACCCTTTTGCAGCCAGATAAATTATATGGGTGGCTGCCCCAAACCTTTTTTGAGTGTGTCAAGGCTGCTTATTTCACAAAGGAAATCAAAGGAGGGTTAAGAAAAAGCCTCCTATGAAAGAATAAGTATGCAAAATTGGGAAATTTTGGGAAGTAATGACCTGTGGAATGGAGAAGTGCTGAATGGGAGGACCAGCGGATTACAAGTTTTATTATTTAGGTTCCTCTTGTTCACAAGGTCTCTGCTTGTGTGTCCAGTCCCTCGGAGCAATCTAACTGGTCAGTTTGGCTTTGATGATGCAATCGATGGAGGAGGTGTGAGACACACAAGGATGAGTAAAGACATAGGCGGCACGCTGAGAGTCACCTTCAAAGATGGGAATGATAAAAGTGGATAGAAGGTGAGCAGATAGCCTTGAAATGACTGAGTGTAAGAAGCAGGCTTTAAGGGGTCACAATCGACAAAAGGGCCCTGTTCACAATATGAGAAGGGCACACACTATTAAAGAAAAGAAAAACTCCTCCTTCTGAGTGCCACACCAGCTACACTGCATGTACAACTCCATTTAGAATTGTTTACTTATACTGCGATCTGTATACTTATTTATTTTTTAGCATAGACAAGTAAGCCATCCCAAGGTTACATTTTATCATATGATTCGTTTTTTCAATTCAGTCTCTCCTCTTCATTTCACCAATCCACAAGCATTTTACTCTTTGTTTAACTCAAGCAAGCTAACAAAATAAACTGTTTCATCAGTGATACCAGTGGAATAGTCTGACAACACTATTGATCACATTGCCTTAAATGAAACCATAGTGATGAGCAATCCACTGTGTAAACAGTCCAAAGGTCTTAAATTCAATTGCTGTATTTATTGGCAAATTCTTCGTTTAATTATTTCTACAGTCAGTCATTGACTACACATTCAGAGGTGGAAGTGTGGCTTTCTGCTTTAAAATAAGAACATCAATGACAAAATACTCTCATTAATTTGGTTGTTTTTTACTTTTAAGGTCAAGATCATTTTGTCCTAATTTCTGGGACATTTCTTTCAACAGCTTGCAAAGCTGCTGCCTACTGCAGCTCCAATTTTAACCTTGATAATATTATGTGCAAAATATTATATTGGCTCCTTAGACCTCCCTGCTCATGAGACCAAGAACAATACAGCAATGATGACTCACATGGTAACACAGCTGGAGCTGAATGATGCTCAAATGAAAAGAAGTACTTAGTGGCATTAATAACAAAGGAAAAAATAAACCATTCAGCAACTGGGTTTGAATACTCAAGGTTAAAAATAATTTGATCATCATTACATTCTGTTCCAAGCACTGATGAATTGTCACGGCTCACAGCCACTATGTCATGTTGCCTGTTTAATAAATCTTTAAATTAACATACATAGAAAAATGTGTCCTTTGATTTATAGCATAAGGCTTGTGACTACCTGGGAACAACCGTAAAGAGAGTAGAAAGAAAATTGCTGATGTGTGAGATAGTATAGACACTTACGTCTGACTGTATGTGAACATTTGTGATTGGTCTGTTTGTTTTTATAAATGGGTCCTATTTATTTTCATCAGCATTTATATTTTTCTATTCACTCACAGTAATATCTCAAAATGACACATTTAGTTTCAGAATATCATATATATATATATATATATATATATATATATATATATATATATATATATATATATATATATATATATATATATATATATATATATATATAATAAGTTACTGTGGCTGTTTGTTTGTCTGACCAGGATTTTAAATCACATGTAGCTCGCAAACCGTTTGACCTATCAACCTGAAATGTAGTACACATACACTACGTGACATCTACTATCTGCTTTCAGGGTGATGATTGACCTCCAAAGTTATTCCTCTTTTTATTTTTATTTTATTGTAGAATCAACTCTTGGCAGCAGCCAGCAGGGCGGTGCATGCGTACGGGTGCCATTCACATCCCTATCACCTTTGCCGTCACTCCCCCGACCTCTTTGTATCGTAAATCATTCTTGAGGTGTATTTAAGACTAAGTGCCAGCTTAAGTGAAAAATTAAAGAAAACGTACTAAGTAATTGCAACACAAACACTGGCTTAATCAATTTTAAAGCAAAAAGATGCCAACAAAAGAGGAGAAGAAATGGGATACTAGGATGGAGAAAAGAAGAGCTGCTCAGGAAGCAGCAAGAGTATCAACCTCTGAGCAAACGAATGCTAAACGTACAGATAAAGAGTCAAGTGATTTCACTGCATGTTATTGTGCAGTGCGCCATTACTGGTTTCTAATAAGAGAAGGTGATACAGCTTCTTCTATTCAACTCTTTTGTTTGGTCTTTCTTTTAAATGTGCATGTTTTTTTGATACTCATATTGTGATGTTGGAGTAGGAGATACAAGCTGTACCTTAAACCCAACAGAAGATGGCAAATAATGACACCATGTAGTCCATCAAGTTTATTTAGTTATCTAATAGCTTTATTGTTCCAGTATTTCATCCACAGGATTTTCAATACAGTGGATGTCAGGCTTTCCACTTCCACTACATGATGAGGAAATATTTTCAGATACCCAGGGCCCTTTGCATATGAGAAGTTCTTCCTGGCTTCTATTTTAATGCACTGCTCTTAATTTATATTAAGGTCCTTAAGTATGCAATTCACCTTTAAACTGAAAGAATTCTGATAGATGAAGTTCTTCCATCTCTTTTGAAGATCTGGATTAGGCCATTTAACAACCTTCTGTTCTCAATACTAATGGGTTTTTAATTCCCTTTGCCTACTAAACTAGGACAGGCTCTTTAGTCTTTGGAAGCACCTGGTTGCTCTTCTATGCACATTTTTTTTTAATGTTCAGATGCTGTGTTCATATGCTCTCGGACTAATTGAAGCTCCAAGTTGTGATATTTGACCTTCCCACTTCAGTGAGTTCATGTTGGTTTCTTGTCGGACTATTCAGAAAAATGTGAGATTGCTGTTGATTTGTTACTTGGGGGCCGAATGCAGGTAATTAAATATAAATGGCACTTTTTGAGGAAATCAATATAAGTGTATTGAGTATGTATGTATCTTTTCACTTCAAACGCATTTCAACCAAAAAAATGGCATTTCAGGCTTACCAGGTTTTATGTTTTATTTTAAGCATTTGACTAAGGTGAAAGGTCAGCATTGCGTCACAACTTGGATAAATTCAGGCAGGATTGTTTTGCCCAGTATGTCCGAGTTGTAATTCTGAGTTCAATGAGTGTTCATGTGGTATTTCTTATTCAACAACTAGGATTAACTGTCTGTCCAAGAGCATGTGAACGCAGCAAGAGGAGAGCATTTAGGGCGAGTCTGGGACTGAGAGGTATGAACTATAAGGACAGCTTGATCCAGCTGGGCCTTTAATCAAAAGGTGATAATGACTGAAGTTTTTAAATTATGAAGGTAATTAGTATAGTAGCGGTTACTTTAAAGTGAGTTCTTCAAGAAGAACAAGGGTTGGAAATATGATAAGGGCAGATTTCGTACAAACATTAAAGTCTTTCTTTACACAAAAAAAAAATAGACACGTGAAATAAACTACTACATAGTTCACTGGAGTGTAGGACTTTAGGGACTTTCAAATCTCAATTTGATGTAATTTTAGAAAATCTAGGTATTGAGATTCCTTAGCTTATTGAGCTGAATGGCCTGTTCTTGTCACAAATGTTTTAATGTTATAGTGTTTTCATGGATATCCATTGAAGTTATTTTTGTTGAAATTATTTAAATTACTGGTTTCCTTTCATTTTTGTTAATGTTTATTTTGTTTGCATCATCGTGACACCATTTTGAATATTTATATTCATAGGTGCCAGTGTTTGAAACTGTAGTCTGACGAGTACAACTACTGTATATCGTTATTAGTGACAGCATGTTATTAGTGACATCATCACACACACATTCTTTAAGACTGACCACGTGACCTATCAAAGACAGGTGATAATATAATTTAAAATTTTTTTGTATCTCTTGCTAATCATGTACCTTCAGCACCTTTCCTTGGTATTTTCGTATGTCTGAACCTCTCTTGACTGTTGCTCCTTTTCTCGATTGTGCCCCATTAAAGCCTGCTTCTCACAGTCAGTCATTTTGAGGCACCTTGCTCACCTTCTGTCCACTTTTGTCATTTCCATCTTTGAAGGCGACTCTCAGCATGCCTCCTATGCCTTTACTCGTCCTTGTGTGTCTCACACCTCCTCCATCAATTGCATCATCAATGCCAAACTGACCAGTTAGATTGTCCTGAGGGACTGGACACACAAGCAGAGACCTCGATATTCGTAAACACAACATGCAGCATTTGTGCTTTTAGAGTCATATCATAAAACAACTAATACTTCTGAACACTTATTATTCTAGAGAAGAAATTTTAATAATTGTTATATCTTTTGACACAATTTATACTTTCTTTGATTCTGAGTTTAAGTTTTTGTTTTGTCGCATGCACAGTTAGATTTTCTGCTTAACGATATATGTTTATTGACTACAAGGCTCTTTATATTCCAGTCCTTGCAAATCTTTTCCCCCTAGTTTCATTTTTTTAATGATTTAACAAATGTGTCTTCTTGGGTAAAATGACAATAACCTGTGGTCCCATAGCTCAGACATAGCATGACAAATAGCAGTAAAGGTTAGTTGTTTAAGGCAGCAGTCTATAACTGTTCACTTAACAACACCATGTTGGAATATTAGAATACCTGAATTTGTGCAACTAAAAACAGCACCTTCTCTTGCTTCTTGAGTCAAGCCTGAAATTTAAATCAAATACAAGGCAGTTCTTCCTACCAGAATCCTGTAACTGCACGAAAAAAGCTGTGTGAAGGGAGATTACAAAAAAGGAAGATACCAAAGCAGCCACAAGAGAGGTCAGCAGCCCATCCACTGGGACAGAAACTACAATTCTAAGTAGAGACACTTAATTAGAGATCTCCCTGTCACTAACCACCAGCTACCTACCACTAGTTTGATACAGTTATTATTGTCACATGTACAGAGTACAGTGAAACACTTTCTTGCGTGAGCTAATCTACATGTTCTGAGATTTTTCTGGAGAAGAATACAGACATTTCAAGGTAAAATAGTTGTAATACAGCAGACAGTCAGATTCCTCATTAATTCATAATTCAGAGAGTTCAAAAAGGCTTGAGAAAGACATTTTCCAGAAATTAGAAGACAAGGAATCAGGGGATTTCTAGCACAACAATCACATTGATATTATATTGGTAAATATCATATTATTTTTTATTTACTGTATATTTTAACATTACAACTTTTTAGCCATTACAATTTTTGAACCCCCAACTGAATTGGGTCAATTAGGCAGCACACTGATTTTTGTCTTCTACAAGGATTGTCACATGAAAATCACATACAGACAAAACGACCCAATCTTACAGTGTACAGTAGACTATACTTATGTTGTGTTTCCGCAATCAATAATTGGAATTAATAGTATGAAGAACTAAAGCATTTTGCCCATATAGACTTTGTTTCAATTTTTATATCAGGCAAATAATTAAAAGAGCAATAAATTGCAATATTTGGCAAAATAAAATTGCAATACTTGCAGTATTTTGTTCTTTTCCTCCACACACAGGTCCACAGTGTTCTACATACATAACTGTCAAAAGGGAAATAAATTAATTTGAAAGCAGGTGCTTCAGCAAGAGTGTAATCATTGTGATAATTAAGCAATTAACAGTCTGTTACATTTAAGGTCAGGTATAAAAATACTGCATAGACCTAGATGTTCAGTACATGGATTATCATGGATGGGAGTTGTGATTTCAGGGAATTCCAAAGAGTACATCTGGCATGAGCTTCAGTGATGAAGAGTATCTGCTTGAGTTCACGTTGGTTTCAGTCATTCAGCTACGACACTTCATGACAAGGTGCCTGCAGAAATTGCCATTATAGAACTGATGCACACTTTCTATGGGTTTTAAGCCTGGTCCAGGAATAAAAAAGAATTGTGTGTGTGTATCCAGTAAAATAAAGCAAAATAAACTACACAGAAGGAATTCACATTTCTTATACTTGATTTTCAAGCACTGCATTATGCCACAACCTGATCCTACACTTCATTAATGTCTTTGTTATCTTACCCTTCCAGCATCTTAGGTCTAATCATTCTCTAACTGGCTTTACATTTAGGAAGCTGAGATGGGAATGTTTCAGTATTTTGGGATACTTATATTTTAGATTGGAGAAGATAATATGATGATGGGTGGAGCATCTCCAGTGGCAATGGACTTTGGGATTGCCTTGTGACTACATACCTTAGATGTTTATTCCAACGGTAATGGCGACGTACATATTTATGTACACAATTCAGGTGAAATTTTAGTCTAAAAACAATGGTAATTCAAACCATAAGCATAGACTGTAAAATGCCAAATCGTATTTACAAGAATTATAGTGCCCTCCACTCTCTTAAAAATGCTGGTTCTTTAAGGCCATTTTATGGTTCTTTACTGGGTTATATGGTTCCTCATAGAACTATTGCTTGATAAAGCACCATTTCATTCTGGAACAGTTTCTTTGCATATGAGTTGGTTCCTAATATGTACAAAAAAACTGCATTGTAGGCTACCTAGCAAGACATTTAACAGATTAAGAAAACCTTGACTTAGTCTGTGTTATTGTACATATGCAGCAAAAGTCCTTTTAAAATGAGGAGCCACTGGTATTTCTCAGATCTGTTGCCATCTATTGATGATTATTTACTATATGGGGCCTGTTAGGCATCTAAATAAATTAAGGTTCTTTCTGGAATCTTCTTCAGAATAGGTCTTTTGGGAATCAAAAATGGTTCCCCTATTGCATTGGTCTCCAACTTCCAGTCTCGGATGGCCGCAGTGGCTGCAGATTTTCATTCAAACCCTTTTCTTGTTTGGTGATTAGTTTTTGCTGTTAATTAACTCATTTTCCTTTCATTTTAATTTACTTGATTTTTTAAGATTTGTTCCCCAGAATGTCTTTATCGTTCCTCATATTGCTTCATTATTTTGTCCTTAAATGGAACTTAAATAGTAATGAAATGTGAAGTGAATAAGCCATCATAAGACCAACTAAGTCAGGGCCTCAGACTCCAACTAATTTCACTCCAACCAGTTGTTTAATTAGGCTGTGATTCTTGCTGTTGATTAAACTCATTCTTTAATCTCATGCCTAGCCTACAACAGCATATATTTCCAAAATTGTTGATTTTCTCTTTTCTAAGATCACTGTTAAAATGTTTTGGGGACCTGAGCAGATCAACATTCCTGAGACCTTCATCTTTCTTTATTTTTTAGGTATTGTATAATTAACACAATTTGCTGGTCATGTTTTGAATCATTTTGTATCTCATTGTTGTCAGTCAGTCAGTCATTCTCCAACCCGCTATATCCTAACACAGGGTCACGGGGGTCTGCTGGAGCCAATCCTAGCAAGCACAGGGCACAAGGCAGGAACAAATCCCTGGGCAGGGTGCCAGCGCACCGCAGGGCAAACACACGCACACACCCACCTACCCACACACCAAGCACACACTAGGGACAATTTAGGATCGCCAATGCACCTAACCGGCATGTCTTAGGCTGTTAAATAAGGAAAAAGAAACATTCAAGGGGTCTGAGTCTTCAAGAGCAAGTCAAATAAAATTAATTCAAAAGCAGTTAATTAGCAGCAAAAACAGGTCCTAATTAAGAAAAGGGTTAGAATGAAAACCTGCAGCCACTGCAGCCCTCCAGGACTGGAGTCAGGGACCCCTTCCCTATGGCATCACTCTGAAGAACCACTCTGACACCTTTATTTTTAAAATTACATAATGTTTGGGACAAAGACACGTTTTTCCTTGATTTAGCCCTCTGCTCCACAGTTTAAAATTACAAATCTAACAATCAGACATGGTTTAAGTACACATTGCAGACTTTAATTTATGGGTATTTGAATACATTTTGGTCACACCATGCAGAAATTACAACACTTTTTATACAGAGCACCATAATGTTTGGGACAATTGGCATCACAAGTGTTTGTGATTACTCAGGTGTGTTTTATTGCTTTATTAGTGCAAGCATAAGATACCAAGGCCCTTTAGAGTCTGTAGTTGCCATTGTTCAACATGAGGACAAGTGTTGTGTCAATGAAAGTCAAAGAAGCCATTATGAGGCTGAAACACAAGAATAAAACCCATTATAGATTATCAAAATCAACTGTATGGAATATCATTAAGAACAAAAAACAAGATGCTCACTGGTGAGTTCAGAAATTGCAAAGAGACTGGTTAGGGCAAGGAAGACTTCTACTGCTGATGAAGAATCCTCATGATGATAAAGAAATAGCTCCAAACGCCTGTCCCACCCATCAGACACAGTCTTCAGCTGGCAGATGTGTATGTTTCAGAGTCGACTATCCATCCATCCATTTTCTAACCCGCTGAATCCAAATACAGGGTCACGGGGGTCCGCTGGAGCCAATCCCAGCCAACACAGGAACCAATTCTGGGCAGGGCGCCAACCCACCGCAGGACACACACAAACACACCCACACACCAAGCCCAATTTAGAATCGACCTAACCTGCATGTCTTTGGATTGTGGGAGGAAACCGGAGCACCCGGAGGAAACCCACACAGACACGGGGAGAACATGCAAACTCCACGCAGGGAGGACCCGGGAAGCAAACCCGGGTCTCCTAACTGCGAGGCAGCAGCGCTACCACTGCGCCACCGTGCCACCCTCGACTATCCATAGAAGACTAAATGAACAGAAATACAGAAGCTATACTGCAAAATACAAACCACTAGTTCGCCACAAAAACAGAATGGCCAAATTACAGTTTGTGAAAAAGTATTTAAAATAGCCTGCAGAATTCAGTACAAAAGGTCTGTGTAAAGACGAGTCAAAGATGAACCTGTATTAGAGTGATGATAAGAGCACGAAGTGTCAACGAAAACAGAACTGTCCATGATCCAAAGCAGACCACCTCATCTGTCAAACATGGTGGTGGGGGTTTTATGGCTTGGATATGTATGGCTGCCACAGGTACTGGCACACTTGTTTTCATTGATGACGAAACTGCTGATAGGAGTTGCACGATGAATTCTGAAATATATACAGTGATTCCTCCTTGATCGCGGGGATTGCATTCCAGAACCCCCCGCGAAAGGTGAAAATCCGCAAAGTAAAAACCATACGTTTATATTGTTATTTTTATATTGTCACGCTTGGGTCACAGATTTGCACAGAAACACAGGAGGTTGTAGAGACAGGGACTTTAAAACACTGCAAACAAACATTTGTCTCTTTTTCAAAAGTTTAAACTGTGCTCCATGACAAGACAGAGATGACAGTTCCCTCTCACAATTAAAAGAATGCAAACATATCTTCCTCTTCAAAGGAGTGCGCATCAGGAGCAGAGAATGTCAGAGAGAGAGAGAGAGAGAAAAAGCAAACAATCAAAAATCAATAGGTGCTTTTAAGTATTCGAAGCACCGCCCAACAAAGCAGCCGCAATAAAGGGAGCAATGTGAAGGTAGTCTACTGCATTTTTTAGAGGAGCGGCCGTATTCTCTAGGCCAGTGTGCGAACAGTCCCTCTGCTCACACAAATTCTGTCAGGAGCAGTGAATGTCAGAGAGAGAGAGAAAAGCAAACAATCAAAAATCAATAGGTGCCTGTCGGGCTTTTATGTATACGAAGCACCGCGCGGGAAGCATATCGTATATCATTGAGGAGTTTTATTTAATACATAATACCTGCTCTGATTGGGTAGCTTCTCAGCCATCCGCCAATAGCGTCCCTTGTATGAAATCAACTGGGCAAACCAACTGAGGAAGCATGTACCATAAATTAAAAGGCCCATTGTCCACAGAAATCCGTGAACCAGCAAAAAATCTGTGATATATATTTAGGCATGCTTACATATAAAATCTGCAATGGAGTGAAGCCGTGAAAGTCAAAGTGTGATATAGCGAAGGATCACTGTAGAAACATCTTTTCTGCTCAATTTCCAGTAAATGCACCCAAACTCATTGGACAGCACTTCTTCATACAACAAGAAAATGATCCCAAACATACTACTAAGGCAACACAGGATTTTTTTAAAGCTAAAAAATGGAAAAATCTTGAATGGCCAAACCAGTCACAGGATTTAAATCCAACTGAACATGGCTTCCATATGCTGAAGAGAAAACTTAAGGGGACAAGCCCACAAAACAAGCAGGAGCTGAAGATGGCTACATTAGAGGCATGGCAGAACATCACTAGAGAAGATACTCAGCACCTGGTGATGTCTATGAATCGCAGACCTCTATCAGTCACTGCATGCAAGGAATATGCAACAAAGTACTACAGTAAATATGACTGCTTTAATAAACCTGCTATTGCTACTGTATGTCCCAAAGTGTTATAATTTCTACATGATGCGACTCATATGTATGCAAAAAACACTTTAATGACAGTCGTCATTGCGCAAGTTAATCAAGTTTGAATTGTTTGATTTGTAATTTTAAACTGTGATGCAGAGAGGGAAATCAAGGAAAATTGTGTCTTTATCTCAAACATTATGGCAGGCACTGTAGATGGCTTTCTACTGCCCCTCAAGTCATTTTCTTCTTTTACTTTTTCTTGTCTTTCTCCAATAGCTAAAAACAAAACAGTCTACCTGTCTTAATTGTTCCTATATTTCAGAGTATTTTTTCTCATTGCATGTGTGTCATGTACCTCTCAGGTCAGATTGGGGAGCATACATTGGTACAGCGCATTGCCGCACCCACCACACAACAAAAACAGCTCAGGATCCTGGTTGGCAACCCCCGAGACAGACACGCAGTCCAGTCCCACCCTCGAGAAATGACTCCATATCTGCCGCAGCCAGGTGTTACCCCTACCTTTTAAATATTATGCAATAATTTTTTCACAGGCCCTGTGCATTAGGAATAAAAATAGGTCTGTCACAGTCAGTTATCCATTCTGGCCAATTTCCATCTGTTGCTGTGCTTCATCTGAACGTTGACGATCCCAACAGCCTAACAAAAGAAAAACATTTGAATTTCAGCTCCATCAATTCAGAGGGAACTGAGGAAAGTTACTGAGGAAAGTTAACATAAAAAAGCATTTGAATAAATGTTCCTGTTACAAATATGAATTACATTGAATATGCACCATTTAAAATTTTGTTTGATAAGTGTACTGGCAATTATTATTGATCTTGTTTTGGATTGTGAAAAAGCATGCACACGTTTTATTTATTACACAATACCAAAATGCCAACAGTCTCAGTGTCTTTCTCTTTCTCTCTCTATGACCTCCACTCCCCTCCTCACAAGCTTCGTCTCCTTCCTCCCAACTCTGGCTCAGGTTCTGGAGGGAGGCGGCCCCTTTTATATTGCTCCAGGTGCTCAGTCTGACGTCACTTCCTGGTGTGGCGGAAGTATCAGGAGAGCACCTGGAAGCACTCCGGGTGTACCTGGGATTTCTTCCGGCAGCACTTCCTGGTGTGGCGGAAGTGCTGCCCTCCAGGGTTCCAACCACATCTGGGTGCCCTCTGGCGGTGAATTCGTCTCTGTACAGGGTTGAGCTTCACAGCTCTGTGACCCCCCATGCATTCCAGGCCGCACTTCTGCGCTCCAGGGAAAATATTGTCCCATTTCCGGCCCCCTGCTTCTTCGGGCATCCTGGCGGGGCAACGTCCCTGGGTGTCTATGGCAGGATGTTTCCTTTGAATAATATACTGGTGGGCAGTAAAATTAATTAAATACGCTATTTGGACTTCAGACTTGCGTTTTCACACTAAGACCCAAACAGAAAGGAGACAGATGCTCTTACCCAACACATTTATAGAATGAAAGAGCATTTAAAACAAATATTTACAAAAACCCTTGGTCAATTATATTATTTTTTTGTGGTTCTTTTTAATACAATCTTGCATGCCATTTCAGCACTCATTAAAACTTTCAAATTGTTAATTGCAAAAACCTCAATTTTTATGAAAGCTTTTTCATTCTTCCTTTCAACAGCTGATAATAAATATACAGTATATAGAGCCCTCTTTTGAGGAAGAAGACATTCCCAAAAATGATCTTAGAACACTAAACAAAGCCAGCCAATTTATATTTTATTTGTTGCACTCTTTACGACAGGTTTAAAAGTGCTGTACAAGTATTAAAAAAAAGTCCAGAACAAATTAGAATCAGAGTGCTCTAAACACCAGGAGAGGTAAAGCATGTCTCTATCTATAATGGAAAGTCAAGGTCAGACGCTGTAGATCTACCAAAATGACAAAAGTGATTTTTTTTAAAGATTGCTGAATTGAGTGAGCCAAAGATCAGGCTGCTGTTGAGAATGAAAAAAAAATATAATGGATCTGCAGCAAGCAAAGTCATGTTGTTATCAGTATTTCTTTTCTATCTTACATAAACTGTACTATGGTAATAAAATGTGACTGGCTACATTTAGGACTTCAACAATAAAAGATGAAAAATGACTTGTTTTTCCACATAATCAGCTTTACGTTAATTCATTTTGATCACCACATGATAGCAGTCTCTTTCCTGCATCTAGTTTAAAAATAGAAACGACTGTCTAGCTGAGACATCAGCAAGTGCATTGAGGCAAAGGAGTCGATTCACATAATGATAGCACAGGACAGAGCTGATTTGAATACTAATTTGCCTTTGTCCAAAGGATTCAGTACACTGTTGCCAAGAATGCTGGAGCGTTATTTTTAGAAGTCATAGCTTTTAACTGTTTGAAAGAATAGTAAGGCAGCATATGTATGATATATTGCATATGAGTAATGTCAGAAGATAATAATGGTGCCTTCCATACAGTACATCATATTTAGGCTTTATGCAACCTTTGTCATAGTTTTAGGCACGTTTCTGTTGTAGGCAATGCAACTATGCAATGGCTGCCATCTAATAGGATCAGGACCCCATAACAGTCCTGATTTGTGTAGGAGCAAGTGGCAGGGCAGGAGCCAGTCTGTCATCACACATAGAAAATCATGTCATTGCAACTAAGAAGCTGTCCCATCCGTAGAGCTGAGGGAATTTGTGTTCTGTGGTTCACAGACGAATAGCATCTTTGTAACCTGAGGATCCCAGGTTTGTGACTAGAGGGCAGCACACAAAAATGGCTTTCTGGACTGAAACAAGTGGTTCTGTGAACTGCAATCACTCTGTGAGAGGGCAAATGCAACAGTTCAGACTTGTGTAGGTGCAGGGAATGAAGTTGTGTGGATGCCAGCATAGTGTCACACACAGAAGCACACAATTGTAGCTTAGACACTGACCCATCTACGGGAGTTCTTTCTTTATGTCTTATGAGATGCATCTTTGTAACACAAAGGCTCCACGGGTCAAGAATCTGGAAGGTAGTGCTTAGCTCATGAAGGCCCACTTATTTTTGTGTGGAGTTTGCACTTTTTCTAAGTTTTCCTAACGCATTTCAAAAAGGTGGAAATCATGTTAAATATCGACTGTCAATTAGTCTGTGGTTAATACATGCGTGCGCTTCAGTGTTTACAGTAATGATTTTTCCAAGGCTATTTTTACACTGAACAAGATGACCATAAAACAATTTGATCATTTGACACTGTTACAATTTTGCCATGAACAGAAAGTAGGAGGGAAAACGTTTCCTCACATCCTAAAAGGTCTTGATTTGCGTATCATATCTGGTTCAATGACATCAACGTGATGCTCAGTTTCTTTATATGTATTATGGAGTAGCACTGAATCTTCTAGAACTTTTTATCATTGGTAGATGATATTGGCTAATGAATTGGCTCAGAATCTTATTACATGTTAAGAGTGGTGTTCCACAGGGGTCAGTGCCAGCGCTAGGACCGCTGCTATTTTTAATATATATAAATGATTTAGATTGGAATATAAGTAACAAACTGGTTAAGTTTGCAAATGATGCCAAGATATGTGGATTGGCAGATAATTTGGAATGTGTTAAATCATTGCAGAAGGACTTGGACAGCATACGGACTTGGGCAGATTTGTGGCAGATGAAATTTAATGTCAGTAAATGTAAAGTATTACACATAGGAAGTAAAAATGTTTGGTTTGAATACACAATGGGCGGTTGGAAAATCGAGAGTACACCTTATGAGAAGGATTTAGGAGTCATAGTGGACTCTAAGCTATTGACTTCCAGACAGTGTTCAGAAGCCATTAAGAAGGCTAACAGAATGTTAGGTTATATAGCACGGTGTGTGGAGTACAAGTCCAAGGAGGTTATGCTCAACCTTTATAATGCACTGGTGAGGCCTCATCTTGAGTACTGAGTGCAGTTTTGGTCTCCAGGCTACAAAAAGGAAACAGCAGCGCTAGAAAATGGCCAGAGAAGAGCAACTAGGCTGATTCCAGGGCTACAGGAGGTGAATAAAATCTGAGCCTTTTCAGTTGAGGAAAAATAATATTAAGAGGTGAGATGATTGAAGTATTTAAAATTATGAAAGGAATTAGTACAGTGGATCAAGACTGTTTTAAAATGAGTTCATCAAGAACACAGGGACACAGTTGGAAACTTGTTAAGGGTAAATTTCGCACAAACATTAGGAATTTTTTCTTCACACAAAGAACCATAGACACTTGGAATAAGTTAATAAGTAGTGTGGTAGACAGTAAGACTTTAGGGACTTTCAAAATTTGACTTAATTTTTTTTTAGAAGAATTAAGTGGATAAAACTGGCAAGCTATGTTGGGCTGAATGGCCTGATCTCGTCTAGATTGTTCTAATGTTCTAACATTGAGTTACTTTATCAGATTTATGTACTGTAGAATTCCCATATGGTGTTGGGTGGTCCTTTGACCTTGGAATTCCTCCAGGTTTATTTACTGCAGAATTCTTGTCATTTTTTATCTTTTCAATGGTCATTATCCTATGTTAAAAAACTGGCATTGACTTTTACCATTTTAACTGTTAGAGACCTATAAACCAAGGATTCATGTATTTTAATCTTTCATTTACTACATGCAATGACAGGTCAAGCAAAATGACACCTTTTATTGGCTAACTAAAAAGTTTACAATAGTCAAGTTTCAAGGCAGCTCAGGACCCCTCTTTAGGCAAGATGATCATGGCCTAACTACACAATGAAGACAAAAGAACATTCCCAATACCTCTGTGAAAATTTGTTTGAAAGCACAATTCAGGGGAGAGAGACAAGGAAATATTCAAGCCACTGAATATTTCCTGTAATCCGGTTAAATCAATCATTACAAAATAGGAAGAGCATGGCAAAGCTGTAAACCTTCCTAGGGCAGGCCCTCTGCAAAAACTGATTGATCGTGCAAGAAGACTTGTAGCAGTGCTACATGAATAATGTCGTGATAAATGTATTTTGTGCCGAATCCCGTCTTTCGTAGCATTGTCCTGTTTACATGGTCTGTGTTTCTATGTAAATATGCTCCCCTGGAAACAAAGGGGGGAGGATAACACTGTGGAACCATGGTCCCTTGTGATAATTTGTCCTGTCAATCCCATCACTTGTGTCCGGGTCATTCACTATTTAAACAGGAGGACAAAAAAAAAAAAAAAAAGACTGCTAAATACTATACCACCAATTCATTACAGTGCCAGGAGAAAGCAGCAATCCAGATCATTTACATTTTTTTCTACTTGCCACTTTCAATGCCTGACAACTTCACCTTTAAAACTCCAGGTTTTCTGGACTACTGTTTCTTATTGTTTGGGGAGAAGAACAAGACATAATTTTCATCCGTATATAATTGCTCTAGGACAATTTTTCCAGCTGAACCAGGTTCACAAACATTTTTCATTTTCCATTTAATCTTCTGGACTTATATGTGTTTGTGTTTTCTGTGTGTCTCATGGATTTCATGTTCAATGTGTGGTCAAGGCGGGGTTTGTGTTGTATATTAACTTGTTCTGCACCTTTTTATTGTTACATTCTACTGGTCACGTTTGGAGTTGAGTGCTATGTCAGGGAAGGTTGGGGTTTGAAATATATATTGTGTGGAGTTTGTTCATTTCTTTTTTATTAATATATACTCACTTTATTATTTTACATATTATTTGTCTGTTGGCTTACCTTTGTTCGTCAATTGGGGAAGTTTATTTGGAAGAAGTACGGCTTGTCGGGTCTAACATTCTCAGCTTGCCAGGCCACGGGTCTTGGTGGTGTAGCTCCCAGTTAGGGAGAGTGAGTTGGCCATTACAGACTAATGAGGAAGGCTACCAAGAGACTTATGAGAACTCTGAGTGAGTTACAAGCTACAGTGAATGAGATTGGAGAGATTGTGCATACAACATCTATTGCCTTGTTCTTTACCAGTTGCAGCTTAAAGAGAAAGCCACTGTCAACAAAAAAGTACACGTTACATATCAGCTGGAGTTTGACAGAAGGAACACGGGAGGCTCTGAAGTCAGCTGGAATAGAGTTCTGTGGTATGATAAGACCAAAGTTGATGTTCTTGCCCATCATACTAAACACCATGCTTTCATAAGCCAAAAAGTATACATTATCACAACTATGCCACCAAACCCCCATGCAGCATGGTGGTAGCAGGAATTGCAGTGTCCAGGGGCCTCATGCATAATACCATGTGTAGAATTCACACTAAAACATGGCGTATGGACAAAAGCTGAAATGTTCGTATGCACAAAAAAATCCAGATGTATAAATCTGTGTGAACACCAGCTTCCACGTTCTTCTGCTCCATAAATCCCGGTCAGCGTCAAAAGCAACACATGTGCATGCACCTGCTGCCACTCCCTAACTCCTCCCAGAATTACGCCTCTTTCAATATGCAAATCAAAATAAATAGCCAATGGCAAAAGCTCGGGGGAAAATAGAAGAATCTTAGCGAATACCAAGTGGAGGCCAAGGAAAAACGTACTATTTGTTGGTTTAAACAGTGGTATAAACAACAAAAGGAAGTTGATTGAGTGACATAGAGTGTTGGAGAAACTCGAAAGCTCAAGTTCACAAAGTCGCACAGTGCTCGAAATAAAAAAGAAGTCACATATCAAAGTCACCGTGAAAAGGTGAGTCATTGCCCACCGTCTGAGTGTCATATGAAAGCTTATTAGGGTACAGAGAAAAAAAAAAAATAGGCACACAGTGGGAAAAAAAGCTGGAAATGTCAACTTTAATCTTGAAATTTCCACTTTAATCAAGTAGTTCATTTTGTCATTAAAGCAGAACATCATAAACTTAATCTTAAAATCATTTAATTGATTAGTTTCTCAAATCCCATCATAACTAAAGTAGCACGTTAAATGCTTTGTTTTGTATATGTTCATCTATGTTCTCTATGTGTGTGAATCACTACATGCTTCTTAAATAGGCTTTCTCTTCCTCTGACAGGACACAGAATCCATTACATTCGTGATATTACAGCTCTCTGAATAATTACAATACTGAGATGTATACTTGATATCATTTTCATGATAATAGAAATTAAAGCATGTTATTAAACATGGGAACATGGTGGCGCAGTGATAGTGACGAGCTGGTGCCCCATCCAGGGATTGTTCCTGCCTCCCGCAAGATGCCTGCTGCACCATGCATGACCTTCGATGAAATAATTTATTGCAGCAGTACTGTCTCTTTCAAATGTATGAACTCAAAATTCCTGTCCTTCCTTTTCTTCCTCCAAGTACCCAATAGCCACACAATCAGCTCAGTAATAGACGTTAAGCCATCTGTAAGCTTATAACTCCGATTCTTCAAAACTTTTAAGGAACATTGAAATATCTTCGTAGTACATATTTAATTATTCTATCCATCCTGTGTCTCGCCAGCCCCAGAAAGAATACAGCACGAGGCAGGAACAACGGGGTGCCAGCTCCTTGCTAGCGCTGCGACACCGTGTCCTCACATATTTAGTTATTAAAAATATAGATTATTTAAATGATGTTAACATTTTATCTGTATAATGTAATAAACATATTTTCATGTGTAAATACACTTTTTATAAAGTGGCTCAGGTTGTGCAATATTATAACTGTATCGCAAGTTTACAGTGAGGTAATTGTACTTATAAGTACAAACAGTTCTACAAGAAGCACTTGATGAACTGATTGATTGTGTTTATAGTTTTTGGGATGAAACTGTTTCTGAACCGCGAGGTTCGTACAAGAAAGGCTCTGAAGCGTTTGCCATATGAGAGCAGTTCAATAGACAGCATGGCTGAGGCAGAGTGTGCTTGATGCTGTATAACGATAATTCTCTTTCTGATCAAGCTGCTGTAGAGCTGTGATTCCACACTCAGATTCAGTGATATAAATACTCCGAGTGGTGCAGTGAGAGTAATATGGAAAAAGATTAACTGCTGTAGCAAGCCCTAAAGGGAGCAGCTGAAAGAAGAAGGTGCAGTGGGAGTACCAACACCAAAGCAGCTATCGTATTTGGAATAGTTTTGCTATTGCGTGGACCATTATATTGTTACAGGTTAATTACAATCAGATGCCTTAAACTAATAAACAATATGAAGTTAATTTCAGTGTACATGATAAAGCCGCATCAGGGATGTGGATCTAAAAGAGAAAGGGAAACCACACTTGAACAAAAGCAGTGCTTTGATGCTGAGTGCCGCCAGTTTGCAACACCAAGCAGAGAACTTGTGTTCGCCAAGGACTGAGCTACCGTGAAAATGTGTGCGACTTTACGCCAACTTTAGGTTTTATACATCGCGATTTGAGCATATAAACAGGAGTACGCAACATTTTTGTGAGTACACATTGTTTATACATGAGGCCCCAGGTGTGCAAAGCTGAAAGAGACCTGTGAACACAGATTGAACATTGTAAGTGCTGCCAAAGGTGCATCTGCTAAATATTGACTTGATTGCGATCAATTATTTCACGTTTTATACCTTAACCAGTAATTTCTGTTGACCAGTGTCAAAAAAACTAAATCCACTGTGATTCAATATTGTAAAACAAATAAAATGTAAACACTTTCAATGGGGTGAATATTTGTTTTAGGCACTGTATGCCTGCTTGTCCAGGACTGACTCCTGCCTAGCAGCCAATATATCCAAGATAGGCTTCTCACAACCTTTCAATGGAAACAAATGAGGTTCAGGAGATGAAAAGTGAGAGAAATTATGTTTACAATAAACATCAAGAGCTTCTGTTCCACAACATTGAAGCCATACTCTAACCACCACTAAACGCTATGAGCTATATGTACTGTATACCGCACGCACGAATGCCATGCCTTATTAGTAATAATCAAATCATTATACTGTCTGGAGGAATGCTACTTCTTATTAGTTTAAGGTAGTAATCAAATCATTTGTCTATCTCAAATGGACAAATTATTCTTCTATTTTCTTAATCATGTAGTGAGACACAAACATATATACCAGATGATGCAGAGTAGATGAAATGGATGAAACATGGATGGTAATATAAGCCACACTCAGGTACAAATCCACTTTTGTAAACTTCAGATTCCCCAGTCCACCTAACAACGTAAACCTTGTAAGTAGGCTGGATTCTCAAAGGAACTGACACAAAGATGGGAAAATCATGTCAAACATATACAGAAGGTATAGCACTGGGAATCAAACTGGACTACAGTGTCACCTAAAGAGTGCTGCTATATTGTATGTATTTCTGTATTAATGGCCTGCATCTCTCTAATCAGAAGTGTGAAAGGGTTGTTTCTGTTTTGAAGTGTGTCTCCATCTGAGCCATACTCATTATTGACCTCGTCTCCTAGTTGAACCTATGCTGTCTCTTAACCTGCTCGTGTAATTACAGCTCCCTGATCCCCTTTTGAAAATGTGTGTCTATAGCAGGTCTAAAATTTAATTATAGCAAATGGATTGTGTAGTTTGAAGGAAAAATTATGCATGCTGTCAAAAGTCAGTGTAATGAGCAGCACGACACCAAAGGCAAAGTGCACAGCAGACAAGGTTCACTGTATAAAAACTAGTAATATTGCTTCAGCTGTCATCTGGAGGGAAAACTGCAGGCACGAGTCCCAGTTATTGTGACCAAGTATCAAGCATTACCTGATGTGTGTCACAGGGCCATTTTAACTAATGCAAAGAAGTTGTCATTGCCAGTTCAACAGAGCATAAAACTTTCTATTGCAATCAGAGTGCTCTTCCAGAAAAGACAGACATGACAGTGAGATGTGTTTCTAGCTGAAAGTAAATTGCACTTTTAATAACAAGATAAAATATACACACTTTAATAATATATTCCAATTTTATAGTTTAATTCCTTTTTATAATCAATATTTTGTAATTTATACATAACTATCCAAGTAAGGTCCTAGAAACTATTGAAATCGTCAGAAAAAAATTGAAATGTAGAGCTATCAGGTAATTGAAAGAAACAACTGTGGGCATCTCACTCCTAGGAGGATTCATTTTGCTGATGTGCTTGCATCGCTTGTGCATTAGCTGCAGGAAGTAAGAGGGATACCGTTTTGCAGATGTGCTCACCACTCTTCTGTAATAGCGGATAAGTGAGTGACTCTCTCTTCGGATATTTTGTTTTGCCAAAGTGCTTGCATATCCTCAGAGGTAACGCCCTTAGCCCGACTCCATCTCTCACTTCCGGGCCAGACGGACACACACACTTCCATATATAGACATTTATATATAAGATTAGCTGTGTAAGCCTGTGTCGTAAAAAGCACGGGGTCCTAGAAAATATTGAAATCGTCAATAAAAAACATTGAAATGTAGAGATGTCAGGTAATTGAAAGGAACTACTCTGGGCATCTCTCTCCTAGGTTTTGTTGTGCTGACGTGTTCACCTCCCTTGTATATTAGCGGCAGGAGGAAAAGTAAAAGGGATACCATTTTGCCAATGTGCTCGTCTCGCTGGCGTAAGAGTTTCTCTCTTTCCTCTGCAGTTTTACTTTGGCAACAGAATCGCTTTCTTCTTCTGACTTGTTAACTTGGGGCCGACTTCCTAGCTTCATGCTGTAGTAGCCTCGCACTTCCGGGCTAGACAAACAGACACACATACTTTCACGCGTAGACGTTTAGTTTTCTGCTTCCTTGTAGGTGGAGCCCTTTTCCTGAGTTCACCTGTCACTTCCAGGCCGGACAGACACACATACTTCCACGCGTAGACATTTACAGTGGAACCTCGGTTCATGAACGTCCTGGTACACGTACAACTCGGTTTACGACCAAAAAGTTCACCAAACCTTTGCCTCGGTTCACAACCACACACTCGGTATACGAACAAGCCAGTTTCCCTTTCGGTTTGTACATGTTCATTCTCTCCCTGTGCATTTCCTGTGCAGCGAGCAAGAGAAAGAGAGAGAGAGAGAGAGCGTGACACACACACACACACAGGCAGCACGAGAGAGGCACGCACACACAGGCAGCGCAGAGAGGCCCGCACTCACACACAGGCAGTGCAAGAGAGACGCACACACACACACACACACACACAGAGGCAGCGCCAGACAGAGCAGCACGCAAGAGATTGCGACACACACACACACACACACACAGGCAGCCCGAGATCCAGACACACAGGCAGTGTGAGAGAGAGCTGGACGCATTAAGGTAGGAAGGCAGTTAAAGAATACACTGGGCTTGATTTTGTTTTCACTTCTGTTTCCAGCGATCTGTTCGTAGCGTGCATTGTTGCAATGTTATTTTTCTTGGTGGTTTATTAAATTATGGAATTTTTCAAATGTTCATTTTTTTCCCTGTGCTTAAAACTCATTTAAAAAGTTGCTTTTAGCCGGCGGTTGTTAGCGCTATAGCGCAAACTATTGCAGTGTTAGTTTTCTCTGTTGTTCAAGATTTTTTCTTAGTGTTATTCAATGTTTTTACATTTAGTTTACTATTATGCTGTGCATTCTATGGTTTAATTAACTATATTTGTGCTTAAAAACTTAAAATATATATATATTTACATACAGTTTGTATGGTCTGGAATGGATTAATTGTATTTACATACAGTCCTATGGGGGAATTTGCTTCGGTTCACGACCAAATCGGTTTACGACCAGAGTTTTGGAACGAATTATGGTCGTGAACCGAGGTCCTACTGTGTATATATAAGATGGTCAGTGCAATTCATGCTGTATGCGATGGATCCATTTACCTTTAAGATATAGGTATTTAATACATTTTCATCAAGTTGAACCTATATTTTGATTATCTGTGGTACACCTTTTTGCTTTTTATGATGGACTACAGTTGTGGACTCAGCTCACAAGTACAGGTGACAGTGTATTTAGACACCCAGCTCTCTGCTGCCATTTTGGAGAAGCTAAGACAGCCATTCAAACCATTGATGGTAAAGGACATTGTACACTTTTCTGAAAGAAATGTTCCCATGGCTGTAAATGTTAAAGATGTGGCAGAGCATTCTGTCCTTTCTTTCAGTTTTTGGTAGGAACGTTTCAAAGACTACAATGAGAGATTTGATTTCCAGTCAACTCCCACACCACACAGCTCACTCACAGCAACGCTGCTTAACCATACCTTGGCTCCCCTCAACAGGCCTTTGAGATTGCAAATGATAGTTGTCTTGTTCAACCAAGAAAATACTCATGATTGCCATGGACTGATAAATGAAGCAGTTGACAATAGGTTCCAGTTTGAGAGATCTGCAGTCAAATGTGTTTATATCAAACAAGCACAGCAATATTTTAACCACAACCTTACTATTTACTGGTGTAATTTTTAGATCAAAGTTATACTGACACAGGTGGTTGACCCACCAATAAAAGCCAAAAAAAACCATATCAAATATTTACTCTGTATATTATAAGATAACATTTTAAAATAAGTACAGTAATCCCTCGCTATATCGCGCTTCGACTTTCGCAGCTTCACTCTATCGCGGATTTTAAATGTAAGCACATCTAAATATATATCACGGCTTTTTGCTGGTTCACGCTTTCTGGACAATGGGTCTTTTAATTTAGGTTACATGCTTCCTCAGTTTGATTGCCCAGTTGATTTCATACAAGGGACGCTATTGGCGGATGGCTTAGAAGCTACCCAATTACATATTAACTAAAACTCCTCAATGCTAAAAGATATGCTTCCCGCGTGGCGCTTGTTTTGTTTGCTTCTCTCTGTCTCTCTCACTCTCTCTACCTGACGGAGGGGGTGTGAGCAGAGGGGGCTGTTTACACAGTGGCTGTTTGCCTAGAAGATAGAACGCTCCTCTACAAAAAGCCGCTTTATCGCGGTGCTTCTGTATACTTAAAAGTACGTATTGATTTTTTGATTGTTTGCTTTTCTTAGCGCTCTCTCTGACATTATCTGCTCTTCACGGTGCTCCTTTGAAGATAAGATATGTTTGCATTCTTTTAATTGTGAGAAAGAACTGCCATCTCTGTCTTGTAATGAAGCACAGTTTAAACGTTTGACTAAAGGGTGTTATTTCATGTCTAGAGGGCTCTAATAATGTTAACAGTGTGGGAGAGTTTATAAGGGCTTAAAATATATAAAAATAACCATACAAACATATGGTTTCTACTTCGCGGAAATTCATTTATCGCGGCAGAGTCTGGAACGGATTAACCGCGATAAACGAGGGTTGACTGTATCACATTCTAGTAAACTAGGGTACAAATGCAAAGGTGCCTTTTTCAGCAACAGCTGATGTAGGGGCACTGTGGTAAGAGGGACACATAAGGCACATTCGGCCCACAGGAGCCAATGAGTTCCTGTAAGATGAAGGCCCTGAGCCACTTGTGGAACTGCAACCTTTATGCCAAATATAAGACATACAAAGAAGAGTGATGCAGTGTGAAGTATGGCATGATCAGGAGTTTACAACGTATTGCTTCAAAGTGATCATGATTTCATGGGAGGGATTATTGCTTCGATGCAGTGCATGGCACTGTGCACCAAGGAAACAGCTATGAAGAGTGATGCCGTGTGAAGTACAGAGCACCATCTTCATTGATACGTAACCAAAGTCCAATCGACTAACAGACATGTAAGATGGCACCAGTGTTTGTGGCCAACCAGTCAGCACAAATCATCATTTATGCTCACCCACGATAGTTCCTGGTTGAATGAAAAGTACATACCCTGGCATGGAAGATAAAAAAGTACAAAGGGGCTACAAATGGACTTCCTGTGGTTGGAATACTACAAATGTTCCTGAGTTTTTAAAAAGTCCCTGGTTCCTGAAAAAGTTCTTTCAGTGGGAAAGCCTATAGTAATATTTAAGAATGAGGCCTTCTCCCACAACTTTGAAGGTTCAGGAGGTTAGTTTGAGAAACCTTCCTCTGCCCGAGACAACATGATTTTGATATCTGCTGCTGGTCTCTTGGACGACAGGCAACTATTGAAATAATAAATGAACCGTAGGGAGAGTGACCAACACTACTTCCTACTAGTCACTACAAGCAAGCACAGAACATACCAACAGAGATGAATATGAACAAGGTAATAATAATGTTATTATAGTAAAAGTTACTATACACATACACACAAAAAATTATCGGATTCTTTCACACCCCTCCGCTGCAGCACACTCTCCTTCTCTTCTTCCCGATCCCCCAACAAATTAACAAATAATACCCCAAATAAACAAAGTAAATCTCTTGAAGTTCATGCTAGCGAGGGATTTGCTGAGATATACTTTAGATCAGCTGAAATAATACTTACAGGCATTAATCTTCTTCCCCCTATACAGACAAACCCAGGTTCATCAAATGGTATCCTGCAGGTGGTATAATTCCTTGATGGTCAACCCTTTCTCCTCCTTTTTTTTTCTTTTCTGCCCCCCCTTATTTATGGCTTTCATTTGTCCTCCGAGTCAGATGGTCCCTCCAAAGCAGTTCATAGCTTGAAAAGCCCTTGCAACTGAATTTATGTTGTTACACACGTGCACTTAGGAAACAGTCAACAAGTCTAAATGTGAGTTAAACATCGCAAGACAAGGGGCTGATTTGTGATATTAACGCTTCTCTCTCTCTCTCGTCAGACAAAAAGAAGAAAAATAACACGTACCATACTTCCTGGTTCCAAGATGGCCACCCAGACGTCATTTCTGGCACCCACCAATGACGTAACTTCCGACTCCATCCGATGACAAGACTTCCAGCTTCATCCGATGACATTGCTTCCTCCATTACATCACTTCCGGTCCCTCTTTGATAACATTGTATCCGTTCAACAGTTTTGACATCACCTCCTGCCAACTCATTTGCGTCATCCATTTTGTCCATGTATAAAACGGCAAATTTTCAGTTACCTAAGGTCAATTACTGTAAATTCTTTTTGATCACTATTCAAGTCTTTTCGTTTTTTCTTTTGTCTAATGGACATTATATGGGGACGGTCCCCAACTCTTTTTCTTTTGTGGAAGTGCTTTCTTTGTAAACATATTACAGTGTATTATTATAAAACAAGAAAAGGTACAAACAGACACTGATGGCAAATACATCTGACAACCGCTGTAAGTGAATGATGTCCACATTTGATTCAAGTGGTAAGATGCCTCTACCAGAGAAGGTCTGTTTTAATTGAAGCAAAGAAACACACAAAGTCAAAGTTTCCACTTGTCAAAAAGGTCCTTGTTCCATTTACAGTACAACTCATATAGATGCAGCAGACGAATAGAAAAAATATTGGATGGACCATTGCCTGGTGTGTAAAGGATAGAAGGTAATCCAGACATCTGAGAACTGTAGGTTATTTCATTGGCAAGAAAAAAGTGATGAAGAGGATATCAGAGCTTGTATTGTTGAGCCCCATTAGAAAATCAACACCTAAAGTCTGCATCACATTACCAGCTTCTAGATGTTCGGTATTTTAGACTTGCTGACTGCGTTTGCTGATCTAGTCACTGGACCATGTCATATTACACAACTGAAAACAGCTGGACCTGTCAAATTTAGTGACTCCATTACTAGTTTCTGGCACAGTTGTGCTTGCCCTTTTTTCTGACATCCTTTCTGACATCAGGCGTGCTGCCTGACAGAGCTGGTGGTGTACGAAGGGTTAACAGATACGGTGTAATCAGACATAATTTTGTCCCTTCTTTCTTTTTCCCTCCCCTTCTTACATGAAACACCTCCAACAATCCCCCAAACTCCAGCACCTTCTGGCTTCCCCCATTGCAGACATTGTCCATGGTCCATAGTCTATCCTGGTCTCTAAAATGTGGTTCTGAGTGTGAGAGAGATGTACGCAAACTCAGCATCACTTTAGCAGCTAAGCCTTTACTAAACTTTGTATTACTCCAAGTCATGACTTCAACAACATCAACCTTTTATTAGACAAATAAAATCAAGTAATGGCAATAACACCTACAGGACAACAACATAATACCTGCATCTATCACAAAAGGATCAAATAAGCAGACGGTGTTTTTTTCCCAAACTGCACCATGTATTTCAATAGATTTCCTGTTTGGATTTCTGGGCGCAAGAAAACACAGCAACAGTAATATGGGAAGAACTAGTAAATTGTAACTATGTACACAATGCTTAAAACACTATGACAACGAAGATATTCTGTAAAACATTAATTTTACATAGAAAGAGATTAATTAGATGCAATGACAGCAAGGCAGTTTCATACATTTAGCAGTAATTTATGGCATTCGTTATTGTTGTCTTGTATAGCAGATAATTGCTATCATCATTTTTCCCATGCACATGATTCTGGCTACAGACTAATTGCAATGAAAAATATTAATTAAATTATTAGAGTAACCAATGTGTATATTTCTGTGTTTAAGTGTACCCAGCATTGGAGTGGATTCAAAACTAGAAATGCCCCCTACTTTGAGTTTTGATTCATACATTCATTTTCTGCTACTGTTCATCAGATTCAGAATCATGGCTTAATTCAATGCTGGCAGCCATTGGCACAAGGTGAGAACTGCCCTGGGCAGGGTTCAAGTCCATTGCAGGTGTGTGTTAGGAGATTTACTCTCTAAAATCTTCAACTGGGTGAATTCATTCTTTGAATTAATGTATATTAGGATGCATCATACAAAAGATTTACTTTTGTGTCATCATTTTAAATTCACCAAAGTAATAGATGCAAAGAATGATTTGATATGGTTCATCTTGATTAGGAAGTTGACTGCTCATTCTGTAGTATTATGTCATCCAGTTTATTATTAAAGAAACTGACAATTATTGCTATTACTATTAAATTCATGAAGCAAATTTACTCTAATTAATTCCATTTCTGAATAATTTTTCCCAAATCTGCCAAGTTAGTATGTTTCCTATTGGTAGACAGTGTTGCAAGAAGGAAGAAAATTAAACTCATGATGCTCCGAGTGCCGGCAGCCTGGCCATTACCCATTTCCTGAGATATCAGTAGTCATGTGCTGAGATGGATTAGTGCAATGAGGACACAAACAAGCAAGCTTGGTGCAATTCTAACAACAATCGGGCAATGTGCACACAGTGCAGTGCAGTCTTCAGTAAGTAAATAAATACATAATCCATGACAAGAACAGTTTTCTTGTGGAGGTTAAAATCCATAAATAAATGTAGTCAACAAATCAAAGATTTAAACATTGGACTGACATTTTTTCCTCCATCATATTTTGAGCCCAATCAAAAACCTGTGTCCTGTGTTCAATATACAGTGTGGAGATTATTCTCGAAGAAAAAATACGGCACAATAAACAATAACGTTTTGGGGACCATCCCTGTATATTGTCGTCACGACAATAAAGAAATAAACGGATTCAAAGTCTTTTCAGTACATTGAACGTTTTAATGATGGAAAAATGGCGTTTTTATAACAAAGGATTATGGGGACAGGAAATGGTTGGCATGGTGTGAAGTAGGAGACAAGAACCGGAACCAACGTCATCAGGATGCGACGGAAGTGAAGTGATCTGAGAGAGCCGGAAGTGGTGTCATCGCGGCTCACCGGAAGTGATGTCATCGCAGCCATTTTGATACCCAGAAGTGGAGGTAATTATTTTTCTTCTGTTTTTCTGGTGACAAAAGAGATTCAGGTAAGTACCACGTGATGACCCTTTATCTCGCGATTGTTCACTCACCTTTAGGCTCTTTGACTGCCTCCTAATCGCACGTGTGTGACAACAGGTTTGCTCAGGTGTTGGAGATGCCGGTAAGTGTGGTCAACAATCTTCAGTTTTCGTACCCAGCACCATCAATCAGTGTACATAAGGGCCACTGAGCTCTACTCCCTTGTTCGACCACCATCCTTCAGTGTCCGTGGAAAAATGGCCAGAGCAATCAGCTGCTCCTTCTCTTCTACAATGCTCAGCGGGAGCGACCCTACCGCACAAAGGGCTGTTGCCCTCACTCTGCATAGGGTTTCCCGACTGCCTTGCCTCTTTTCCTCTGCACCTGGTTCACCTTTGATCTTGACCCTTTTTTCTCAATCATCTTTGTTTTCCTTGATTTTCTTTAAGTTTCCTCCTCGCTCTCAACCTTCAGATTGTCATATCTCAGCAAGGGTTCCTCCTCTGGCTGGGACTCAAGTTCATGTTTATGTCTAATATGCGACTGGCATATGACCCCACCTCTTGGGGAACCACCGCTAAAACACATGGTACATAACACAGGCTACATATCATCATAGACAAAACCAAAAATAAAGAATGAACATTATGTGCATAAATGTAAATGTAATATTTAAATAAATTAAACATGAACTTAAATCCCAGACAAGGGGAGAAACCCTGGCTGACATACGACACTAATCTGTCTCTCTCATACCCTTTTTATACCCAGTGAAAGCAGGTGTGTCAAGTGACCCACTGAACCTCAATTAAGGACATCTGCACCAACTGTCTTTGTGCAATTAGCAAATTCTTTCATCAAGTCCTCCCCAGCTGTATGGCTGTCCTCTCACACTCCTACACTCATGGGGTCAGAGCTTCTCTTATTGCTTTTATTAAAAATACTGCCCTGCCATGGACCCCTAACATGATTCTCCACAATTCATTAGTCATGGTGCTAGTAATGTGTTGTATGTTGATTAGCATGTGCAAGTAAAAAATTCACTGTGCTCTGTACACATGACAGTAGTGGCCCTAATGCCCTATCTTTTTCTTCCTTTTCCTCTTATCTTACTTCTATGTGGGGTCGATATGCTTCATCAACCTTCTCCAAGCAGCTTGGTTTTTCTTTTAGATCTTTTATTATTCTATCCATCCACCTCTTCTTTGGTCTCCTTCGCATCCTTTTCCCCTGTACTTAAATTCCCATCACTCTTTTTACCCACATATTTATTCATTGCCTCTCCTCATCTCTCCTCATCACATGTCCATACCACTTCAACCTACTTTCCTGTACTCTTTTAAATATCTCTCACACCTTTGTTCTACCTCTGATTGCCTTATTTTTGATTCTGTTTTTTGTACCTCCACAACATTCTCATTTCTGCTGCATCTAACTACTTCTCCTGCGCTCTCTTTACTGCCAAGGTCTCAGTTCCAGACTTCATTGTTGGTCTTGCCACTGTTATAAAAACCTTTAACTTTTGCCATAATTCTTTAATCACGCAATACTCCCAATACCTTCTTCCAATTGTTCCATCCACATAGCACTTTGTGGGTTATCTGTGCATCCAATTTTCTATCTTGGGTTACCATTGATCCTAGATATTTACATTTATCCACTCTTTTCACTTGCTGTCCCTGCAGGCTAACTTCTGAATCCTGATCATCATTAAACCTCATATATTCTGTCTTCTTCCTATTTATCTTCAATCCTTTAGCTTCCAAAGCCTTTCTCCATTCGTCCATCTTACTCTTTTCTGATGCAACACAACACAAAAGCAAAAAAGCATGCACCAGGGGATTGGTCTTTTATCCCATGAATCAGTGCATCAATAACCAGATGAAAGAGGGAAGGACTTAAAAGATCCCTGGAGCAAAGCTACACTAACTGGGCAGTAATAGTAATGGCCCAATAAATCTCTTTATCTTAAATGTGACAAGTAGCAATAGCCTTTCTAAAAGAAATAGACCAAGCAGCCGTCCATCCATTTGCAGAAATCATTTATGTAAATTAAGCACAAATGCTTACAGTTTTATATAGATCACTATTGTATTCATATTGTATTGTATAAACAAGCAAATTAGTTAGAAAAGCTTACAGTTACATACAGTGTTTCTGAAAAATGACCAGAAAATCGCATCATCATTTTCCAGACTGTGTCCACAATTCAATTTCAAATTTAACTTAGCTGGCGCATTAACATGATGCAAGTAGACAGCCACTATCTGTACTGGCAAGATAAGCAATACTAATTGTGTTTATACCAGAGTCTGCAGCAGGTTTGAATAAAATGGATTTTATTCATGAGATTGCGTGCTCCTTCCATGAAGACACTACAGACAGTCTCCAACTAAACGTAAAATATAGAATGTCTGCCAGCCATATTTTAGTCAATTTGGGCTGTTTGCTAACTTAAGTTACGTCAACAATAAGTTTATAGGCTAGCACTGCCTGGATTCTTGTGAAAGGAAATAATACACACACATTAGCAACATTTAAACTGCTGTGGTTCTCTGACAGGCTAATGTGAATTAGGAGTTGTATGCCATTGCACAATCGGAATCCATAATGAACATGGGAATTATAGTGTCTTGCACCCTGGAGGATACAAGAGCTTCTTCGTTCTTGCTAATATGCCTTTGATCATGCCTACTTGCTCCCTATACCTCGGACAGGTATCTCTGATTCTTTTATTTCAGTATTTCTTTAACAAGAGACTCATAAATTAAGTCTACATGCTTATTCAAAAAGGAAGCGATCCCTAGAAGAGTGTCAGAGTTACAATATGATTAGTGACCTGTTTTCAGTGTCAGCTTATCTAGAATTTTGAACACACCAATCTATATTGAGGGTATTCAGTTTTTTGATATCTAGATTGTAGACAGATCTGATTCACACACATAAGCAACATCAGTTTATGATGATGAGAAGGTCTTCTTTTATGATAGTATTAAAGGAAGTTTAACAGTTTTCATATAGCAATAACACAGAAAAATTGAGACACTTTCAATGTGACCTGAAAATTAGCAATGAGACTTTGGAAGCTGTCACCATCTTGAGAATCCACATTTGACTTAATAAAAAGTAACTACCGCCTTTAAGTCCTCTTTCATGTAACTCAAATGGGAATACAACAAAGCCGTAAGAGTGGGGTGCAATTCATTCTAGCATCAAAGTAATCAACTAATCAGGAGTGAGATGTCTGTTGAGAAATGAGTACTGTTACAAAGCATTTCTTTTTCTGATGTACTGTTAGATGTTTTTTAAATGGAGGGTTTGTAATTAATAAATGCAAAGCATCATTTGATTTGATCTAGTCACCAGGTAATGTTAGAGTCCAATATGTGTGAGATACGTCCTTCATTCTTTTAAACCAACTGTGTCTCACGTTAGTTCTCAGTACTCATGAGACACATTTCAACAAACCACAAAAAATTTTACCTCCTTTATTTTTTTAATTACTTTCTTTACTGAGACACAATGATGATCTGAACTACAGATGCAAAAGTATTTGAAAAATTAATTTTATTGCACTGAATAGTCAAAAAGAACGCATATGCAACTTGTAAATGTATCAGCAGCTTTCTTGCAGCCAGTCATTAAACAAAGCAGGCATGAGCATATCAAAATGGAAAGCCGCCATGATATCCTGTTCATGTCTTGGCTTGATATCAAGTATATAAACACAATTCACACTCCAGAAATACAGAGGCAAAAAACCAGTTTCCCCCCTTCTCCATATTTTTGTATCACCTTCAACAAGATACTCCAGGATCCATGGTCATAAGCTTTTTTCCAAATCAAAAACCAGGACTGAGAAATTACTGGTGACCCAAATTTACTTAAATCTTCTCATTTTGTGTCTTCTAAGGAAAACATATCCACCAGGTTTAGGAGCTCCTAAAATTGCTTTCTAAACCTTTTAATGATATCCACACTTGAGTTTAATATTTCTCCACACTTATTGAGAACAGCATGTGGCAACATTCCATCTACCTTTCTAGAGACATCAAACAGCTTCCAGGAACCTTTTCAAGAATATTCTTCATTGCCTCACCTACTTCCATACACATAAGACCCTTGTTTCTGCCACTACTGCTGTCTTTTTAGTCAAATCTGGACAGACTCATGCTAAAATTACACGAAAGACGTATTTCTTCCGTTTGACAGTCTATCTTACAGCTAGTGAGTACCAATGTTACTGGGTTGTCATCATGACAGGCATCAACAACCTTTCCGTCACAGGTCCTGAGCATGGTCTGCTTAGACTCTTCACCCTGTCCTGTCCCAAAATGTATAAGAAGCTCGGGAGGAGATTTGGAAGTTAAGGCATTCTCTAGTAAATTCCCATAATCAGAAAAATCGGTAGTGTGCTGCCATCAGCTTTCTCGTTACTGAGACAGAGGAATAGGTCATCAGAACCATTTAAGTTGCGCAATATTTCTTAAATATCGTATCTCTTTGTTTCTCATCATAACTAATTGATAATATCGATACACAATCATTTATCTCTATTTATAATCAAACTTTCTATTAAATTGATATTTTCTACACTTAAGGTGGTTGAAAAAAGTGGTGGAATTTTTTCATGATTACCAATGCATTACCTAGATTACGTGCAAAGTAAAAAGAGTTATAGTCACCTAAAACATAGAAAAAGTGTTAGTATCATATAATATTTGTTGCAATAAATTGCTATAGGTACAATTGTATTTAGCTACATTTAATTCTGATAATGATGGTGGAAATAAAATTAAATGTATTACCAGGAACATGACGGCGACATGTTCTTATTACATCTTTATATTTACATGGCATGTTCAATATTTACACATTATTGATAAACTGATGATGTACAAATTAAAATAAAATTAATAATAGTTATTGAAAGAACATGCATTATAGTGAATATAATATTGTGTACACATTTATTTCCATGATACAAAAAATTTGGATGGTTGGTTAAATAAAATACTACTTCCGGTTGAGCAATTTTTCTCAAATTTCATATCTGTTTCCTTTTTATCATTATAAATATCTATACAAATTTGAATAATCTATCTGTAATTATAACCATAGTTTACTTGATAATTTGTGAAAGTATTCAGTTAAAGTACCAGCCCAAAAGTTAATAGGATTCATTATTTTTTGATATATAGCAGGCGTACAAAATCTCATTGACCTAGGTGAAAGAGTTTTCGAGTTATTGTATTTACACACAGACACACAGACAGACATAATTTCAAAAATGGCATTTTCGGACTCAGGAAGGTGTAAAATGTCAAGATTCATCAAAATTTCAAGGTCATATATTTTAACAATTCCTATAATTTCTCTGTACTATGAATACAAGAAAGTAAATAAGGAAATATCTTCAACACTTACAGTGAGAAATAAGTGTAATTCCGCAGGGGTCTTATAAAAAAGAATCATTAGATGAGCATTTTCATGAATAACAAGTACATCTATAATGCCAGCTAGTTTTGAGGCAATGCTCCCTTCTTCAGGGCAAATCCACGTTACATTACAAGGATGTATACAGTATATAAAATAAGAAAACGTTACACATATACAGTACATACCTGGTAGATAAATCAGTCATAAAGATGAATGGTTAAACAAGCTATTGCTGGTAAGAGAACAGATACATGCAGAACTGTTTATTTAACTTAAAATCATTAAGTACTACTACATTAAAGTATAAAGAAGAAAAAAGTAACAATTACATGCTTATTCAACTTAGAAACTAATAAGATGCAAGGTCATTGGTAACAAATATAATAAATACTAGCAAAATACCCGCGCTTCGCAGCGGAGAAGTAGTGTGTTAAAGAAGCAATGAAAAAGAAAAGGAAACATTTTGAAAATAACGTAACATGATTGTCAATGTAATTGTTTTGTCACTGTTGTGAGTGATGAGTGTTGTTGTCATATATATATATATATATATATATATATATATATATATATACACATATATATATATACACATATATATATATATACATATATATATATATATATATATTTACACACACACACATAAACATATATATATACATATCTATACATACACACATATATACATATATATACATATACATACATATCTACATATATACACACACAGCTATTTCAGATCAGTGCAATACGCTGCTTGTTAAAACGGATAACTCCGCTCTTACGTGCAAGTCTGCGTGGATATTATGAACTATCGTATTTGTTCAAGTTCTATTTAAATTTTAAATAGAAGGAATTTTTATTTAGTCGACAGAAATATCTTTGGTAGGAATGGTAAAACAGACAGGAATATTATTCCTGAATAAATCAACTCAAAACTTAAACAACTTATAATATTTTGCTCTCCATAAAAATATATCCTGTCTAAATTATACAAGTTAGAAATAAAGTAAACGTTAAAAGAACAAACATTCAAATTTCTTTACTCTTATGTAATTTTATATAAAAATAAACTTAGATTTTAAATATCCCAAAAGATTTTGCTCTCCATAAAAATATATCCTGTCAAAATTATACAAATTCAAATATGAACATGCTGCATAACAAAACCTGGAAATATAAATAAAATGTGTTCCTTTCAGCAATAACAAATCAAATCATTCAGTTGTCTTTGCTCATATGTCATTTTAGAGCTGGACGCCTGGCATCTTTTTGGCAACAGGTTCGTTTCTGTTTGGTGTGAGGTTCTGTGTTGTGGAGATTCTCAGGATGGATTGCAGGTGCTCATCAGTGAGGCGACTCCTGTGTGCTGTTTTGTTAGTCTTTATCACTGAGAAGAGCTTCTCACACAGATATGTGCTACCAAACATGCACAAGGTTCGAGCCGCATGTAGACGGACTTTTTGTTCTTCAAAGTCACCAAAGCGCCGTGCAAACTCAGTGCGCAGTCGCTCAGTTTATCAGCAAAGTGCGATTTGGGAACACCGTAGTGACGACTTGGTTTAACATTACTTGGCAACAGGGTTGCACTGGTGCATTTGTGTCTCCCATAAAAGCAGCTTCACTTGAAATCACTTTGTGATTGTGCACGGTAAAACGTCCGCTGAAGTGTCAGATTCTTATTTAATTCTTCTGCTTTCTGTATCTTCTGCATTGCATTCAGGTTACCCTGATGTTTTGTCTCATAGTGCCGTCTTAGATTAAATTCTGTAATTACAGCCACATTAGCTCCACAAATGAGACACACGGGTTCAGTAAACATATACTCAGCCTCCCATCGGTTTTAAAGGCTCTATTTTCAGAATCAACTTTTCTCTTCAGCATCGTGTGAGCTAGCTTCGCAATAACTTGCAGCATCATAAGCTAGACTTGATTAACGGTAAGTGTTCGCAAGGCAGCTGAAGCGCTGCATTATGGGATCTGTAGTTTATTGTGTTACCAGCGCTTCATATACCGGGCCATTAATAACAATAATACAGTATATAAAATGATCTCGGGCGGATATAATTACACCGGGCGGATGTGGCCCGCCCCTTGAGTTTGACACATATGGACTAAATAGAACTTGAAAAGATATATTTTTCAAATGTGATCGCGCAATTCAGATAGAGTTGACGCACTACAGCCTGCATGCCTCAATAAGTCATCCTCCCTCGCTCTTACTTTTTACCGTTCATCTAATGAATACACTGAGTATGGCTTTACCAAAACAATCATTGATGGCGAATAAAGTATCCATTATTCGAGTATGTAGATCGGGATATATATATACATATATATATACCAGCGTATCGCAGGAGAAGTAGTGTGTTAAAAAGCTAGAAAAGAAAAGGGAACATTTTAAAAATAACGTAACATGACTGTCAATATACAGTATTTGTTTTGTGAGTGTTACTGAGTGTTGCTGTCATCAAGGATTTGATTATCATTATTTCTTTCAATCAGGTTCGTATTTGTAGGATGTGTTGTGTTCAAGTTACATTCCGTGTTTGTCAATCGTTGTAAAGATGACAGGTTTCATTCATCGATTCGTTTCTTACTGCATCAATAAACAGCTCGTCTTCTTCTTTATCTGAGACCTGACACACTGCATGCACGGGTTTTTTACACTGTCTTCCTTTAGCGGGACATTGACTTTTTCCACCGTGTGCTTTGTTTCCGCAGTAGCTGGATTTATGAATATGCTTGTATCAGGCGCTTCATATTTTTGCTGCCTTTTCAATTGTGTAATTCGGTTTTGTTCAGCGCTTTTGGAACTGTTGCTTTTATCTGTGCACTCGTCAGTTCACGTGAGCGCTCGGTGTACATGCATCGAAGGTTCCCAGCTGTGCTGGTGCCATCTCGCTATGTCCATGGCTGTATTTAATGTTACCTTAGTCCTTTCTCTCGCAGTTTCGCTGAGTTTGTGTCAAACACCACCCTGACCATCTCATCTTCCTCTCCATAAGCACAGTCCTTCACCCGTGAATATTTAGTGGAGTTTGCTATTGGATTGCGCTGACGGACGGCCTTATATGGGCAGGCACTAAATTACAAACGCCAGCGGCAGCCTGTCTATGAACTTAATTTAAAGTGTAGGTTTACATCGTGCTTTGTTTCCGAAGTAGCAGAACTCATGAATATGGTTGTATATGTCACTTTCGCTAGCTTCTTATTGTTTCGCTGCCTTCTCAATTATATAATGCATGTCTTCCTGGTTTTCTATGTACTGCGTGATTACGTGGAAGGCGTGATGATGTCACACGAAACTCCGCCCCCACAGCGTTCAAGATCATCTCCATTACAGTAAATGGAGAAAAACAGCTTCCAGTTATGACCATTACGCGTAGAATTTCGATATAAAACCTGCCCAACTTTTGTAAGGAAGCTGTAAGGAATGAACCTGCCAAATTTCAGCCTTCTACCTACACGGGAAGTTGGAGAATTAGTGATGAGTCAGTGAGTGAGTCAGTGAGTGAGTGAGTGAGTGAGTGAGTGAGGCCTTTGCCTTTTATTAGTATAGATTATCTTCTTCAAATTCATTTGTTCAATTGTGAGTATAGAGGTCGATGAATCCATCTCCCTCTAGCCAATATGTTTCAATTTCCCACACTACAGGGTGGTGACCATGGTGGCCATTTGGAAGTCGGCCATTTTGGATCCAATTTTTGTTTTTTCAATAGGAAGAGGGTCATGTGACACATCAGACTTATTGGGAATTTCACAAGAAAAACAATGGTGTGCTTGGTTTTAATGTAACTTTATTCTTTCATGAGTTATTTACAAGTTTCTCTTTGTTTACAGCCATTGACATGTCGCAGAGGTTAACACGTGAGGAGCGGATAGAAATTGTGTTGATGTCTGGTGAACGCAGTAACCGGATCATTGCAGCAGATTTCAATACAAGACACCCTACGAGACCATCCATCTCCCATGCTAAGGTTAGCAAACTGCTTGCTAAGTTTTGTGAAACTGGTTCAGTGTTGGATTTGCCAAAATGTGGACGCATGAAAACTGTCACTAATGAAGAAACATCAGTGGCTGTCCTAACTTCATTCAGCAAGAGCCCACAGTGTAGCACGCATGTCACTAGAGAGTGGCATTAGTCGAACATCCCTTCAGCGGATATTAGCTACTCACAAATGGCACCCTTACAAACTCCAGCTACTGCAGCATCTCAACGAGGATGACCCAGATCGGCGCACTGAATTTGCAGAATGGGCAAAACAAAAATTGGAACAGAAGTTTACGCAGAAGATTTTGTTCAGTGATGAGGCAAACTTTTATGTGAATGGTGAAGTTAACAAACAAAACCACCGCTATTGGTCTGACACTAACCCACATTGGATAGATCCCTCCAAGACTGTTGGAACAAAAAATTGATGGTATGGTGTGGTATATGGGGTACAAAGATAGTGGGGCCATTCTTCATCAATGGAAACCTCAAGGCCACTGGATATGCGAAATTGCTACATGATGATGTGTTTCCCTCTTTATGCACTGAAGCTGACACGTTCCCTGAGTTTTCCAGCAAGATGGTGCACCACCACATTATGGGTGTCAGGTCCGAGCATTCCTAGATGAACAGTTTCCTGCAAAGTGGATTGGTCGTCGTGGGCCAGTTGAATGGCCCCCAAAGTCTCCCGATCTGACCCCCTTAGACTTTTATCTTTGGGGTCATCTGAAGGCAATTGTCTATGCTGTGAAGATACGAGATGTGCAGCACCTGAAACTATGGATACTGGAAGCCTGTGCTAGCATTTCTCCTGCAGTGTTGCTATCAGTGTGTGAAGAGTGGGAGAAGAGGGTTGCATTGACAATCCAACACAATGGGCAGCACATTGAACACATTTTATAAATGTGGTCAGAAACTTGTAAATAACTCATGAAAGAACAAAGTTACGTTACAACCAAGCACTCCATTGTTTTTCTTGTGAAATTCCCAATAAGTTTGATGTGTCAAATGACCCTCTTCCTATTGAAAAAACAAAAGTTGGATCCAAAATGGCCGACTTCCAAATGGCCACCATGGTCACCACCCATCTTGAAAAGTTTTCCCCCTCACATATACTAATGTGCCACAAACAGGAAGTTAATATCACCAACCATTCCCATTTTATTAAGGTGTGTCCATATAAATGGCCCACCCTGTAGTTACAAATCATTCTCCACTAAAGGTGTGCACATTGTGTGTCCCTAGAGCCAGTTTCTATTACTAAGGTCTAGTATATCTGGGTACATCTCACTCTTGCCTGTAACGTGCCTAGCATTGCACTTGACCTTATTAGCCCTTTACAATGTGATTGGTGAGCCCACATGATAGTTCCATGCACGTTTTTCAGGTTGGGCCTAAGCAGAATATCTGGGTCATTAATCCACTATATATAGGAAAAACCGCTCCCTCTTGGAGCTAGTCCTGGTATCCCTTATTGCTAACAAAGTCCTCTTCCATTTTATTGGAACATTTAGTAATGGACTGTTCTTTGTCTGGACCATCACCTTTGACTGATTTACCTAGGATAGCCCTATTAAGAAACACATACTGTATATCCAGACAGCATACCTCTTAATATCATCCACTACCTATTCAACATTAAATTAAATATGACAAAAGTTTACTAAAAACACATCTGAAACCAATAGTTGATTGTTCTGTACTCACTTCATTTTTGTTTAGTGATATTCAAAATCTTTCTCTCTTTGTGATATATCACTCTCCAAGATTTGTGTCTATTACCTACAGATTGTGTTTGCAGGTTAAATGAACTTTTTGGCTGTGTTTTGTTTCCTGTGATGGATGGCCGGGGTCTATGCCTGGCCAGGACGCGTCTTTGACACTTGTTCTGGAGGAATTGCCATGGGCTACACATTACTTCTCCAGGAACACTTGGTGGCAGCCCCCCTGAGTTGCATCGGGGCCACAGGTATGGGACTTTGGAGCTCAGCCTTGATGGGCTCTGTGGCCACCGCCAGGAGCTGCATGGCTTAACGAGCCCGTGTGGGCTGGAATGAAGCCACACCCGGAAGGGCAGCCTGAATTAGGTTAATTATCACCTGAAGCACTTCCAGGTGGGCTATAAAAGGAGCCCGCAGCCACCACTCTGAGAGACAGAGTCGGGAGGAAGACAACAATGCTTGCCAGGAGGAGGAGGAGGAGGAGGAGGAGGAGGAGAAGAAGAAGAAGAAGAAGAAGAAGAAGAAGAAGAAGGAGGAGGAGTGGTGGTGGTGGTGAAGAAGAAGAGACGTGTTTTTTGCTTTGTGCGTTTGTGTTGCTGTTCTGTGCTTGTGTTACTGTGCTATGCCTGTGAGACACGGGAAAGATGTGCCCCACGGTGAAGACAATAAAAGTTTATTTGTTTATATATGTGCCTCTGGTGTCAGTCTGTGTTGGGTCGGCGCTGGTAAAGCGTTTTTCCACATTCCTTGAAAACTTAATACATGCATTAAGACTTCCTTTAAGTTCTTTTCATTGCTTGTTGATTCCGTCACTCAGTTTTTACCTGCATTTTAATTTCTAGGGTTGCTTTCTTGTTGTAACGTGTTTGCTATGCATGCATCAGTTGATGAAGTGTCACATCCCATGTTATTTAAGAACAAAGGGTTTAAAGAATTAACCATTAGCTTTTTACATGAAAATAAAGGAAATATCTTTTTAATCTTAAAGAATAAAAGTGCATATTCTCCATTAGTATATCTGGTATTAAACCTTTACCCAATGTAACAAGTCAACCTTTGCCTTTCAAGGAAAATTTTAATTAAAACAAAAAGTAGGAAATAAAAAAGATCACTGACTCTCACACAGAAGAAAATAACTGATGGTATGTGCCAGTGGTTAATGGTAATTGTTATTTATTTATATGATTAGTTCCACTTACCATTCATTTTGCTATATTAATGAGGGCAGATCAACAGAATATTTAAAAGATTGAATAGCATTAGTACTTTGTCTCTGTTTAAATTTCCCTTAGGTAAGTCATAGTATTAGTCTCAGCTACACTCAGGTTCATATGTATTTTGAGAGTGACACAATTTTCATAATTTTGGCTCCGCATGCCACCATAATGGATTTGAAATAAAGCAACCATTGGGTGATTGAAGTGCAGACTTTCAACTTTAATTTAAGGGGTTTACCAAAAATATCATATTAGCCGTTTAGGAATCACAGACATTTTTCTGAATAGCCCCACCGCCCCATTTCCAGGAGTTGAAAAGTATATGGACATTTGACTGATAAGCTGTTCCATTGCCAGGTGAGATTAGTTCCCTCAGGTAAAAGGTGAACTCTGAATGAGGTGCAAAGAGCTGTCTATGCCAGTAAAAACAGTCCATCATTAGACTGAGAAAATAAAACAAACTCTTTCGAGAGACAGCAGAAAAACCATGCGTGGTCAAATCAACCATTTCGTCTATTCTTAAAAAGATGGAACTTCCTCTTCTTCTTTCGGCTGCTCCCGTTAGGGGTTGCCACAGCAGATCATGGTGTTCCATATCTTCCTGTCTACATGTCCTCTCTCACCACATCCATAAACCTCCTCTTAGGCCTTCCTCTTTTCCTCTTACCTGGAAGCTCTATCCTTAACATCCTTCTCCCAAAGAATTTAGCAACACCATAAGGTCAGGAAAACCACAGAAAAAAACTGTGCTGGATGATTGTGGAATTCTGTCCTTGGTGAAGATGAACCCTTTCACAACATTTAGCCAAACCAAGAACATTCTATGGGAAGTACACCATTCATTGCCAAAGTTTACACCCTTGTGCAAATCAACCGAAACAATCTCTGAAACAACAAAAATTAGTTTTGCTCAATTTTTTTATTCTGAATTATATTCATATACTTACATCAATACGTTATATGACCTCCTCGATTCTTGAGAAGCATCTGGATGTGATTTGGCACGGAATCCATCAATTCTGAACAGGATTTTGAGGTCTATGTACCAAACTTGAATTAAGGCCAGAATCATCTTCATCATGGTTGTGCAGTCCATTTCACAAAGTTGTCACCACGCGGACCACAAATTTTCAATTGGGTTCAGATCTGAAGAGTTTCCAGGCCAGCCCAGTATGTTCATTTGATTCTCATCGAAAAATTTCTTCACTTGTTTCAGTATGTGACATGAAACAAGTGAAGATAAAACTGATGGCAGAAAGTCCAATGAACAAGCAGCAACTGAAGACAGCTGCAGTTAAGGCCTGGCAAAGCACCACTAGGGCAGAAACCCAGCATGTGGAGATGGCCATGGGTTCCAGACTTCTGGCAGTCATTGGTTGTAAAGGATTTTCAACCAAATATTGAAAATGATTATTATGTTTATGATTATGTTACTTTGTCCAAATACTTTTGAGCCCTTGGAAATATAGGGATCATGTATAAAAACATTTTTGTTAAACCCCTTGAATTAAAACTGAAAGTACATACTTCAAGCACATTTTAATATTTTTGTTTCAAATCGATTGTGGTGGTGTACAGAGTCAAAATTATGAAAATCATGTCAATGTCCAAATACTTATGGACCTGACTGTATACAGCACTTGACATAGGATTCTCAACAGCTGTGCTAAAGTTTTCAATTTGATTCTGTTGGAATGAAAAATGTGATCCTTTTTAAATTAGATTAGATTAGATCAGATAAACATTATTAATTTCATGGAGTAATTTAAAGGTATACAGCAGCAGAAACATAAAAAGCAAGAATAGAGACTCAAAGGACAGATAATACATCAAATTGATCATTGCTACTACATTTATTACTACTTCCAGTACAAAATACTTCCCAATGATGGTGCATCACACACGTTGTAAGGGTGATAGGGGTCAGGTGTGGAAACACACCCCAAGCAGGCCCTGCGTAACCTGGCCCAGGGATGTAAATATGGTGGAAGAACAGAGTAGATTGCCCAGTACAATAGTGCATATTCCCCAGGCTTGCTGGTAGCAAGAGGCCACTATTGAGGTCCCTGCAGGCTCGTCTGACCCTTTGTTTTAAAATGGGCCAGCATTCTGGCAGGGATAACTGGGGCCGCCAGAGGGAGCCCTGAGCAGACAATCCACACATTTTGTAGGGTTATGAGACCCAGAGACACTTCACAGGAGACAGAAAGTGGTCCAGGGACTGGGTATGAAAGAGGTCCATGGCCAGTGCTTTGGTTAACTTGGAATTGGATTAAGAGTGGATGAGAGTTTACTTAGCAGGAGGAAGGAGAAGACAAGAAGAGCAAGATGGTGGAAAGGCAGAAAGTGTAGATGGGGGGGAGGCTTTTTTCATTTTTGTTTTACTGCCTCATATGTTGTGTTTTTTGACTCCAAGGCAAACTTCTTTATGTAATTGTAATAAAACCTTCCTTCCTTCCCTTAGTTTCTTTGGTGTATTTGGGAGTCAAGGTCTGCAAGAGGTCACAATATTAACACAGTATACTCCCAACAGAGTTAAACATTATATAGTTACTTAACAGGTGAGTCTAATTTTTTACACTTGCCTCTTCTAAGCTCTTACTGTGTGTTCCTTCTCCAGCTGTCAGCTGTGATTTCTTCTTTCTTGTAAATCTACAAACTCTATGAGGCAGCTGCACAGAGCAAATTCAAACAAAGGAAAGACATTGAGCTTCCTTTTTTTGTTTTTTTCCATCCTAGCAGACACCATTGTTTGCTAGACATGTTATATTCAAGTGTTTATAGCTGGTTTGTAAATGTTCATCCATCTGCTCAATCCTATCAAGGCACGTATGAAGTCAAAGCCTATCCCAGCAGCTTTGGACCAACCCATAGTGGCACAGAGAGAATGTGCAGACTTTACATTGTCAGTGCCCAGGCTAAGACTTGAACCCAGCACTCTGCACCTCAAAGACAGCCACACTAGTCAATGTGTCACACTGATCTCTTATTCTCTTGTTTCAAAATGAACTGGTTGTCATTTATTTTATGATTTTATGATTTAGGTCTATTGGGTTTATTTAGCCATCCAAAAGGAGTAAGAACAGCAGTTCATTTTAAGAGCATTATCCTGGAGACAGTGGCTGTTCCCAGCAAAATGGCCATGGATTTTTGCAACAATTACTGCATTTTATTTGACTAGCAAAGCCTTAGATTAACTCTATGAACTAGACTAGTCATTATTTTGGTATTTTTGATCCTGTGCAAAGTGGGTATGAAATGTGCCATTTCCATATGAGGGATAAAGTTCAGCAACACTCAGGCTGCATTTGCCCGTGGTCCATGTAGCAATCAAAGCATTTCAGAGGGTTTGAGTGGACATGTTAGAGCTGCTGTAGCATGGCCTTCTGGTGCGTGGTTGAGCTCTACTTCATAATATGCTGCTCGTTCAACTTGTCACATCTCGTTGAGTTCACTTCGCCGTGAGTTCGGCAAAATTCACTAAGCTGCATGAAATACATTGAAGTCAATGGGGAAGGAGGAAATTTAAGTGGATTATAATGGTGCAAAGGTCTTTTAAATGTCCCAGAGGGCTAGAGAACTATACTCTATACGTCCAACTATACTGGACTGATTATTGTAGAGAAAAATGTACAGTTATCCCTCATCGATCGCGGGGGTTGCGTTCCAGAATCCCCCGCGATAGGTGAAAATCCGCGAAGTAGAAACCATATGTTTGTATGGTTATTTTTATATATTTTAAGCCCTTATAAACTCTCCCACACTGTTTATAAATATTCCCTGCACAGTTATACAGCATAATCCCTTTGTATTGTCTTAGATATTAGGTAAGATTCATTGAAATTATGTATGTAAACACACTGTTTATATACAGTAAAACCTAAATATTATTTTAAAGATATTGAGTGTCTCCGATATCACATATGTTACAGCCATTACGATAAACAGGCCACCAGCAATAAATACGTACAATGCAAGTAAAACTGTATACAGTAAATGTGTGTACAGTGACACTAAATGTACTAAGTACTATAAGTAGAAAATTAATTATGGTTACTCACCAACAATGACACGATGACTTGTCCGATAACGATGAGTTTAATTTTACTGCACAACAAAGGAGAGCATTACAGCTCTTCTAAAGGAGCCTCTTCAGGCGACTGTGTAGCACCACCATTATTCTTCTTCAATCCAAATCCCTAAAGCAGATTCCATCCAGACTACTGCCTTATTACATCCACTTACAACTCGTTTTGCACCCTGGTTAAAAGGACACTGCGGCCATAGATCTTATATTCCTTTCCTACTTTTTAAATAAAAAGAATCGTAGCCTCATTGATGCTGTAATGGTGTCCTACAGCGGTGTAGATTTTCCCTTCTTTCAACTAATCCAAAACGATTACCTTTTCGGTAATCATTAACATCTTCCGTTGGTGCTTGGGCACAGACCCTGAAGCAGAAGCAGGAGCAGATCGTTTTGGAGCCATAATGAAAGGCTTGACTATGCACAAAGATAAGCACAAAAGTTAACTCTTTACACAGTGAAACACATTGATGCTGAATGAGCAAGACAAGACTTCCTGGTTAACACCGCATTCAGCACACAGGAACTTAACTGCGTGCTCTGATTGGTTAGCTTCACAGCCATCCGCCAATAGCGTCCCTTGTATGAAATCAACTGGGCAAACCAACTGAGGAAGCATGTACAGGAAGTAAAAAGACCCATTGTCTGCAGAACCCGCAACGCAGCGAAAAATCCGCGTTATATATTTAGTTATGTTTTCATATAAAATCCGCGATAGAGTGAAGCCGCGAAAGTCGAAGCACGATATAGCGAGGGATTACTGTATATAGTTTATATATTATTTATCAGTTTTATTTGTTAGGAAAATTGATTTTTATGTTGATATTTTTGGGGGTGCAGAACGGATTAACTGGATTTCCATTATTTAGGGTTAGGGTTAGGGTTAGGGTTAGGGTTATTTAGATATGCTTACATATAAAATCCGCGATAGAGTGAAGCCGAGAAAGTCAAAGCGTGATATAGCGAGGAATTACTGTAATTTGAGCTGTGAGGCAGTAGTGCTAACCACTGAACTACCCTGCCTCAAACAAAAGACACAGAGGGAATGACAACCACAAATAAAATAAAACAAATACCAAACTAGCAATAAGTTAACACAAAACATATAGGGTGGTCCAGATCTAATTATGCAATTTTCATTACGCTATAAATTATTAAGTTCATTATATAGAAAATCACCTGAAAAATCCCAGACCATCAAGAAGTGTGCAAACTGACAAAATGAAGAATCATCTTGGTGCTGAACTGGAATTGCCCCCGCATAAATCAAAGTCATCCTGATGATCTGGATCTGCATAATTAAATCTGGACCACCCTGCAGAGTTCCAAACTTTATTGCAGTGATTGCCTGTGCCGTTAAGTGTGTAGTGCAAACCAACCTTGGACTCCCAGCAGACATACGCTGGGCCCATATAAGAGAAGGGAGCACAATTTGGCACTAAGTCAGAGCATCTGAACAGATCATTTTTTGTTTCTGTCTATGCAGATACTTCGCACTTTTTACTTCAATTAAGAAGACAGAAATTGCTTGTAAATACTAATACATTTTTCGTTATGTCACGCATGTGGATCTTCCTCTGGGCTCCTCTAAGGTGTGTACTACCACCTTGGGGAAAGAGGGGGTGCTGTCACTAACCATGTGTTCTCCTTTTCCTCCTGGAACACCTAGAGAAGACGCCCCCAGTGTCACCTGACCCTGCCCCTTCCGGTTCTTCAATGATAAATTGCGAGCCAGCAGAAGGAGATGGCCAACTGTGAGCAGAGCACAGCAACTTAAACTTGACTTTTTGTGGATACTTTTTTTTATTATTTTGCTGGCTTTATGCCTGTGAGCTCCTATATTTTTTTACTATTTGGTAGAAGTAAGCAGGAATGACTGATTTGGCGTCTAAAACACTACTTTGCTTGGGAATTACAATTCTTCACTCATCCACATTTATTATTACTATTTATTTCACAGGGTCTTGTGTGTTTTCTGATTAGGTTTTTTTTGACTAGGCTCTACACCGGCACCGTATGGTTAACTGCATATGCATTTGGCCTTCATCTCCGACTCTTATTATGGACCCGATGCACGATCAGCAAGAGGGCCATGGCTCTAGCCAATGGGACTCAAAGACAGATGTGTGCTACTCCTACTTCTACTTGTCTTCTGTTTTATGTATTGTATTTACCCAATTTTTTGACACCCATTGCACGCCCAACCTACCTGGAAGGGTGTCTATCTCTGAATTGCCTTTCCCAAAATTTCTTCCATTTTTTTTTCCTACAAGGGGTTCTTTTGGGATTTATTCTTGTCTTCTTAAAGAGTCAGGGCTAGGGGGCCTGTCAAAAAAACAGAGCCTGTTAAATCCTATTGAGTCATCCCTTGTGCAATTTTGGGCTATACAATAAATTAACTGTTGTCTTTGTTGTACTCTGTACTAGCACTTCCCTATTTAAGCTTCAGAGTACCAGCAGATAATGTATGCTATATACTGGCACACACAGGTAGCCTGCGATGTGAGGCATCAGCATTATATACTTGGGGAAGCTGACCCCCTAACCCTAACCCTGTTGCTACTCAGTCTATGAGGAGTATAACATGCTGAATCCAACAGTAAAAATACAATGTAAAAAGTATCTATGCAGAACAACATAGTTCATAATATTCTCCTTAAGGTTAGCTTATATACACCCTCAATGAAATTACTGTGAGTGCAAAGTAGAGTAGTAGTGATACTTACAGTATACATTAATGAAAGCTCTGTACATCGCTGTTAGAGCTCTGTGATGTCATGCTGGCCTCATAAAACATCATTGAGCTCTGGGAAAAAAATGTTCATCTAATTCGCATGGCAAATTTCCAACAAAATATCTGGCGAACAAGGTTATTGGCATACATGTCATATTTGTTACAAAAAATGCTTTGGCAAATACTGAACTACTTTTCTAGTACAAAGTTGCAGGGAGTTAGATCCAATTTGATACCAGTTCACCTCTCTGCTTGGTTTATTATTCTGCATGAGAGAACTGTCCATGGCCTCCTTGTAATCTAGTGGACACTAAAGCTGAAACATCTGAATATTTTTTCACCATTTACTTGGGAAAATCAACTGTATATAATAATCACAGCACATATGTGGTCATTATGCACTTCTCAGTAAGTGCAGTCTCAAAGTACCTGTAAAGACAAGGTTAATGTCAATAAAATTCATTCAGTAAAACAGATTACTTCAACGGCAAAATTCAAATTAGTCTTTCTCGTAATTTTTCTGTTAAGAAATGCGTATCATTAAAAAAGAAATGTTACTGTTTTAGCCTATTAAATCTAAGACCTTATGGCTCGTTACATCAGCTGAAAATGAAATCTTCAGCAAAAACTTGCATTGAGGCCAATTAGTCATTATTTATTAATATTTTAATAAAATGCAGACTGAAATCAGGTCATTTTCAGTAGACACGAATCCTTTAAATGTATGGTATGCTGTGAAATACTACACTGCTCCTTTTGAAAACCATTGCACAACAATAAAAACAGTGATAAATATTAAAAAGAATTTCAAATATAGAACTAAAAACATGCAATAGCCATCACAATGTTCTTGTAATTTAGGATAACATTTGTTATTAACGTTTATACAGTATAAGTAATGTGTAAAGTAGTGTGTATAATATCCTGTTTTTTCCCCAGTGCTGAATATTAAAATAAAAATGTAATTATTAATACTAAAAGGAAAGCAGTTCCTTGATCTGGTGTTGTCATCAGGACTTCTTTTCACAGCGCATAAGTTAAGCGATTTGATCATCTCTAAAACTTAAAATTTTGAAACCTGCCTGAGATATAGATATTCATAGATAAAAGAAATACCTCTAGCTATATATAATATACTTATAGATTTACATGTATGATTATTTGGTTGGGCGGCACGGTGGTGCAGTGGTAGCGCTGCTGCCTCGCAGTTAGGAGACCCGGGTTCGCTTCCCGGGTCCTCCCTGCGTGGAGTTTGTATGTTCTCCCCGTGTCTGCGTGGGTTTCCACCGGGCGCTCCAGTTTCCTCCCACAATCCAAAGACATGCAGGTTAGGTGGATTGGCGATTCTAAATTGGCCCTAGTGTGTGCTTGGTGGGTGTGTTTGTGTGTGTCCTGCGGTGGGTTGGCACCCTGCCCAGGATTGGTTCCTGCCTTGTGCCCTGTGTTGGCTGGGATTGGCTCCAGCAGACCCCCGTGACCCTGTATTCGGATTCAGCGGGTTAGAAAATGGATGGATGGATTATTTGGTTGGCAGACGCTTTTATCCAAAGCAACTTACAAAAGAGGTAAGCGTAATTGAGTAACATTAGGATAGGACCTGTTTGTTTAGGTAGTGTAATAGGACTGGTAACAAAAGATGAATACCACAAGTGAAAAATCATAGATTGCAATCAATAAAGCAATTAAACTTAATCTAACAATAAATTAACCGGCAATATAAAATATCACAGAAGAAAGTTTTTTTCCTTCTTCTTCTTCTTCTTCTTCAGTCAATTAGACAGACGTTCACAGAGCAAATGGGTTTTCAATTTCTTCTTGAATGTGTTGAAGGAGTCAGCAGTATGGACAGAGGTAGGTAGCTCGTTCCACCAACTAGGAATTACAAAGGAAATGAGTCTGGACTGAGACATGATGCCATGTGGAGGCGGCCTCATCAGACTCTCTTTCCTAGCAGACCTGAGGGGGTGAGAAGGAGCACAGCACCTCAACAGTGTCTCCATATATTGTGTAGGCAAGCATCTACATTTGAACTTAATGTGTACTGCTTCAGGGAGCCAGAGTAGTGACCTGAAGAGAGGAGTGACATGTGCCTGTCTCAGCTGGTTAAATACAAGATGGGCCGCTGCACTCTGGATCCTCAGCAGCAGCTTAATAGCACGTGTGGGTGCTCATGTCAAAGCGAATTGCAGTAGTTCAGACATGACAAGACTAATGCCTGCACCAGAAGTTATGCTGCATACTCTATCAGATAAGGCCTTGCAGATGTTGTACAGAGCGAACCTGCATGAATGGAAAACAGTAGAAATGTTGTCAGAAAAAGAGCCACTACTCCAATCACCACCACAAGGTTGAGAAATTACCTTTTGGGTGTTAGTAACAGTGAGCCAAGGTCTACAGAGATGGGGATGCAGAATGCATGGCTGGCATCACAAGAAGCTCAGTTTTGCCAGGTTGAGCTGTCGATGTTGGTCCTTCATCCAGGTTGAAATATCAGTAAGACATGCAGAGACTCTAGCTGATATAATATTGTCCTGCAGAGGGAATGACAGGTACAGCTGTGTGTTATCAGCATAGCACTGATAAGAGAAACCATGGGATTGGATGATGGAGCCCAGCTGGGTGGTGTACAGAGTACAGTAGAAGACTGAACATTGATCCTTGGAGTACCCCTGTGCATATTTGGTGTGCCCATTAACAACAGGACATGCAGTAGGATCTGCCCAAGATGTAGGACTCAACCCATTTAAGAGCAGTCCCAGTGAGGGTGGCAAGAAGCATGTCATGGCTGACTGTGTCAAAGGCAGATGAGAGGTCTAGAAGGATCAGGACTGATGACATGTTGGTAGCTCTAGGAAGTTGTAGCTGATTAACCAGAGTCAGTAGAGCCACCTCAGTTGAGTGGCTCATTTTGAAGCCAGACTGGTTAGTATTGAGCAATCCGTTCTTTACAAGGAAGGAAGAGACTTGGTTAGAAATAGCATGTTCTAGTTTTTTGGAAAGAATGGAAAGGAGAGAGACAGGCCTGCAATTGTTAATTTGGGGTGGATTAAGTGGTTTTTTTCAAGGAGTGGGTCTACCAGAGCATGTCTGAAGATGGCAAGAATTGTACCTGAGCTGAGTGAGGTGTTAATGATGCATGTAATTACAGGAATGAGTGAGGTGGCGATGGCATGAAGGAGATGTGAGGGATAGGGTCAAGTGGACAGGTAGTTGGGGTGATTGGAGAGGAGGTTAGAAAAATCAGTGGCAGAAAATGGAGAGAATGTGGAGAATGTTGGGTGATTCTTTGAAGGAGTCATAATGAGGGGTCATGAGGGTGAGAACCGAATGCTGTTGATCGGCCACCCTATCCTGAAAAAAGTTGGCAAAGTTATCAGTAGACAAGGAGGCTGGGGGAGGAGGTGGAGGAAGGCTGAGAAGGGAGGTGAAAGTGCAGAACAGAGAGCGTGTGTCTTATGGTGCTATCAATTCTAGTCTGATAGAAGTTTACCGTAGCGCTGATGGTGGCAGAAGAAAAAGATGCAGGATGGGATTGATACTTAGCCAGATCTGCCTGAGCCTTTGACTTTTTTTGTAATTTGAATATGATTATACAGTGGATACATAAATCCACCTGAAGTTAGGTATGTTCAGGCTTGGCCAGTACTTAGATGGGAGACCATCTAAGAAAAGCTTGGGTTGCTGCTGGAAGAGGTGTTGGTAAGGTGAGCAGCGCGGTGTTACCCTGTGGTCTGAATGTGGACCCCAATGCCCCAGTGCAGTGACGGAGACACTGTGCTGTAAAAATGGAGCTATACTTCAGAAGAGATGTAAAACTGAGGTCCTAACCCCCTGTGGTCATAGAAGATCCCTGGGCATCCTTCATAAAGAGCAGGGTGTATCCTGATGTCCAGGCTAAATTACACCCCATGGCCTAGTCATTCTGGCCCCCAATCATCCCCATCACTAATTGTCTATCTCTCTCACCACTTCACCTCTTAACAGCTAACATATGGTGAGCATACTGGTGCAAAAATGGGTGGCACGCTGCCTTGCAGTAAGGAGACCTGGGTTCGCTTCCCGGGTCCTCCCTGCATGGAGTTTGCATGTTGTCCCCGTGTCTGCGTGGGTTTCCTCCCACAATCCATAGACATACAGGTTAGGTGCATTGGTGATCTGAAATTGTCCCTGATGTGTGTGTGTGCCCTGTGGTGGACTGGCACCCTGCCCGGGGTTTGTTCCTGCCTTGCGCCCTGTGTTGACTGGGATTGGCTCCAGGAGACCCCTGTGACCCTGTGTTAGGATATAACGGGTTGCACAATGACTGACTGACTGGTGCAAAAATGGCTGCCATCGCATCATCCAGGTGGATGCTACACATAAATAGTGGCTGAAGTGGCTTCCCACTCACTAAGAAAAGTGCTTTGAGTAGTGAGAAAACTGCTATATAAATGTAAAGAATTACTATTGTTATAAATGTAAGCCAACCAGACACACGTGTTTGAATGTACAAACTATAAAATATATTTTATTTCAAACTGTTCATAAAAAGTGTGTGTTTCCTCTCCTTCCTGACACCCAATACAAGAATGTGATAGGTTCTCCATTATGGAGGAATATTTCTAACTTCTTCTTTCGGCTGCTCCTATTAGGGGTTGCCACAGCGGATCATCTACACCCATCACCTGCATGTCCTCTCTCATCACATCCATAAAACTTCGCTTAGGCCTTCCTCTTTTCCTCTTCCCTAGCAGCTCTATCCTTAGCATCCCTCTCCCAATATACCCAGCATCTCTCCTCTGCTCATGTCCAAACTAGTGCAAACTCGCCTCTCTGACTTTGTCTCAAAACTGTCCAACTTGAGCAGACCCTCTAATGTACTCATTTCTAATCCTATCCATCCTCGTCACACCCAGTGCAAATCTTAGCATCTTTAACTATGCTACCTCCAGCTCTGTCTTCTACTTTCTGGTCAGTGCCACCGTCTCCAACCCATATAACATAGCTGGTCTCATACCATCCTGTAGACCTTCCCTTTCACTCTTGCTGATACCCGTCTGTCACAAATTACTCCTGACACTCTTCTCCACTAATTCCACCCTGCCTACACTCTCTTTTTCACCTCTCTTCCACAATCCCCATTACTCTGTACTGTTGATCCCAAATATTTAAACTCATCCACGTTTGCCAACTCTACTCCCTACATCCGCACCATTCCACTGACCTCCCTCTCATTTACACACATGTATTCTGTCTTGTTGCACCTGACCTTCATTCCTCTCCTCTCTAGAGCATATCTCCACCTCTCCAGGGTCTCTTCAACCTGTTCCCTACCATCGCTACAGATTACAATGTCATCAGCAAACATCATAGTCCATGGGGATGCCTGTCCATCACCATTGCAAATAAGAAAGGGCTCAGAGCTGATCCCTGATGTAATCCCACCTATAGAGGAATATTTCTAACAAAATTAAATAAATAAATTAATGAAACTACTGTAAAATGTGAAACTAAAGAAAAATTTCATAAAATTTGAGTGTACAGTGACTAAATATGTTTTCTGTTGTTTATTTACTTATTTAATTTTGGCCATAATATTCATCCAAACACTACGTGAAATACAGCTTGAATTTAAAACTGTCACTTTCACTCGTCAAAGCTGAGAGGGTGGTCTCTTGCAAGTGCTGCATTTGAGTAAACTGTAATTCATTCAGGAGCTACAAAAATGACTTAGCAGCACTAGACTGAGTGCAGAGAAAAGCAACGCAGTGCATGCATAGACTTAGTGGCATGTCATGCCCAGATACAGATTAACAGACTTACACCTTGTTAGTTTCAGACAAGGAAGATTTTTCGGGGGCTTAATCAGGTCAAAACTGTTCTCAAAGACATCAGTGATGGTGACCTGGCAGGATTCTTTCAGTTAAATTGTGAGTTATATACTATGGGCAATGGTAAAAAATAATGGCCCTTCACATCAAGTGTTGCAGGAATCTGTACCTAAAGAGGAAACCTTGGCTGCATTTGGATGTAATATTAGAACAAATTAGCTCTTAGCTAAAATATCTTGATAGGCTGTATGGTTTCTTTTCATTTCTAAATTTCCTGTGTTGTTGTTAATGTTCCTCTATCAACAATTACCAAAGATATATATTTATTATGACAAGGTCAAGATCTTGACTTTGAGTATTCAATGGATTGTAAGTGCCAGGAATGATTATCTGGCATTCTGTCTAGAATAAGTAGGGAACCCTTACATGGATGGGAGGACAAGATAGACTGATGCATCCCAAGACCACAGTAACTGTGTGGAACCCTGCAAGGCATGATGGGAGTTGTAGTGATGAGAGTCGGCCCTGCTCTGTCCCATAGGTGCCACCAGGGGGTGCTGCAGGTTTTCACGATCCTTATGTTTTTGGGATTTCCTTGGCACTAGAAGGACTCCTGGATCTGGCATAAAAGAAAGCCATCCAACCTCCTCCAGGAGAGTCAGAGTCAGGAGTATGGAAGGCAACACTCACTGGATGGAGGAGAATAGAAAAAAGGGAGAGAAGAAAGTAAGGAAGGAAGAAACATTTGTGTGGAACTGTATTTGTATGTTTCAAGAAACCTCTGTAAGGTACTGGCAAAACTAAACCCTTTGTTTTGAATCCGTGACTGTCTTTGTGTTGGTCGTATCCTGTCACAGGATTGATTTGACGACATGTGAAATAAAGCGTGTGTGTGTATGTGTGTGTGTGACAGGGCATGGACACAATAACTCAAAAATGAATAAATTAATCTGAATGAAATCTGCCACCGTTATTAGCATTACAAAATGCTATGAAACATTAGCATGTTAATCTAGATCTAGAAGTCATTTTATGGAGATTTTATTTTGTGCTCACCTATGAGATGTTACTGCTAAAATTTCATCTTTATGCAGTGAAAGTCATTTGCCTGACGCATCCAGTTTTTTGATGACATTTAGGGAAAGCTAGTGAAAGACAAAACACATAACAAAAAGCAAATAGGACTAATGACATTCACACTAGTTTTACTCAAGATCATTTAAACCCAGGGTTTTTAATGTTTAGTCCCAGAGGGCTGCACTGGTTTCCGGTTTTTGTTCCAACCCATTTTTTTAATAGAGGTCAATAATTACTACTCCAACAATCACTGCTGTAACAAGATTATGGGTTTTCATTTTACTCAACTCACTTGTGAAGATTCTAAGGCTTTGCTTTTACTTTTAAACAGTGACATTAATTTTGTTTTCTTCTAATTTGCTTGACCAGTTGCCAGTTAATAATGACATGCAAATCACAAAAGAATCAGGGACTCAGTAGATAACCTAGTCCAAATTATTTCTGTGTGTGCTGATAATGAAGCATCTGTTTCAATAAAATATAAGGTGTAAAGGCCAGTCCTGACACAGACAGACATAGGACACAAGTTCAAAGCACACAGGGCTTTTATTTTCTTTTTCCCCCTTGTGGAAAACGTCTTTCCCATTCCCACAAGCACAACAACACAGTCTCAAACACAGCACAAATAATATTTTCTCTATTCCTTTTCTCCTTCTTTTCCTCCTCTCCTTTCCAGCAAGCTTAATCCCTCTCCTCCCAACTCTGGCTGCTGGAGTGCTGGCTGCTTGCTCCTTTTAGAGCTCCAGGTGTTTGATGATCCATTTCCTGCTGCACTTCCAGGTGTGGAGGAAGAACCACCCACATGGGCTCAGGAACCACTGCAGCGCCATTTGGTGGTGGCAACGGACCCCAATAGGCTTGAGTTCCAAAATCCCATGCCTGTGGCCATGATACAACCCAGGGTGGGTGACATCTAGCGTTCCGAGGGAGGTACTGTCCTGACCAGGCTTGCTCCTGCAGTCCATAGAATGAAGAGGCATCCCGGACAGACAAGAACCCCGGCCATCTGTGACAATGGAAAGCAATGAAGGGAAAAAAAGTGAAGGACTAAACTTTTTGAAGCCACAAATCATCTAGATGATATTCTGGGAAAAGCAAAATCTACACTATGGGAATGACCAGATGTGTGAGAATAAAAGTCATAGAATTAAATAACAAGTACTTTTATCAGCAAGGATTGGCATCTGGGGTTGGAAAAAAACTTCAGCTAATGCTTCTCTCCATTACCAAACATGAAGAGCCCTGGTCTATAATATGCTTCTGAGTGGACACTTTTGAAAATGTGCTTCCTCTTAAATTGGTTGTTCCTAATGTATGTAGAAAGCATAGGGCCTTCATTTTGTCATTTCACTGTAGCCAGTCATTAAAAGGATCTCCCGTGCTTACCTGCATTATGAAACAATGCTCAGTGTTCTGTTTAACAAAATGAACAAAAGATCTTAACATGCAACACAAGCTACTGTATACTTTTGGTACAAAAGGAATTTATATAAATCAAAAAATCAAACAAGACATCTCCTTAATATCTTTTTAGTTTCTCCAAGACAACAATGAGATCAGAAAGAAATAAAATGGAGACATTTTCTTTTGTCTAATGCTTCTCTGATTTTTCTTCTGAGTAAAAAATACCCCGGTGTTCTCACAAGTGTCTCCTCTTGAGTTTCAGCAGGGAGATTTCAGCAAAGTCGTATGATGGGCTCAGATTTTCCAAGTAGTGTCTTGACATTTTTTTTTTTACCATTTAAATAAATTTGCAGTCTGTACTCCATAATATACAGTATGTTGAAAGGGGTGTGACAGTTGTTTGTGGTAAAAAAAAGCACTTTACTGGGATTGCAAAGCTGTAATACTTTCTTCTAAATAATATGATTAGTTGTTCTAATTTATATTGCTGTGGTCAAATCAGATCCTACTCATTCCAGAAGAAAAGGCTACCAATGTAGTGTAGTGATTAAGACTTTAGTTTTCAAACCCTGATGTTGTGAGTTTAAATCCCACTTCTGACACCACTGTGTTACCATGAGCAAGTCACTTAATTTGCCTGTGCTCTAATTGATAAACAAAAGTAATGTAACCGATCGTATCTCAAATGTTTTAAGACACCTTGGATAAAGTCATCGGTCCAATAATAAGTAAAAACATGAAGTTTTGAAAGAGACTGAAGCAAATTTAGTAGGAGATCTCACAAAATACACCATGCTTTTCAAATGAAATCCTCAATTTTGACTCCTTTTACCTCAGTTACACCTGATGTCTCCTTTTTGTGTAAAGCTGTTTCTCCTGAGGAATTTTAGGAGAAACATTTGCGACAAAGAAAGAGGTAAGGAGCCCACACTGATTCAGTGCATTGCCGCACCCACCACCCAACAAACTAACTCAGGATCCCAGGTTAGGACCCGAGTGCAGCCATGCAATGGCGTGTTACCTCAGATGGAGTGGAACAGTGTAAGGTTTTTTTATGGTGGCTGGAGTGCCAATTCTGCCACCAACCCCCAAGTGTTTCCCTGCAGGTTGGAGGGCCTTCATGCAGGGATGGATGCAGATTAACATCATATCCAGGATGGAGCAATTGCAGGTTAAGGGCCCAACAGATGCAGAGTCCCTCTTGGCATTTTACGGGATTCGAACTGGCAACCTTCCGATTGCCAGTGCAGATCCCTAGTCTCAGAGCCACCATTCCGGCCATTGTGACAAAGTTGATTCTGAAATGAAACATAAATGTGAATGTCTTTTAAGTCTCAGGAACCATCAAAGATCAACCTTTGAACACTAATATTTTCCTATGGAAATATTCCCCAATTTGTGGAGCGTGGCAGGGAGTATTCTCCTTCTGAAAGATGCCACTACTGCGGGCAATACTATTGACATGAAATGGTGTTCCTGGCATCCCATGAAGTTTAGGTTGATGGTTATGCATCAAATTAACAACCACTGAGATTGCCCAAACTCTTCATCTGTGCATCTGTGCTTTATTTACAGTGGTAATCTTTCTGGCAGGAATAAAATGGGTGCAAGAGAGGTGCTTAGAAATGAAAATGCATGTGCTCAAGAAACTTTATAACTATGAACTGATTCATCTAACTGGCTGAGAGACCAGGATTAAGACAAGAACATTTAGAAGCCATTCCTGAATGAATTATGTTCCCTGAATGAATTATGTTCCCTTGGCTAATTCTTTAGATAGCAGACATATCTACAGTATGCTGAAAAATGGTCTATCACCATGTCTGAACAACAAGCAGAGAAATTGAAAGTTGATTTGTGTAGACAGTGGCCATATTGAACTCTTCATTCTCTTTATATTTCCTGGTGTCACACCATGAAGCAAAGATCTCTTCCACTGCCTGACTTTTTCAATAAAGATCATTAGTAAATTATGCAGTATTGGAGCTCCTATGTGCCAATTGCGGTGGATTTGTGTGGACTTGTGGTCAAATTGAATTGAAAGCTTCTTTTCACACGTGGATTTTGATGATATTACATTGAACTTTTCTTTGACACCACTGCATTCATTAAATTATTGCCTGCTGAGTTTAATATATATGCTACTGCCATAAAAAGAGACATTTTGTGGGAGATGTAGAGTGACAGGTCGGTACCACTTGGTGGGTTTGTTTATATTGCACTGGATGAGATGCTGCACATAGGCTCATAAATTCTGTGCAGCCGGTGCCTACTCTCCATTTCTCATTAAGTTTTGCCTGTTAAAAAAATATTGCTTGATTTAACTCCATACTTCCCTTTACAAACAACAGAAAACACAATTGGTTTTGATTTCAAAAATAAAATTAATGAACATTTATACTGCTTGTCAGATCTTGAGCATATTAAAAATAGTAACCAGTTCACAAACTGCTCAGACAGTTGCTCATTAAACTTCTCTACACTGTATACCGCTTGCATTATGAGGCACTGTAAAATCTACAGAAGTGAGAAACAATAATCAAGAAAACTCCGTAGGAATAAAAGTTCATGTTAAAATGTGGAAAAACCTTTTAATTAAAAGTTGGTCTGAAACAGAAATCAGAACCACTGAAAGTCTATGAAAGTCTAGAAACTGAGTTTTTCTCATTGTAGATAATGGTCACATTCAGCCTCTTTCAAATTACTGATCATTAGGCTGGCCGACAGTCTGTAATATTAGACAGACATAGCAAGGCAGTATCTCACATAAAAGACAGCAAAAATGTGTGTCACAACTGAAAATGGTACATTATTTGCCTCAACCCGTGCTTGCTTTGCCTTTATCTTGTAGTAGACTCATGGAAACGTTTGTGAGAAAGTCTCAGAGCAGTTGTTTCTGTTAAAACAACACCTCAATTATGTTCCTTATCATAAATAGTTTTCTTCACCTTTTCTTCCAAGTCATAGTTAGAGTCCATTTAGATACAGATGTGAGCAACACTGGAGCAGCACAAGGAACTGTCTCCTTACCTCTTTATTATTTACACCTCAGACTATAAATATAACATCAGGTCATGTCATTTGCAGAAATACTCAGATGATTCTGCGCTTATGGGGTGTATTAATAAAAGGGATGAGGCAGAGGAGAGGTGTCAGGTAGAAAAGTTTGTTTCTTGGTACAAACAGAATTGTCTGTATCTTAACATCAGCAAAACCAAAGAACTGGTTATTGGCTTTTACCACACCAAATACCCTCTTAAGACCAGTCACTATTCAAGGAGTGAATGTAGAGGTGGTCCACTCCTACAAGTACTTGGGGCTCCACATTAATGGCAAGTTGGACTGGTCTCAGAACAGAGAAGAACTGTATAAGAAAGGGCAGAGCAGGCTCTTCTTCCTTAGGAGACTGCATTCCTTTAATGTGGGAAGTGACATCCTTTACATCTCCTATAACTCTGTGATGGCCAGTGCGATTTTCTACACTGTGGTGTGCTGGGCTGGTGACATCACTTCAAGAGCGGCCCACTGAATCAAAACAATAATTAAAAGGGCAAGCTCAGTTATACGATGCACTCTGGACCCCCAGGAGGAAGTATCCCGGGAAAGAGTTAAAAACAAAACTGACTGCCTTTATGAACAATGCTGCACATCCTCTCTCTGAGTCACTAACACTGAGTACTTTCAGCCAACAAATTATTCAGCTGAAGTGTTTGAAGAAACGTTACAAGGGCTCCTTTATACCAACAATAATATGCCTGCTTAATGCCTCAGTGGGACTGTGACAGCCAAGTCAGAACTTTTCATTCTTTTTCATTTTCTTGCTTTAAAGTCATTCTGGTGTGTGTTCAGGCCAAACTGTGTGTATACTGTATATTTATTCATTTACTTACTTACCTATCTACCTCTTTATGTATTTATTTATTTAAAGATTCCACACCCTGCCAGGGACAAATAAGGTTCTATCTATCTATCTATCTATCTATCTATCTATCTATCTATCTATCTATCTATCTATCTATCTATCTAAAGTCCTGTCTTACAGTCTTTCCAAGTTTTTAAACTCCGCTTTAAAGCACACACTGAAATTAGTTGGGATTTCTGTATTGTGGGGGGCATTGCCTGAAGACTGTAATAGACACTCAGCACAGATGCCACAAGGCAGATTTTCATAGGTCTTAGTGGCTGTTTAAAATTCACAGTTTCATTTTGTTACAGGTCAAACACTTTTCTTTGGGTGTGACGCACTCCCACAGTAGTTCTATTTTTCCTTGACATCCTCTTCACTGCAGGTAAGACACAATAAAACTTTTAGCTCAGTTAAATTTACAATGCCTATCCCATATTTCTGGGTAATCAATAAGCCTCTATCCTCCACATGTTGACTTTGCATAAAAGTCTTAACTATCTTTCCAACAATACCAGTTGTAATGTAGACGCATCTCTCAATTCTACCCTAGAGTGGAAAAAGGCTTAAAGACCAAATAAAGTGAAATACAGTATGTATTGTATCAAATCATCATCTGTTTATCCATTATTAGTCCCATTTAATTCAATTTAGAATCCCTGAGATCAGATGGTGTCATGGTAGCATCAGGCTTAAGAAAGAATCCAAGTGCAGAGAGGGCTTAATTGTCACTTCTCATGGTTAGGACCAGAGCAATTCCTTTATGTCACTGATTACATTAAGTAAAAACCCACATGTGATTCGCTCCCTGCATACAGAAAGTTATAAATGTCATGCACTAAAAGTGTTTTATAGCCTAATGGTTTAACAAAATATAACGTATTTGGTGCTACTTGAAGACTACGTACAGTAAAAGATTGTATACGAAGGGAAAGAGCTTTTAGGGGCTGGCAGGATTTTTTGGCCCATGACGATAACTAGGTTATGAGCCGATTTAGGCTCCCAAGAGCCATTCTCGTAGAAGTATGTGCTGAGTTGGGCCCAGTATCAGAAAGGCAGACAGTGCAAAATTGGGCTACACCTGTTCATATCCAGATTTCTGGCAACAGGCCTACCAGAGGGGAATGGCTGACAAGTCTGGAATTCAGCTCCATCATGCTTGCTGTGTTGGAAGCCATAAAGTGATGGATGAGGTGCTACCCTCATTTTCCGTATAGTGTGGATGGACAGGCCAACATAAAACAGCAATTTTCAACAATGTCTGGATCTCCTAACATAATCGGGGCAATTGACTGCACTCATATTACAATAGGGCTGCGGTGGGTTGGCACCCTGCCCTGGATTGGTTCCTGCCTTGTGCCCTGTGTTGGCTGGGATTGGCTCCAGCAGACCCCGTGACCCTGTATTCGGATTCAGCGGGTTAGAAAATGGATGGATGGATATTACAATAGGGGCACTTAACGAGAATGAAGCTGCTGTTGTTAACCATAAGTATGATATTCCAATAATGCAAGTCATTGATGAGATTGACAAACATCATGACATTGTGGCCCTGGGTCAACCCATGATTCATTTATTTTGAGGAAAAGTAGAATTGGCAGGAGACTTGTTGATGATGGCTGCTGCATTGGTAATGTAACTGGTTCATATGGTTTACACTATTTATTGTAACAGCAATCATGTCATTACATGCTGGCTACCCAACCTCCCATGCTCTTGCATGTTCAGTTGTGCAGCCCACTGTAGAACTCCTCAAATGTTGATTGGTGGGATCTTTATGCATCAGGAGAGAGGCTGGTCTACCAGTCAATAAAGGTCTGCAGTTGTTATTACATAAGTATGAGGTTGATTAGCATAGTCTATATATGGTTGTTTCAGGGTGGCTTGAGGGACATTCACATTTACAAGATTTACATATTTTATAAAGTGTAAAATTGTTTAAAAATGAGGCATGTACCAGGGTTTATAAATGAGATTTTTTTGGTGTACTCATTTTTTCTGTTTTTTGGCATATGCATTCTTTCATGCTCAAATCCATTCAAAGTTTTATAAATGACACCCCAGACAAGGTTTCAAATTTAGGAACTTTGAAGGATGCGGTATTAACCTTTACTCCATTATGCCACCTACTATGCTAAATGGTCATGCATCTATGAATCTTTCTTTTCTCCTGCAGTAATCTTAAATAAAAAACATCATCAAAGGTAATGTGTCCTATACTTACTAATATCCTCCCACCATAGACTTTAACATAGCAAGGGAAGAAGGTTCAGTTTGGGAGAAAAGTTCCCAACTCTTTTTTGCCTTCCAATTCCTTCCTTCCTTGCTGTCTTTTGTCCACTGTATTAAAGTAGCTGACAGTCTCAAAATGAACTGCTCTATAATAAATCCAGCAACACCACACAGGACTTTCAAAGGGTACTGTCTGCCAGCTAATGAAGCTGATCCCACCTCTTCTTTATGTAGACCTTGAAGGTATTGTTAATCAGCTTCTTCTATCCACTGACCTTGGCTCAGCTGGAAATGCAGAATTTTTCTGTCTAGATGGAAGTCACATTTACTGATGCAGTGGTCCATTCGAGGAAACTGTTCTGCAGGATCATGGCATTTGTATTGGTCATCTTTGATGTCATCCCAATCCATGGGTCTGAGAGACACAATTGCTCAGTTTCCAGAAGAAGATGCTGACAGAGCCAGTGTAGCATTGAACTTCTTCCTTGAGGCTTGCCTTTTCAATCAGTTAATTAATGAGGTATAGAAAGTAGACAATATCCAGAGTTTTTTTTTAAGATGGTGATTGCAAGGGGCTCAATTGCCTTGCTAGAAAAGTCTTGAAAGAAGATCTTGATTTTCCAAATGTTGAAGTAAACATCTAGACTCTTTAGGCCATTTCAAAAAGGTTTAGAGTATTTTAAAGTTATTCTTTGGAGTGGGCAAAAATGGCACCATCAATTTGATACTGCAGGTATATTATTATGGTCTTAGCTACTTTTTTAGCCTAAACAAATGATATTTTTAAGTGCCCTTGACATTTACAGTGTTAAGTGAAACTGTACTCATACTCCCCCAGTGGCTTTCAACTTCAGCTAATACAGCACCAGAAGGCAGGTGAAACAAAAGCCTTCCAAACCTACTAAAAATTGTCCACTTTTTCATGAAAATACATAACTTTTGAAAAATCTCCCAAAGCATATTAAAAAAATGGTGACTATAGCATAACAGTAACTAGTCAAGTGTGGAGTTGCTTGAAAAAGAGAAACAAAACCTTGACTACAATCAGCCAGAAGGTATGTGGGAGACTTACTGTAGAGACAAAGATGGAGAAGACTGGACAATCTTATGGGATGGAAAAATATCTTTATGGTACTACCACAAAGCGCCGTTTTTGATACGTATGTGACATAATTCTCATTCAGTCAGGGAAAATTACTCATGCCATTGGGGTATCTCATCTTAGAATGTGTTGGACTCCGCTACTCCAGATGGAGAGAGGACAGTTGGATCTCAAGATTCAAGCCTAAATTGAAAGGATTTCAAAACAAACCAGTCAGTGTCCTAAAGTGCCAAACCGAGGCTAGACATTAATCCAAGTGAGAAGCTGAAATTTCCCCTTCACCAGTTACTTAGCCATGCTGATGGATTCTAAAAAGAAGAGTGGCTCAAAGTGCATGGTCCAGATGAATGTGTCTGGTAGAGGCCTGAATGACTCATGAATGTACTTAGGTGCCTTAAATGCCATTATTAACATTTAAGAGGGATTTTCTCTTTACATTTTGAATGAACACTTGTGAAATGCAAGAATGAGGCATAAATAAAAGAGTTGGGGATCCACCTTGTATATTATACATGACAGACAATGAAATCGATAGCTCCTGAGATCTGTCTGGTGCAGCATCCAAAAAGGTGCAGGAAGGTGTTTAGCTTTTATAGTTGCAGGAAAGGAAGAGGCGGATCCATGGAGTTCAAAACAGGAAGTGAGGTCAGTAAGAGGTGTGGTTGGGAAGGAAGTGTAGGAACTGAAGGAGTTTTAGGCAGGTTTCTGGTCAAGTGATCTGCAGAAGAGAAACCAGACAGGTTAGTGTGACACACTTTAAATTGTGATTAATTCTGAAGTTGTTCAGACAGCAAGACCCACTTAGAAAGAGCGAGAGAGAGATATGGATGGGATTCTTTTGCATGCTAGCCTATGCACTGCGATCAATGTCTTGATCAATGTAATAATATGGACGCCACAATGAGTGCTCAAGTGGCATTCTGGTATATGCCTGTTAATGGTAGAGGACTGGATAGCTGCATATGAGTGTCTTTGTTGTGGGTCTTGAATTCTATTATGCACAGAAGAAGTGATAACCCACAGATGTCCAGTATGTTGGACTAAAGGGACAGAGCACACTTCGCCCTGAAAATGCAGCCCTGTTAATTTAATGGTAAAGCATAGCTCAAAATGTACATTGGTTTAAGGTCACCACAAGGTTGTTTGACTTGATGACTCATAGTTATTATAGACTCGACTCAGACCTTTGGAAGGATCCTGGCCTAGAATTAAATAGCAGTGAAGTTTAAAGGCATCTCCTTACCAGTTTCAGTTGAGAGTCAGGAGTTGAGCTGTGCGAAAGCTTACTGGCAGAGTTGAAGGAAGCCAAGGATACTTAAGGAGAAAGAGGATGAGAGAGAGAAAGGGGAGAGTTATGAGAGAAATCTGGTGTATACAGTAGATTTAGAAAGTATTCGGACCCCTTCAATGTCTGCATACTTTGGTGTGTTGTAGATTTAATTTTAAATGGATAAATTTGCCATTTTATTCCATCAATCCTTGCTAAATAACAAATAATAACAAAGTGAAAAAATGTTTTCAGAAAGGTTTGAAAATGTATTACAAATCAAAAACTGAAATTATATTAGTATTCAGACTCTTTCCTGTGGCAGCCCAAATTGTGTAAACCCTGCAGAACACCCATAGAGAGACCTGATGATGGCAGTTTCAGACTGTGGCCATTATCACACATGCATGTCAATGGATTACTGAGGTATGTATGACCACCGTGGGTCGAGAGGGGGTGCAGGCTCTAACTATGCCCTTTTCTGTTCCCTCCACAGTGCTGAGAAGATGCCCGGTGAAGGCATTTGACTCTGCTCCTTATAGTGACCCAGCTATATATCCCATGGTCTCCAGGAGGAGTTGTCACAGCAGGGCATATTTCCTAACCAAGTGAATAAGCAGGCATGCCAAGTTTGAGAGAGATTTCTGATTTTGTGGAAACTCTTTTTCTGTTCCTTTCTGGCACCACTGTTCAAATGTTTTGTTTATTATTTGTGATTGATTAAATAGTGACGACCAGGTTGGCACACTTCAACATTTCTTCTTGAGGACATCCAGTACTTCCCTCAACAACACCATCCTATCTAATAGAGATTAAGAGGATCTGCCTGAAAGAATGGGGAACACCACCCAAATCCTGGTGCGCAAAGCCTGTAGACACTTACAGAAGCTGTAATTACCACCAAAGGGGCTTCTACAAAATACTGAAGTGAGGGTCTGAAGAATACGTATATGAATGAAAGATTTCAACTTTTGATTTTTAGCAAATTTGCAAAGCTTTCTGAAAACATGTTTTCACATTTTCATTATGGGTTATTGAGTGTAGATTATACACTACAAAAATAGCACAGTTATTTGTTTAAAATTAAATCTACAAACACAATAAATTGTGCAGAATATGAAGGGGTCTGAATACTTTTTGAATCCACCTTATTACCAAGAGGTTGCAAAGAGAGGACGTCAGCCAACTAGACAGACTGGGCAAGAGAACCTGCAGGGGATTTGCTCACTTTCTCTTTATTCTGATCCTTCGTGATCTTTTTTGCTCATTCTTTTGTTAGCATTGCTCTTTTACATGCATATTAGGGTATGGATTGATTACTAGATAGCACTCTTCCTTAACAATATTATTCAGATAAGTAATGGATAAAAAAGGATGGACACTTGAAAAATACATGTACTGTATCTGTTTAATAACGTACTTCCTGTACTTGTTTAGTCACGTGTAGATTTGTGATGTGCTAGAGATTATAACAAACTATTTTAATGAAATATGACAAGAAATTCCTTTTAATATTCACAGCTCAATTATAATTGCACATTATCTGATTTATCCCTGTAGAGGACTGAACCCATTACCCTGAGTGCATTTAGGCAATGGTTGGGTAGGTGGGTTATGTAATTTATTGTATATATTTTTAAAGTGCACCATTTTCAAAAGAATAATTTCTCAGTTTTTGTAATGCTTCTATATTTTGTACAAAGTTGAAGGATTTGTGCTGTTAGTTTCTATGGAAACACTTCTGTAATAAGCAGAGATTGACAGCCCATTATATTCTTTATGTAATATCATACAAAGCAGTTAAGGTCCAAACATTTTCGGTGGAAGAGAATCGCTTCCTATGTATGATTTAAGAAGAGTGGCGGGGTGCGCAGTGGTTACTCTTGTGTCCTTGATTTAAACGGCTAATTGGTTACTTTCTGTGTGAGCTTTTGGATGTCCTCTTTGTGTCTTTACAGGTTTTCTACAGGTATTGTGGATTCCTCCCACAACCCATAGATGTGTCTGTCAGGTTAATTAGTGACACTACATTTGTAAATCATGAGTGAGTGTGGGTGTGTTGGAATGTACTCAGGGCTTGATCCTGCTTTTCGAGTAAAGTTGCTGGGAAAGGCATCTCCTCCACATTGACCCTCAGCTGAAGGCTGAAGGCTGGAGAATGGATGGATGAATTATTTAAACATAAAAGTAAAAAAAAATATGTAATTTGGAAATCCACCTCTACTTTGGACATGACTAAGGGCTATTGGCAAATTCTTCAGCCCTCAAGGCTAAATAAAAGGCAGTGTGTAGCAAACATAGTGGCCACTGGCAGTATTCTGTTCTTCCCTTTGGGTTACGTAGGGCCTTGTGACCTTTCAGCATCTGTGGACAGACTGTTCAGGCCCCACGATGCCTGTAGTGCTGCCTATATTGATTGTCCATTTCAGCACCTGGGAAAGCACCTATATCAGTGTTTGGCAATACTGTATCTCAGTCTTTTCAACAGGTACTGTTATACATTAATCAGAAAAATGTGAACCAAAGCCAAATATTTAGGCTATCTGGTTGGACAAGGTATGCTCAAACCCCAGCATTCGAAGATAAATGCCATCCAAAGGGGGCCATGTCTGCATACTAAAGAAAGTAAGTGCAAGCCTTCTTAGTATTATCAAAGTACTACAGAAGGTTCATGCCATGCTTCTCCAAAAAGACTGCACCTTTGATAGAATGAATGCATGAGTGTAGCCCCACCAATGTGTCTTGGGATCAAGACGCAGAGGCTGCATTTCAGGATGAAAATTGAACTCTGACTGCAGTACCTAATTTGACTGCACCTAACTTCTCTCTTCCTTTCATACTCGAGACCAAGTCCTCCGCAACAGGTTTGGAAGCCAAGTTAAGTCAGAATCTCAATGGCGTAGAGCATCCTGTCCTGTTCCTGAATCGAAAGCTAATAGTATGCTGTGGTTGAACACAAGGCCCTTAATATTAAGTGGGCCATTATGAAGCTTAAGCATGTAATCTTGGATTGCAAGTTCACACTGGATCATGTTCCACTCCGGTGATTGGCAGCCAATAGCAAGATAGCAATCCCATTGGTTTTTGAAACTCCAAATTTACAACTTCCAGATGATTTGGTCTCTTTCATACCAATGCCGATGCCCTCTCATTGTTTCACAAACCCTCAGCTACATCTGCTGTTTCCTCTGGGAATGAGCTAGAGGAGAGAAGGTCATATCTTACATGAGCATGAGGAGTGTGACATAGGCTGTGGTGAAAAGAAACATAGGGAGAAGAGTAAGGGCAGTGCACAGCTACTAACACAGTTTCCACTTCAATCTACAGAGTGAAGAATGCGCCCCAGGAAGACACCTAACTTCATTTCTGTCTCATCAGGGATATTTCAACCTCTTCTGGCCCCACTGAATATAAAGCAGCAGTGCACCAGAGGTCGATGTTGGTTGTGGAACCAGTCCTGAAGATAAAATTATCAATCTCAACAGAGAGCAAACAACACTGGGTATTTGCCCTTTTTTGTTTTGCTAATACTGGACATTAAATGGATTTCCTGTGGGGCCCCAGCCTTTTTTGAGTTTCTTTTTATTTGATTCGGAGCCTATTATACAACATATCAATGGTATTACTGGTAATGGTATTACTATAACACCTTACAACAACAACAACATTTATTTATATAGCACATTTTCATACAAATAATGTAGCTCAAAGTGCTTATAATGAAACCTTAGGCTTTCATTATAAACAGCTGTTAACAGTCTGCATTTTATTAAACTCACTTCAATGCTTTTCAACAAGATATAAAGTAAAGAAAGATGACAGTATATATTGCAAGAATCGTTTTTATTTTGCTGATACCTTATTCTTGTTAATAGCATACTTGACACAATGTAGACATTTAATAGTTGGTTTGCAATGGATACTTAAACTAATCAGTGACCAATTTATTATTATTGCTTCATTTCCATAATGAATGATCAGTGTATAATATCATAAGTTATAAAAATAATAATGTAATTTTCCAAGAACTGCTTCAAAAAGGCATACAAGCATTCATATATAATAGCTGTATTGTTTCTACTATTCAGTGCTAAAATGTCATTGAAATTATTTTACCCTGCAATGAACTGGCACTCCATTCACTTCATTCAAATTTTGCTCCTGTCTTATGCCTGATGTTGCAGAGATATGCTGCAAATTGAAAATGGATGAAGTCGTTTCAGTGATTCTATAGATATTGACAGTGCAGACATCATCATCTCTCTATTATAAAAAAAATCTTGCGACGAAACGAGACGAGACTTTTTCTCAGTGGACGAGATGTGATCATTTGAAGAGAGACAGAGACACTTTCACTTCCCGCGAGATGGACAAGTCACACCATACTTACAACCTTCAGACGCAAGTCCTGTGATACACATGCAGAGCAGGTTAGAGATAATGGAAGTAGGAAAATTTGAAAGTCTCAAAAAATGACAGTAAAGATCGCATTAGCACAAACAAACTGAAAATATTACTCAAGGAAATAATGGAAGAGCGAAAAGAGATTGAATATTCAGGTGCTGTACAGGCTTTTAAACGTTCAAAGATCTGCACAAAATGCATATCACGGGGTGTTCAGTGGTTCAAAATTAGGGGAAATAATCTTTTTTGGTACAGGAAACATTTTGTCTATTGATTATTTTTTGCTACTCGCTTATGTTTTAGTTAATAAAATCACAATTTTAATAACTATCTCCATCCATCCACCCCTCTTCCACTTATCCAAGATAGCGTCATGGGGCAGCAGCTTGAGCAGAGATGCCCAGACTTCCCAATCCTCAGGCCACTTCTTCTAGCTCTTCCGGGGGAATCCCGAGGCGTTCCCAGGCCAGCTGGGAGACATAGTCCCTCCAGCATGTCCTGGGTCTTCCCCGGGGCCTCCTCCCAGTTGGACGTGCCCAGAACACCTCACTAGGGAGGCGTCCAGGAGGCCTCACCTCATCTGACTCCTCTCGATGCGGAGGAGCAGCGGCTCTACTCTGAGCCCCTCCCGGATGACTGAGCTTCTCACCTTATCTTTAAGGTAAAGCCCAGACACCCTGCGGCGGAAACTCATTTCAGCTGCTTGTATTCGTGATCTCGTTTTTTTGGTCACTACCCATAGCTCATGACTATAGGTGAGGGTAGGAACGTAGATCAACTGGTAAATTGAGAGCTTTGCCTTAAGGCTCAGCTCCTTTTTCACCACAACAGACCAATGCAGAGCCCACATCACTGCGGATGCCACACCGATCCGCCTGTCGATCTCACCCTCCATTCTTCCCTCACACGTGAACAAGACCCCGAGATACTTGAACTCCTCCACTTGAGGCAGGATCTCGCTCCCAATCCTGAGACGGCACTCCACCCTTTTTCGGCTGAGGACCATGGTCTCGGATTTGGAGGTGCTGATTCCCATCCCAGCCACTTCACACTCAGCTGCAAACCGATCTAGAGAGAGCTGAAGATCACGACCTGATGAAGCAAACAGGACAACATCATCTGCAAAAAGCAGTGAACCAATCCTGAGTCCACCAAACCGGACCCCCTCAATACCCTGGCTGCGCCTAGAAATTCTGTCCATAAAAGTTAAGGGCAGTCCAAGACTTCAAGAGTCCAACTCTCACTGGAAACAGGTTCAACTTACTGCCGGCAATGCGGACCAAGCTCTGACACCAGTTGTACAGGGACCGAACAGCCCTTATCAGGGGGTCCGGTACCCCATACTCCCGGAGTACCCCCACAGGATTCCCCGAGGGACACAGTCGAATGCCTTTTTCAAGTTATTTAATAAATACCTGCACTTTGATATTCTTTGTTCATATTTAGGTTGACACTCAGTGTGGTTTATTTTAATGTTATATTTTTGTAAAGTGTCCTGTTTTTATCAGTATTAAGTGGAAACTATAAAATTAATGCAAATGACACGCTTCCAAGAAAGTCAACCAAAATATGACCAAAAACAATAAATACCTTTTATCTTAGCTAGTTGACTACAACATGGTAAAAAGAATATAAAAGACAATATATAATGGCAGGCCAACACTGATACTTTATATTCATGGAGAGGCAAATACAGTGAATATACACTGTCGCGAACAGCCAGAGTCTTTGCCCGGCTGGGACGCCGCCAAGCTGGAAGGTCTGGGGGAGCAAGCATGGCCCCAGCGTTACCTCCCTCAGAGTGTTAGATGGCAGCCCCCCTGGGTTGCAGCGGCGACTAGGACTTCCACAGGTCTTCATGGAAGTTGGATTTTGGTGCGGCCCTGTTGGGATGCATGGGCACCACCAGGGGGTGCTGCAGCAACCATTGGGCCCTTACGAGCGGTTCTTCCGCCACACTCAGAAGTGCATCTGGAAATATGTCATCAAGTACCTGGAGCACTTCCGGCGGTGTTATAAAAGGGGCCAGCAGACACTACTCTGAGAGCCAGAGTCGGGAGGAGGGAGAAGAAGCTTGCTGAGGAGGAGTGGAGTAGATAAGAGAAGAAAAAGTATTGTGTTTGTGCTTAGTGGAACTGTGTTGTGCCTGTGGGAAACAAGGAAAGTGTTTCCCATGAGGTGAAGAAAAATACAAAGAAATTGTGATTTTATAAGTGCCTCTTGCATCTGTCTGTGTCAGGTTGAGTGGCCACTACGTCCTCTACACTTGTCACAACACATTTAAATCATGTCCTTCAAAGATAGAGAGATTCAGCACTACATAGCTGCCGTTTGTGCACATTTTTATCATCACTAATGCATTCATCTTTTATCACTTTGTGGATGCAAATAAACTTCTCCCTTCTTAATTTTTTACAATTACACTATTCCAAAATGCTTGCCTCCCTTAGTTTGAATTTTATAACTCATATTAGAAAATTCGAAAAATTTAGACAAGAACCTACCATTCTGCCCAACAAAGCCTGCTAGTCCAATCCATTTAATTCTTCCAAATTGAATATCAAATCGAGTTTTAAAGATCCATAAGGACTACCAGAGTACTTGGTATCTTATTCCATGTATCTATGGTTCTCTGTGTAAAGAAAAACCTCTTAATGTTTGTGCAACATGTACTCTTAACAAGTTTCCAACTGTGTCCCCATGTTCTTGCTGAATTCACTTTAAAGTAACAGTCTTGACCCCCTGTACCAATTCCCTTTATAATTTAAAAAAAAAATCAAACATCTCACTTTTTAATCTCCTTTTGCCTAATCTGAAGCTTTTTTAATCTTTCCTCAGAACTCATCCCCTGCAGTCCTGGAATCAGCCTAGTCACTCCTCTCTAGACTGTTGCCAGTGCTGCTATGTCATTTTTGTAGCTTGGAGACAGTACTCCAAATGAGGCTTCACCAATGTGTTATATCTTGGCATTGATATATTGTTTTCCATTATTTTCCATCACTTTAGTATAATATAACCTGAATAGAACTTCTGAGAGCAATGAATGTATGTTGCATCTCTGTTTATACAAAAATATATGTTAAACAGTTAGTGTAAGCCATTATTAACTATCTCCTGTTCATTTTCTTTTCTCAGTATCTTAATGTAGCATTTGGTGTTTTGACGGTCCAAGTTGGCCCCACAGTCCTTGGCAGCTTGAACCCGGAATCATTCATAATATGTCCGAGGATGAGCCAGGCAATCGAGAACACACACAGTAAGCAAAAGGTGGTGTAGTGTGTTTCAGTGCTTTCATTTCTAAAGCAAAATGTTCAAAATTAAATAAATAAAAATAAAACAACTCAAATGTAAAGGTTTAAAAAACTCAAATAAATAATCCAATACATAAGATGTAAAACCAAGGGTAAAAACAAGCCAGAACTGGTCTTTTACTTCTCTTCCAGTGCTGCTCTCTCTAACTTCTCTCCCTGCACTCACCCAACTGCCAGACAAAATCAGCCGTGTTGAGGTCCCAGCGACAGCAGCCCACAAATCACTCCCCTACTTACTGTCCCCATCAGTGTCTTCCGGGATACCCAGAGCACAACTCAGAGTTCCTGCTGCCTCTGTCGGTGTCTGCAGGATCTCTCAGAATATACAATCACTCTTTCTCTCTGTTATTCAGCAGGAGCCATCCAGCCCACCCCTGGAGTGCTTCACGGGGCTTCCCCTGACTGCTTCACCACCTCTCAAATGATCTCACTGCCTACATTCCTTTCATTCCTATGACCTCCTTTTCTTTCTGTGGCCAGACAGAGGTGCTGCAATCACCGCCTCAGAGGTGTGAACAAAGCACTTGACTAATCCACTTGCGTCTACATGCAATTGTGTGATCAGCCAAGTACCTCGATCAACCTTGGAGCATCAAGTGCACGTTTCAAATGCTCCTGCACCTGCCAGGAGCCTGAGCCCTATGGATTCATTTATTTAATTTAAAAACACAGCATAACAGACCACTGTCACCACAGGTGCCACTGTTTTACTTCCAAGATGTTTTCCTGCCCTTGGAAATGTCATCTGAGATACTGGAAGCTTTGGAATCGATGCATTCTGTCATCAGAATAGGCAGCTCAGTACAAATGCCCAGGAGGGGTAGGCAGCCAGTTGGCTTAGGTCTCCAGGACTGTGATGGTGTCTGGCTTTGCTTGTTATAAAAGACTCTGAACTCCCAATGGTTTTTTTTTCCTCCAGGGAAGCTGCTGGCTGGAATTTTTGTCTTCCTCTCTTCCACTGACAACTGGCCATAGTTCAAAAATGTAATAATGGACAGATATTGTTCATCTCTATTTATGTTAATCAGTTTTAAACCACTCTATTCCCCATCTGTTTAAAGAAATATGTCGTTTTGTGTTTTAATTCTGTATTTAGTATAGGTAATGTTTGTACTGTCACATGATTGAGAATGAGCCACACAAAAAAAGGTTTGCGGAAGCAACCCGTATATGCTAAATGGAATAAATAGTCACAAAGATGTGTATCGATCAGAGTTCAGAACAGAACTGTCTTATTAGCAAAAAGATGGCAGTTTTAAAGCAGACCAGAGGAAGTGACGTCATCTCTGGGGCCGGAACCGGAAGTGGCGTCATTGAGACTGGACCTGGATGTGACGCCATCAAGGCCAGTCAGAATTTCCCGGAACTGGTCTACAGAGGATTGAAGGAAAGAGTTAGTGCACTCCGCCACCCCCTGGTTTGCCATGGAATTACTCTCATTCAGGCCCTTTAGGTGCCTCCCATGCGCATGTGTGTGACAGTACCTATATCTACCCATGAACATGCCATAGTGTTCTGCACCTGCACTCAGTGAAGTATGCTATACAAATAATAACCTAAAACTGAAATGTAGGGGTTAACATGCAATGCACTGTACAGATTAGTGTCCATCATCAGTTAATGATGACTTGTGCTGTTGCATCCAGTCTATCAGTTCAATTCATCCATTCATCCATTATCCAACCCAATACATCCTAACTACAGGGTCACAGGGGTCTGCTGGAGCCAATCCCAGCCAACACAGGAAACAAACCCCAGGCAGGGCGCCAGCCCACCACAGGGTGCGCACACACGCGCACCAAACACACACTACGGAATCGCCAATCCACCTAACCTGCATGTCTTTGGACTGTGGGAGGAAACCCACACAGACATGGGGAGAACATGCAAACTCCACGCAGGGAGGACCCAGGTCTCCTGACTGTGAGGCAGCAGCATTACCCACTGTACCACCATGCCACCCCAGTTCAGTTCAATTCAATTCAATTTAATTCAGTTAATTTTTGTAAAAAATATTTGTATTTTTGTGAGTAAAGTCAGAACTAACCAAATTAAATTAATTAAAACTAAACCACAAAATGGCAGATAAATACCTTCACAAAATTAATGATAAAAAATTAATGCTATAAGGAACAATATAAATTCACAAATTAGTAACAGTAATGGAAATAACAACAAACACAACAGCCACCCAATGGACTGTTGATCCTTGAAAATAGAAAAGACAAAATCTATCATCAGAAGAGAGAATTGTGTCCAGGTAGAAAATACAGAGACTGGTGTGAGGGACAACATGCTGAGTCTGGTGTCTCAGCCGGAGCTACTTTGGGATCCTTACCTGGCTGTGATGCCAATAAAAGGAAGGATGGAGAAGAGCAGGTTGCCAGCTTATTGTCTCCCCCGTATGCTAGGTGGTAGCTTCCATGGGTATCGATAGCCATTTGGACACCCACAGGGAATGCTGGGAATTACAGCCCAGTAGTGCAGCCCTGTTGGGGCCTGTGGGTGCCGCTAGAGGCTACTGCAAAGAGTTATATTGCCTACTATTTGGGACTTCTGTATGACCCAGAAGTGAGTCCAACAGGCGATGCCCTGGCACTGGAAGACCTCCCAGGTCCACAATAAAAAAGACTCCACTGCCTTGTCCAGGCGAGTCAAAACTAAGATGGAAGGAATGCAACACTTGTTTTAGGGGAGTAGCAGTGCAGTGGAGAAAGAGGAAGAGCGAAAGGAGGAGAGGTGATTTATTTATAGTTTGTACAAGGCATTCTTGTAATAAATACCCTTTTTATTTAAACCCAGTACTGTTTTGTGTGTTCATGATTGAGTTTTGAGGCTCAATGGCGCCTCATAGCTTTCACACAGGGCTCCTTCCATGTAAACCCACAGAGACATGCTTCAGTTCAGCAAGGATAAAACTGTACCAGGAAGGAAAGACCATTTGGGGCAAACTCACATGGTGACTTTTACAAAGAAAATTCATGGGCAGCAATCCATATATAGTACAGAAACAGGTCCCTTTAGTGAGAACTGAAGCTATGGCCACTCAAAATAAAAAAAAAAGAACCAGAAGGACTGACCCTACCTGGAATTGATGACAACCCATGTGAGTCCAAGCAGACAAAATATTGTACCAAGAGGGATGACAGGCAAAAATGCCTTTTTGGATAAAGCTCGGCTTACAAGATCAATGTTTATTTAAAAAGCTGTCAATTTTTGCCCCAGAACACAAAAGACTCCTGCTGAGAGCTACATTCCTATAAAATATGAATATTACACTTCATATTTAAAAATAAAGTGGACATGAGAAATGTTTCTCAAGGAATATATCCATAACACACTAAATTTGCCTATGGGATATACGATTTTCACAATGCTTATGGGCGATTAAACCCATTGTGCCAACAAAAGGATGCCATTTTTTAAAGGTAACTGGAAAGAAAAGCATGTAGACTATGGCAGGAACTAGGGCAAATGAAGATAATGAAGGGATGGAAGGAATAGGTGAGGTAAACAGAGAAGAAGCAATAAACTAATCTAACGTGTACTCCTATTTAAATATTCTAATTTCCAATTTTAAAGTTTGATGTAAGGGTTCACAGTAACTAGTTTAGCCATTTTAATAGAGAAGGAATGGAGATGAATCATAAGAGTTGCTAAAATGGCAAGTCACTCTCATGATTACACTTGGCAACAGTCAAGCCCAGAGGGGCAACTACAGTTTTCATTTTCTTCTTGTTAGTTTTACACTTCTTCCCCAATAGTTCATACCTCTCTATTTATTTGCATTAATAACCTGATTAATTTAATATGAGATATGAATAGATACAAAATCTGAAAGACTGTAACTTTGTCAGGTTTATTTAAGTTTTCTTCGGGTTATAGAAGGAGAAACGTTACACTAAGTTGCCTAATCATTAATTTATACACTATGGTAGCCCTGAAGTGCAATGCACAAGAAACAATTATATCATGCAAAAACAAATCAAAAAAGACCAAAACAAATCAAAAGCACAAAAACAAACCGAGAACACAAAAGCAAATAAAAAACATAAAAACAAATCGAAAACACAAAAACAAATTGAATACAGAAAAACAAATCAGAAAATACAAAAACAAATTGGAAGAGACAAAAACGGTCCGTGCACTTTTTGGTATTTGAAATTTCATTTCAGAAAATACCATTTAAAAAAGAAAAAGAGACACATTTGATTTTCAACTTAAAAGGGAAAGATGAAAAACACAAAACAATAACTTTTTTCCTTTTGTTCTTTCATACATCAGAAAAGAAAAATGCAGGAAACGAGAATGAGAAAACGCTGTTTATTTATTTCTCGGTAAGTAAAAACAATAACATTCATAAAAGAACTGCTACATCAATGAAGCAAATTTTGCAAAGCTTATATTTTTACCTGGAAGATGTGACTCAGTTTTTCTGCAGTCATGTCTTCGTCCCGGGGTGTCACTCTTTTACTGTTCCGACAAAAAACATAAAGGTCCATCTTCTGCTGATGCCAGTGTAACTTCAAGGCCGTCGATCGATGTGTTGTAAGGAGGGCTGTTCACACATGTCGTCAAAAATGGCACAAAATAACAAGTACTTCTGGTTTCAGAAATCGAAAATGAGGCTATTTTGTTGTTTTTGAGCTAGTGAAATTTCATTATTTGAATCACAAATAAATGGTCCGTGTACTTTTTGGTATTTGAAATTTCATTTTAGAAGCAAAAATGATAAAACGAAAATGAAAGGAATTTTCAGATTTTGATTTTTGATTAAAGAATGAAATGAGGGAAAATAAGGTATTTTGTAATTCTGTGGTAACAAATAGCAGTCATAAACTTAAAATTACACATACTTTTCTGGATTTATTTGTGATTCAAATAGTGAAAGTGTTATAGCTCAAAAACAACAAAACCAATGCATTTTCGTCGTCTGAAAATGGAGGTACTTCTTCTTCTGCGCGATTTTTGATGACACGTGCGAACCTCCCAACGTATTCCTCACAAGACATCAATCAACAGCCTTGAAGTTACACTGCATGGCATCAGCAGAGGATGGACCGTTACGTTGTTTTTCAGAACAGTAAAAGAGTGACACTCCAGGACGATGACACTGAGTTGCATCTTTCAGGTAAAAATACAAGCTTTGCAAACTTTGCTTCATTGATGTAACAGCTCCTCTGCTGATGCCAGTGTAACTTCAAGGCCGTCGGTCGATGTCTTGTGAGGAGGACGTTGGGAGGTTCGCATGTGTCATCAAAATCATGCAGAAGAAGAAGTACTTAGGGTTTCAGACAACGAAAATGCGTCTGTTTTGTTGTTTTTGAGCTATTACACTCATTATTTGAATCACAAATAAATTCAGAAAAGTGTGTGTAATATTAAGTTTATGACTGCTATTTGTTACCACAGAATTACAAAATACCTTGTTTTCCCTCATTTTATTCTTTAATCAAAAATCAAAATCTGAAAATTCCTTTCATTTTCGTTTTTTCGTTTTTGCTTCTAAAATGAAATTTCAAATACCAAATAGTACACGGACCATAAATCCACAGAACTATTGTCATTTTAAGTTTATGACTGCTATTTGTTACCATAGAATTAAAAAATACCTTACTTTTCCTCATTTTATTCTTTAATCAAAAATCAAAATCTGAAAATTCCTTTCATTTTCGTTTGTGCTTCTAAAATGAAATTTCAAATACCAATACATACATGGACCCTATTTATGCTTTCTAATCTATTTTTGCATTTTCAATTTTTTTGTGTGTACTGACTTGATTTTGCGTATTGTTTTTTTTTTTTTTTGCTTTCTGATTTGTTTTTGCGTATTCGATTTGTTATTGTGTTTCTGATTTGTTTTTGCATTTCCAATTTCGTTTTGCGTTTTCCGACTTGGTTTTGTCTATTCAGTTTGGTTTTGCACACTGCACTTCAGGTCCACCATAATACACCATTCTTGCTTATACATTTTAAGAATTATTAGCAGACTCTAAATACATACTGTGGAGCTGACCCGGACACAGACAGGCGGACATGTTGTTCATCAAACCACCACACGTTTATTTACAATATTTACAACAATTGTAATGGTCACACAGACCCAGTTCAGTCCAAATAGTGCACAAACCCCAAACACACACAGTCCTGGCCACAATATGCCTTCTCTTCGGGCCGCCTCCACACTCTCCTCATGCCTTGTCCTCCTTCCACCCGACTCTGGCCCTGAATGAATTGAGACGGCCCGTTTTATATGGTTCCCGGATTAGCACCAGGTGTTCTCGGCATTCCTCCCTTGGCCACACCCCAGCGTGGCGGAAGTGCCGGCTGTCCTCCCGGCAGCTCCCCGGGTGTCTCCCAAAGTCTTCCCCCCAGCACTTCCTGGTGTGGCGGAAGCTCTGGGGCAACAGGTCCCCAAGGCATGCCCTGTACCCGTGGCCCCCAAAGCAACCAGGAAGGCAGCCCCCACATGGTCCCAGATGGGCGCACGCCCACTTTCGGTCTTCCAAGGCATCCCGGCTGGGTCATCACCCCTGGCATCCACGACAATACCTAAAAGTGAAAAACAAATATAAAAAACTCAAACCTAGCTAATCCAATTCAGGGTCAAAGAGGCTGGAGTCTTTCTTACCGCATTGACTGCAAGGCAAGAACCACCCGTGGATGGCGCACCAGACTATCACAGGGCCCACTCATTAACACAAATTAGACCAATATAGTCCCAAATTACTCTAACACATGTCTTTGGAAATCTATTAGGAAAACCCACCGAGATTCTGCAAATTCTACAAAGACAATAACCAAACATGGAATTCCACGAGACAAGCAGTGCTAACCATGACCTCCAAAGGTGAAACAGGAGCAATGATAACAGACCTTAAAGCACTCTTTGTGCCCATCAATCTATCCATTTTCCTTATTCAGACAAGGCTCACAGTGAGCAGGGGCCTCATGTATAAACGGTGCGTACGCACAGAAATGTTGCGTAAGAACGTTTTCACGTTCAAATCGCGATGTATAAAACCTAAACTTGGAGTAAAGCCATGCACATTTCCAGGGTACCTCATACCTTGTTGTGCGCAAGTTCTCCTCTCGCTGGTGGCACCCAGCGTCAAAGCAGTGCTACTGTTCCTGTGTGGTTACCCTTTCTTAGATCCACATTCCTGACACTGATTTATAAATAGACTGAAACTAACCGCATATTGTTTATTAGTGTAATGCATCTGATTGTAATTAACTTGTAACAATATAATGGTCCAGGGATTAGCCATAATATTCCAAATACCATAACTGCTTTAGCGTTGTTACTCTCACTGCACCTTCTTTTTCTGCTTTCAGCTGCTCCCATTAGGGGTTGCCACAGCGGATCATCTTTTTCCATATTACTCACACTGCACCACTCGGAGTATTTATATCGCTGTATCTGAGTGGGGAATCACAGCAGCAGCTGATCGGAAGGAGAATTATCGGGATACAGCATCAAGCACATGCTGCCTCAGCCACAGCAAAACGCTTCAGAGTCTTTCCTGTACAGACCTCGCAGTTCAGAAACAGTTTAACCCTAAGAACTTTAAACACAGTCAATCAGTCCATCAAGTGCTCCTTGTAGAACTGTTTGTACTTATAAGTACAATTACCCCACTGTAAACTTGCACTTCAGTTATAATATTGTACAACCTGCGCAACTTTATAAAGCGCGTATTTACATATGATGACGATCTCATTTTTAAGATGAAATGCAGCAAAATATGTTGATTATATTATATAGATAAAGCTAACTTCATTTAAATAATCTGTATTGTTAATAATTAAACATTTGAGGACATGGTGCCGCAGCGCTAGCTGGTTCACGGATTGATCCTGATTGATTGCTGTATGCTGGAAGGATAGATGGATAGAATAATTAAACACGTACTATGAAGATATTTCAATGTTCCTTAAAAGTTTTGAAGAATCGTCATCGTAAGCTTACAGATGGCTTAACGTCTATTACAGAGCTGATTGTGTGGCAATTGAGTATTTGGAGAAAGAAAAGTAAGGACAGGAATTAGAGGTTAGTACGTTTGAAAGAGACAGTACTGCCACCGTGTTCCCATGTTTAATAACATGCTTTCATTCTTATCATCATGAAAAAGATATAACATATACATCTCAGTATTTTAATTATTCAGACAGCTCTAATATCACAAATGTAATGGATTCTGTGTCCTGTTGGAGGAAGAGAAAGCCGGTTTAAGAACCATGTAGTGATTCACACACAGAGCACAAAGAAGATCAAATACAAAGCAAAGCAGTTACTTTAGTTACGATGGGATTTGAGAAACTAGTAAATTAATCGATTTTAAAATGAAGTTTATGATGTTCTACTTTAATGACAAAATAAACTACATGATTAAAGTGGAAATTTCGAGATTAAAGTTGACATTTCCTGCTTTTTTCCCAACTGTGTGCCTATTTTTTTTCTCTGTACCCTAATAAGCTTTCATACGACACTCAGACGTTGGGCTACGACTCACCTTTACACGGCGACTTGGATATGTGACAACTTCTTTTTTATTTCGCGCACTGTGCGACTTTGTGAACTTGAGCTTTCGAGTTTCTCTGACACTCAGAGCATGTTTACAAAAAAGAAAAGTAAATATGAAATTCAAGAATACTTAAAGGCAAGAAGAATAACCAAAAGAAAACAAAGCAAATTATAGTTCAGTTTAAATTTCAGGAAAAAAGGTCACCAATTCAGCTCCAGACGCTTAATTTGCCCTGAGCAAGTCATTTAACCCCTCTGTGCTCCAACTTTATCTATAAAATTGTTTTCTATCTTGACTTTGTATGTCACATTTTCTTTAAAAATTCTTGGTGTGTGTATTTGTCCATCATTACAGACACTCTTTTGGAGGGTCTCTTTCTAGTCCAGCCATCCTGGGTATGACGGTAATCTGCATCCAGCCCTGCATGTAGGCCCTCCAATCTGCAGGGAAAAAACTCAGAGTTGGTGGCAGGATTGGCACTCCAGCCACCATAAAAAACCTCACACTGTTCCACTCCGTCTGAACTGGTGTGGTGCTGAGGTGTCATCTGTTGCATGGCTGCATTCGGGTCCTAATGTGGGATCCTGAGTTGGTTTGTCGTGTGATGGGTGCGGCAGTGTGCTGTATCAGCGCGTGACCCTAACCTCTCTCTTTTTAGTTTGCAGGTTATTTAGGCTTAAAGATTAAAGTAATTATAACCAAAGGGAGTTATTTTGAAAACAATAACGTATTATAATAATCTAAAGAATCTTGCAGACTCTTTAGCCAGCTGGTACCTGTAGATACCAATGTGAGATTAACCAATAAATCAGGGCAGCATTTGTAGAAGTACAAGTGTACCACCAGAACGTGGAAGAGAAAGGAGAACTAGGTCCCAGTACAAAGTCTTCAGCTTATTGGTTTATCTACATTCATCTCCTCAACTGCTCAACGGTCACAAGCTCTGCATACTGTTCAAAATCATCATGGGAACAATTGGCTGGAATGATATTCAATGATAGGTAGATTAACTCAGAAATGACGTAGACATTTGGAGCAGAACTGCTACTTCTTTGGACAAAGATTGCTTGGGCATGTTGTGGGTATGGCCTCTGTAAGACATTGACAGGCAGTTCAGCAGGCACTGGATGGAGACTTGGAATAGACTCCAGAACACAACGCATGGACTTGATTTTCTGTATTGAAAGGCCTTAGGGTTGATGACGTTTTTTATGATCCACTCAGCCAGTTGCCACCTTTAAACACACTAGGAAAAGCTAATAGGAAGTTAAAATTAGACAAAAAAGACTAAAAAGGAAGCAGGTTTTAGATTTTAGAAATCGAAAGATGTGATAGAAAAAGAAAGCTGAAGTCTGTTTTATGTATTTATTTATTTCCCAAAAAATCTCCCCTCACCAGATCTAGGATACTGAAAAAAATATTTTCACAAAACATTTCAGCTGCTTGCTTGTTCACAACAAATAGTAATAATGATCCAAGCTGTCTTATCTCATTAATTCTATCCTGAGGGAATGACAGGCATGACATTACTGTCTCTGTGGGTATTTTCACATTGCAGACTTTGAAAAGGCTACACAATGTTCAGTCAAGTGCATACAGTATATTAATTATTCATGACAGCCGCTGTAATGTAATATTGGTAGAATAACAAAAAAGTGCATTGCATTCTTAGAATAGCAAAGATCAACAGAAATGCTTTTAACTTTGTCAAGCGTGGTAAGTGAAACTCTAGATTTATGTTAAACGCTTTACATTTATTGAGGGTTTTCATAGCTTTCAATTCAAAAGACCATCATGAAGCATCGGCTTATATGCTGTTATTTAAAACAAAGGGCAATAATTATTTACCTTAGGCATTGTCAACTTGTGCCCATTCAAGTATGTAATTGTCATAACATATGTTATATTATTTTATAAATTATTATTATTTATGTGTCTGTAAGCCACAACTATAATAATAAAAGTTCTCACAAGGTACAACAGACCTGATGCTTACTTGAAAAATAAAAACAAAATAATAATGAAATATTGTATTTAATATACAAGCAAATCAGGTCATCTGATAAAATGAAGGATGGCATGGTAAAGAGTTTTATTGGATCCTGTGTTCAAACCCTGTACCCGGATGTCGTCCGTGTGGAGTTTTTTTGTTCTCACTATGTCTTTGTGGATTTTCATTCCACATACAGCAGCCATAGCCCCCGTTCTTCAGAACAGGTCATTCACCTGCAGCTAGTTTATGTATGATCAGGGCCAGCCATGGGAGACCATCTAGGAAAAAGCTAGGGTTGCTGCTGTAAGAGATATGGGTGAGGCCAGCAGGGGGCGCTTAGCCTGTGGTCTGTGTATGTGGGGACACTGTTCTGTAAATATGGCACTGTCCTTCTGACGAGATGTTAAACTGACTCTGTGGTCATTAAAGATCCCTGGGCATCTCTTGATTAGAGTAGGTTGTATCCCAATGTCCTGGCTAAATTGCCCATCATAGCCTTGTACATTTTGGGCCCCTAATCATCCCCTGACTCTAACTGGCTTTCTATCTCACCCCGTCACCACCTAATAGCTAATGTGCGGTGAGTGTACTAGTGCCATAATGGCGATTGTCACATCATCCAGGTTTATGCTGCATATTTGTGGTGGTTGAAGTGTTTTCCTTCTGTCTATGTAAAACGCTTTGAGTAGCAAGAAAACCACTATATAAATGTAATTAATTATAATTAAATATTAATTAATTATTACCCCTAAAGACATGCAGGTTAGGTTCATTGGTAGTTTTAAATGTACCCCAGCACGAGTGTTTGGTTCTCTGCACTGTTCTGACGCCCTGTCTATAACTGTTTCCTGCCTTGTGCCTAGTTCTCAAGGGATAGGCTCCAGGCCTTTATTGAATTAAGTGGGTTCCACTGATTGATTGATAGGACAAATACAAATAATACATATGCTGGCCAAACTACTCTACCTACTCTTTGTGAAAGGTTTCCAAAGTGGACAGCAGAAAAAAAAATATTTCTATCTATTATATGAAAAAAGTCCTGGGATGAGACGAGACTTTTTAGCCTGGGACGAAACATAACTTTTTCAGAGAGATACTTTCATGTCCCTCGAAATGAGACTTTGTGCCAAGAGATTTAACCATGCCCAGGGCCGGAAATAAAAGACAAAGAGTATATGTCAAAGTAGAATGCCGTAAAGAGGTTCAAAAACGTTGGCACGATACACATGCAGAGCAGGTTAGAGATAATGAAAGTACTAAAATTCGAAAGACTCAAAAAATGATAGTAAAGATTGCATTAGAGCAAAGAAACGGAAATTATTACTCAGTGAAATAATGGAACAGCGAAAAGAGATCGAATATATTGTTCGGATTTAAACTTTAAGTTGGAGACTTGTAGATCATCTTATTCGTGTTGCCATCAGGGAAAAGTAGTGTTTCTTCCCAATGAAGAGGCCTATCCGCAAGAATTAAAAGATTTGTTGTTTGGTGAAAGTGAAATCCACATACGCGAGCGGCAGAGACGTGAAGTGGCTGGCACGTAGTGTAGGCCACGGGGTTGGCGAGCAAAGCGAGCAGGGAGGAAAGTCCCCTAGTATTCACTAAAGAACAAAGGTAATACAAGTCCTGACCATTCTTTCCATTAGAATCAGTCACGTTCCAAAGGATCAGAAGATTTAAATTCTATATAGATATAGAAGATTATATCTTTGAGATATGATGTTACAATAATTAACATGTTGATATTTTATTAAGATGTGCAAAGCAATGAGTAGCACATACAGTCAGGTTCATGAGTTTTTGGACAGTGGCACAATTTTCCTAATTTTGGCTGTATATGCCACTACAATGGATTTGACATAAACCAATCATTATATGAGTGAAGTGAAGACTTTCAACTTTAATTTAAGGGGTTTACCAAAAATATTGTATGACCCGTTTAGGAATAACAGACATTTTTATGCATACCCCATTTTTTCAGGGGCTCAAAAGTATATGGACATTTGACTGGCAAGCTGTTCCATAGCCAGCTGGCAGCACTTTCCTCATTATTTCATTAACTGTTAAGCAGGTAAAAGGTCTGGAATTGATTTTAAGTGTAAAATTTGCATTTGGAAGCTGTCACTGTGAACTCTCAGTATGAGGTCCAAAGAGCTGTCTATGCAAATAAAAACAGTCCTCATTAGGCTGACAAAAACAAAACAAATCCTTTAGAGAGAGAGCAGAAACACGAGGAGTGGTCAAATCAACCATTTGGTGTATTCTTAAAAAGAAGGAACACACTGATCAACTCTGCAACACCAGAAGGTCCAAAAAACCACAGAAGACAACTGTGCTGGATGATTGCAGAATTTCACTTACTGGTGTCAGAAACTCCAACAACCAAGCAACTGAAGACAACTGCAGTAAAGGACTGCCAAAGCATTACTTGGGTGGAAACTGAGCTCTTGTAGATGGCCATTGGTTCCAGATGTGGAAAAATAATAAATAGTTTGATCAATCTGGTGCACATGACAAAAGCCATGCAGACCCTGTCTTGTCTATAGTGCACATAAAAAATGCAACTTCTTGTTTCTCCTAACGAACAAAAAACCACAAGTGACCAACTGATGAACTAAAACCACAAGTGACCAACTGATGAACTAAAACCACAAGTGACCAACTGATGAACTTAAAGGATGTGGTAAATGCTGATCCAAGCAAAATGTTGTAAGATGTAATGGTTTGAAATTCTTGTGCAACTAAAGTCATAAGACAAAGGCCCTATAAAAGATTTGGGACACCGACCCCTCGAGGCAGATGAAGGGCAGGTGTCCTAGGACTGTGCTTCTCTGTCATCTTACCCTTGCCTGGTGTGTATTAATAAAAGATTTTTTACTAACTTTAATTATATCTCTCTGTTTTCAGTCACAAGAAACGACACTATAGAAAAAGTGTCAACACAGACTTCAGCCAGTCATTGACTTTAAAGGATTCTGAACCCAGTTGAAAATGATCATTATATTTATGATTATCTTAGTTTATCCAAATACTTCTAAGCCCCTAAATATAGGGGCCCATGTATAAAAATGTTTGTCTTTCTAATCATCTTATACAATTTTTTTGTTAAATCCCTTGGATTAAAGCTGAATGTCTATACTTCAATCACATCTTGATTGGTTTGTATCATTGTGGTGATGTAAAGAGCCAAATTATGAAAATTGTGTCATTATCTAAATAATTATGAACCTGACTGTAGTGCACTGATGAGTAATTTAAGGTAAAGATATACTAACAGTGGCATGATGCTTCCATGCCATGCTACTTCTGATGTTTAAAGGTACTCAAAAATACCTTGTCTAGGCTAAGCAGCTTCAAGAAAATCAGAGATATTCCCTAGTAGAGAATAATGATTAGGACCTCCACCCTTTGACCAATATTCCTAGTCTTCTGAATTATACATAAATGATTCAATAAAACAATACAGCAAACTATTGTGTGCATGGCCTCTTCCCCTGATAACACTGATTCTCATCAGTGCCTGTGCTGATGTGAAATGGTTAATATTGAAGTACTTTCATGTGTTACAGGCTCCCCACTGATGCCACTGCTGCATCTCCAAGCTAACAACACAATACATCTCAGGTAAACAAGTAAACCCCCAAGAGGGCTACATGCAGAATTCCCACATTTGTCCTTATACCTCCAGTGAAATGGAAAGTAAAAGCAAGTCAATTATTTTTATAGGCAACACATGTAGAAATGTGCTGCTTCAGTGGATGTTATAAGAACATTAATGGTCCTGCTGTATGGATAATGACCCTTAGACAAAGATCAAACATTTGACATTTCCTGTTTTAAACTACAATTCATCTCATTTCTGAATTTCCACATTTTTTATGCTTAGCTATTGCTCTGCAGTACTTATTATAGGTTTATCTAAAAAGCTTTTTTGGTCTACTACGGCTTTTAGTTTTCAATTCTGTTCAATTTAATCTTATTATACCTTATGGTACAATTACAATTATTTATTGCTAGTCACACTGGTGCAGAAAAAAACAAACAACATTACAGCAGACACAGATTACTAAAACCAACGTCAAGAAGGAGTATCAATGAATATGGTATCAGACAGAACAAGTAACAATCAGACCATACATTTAACTTCCTGTTGTGTTTTGATAATCAGTGGCTCTGAATTAGTAGTGTAGACTGGGTGGTGATCTCAATGCTAACATAATGGAGTCTTAGCCACAAATCAAACGGTTGACTGGATGTAAGTTTAATGGATAATAATTTGCTGGATAATACTCCTGCTGGTCGGGCAGAAAAAAAACTACAGTTAGTTTATGTTTTAAGTTAGGATTATGCTTTAGATCGATCATATGTGTATATTTATTTATTTATTTACTCACATAGTTATGTATTTATTTTTTTAAAGAACTTCAGTCAATCCTTCCTATCTGCCAGGGTTACGTTCCTGAAAAACCCCACACATACAAAAACTACAAATTCTAAAGCTTTGACCCTATGGGAAAAATGGAGTTATTCTCCAGTGGGATGGTGCCTTGTGAGAAAGACAAACAGGAGTAGATAGGGTTGGGCAGATGCCCCAGCCTTTCTGTTCCCGCAGCATGTTCTATTTCTTGGTTATTTTTTGATTTTCTTTAGTTGTTGTCTTTGATGTGTCATGTGACCTTGAAATGACTGTGACCGTCATCGGCATGTTGCGTGATCTATTGCTGTTTGTTTTTTTACAGAGTTTCTAATGACCACAGGTCATCCCTGGGGTCAAGCCAATTACCTCCAGGTTAAATACAGCCACCTCACCAATGTTCGGTATCACTTATTAGAAAAAATCTCAATCCTTTTTGTGGACAAGTGGCGGAATCGGTCGTAAATTATTATATTTTTTTGTTGGGTTCTTTTATTTTCTCTTTTTGTTCATTGGTATTGTGTTCTTGTGTCCCAGTATTTTTAACCTCACAATAATCTTGTGGAATGTTGTCCTTATCAATTGCAGCTTTGTTATGATCCTTCCACTGCTTCATCTATGGAAGCTTTGTTGGGACTTTTACTTCCTTAAGTCTGATCATCTCCAAGTCACTCCTCATGAGGTTGTAATTGACAGAAGCAGGACCGATCTGAAGATCTCACTAAACCATACAATCATTAATGAAGACGGGTGGTGTGCACAAAGAAAAGGGACTTAATAAGTGCAAGCTTATGACCCACACTTACTGGGAATTCCTCTTGCATGGGGAACAACTGCAAGTTCCAGTCTCCTTAACAAATGTGGTTCAATGATTTACCCACGTCACTCAGAGTTAGGTAAACACACCTTGATCCAGCCCTGGACATCTAAGGACATCATAGAATTGTTCATTTTCATGTTATGCTACTGGACATTTGGCCTAAGAGAAGTATTTTTTCGACTCCACATAACCGCGAATAGGCAGGTTTAGACAAAAAATGATATTCTGGATGCACCAGTGTGTTTCTTCATGCCGGTCCCAAGCCCAGATAAATAGGGAGTGTTATATCAGGAAGGGCATCTGGTGTAAAATTTTGCCAGATCAATATGTGGAGAACAATACAGATTTCCATGCCAGATCGGTCAAGGCCTGGGTTAACAACAGCTGCCACTAGTACATAAGCTAACAAGGTGCTGGAAGAAATTGGGCTGAAGAAGGAGAAGAAGAGGGGAAAGACATGGGAAGAAGAGGAAGGTAAAGACAGTGGAACTGATGGTAGGAGAGTTAACTGGTAAGAGGATAGAATTAACTGATATGATGCAGAGAAGGAAAGTTGTTATATTGTGCGTGCAAAATACCTGATGGAAGGGGAGTAAGGCCAGGTTAATCTGAGGCAGGTTCAAATTGTTCTGCCATGGTCTGGATGGGAGGAGAAATTGGGTAAGGGTTATCCTGAAAGAACAGTATGCCAAGAATGTTTTGGAGGTAATGAGAGTGTCAGACAGAGTAATGATTATGAAGCTGAAAATTGGAGGTGTGATGATAAATGTTGTTACTGCATATGCCCTGTAAGTTTGGTGTACAATTGATGAGGAAGAAGATTTCTGGAGTTAGTTGGATGAAGTGGTGGAGAGTGTACCCAAGGGAGATAGAGTGGCGATTGGTGTGGATTTCAATGGACATGTTGATGAAAGTAATAGAGGAGATGAGGAGGTGATGGGTAGGTATGGTGTCAAGGAGAGGAATGCAAGTCAGATGGTAATGGATTTTGCTCAAAGGAAGGACATGGCTGTGGTGAACACGTATTTTAAGAAGAGGGAGGAATACAAGGTGACATACAAGACTGGAGGATGATGCACACAGGTAGATTATATCCTATGCAGGAGGGTCATTCTGAAGGAGATTTGAGACTGCAAAGTGGAGGCAGGGAAAAGCGTAGTTAGGCAGCATAGGATGGTGGTCTGTAAGATGACATTGGATATCAAGAAGAGGAGGAAAGTGAGGACTAAGCCAAAGATCAATTGGTGGAAGTTGAAAAAGGAACACTGTAAGACTGAGTTCAGGGCGGAGGTAAGACAGGCACTGGGTGGCATTGAAGAGTTACCAGATAGCTGGGCAACTACAGCAGAGTAGTAAGGTTGACAGATAGAAGGGTGCTTGGTATGGCCATTTGTACAGAGGAAAGAGGATAAAGAAAACTTGTGGTGAAATGGGGAGGTACAACAGAGTATACAGAGGAAGAGATTGTCAAAGAAGAAGTGGGATAGTCAGAGAGATGTAGAAAGTAGACTAGAGTACAAAGAGGTAAGGCATAAAGTGAAGAGAGAGGTGTTAAAGGCTAAAGAAAAGGTGTATGATGAGTTGTATGAGAGGAATGAAGAGGGAGAAAAGTACCTGTACCAAATGGCTAGACAGAGGAACAGAGCAGGGAGAGATGTGAAGCAGGTTAGGGTGGTAAAGGATAAAGATGGAAACGTACTAACAAGTGAGGAGAGTGTGTTGAGCAAATGGAAAGAGTACTTTAAGAGGCTGATCTATGAAGAGAATAAGAGAGAGAGAAGGCTGAATGATAGGGAGATAGTGAATCAGGAAGTGTAACAAATTAGCAAAGAAGAAGTAAGGATGGCTATGAAGAGGATGAAGAATGGAAAGGCCGTTGGTCCAGATGATATACCCATGGGAAGCATGAATGAGTTTAAGAGAGACGGTAATTGAGTTTTTAACCAGATTGTTTAATCCTATCTTGGAAAGTTAGAGGATGCCTGAGGAGTGGAGAAGAAGTGTACTGGTACCGACATTTAAGAATAAAGGAGATATGCAGAACTGTAGTAACTACAGAGAAATAAAATTGATGAGAAACAGCATGAAGTTAAGGGAAAGAGTAGTGGAAGCTAGGCTAAGAAAGGAGGTAATGATTAGTGAGCAGCAGTATGGTTTCATTTAAGGAGAGAGCACCACAGATGCAATATTTGCTCTGAGGGTGTTGATGGAAAAGTATATAGAAGGCCAGAAGGAGTTGCACTGTGTCTTTGTGGACTTAGGAAAAGCATATGACAAGGTGCCTAGAGAGGAGTTGTGGTACTGTATGAGGAAGTTGGGAGTGGCAGAGAAGTATGTAAGAGTGGTACAGGATATGTACGAGGAAAGTGTGACAGTGGTGAAGTCTGTGGTAGGACTGATGGATGCACCCAAGGTAGAGGTGAAGTTACATCATGGATCAGCTCCGAGCCTTTTCTTATTTGCAATGGTAAAGGACAGGTTGACAAACGAGATTAGAGAGGAGTCCCCATGGACTATTATGTTTGCGGATGACATTGTGATCTGTACCGATAGTAGGGAGCAATTTGAGGTGGAGATATGCTCTAGACAGGAGAGGAATGAAGGTCAGTAGGAACAAGACAGAATACATGTGTGTAAATGAGAGGGAGGTCAATGAAATGATGAGGATGCAAGGAATAGAGTTGGCAAAAGTGGGTGAGTTTGAATACTTCGGATCAACAGTACAGAGTAATGAGGAGTGTGGAAGAGAGGTAAAGAAGAGAGTGCAGGCAGGGTGGAGTGGGTGGAGAAGAGTGTCAGGAGTGATCTGTGACAGATGGGTACCAGCAAGAGTGAAAGGGAAGGTCTACAGGACTGTAGTGAGACCAGCTATGTTATATGGGTTGGAGATGGTGGTACTGAGCAGAAAAACAGGAGACAGAGATGGAGGTAGCAGAGTTAAATGTGTTAAGATTTGCATTGGGTGTGATGAGGATGGACAGGATTATAAATGAGTACATTAGAGGGTTGGCTCAGGTTGGACGGTTGGGGGAGAAAGTCAGAGAGGCAAGATTGCATTGGTATGGATATGTGCAGAGGAGAGATGCTGGATATATTGGGAAATGAATGCTAAGGACGGAGCTGCTGGGTAAGATGAAAAGAGGAAGGGTAGGAGGAGGTTTATGGATGTGGTAAAAGGACAGGAACATATGGAAAAAGATGATCCTCTGTGCACCCTCTAATGGGAGCAGCTGAAAGAAGAACAAGATAAATATATCTGTGTGACCAGAATCCATGGATAGCAAGGATTTGCTATATTTGACCAACAGAATAGTATTTATTGAGAATGAAATTGTTGATTATGGATGTGATCCAAGGACTGATCCCTCACCTAAAAACAGAGCATAACAAGCTTTATGTTACCACCCACTTCAAAGCACGACTACAGTGTCTATAAAAAATATTTATCCCCTTGGAATTTTTCACATTTTATTATGTAGTGACATTGAATCACAGTGAATTTAATATGTCTTTTTTGACATTGATTGAAAAAGACTCTTAAATGTCAAAGTGAAAACATCTCTACAAAGTGATCTAAATTAATTACAAATATAAAACACAAAATAACTAACTGACTTAAGTATTTACCCTCTTTAATATGATACACCTAAATCATCACTGATGCAGCCAATTGGTTTTGAAGTCACATAATTAGTTCAATGTAGATGATCTGTCTGTAGTTAAGGGGTTTAAATTGATTTTAGTTTAAATGCACCATATCTGAAAGGTCCAACTTGTAGAGTGTTGTGATGTGGGATTTTGCATATAACTTGATAAATGTTTTGTATGTCTTTATTTGTAATTTAGGCAAACCAAGTGGTGAGAGGTATTCGTGTTTGCCCCCAAAACCCCCTTTTTACGACAGTCTCTTTGTAATTTTATGACAGGATTTGGGGGGATGTGCCTTAAACCAGTTTGATGAGTATTTCTCTGCTAAAGTCTTTGTCTCATTCCTCACACAAAGCCAGGTTAGCTTAACATATGGTCTTGGGGGTTGAGGTGTTAAAATGTACTATTTCCCCCATTGGTCTGAGGAATGGCTGTTTGGAATTGGCTTGTCTCAGAGGCCTTTAAGTACCATGATGTCCTATTGGTTCTAGGCATTGGAGAAAACCTATAAATTTGCTTACTCAACCACATTCTCTCTCTAACCAACATATGATGAAGAAGCATCTCTCTTGCTAACCTGTGATGATGAAGACAACACAATGAAGAGCACAGCTCAGCAGCCATATTGAACAGACATGTGGCTGAAAGCTGAGCACCAACGATGCCTTAACTAGAGACATTTTAAGTAACTGCAAGTCTGTGTGCCACCTGAATTACACATCACCATTTTATCAGGTTGTATGGTTGCCAATATTCAAATGTACTTTGCATTTTGTTATTATTTATGAATATTATCAGTAATACATTATTTTATGTGTAACTTAACTCCTGCTTGTCTTTTTACTACATCTAATTGCCTGAGGTTATAGATATAGAAGGGAAGGTGGGGATAAGTTATATACAGTGGTAAGTCTGTGAGATTAGGCATTCTAAGGCTACATATTAATAATACAATAGGGAAAGTAGAGCAATATATATATTACTCTACCAAGATAAAACAATTGGCGTAGTGGCAGGATTTTGGGGTAACCAAGTTTTGCACCCTGTTTGCAAATACTGTTTTGATGTATGTGTTTGTTTATGTATGTGAATTTTAGGGCACCCAGTGTACAAATGCGGTGGAAGTAAAACATTGTTTGGTTGCTGAATGGAATATAACCAACAAAGTGTAGAGACTTCATGTGTGTCACAAGGACACCCGCATGTTTGTTAGTACTGGTGGTAGTGAGTCCCTAATTAAAGTGCTAGGGAGTGGTGAAAGATGCATGCGTCATTCATACGGCATTTAAGTGGTTAAAGTGCTAGGGAGTGATGGGACATGCATTCGTCATTCATACGGTACTTATTCGTTTAGAATCTTTGTGTATGTATGTGTATGTTTGCTTACAGGGGCAAAAGTAGGCCAACCCATAACGAATTTGGCAAATTGTATTAGAGTAAATTGTAGACTTAGAAATGCCTAAGTTCATTTTAAAGTCAGCCATCTTCCAGTGGAGTGGCAGAGGGAAGCAGGCTAAAGCTAGGAAACCTGTAGTTCAGGTAGAGAAAGCAGAAGCTGAGCTGAGTGTGCCACAAAATGGAAGGGGGCTGGAAGGATTAAAAGCAAGAAAACAGAGATCAGGTTTAAAGAAGACAGCTGCTGTTATAAGAGGTTTACTAGCTTGTATTATTGGTAATAAGGAAGATCATGATAAGGAAGAAAATAGCAAAGTGAATGAAAGTGAAAGTTATGGAATGTTGAGTGAGAGTTTTGAAAGATGTAACAGTTGGTGTGGTAATTGTGAAGTGTTAGCATGTAGAACACCGCTGCTAAAGTAGAAAGCAGTGAAAGAAGTGGAAAAAAGAAATGTAAACCACCCATGGTGAAAGTTAGGGCAATAGTAACCAGATCGGACTGGAACCCTAAAACATGGGTGGGTGACTTACATGAGACAGATGTGTGCTCAGATAAAGAGTGGGAATGTGAGTGTGAGGAAAAGGAGAGAGATGAAAGGAAGGGAAAACAGCAAGGGTGTTTTCTTCCTTTATTCTCCACTGCACCACAATCTCCAAGTAATTCTGAGGTCTGTCCAGTATTTAAAGAGCATGCTACACTGATAGATATTTCACCACTGTTAGGAAAGGTAACCAGTGCTGCACTGAAATTTGATTTAGGACAAAGAGATCAGATAGAAGGCAGAGGAGCTGGTGAGTGTGAATGGCAATTGTTGACTAGAGGGCATGAACTGGATATTGGCTTAAGGATACTGAGTAAAGAAAGTGTGGAATTTAAACAAAGAACAATGGAAATGAAAGGAATTCAAGTGCTTGTGTGTGAAAGGTCTGAATGTGCTAGTGCAAGAATGGCTGAGTTGGAAAGAAAGTGCACCAGTTTAGGAGTTGGTTTGAATGAAACAGGACAAGCCAAAGAACAAAGGATGGGGATGGTGCAGCAGGAAGCTCAGCTAGCAAGCCAGGAATGCACAGGGGTGTGAAGGTCCTAACAGCTGTGCTAGGGCCAGCAGTAATTAAAAAGCACACACACTTATGTTCAGTAATTCGAAACCTGACTGACCAGTTGTTCAAAAGACAGCCTATGAATCTCCATGCAATAAAATGGAGAAAAGTGAGCTGGTCTTTAGTAAAGAACACAGGTCAGTTTTAGCAGAAATGCTGGATTTAGAACTTGGGTTCTGGAGAGGCTTCAGCCCACACTTTCAGGTAGCAGTTACCATACAATAAAAAAAGGACACACGGGCAATGAAAAAATAGAAGGGTAGCACAGGAAGACAGGAAAGGAAAATAGTTATTTCTGTTTCAATTTTCTGGCCTTTGCAATAGTGCTACTTCTATTGTAAGGTTTTTATGGACTTTGGTTTGGTGCAGGTAATAAATAGTGAAGGCAATTAGCAGAGTAAAATCCATGCAGGAGATCGGGTTACCATTGGCACATTGGAGTGGCGTGGCACTAGTGCCAAGCTGTTCCAATGAATGCCTGGAAGCAAAGTTTGAGTTTTGGCACCAGGTCGACAGAGAAAATGAGATGGACAGAAACTGCTTTGTCACCTTCCATTTTGCAGACCTGCCTACATAGCAGAATGAAGAAAAGACAACACGAAAGACAAAGACAAAGACAAAGACATGAAGAAGAACTGAAGAGACATCAAGAAAAGACACTTACTGGGGTTTAAGTGAGTAACAAGTCCACAAGTCATGCAATAATAGGACTAGTCACAATAGCTATAGTTTAAAAGGAAAGGTTTGTTCATTACTGCAGCAAATTTATATTCCAAGGGGTGGAAACTGAACAAACCAGTTAGGAATGCCAAAATAAGGGGATTCATTTTGGGCTCATAAAGTATACATTCTGGGTATTAATTAATTAAGTGGGATAATTAATATAAGAAAAGGTATACTGAGCACATTGGTGAACTTTTCAGGAAAGCAGGTGCAGCTGGTACATTTGCAAGACATATGGGTCCGATGTTTAGGTATAGTCTAATTGGGAAAATATGGAAGCCCTGCTGAGATTGTCGGCTATGGTACAGGCACAGGACCAGTGGGCCAATTCTGAACCGAGGTGTTTAGCACAATGAGTATGCATATGGTGAGCAAACAACTCTAGGGGTGGCCTACGGGGGGAATGATGAGAGTTGCATAGCTTTGATGTCTCATGGTGGTGATGCCAGCCTATACTGGTAAAGGCTGATGGCAGTCAAGAGTTGCACCATGGGTAGGAAAGCACAAGAGGCAACTAAGTCAACCCCAAATGTGTGCAGAGGGGCCACAAATGTTGGTTTGTGAACAGTTTATGCAGTGGCACATGTGCTGTCACTTGGGCAGAAGTGGTTGTACTGGCACCTGTGGCATGTTACCTTTCAAATTTTGATGTTAATTGTACAGCTGCATATGCTTAAACAGATAGATAGTTTGGGACGGGGTCTAATTAGCAGTTAGAAACAAAACAAGCAAAGATTAAAAATTCACACAATAGACTAAATTGTAGTGGGCTAGTTTAGTGGAAGGTGTGGACTTGTCTCATTTTGAACCACCAGATCTGATGACATATGATGAGACTGCAGAAAGAGAAACAGTTGAAGCAAGCTGGAGCAGATACAAGTCATCAGGAGGCTTCCAAGTTCTTCAGATTGTCTTTGAAATAAAGAAGATATGTAATGGACAAATGGTCACGGACAACTTTTAACACTGGGAGAGCAAATACTGCCAATCAATGCACAAGTTATGCATCAGACTCTTGAAACAATTTAAAGACATTGTTTATAAAGACATTGTACAAAACATTCATCGGGTGGAGTGTTGTGATGTGGAATTTTGCATATAACTTGATAAATGTTTTGTATGTCTTTATTTGTAATTTAGGCAAACCAAGTGGTGAGAGGTATTCGTGTTTGACCCACCTTTTTATGACTGTCTCTTTGTAATTTTTTGGGGGGATGTGTCTTAAACCAGTTTGATGAGTATTTCTCTGCTAAAGTCTTTGTCTCATTCCCACACAAAGCCAGGTTAGCTTAACATATGGTCTTGGGGGGGTTGAGGTGTTAAAATGTACTATTTCCCCCATTGGTCTGAGGTATGGCTGTTTGGAATTGGCTTGTCTCAGAGGCCTTTAAGTACCATGATGTCCTATTGGTTCTAGGAATTGGAGAGAACCTATAAATTTGCTTGCTCAACCACATTCTCTCTCTCTAACCAACATATGATGAAGAAGCATCTCTCTTGCTAACCTGTGATGATGAAGACAACACAATGAAGAGCACAGCTCAGCAGCCATATTGAACAGACATGTGGCTGAAAGCTGAGCACCAACGATGCCTTAACTAGAGACATTTTAAGTAACTACAAGTCTGTGTGCCACCTGAATTACACATCACCATTTGATCAGGTTGTATGGTTGCCAATATTCAAATGTACTTTGCATTTTGTTATTATTTATGAATATTATCAGTAATACATTATTTTATGTGTAACTTAACTCCTGCTTGTCTTTTTACTACATCTAATTGCCTGAGGTTATAGATATAGAAGGGAATGTGGGAATAAGTTATATAAAATAATACCTTATAAACAGTGGTAAGTCTGTGAGATTAGGCATTCTAAGGCTACATATAATAATACAATAGGGGAAAGTAGAGCAATATATATATTACTCTACCAAGATAAAACATATCGTCATTATCCTGGCCTTTCCTAGGCAATGAAGACAAAAGGACACTCCAAGCAACGCTATGAAAAGGTGATTGAAAGCACAAGTTAGGGGATGGAGACATGAAAATATTCAAATCATTAAATATTCATTTGCAGCTTTATAGGAGAGTGCCAAAGAAAAAGCGACTGTTAAAAAAAAACACTTGTGACATCATGGCCAGTAGCTGCCAGAAGGCATATGGGAAACTCTGAAGTCAGCTGAAAGAAGGTTCTGTGGTCTGATGAGGCCCCACTTTAGCTTTTTTGGCTGTCACAGTAAATGTTCTATTTGGAGTAAGCCAAACACTGAGCATTATCAAAACACACCATCCCCAAAATGAAGCATGGTGGTGGCAGCATCATGCTGTGGGGATGCTTCTTTGCAGTCATATCTTGTGAGGGCAGAGTGTAAAACAAATGCAGTGTGGTCCGGCCGGGACGCCCAGGAGGACGAGAGGAGGGCTTGTGCCTCCTGCCGTCCTGGTTATGTTGGGGGCCTCAGGTACAGGGCTTGGAAGCCCAGCCCTGTAGGGACCCGTGGCCATGCCAGGAGCCCGGCACTTCCGCCACACCAGGAAGTGCCGGGGGGAAGACGACAGGGGACACCCGGACGGCTTCCGGGTGCGCAGCCGGCACTTCCGCCACATGGGGGTGTGTCCGCGGGAGATTGCCGGGAAGCAGCTGGAGCCCATCCGGGTTCCTATAAAAGGGGCCACCTCCCTCCAGTCATGGACAGAAGTCGGGTGGAAGAGGACGGAGCTGGAGTGAGGACTGGAGGCGGCCAGGAGAAAGAGAGATACAGGACTGTGTGGCCTGGACATTGGGGGAATCGGTGCTGGAGGCACTGGGGTTTGTGAGTACACTGAACTGTAAATATTGTATAAATAAACGTGTGTTGGGTGGAACTATGTTGTCCGTCTGTGTGTGTCCGGGCCAGTGTTCATAGTAGCAAAATACAGGGAAATAAATCTGGCCTTGTGAGAAGATATGTTTTCCATCAAGTCAATAAACCTAAGCATAAAGCCTGTGAAAATTGGACCCACCCAATCATTGTTCCATCTGGGTGCTTCACTCCCAGCACATTCAATCACTAACAGGCTCATGGCCCCAAGCACCCCTGGATGTCTTGCCCTTCACCCAGCTTATCCTTTCTTGCCTCCCTACTTCTGCTTTCCTGACAGGGTTTCATAAGTTCTTTTAGCAGTCAGCTGACAAGGGAACTGGACTCCGATTCCCCTGTTAAATGCCCCGTGCCCCTTTAAACCAGGGAGCTAACTTTGTGCATGCATGCTCACCTGTTGACCAGACGGTGCTAGTTCACGTTCACATACACCTCCTGACTCCAGCACAGGGCTTCCTATGGCCGATCAACTGCAACAAAAACAAGCAAAAAAATAAAAAATGCAGTTTTTAAAACTTTATTGCACTTCCCCATCTTGCCGCCACCACGGCAGCAAGCAAGCACCTGTGAAGAAACGGATGAGCGGTGGATGATTTATCTCTCCGAGGGCCCTTCAAGGAGAAATGCCAATAATGCTATCTAATATCCTCCTAAGACGCGTCACCAAGTGGCCACTGACATCGTCCTACACCCCTTCATGTGCACCTTAAAGGATGCAGGTACGTGTCATTTCTCAAAATGGTATTTATATTACTGAGGACGGACAGGGCACAGTTAATCATACTCATCAGGACACCTCTGTGAGGAACTATAAACTGCCCTGCAAGAAGCTAGTGAGGGCAAATATACCCCTACATTGTTGTGAAGCCAAAGCTACACAGCAAATTTTTAAAAACAACAGGGGTAATATCCTGGAGTGACTGAGTCAGAGTCCAGATCTCATTCTTTTGAGACTTAGTGGCTGGACCCACAATCCCCTTACGACCCGACAGAGCTAAAAAGTTTAGCAAAGAAGAATGGGATAAAATTGCAGTGTGACCTACTGACCACCAGTCGTCCCCAAGTGCGAGTCATGTGATCCACAAGCTGATAGTCATCAAAGTGACTTTTAAATCACTCAGATAATGTACTTGTAATAATCAAAGCTGCTATCCAACATCGTCACTATTTAGATAAATGAGAAATAACTCTACAACTACTACCACAGAGATCATCATCCAGTTTTCTAGTCTTGGTTGTGACTACAATGCAAAATGCAAGTGTCGAGTTTCATATTAAATAACTTAATGTGAACAGAGACACAAAATGGATGAGACCAACCAAACATAAACCTGGGAAAAAAATGTCATCGCCTGCATCTGGTTTTTACGTGTTGAAAACTATGAATACATTTTGTTAAATAGTGATATTTTATTTTAATTAGGGGGGCATGCATATAGTGAATTACATTATTTTGAACCTCCATCCATCTATCTTTACTACCCTTGCCCAACTCACGATACTGGGGTCTGGAGCCAATCAAGGAAGCTTTACCATATACAAAATGTCAGACGAGCTTTGGCACTAAAATATCAGTAGTTGCATTCTCTGGTTGTAGCTTACAGCCTGAAAATTATGAATGAATAATGACGTTCTGTAGAATTATTAAATGTGTCATTTTTATGAGTTTTTCTAATCTAACTGAATAGTGTTGCTAGCCAATGCCAGAATATGAAGCATTTGATTCATTACCTGCAATACACTAACACTTTAGTTGACAAATGTATCCCCCAAAGGCTTATTACTTGAAAAATATGAAACAAGAGGTGAAATCTTAATTTATGATTAATATAAAATAAATAAAAAATAATATTGTAAATATTCAATGCTGGATTTGCTGAAGGGCTCATTTGTGAACTCATTTATTAAAAACCCTCAATTAGAAAACAAATCAGACAAATAGGCCTAGGGAAAATGTAGCATAAAAAGGAGGGAGCAGGCAATTATGTCTATATTAAATTTAATGCCTTTGGCAAGGCAAGTTGAAATTCACATTTTTCTTTACATAGGTGGCTGTCAGACTTTGAGAGATTACTTCATCCTCAGCATATATCCATCTCTTTTCTGAGCCTACATTATACAGTATATTACAAGGGTTCAAGGAGCAGAAGTGTGTTTTCGGCAGCATCTATCCACATACCAAGAGCAAACTCTTGGACGGGATGGCAGTCCATTGTACATAATGAAGTGCACCTAGTGATTAGTTTTTAGAACAATCAAGACAAAAACATGTTGTTCAGGCCAACAAAGCTCATCAGTCACTTAATTCTTCTAAAAAAATATCAAGTCTAGTTTTAAAAGTCCGCCAAGTCCTACTGTCTACCACACTACTTGGTAGCTTATTCCATGTGTCTTCTATGGTTCTCTGTGCAAAGAAAAACTTTGTAAGGTTTGTGTGGAATTTACCCTTTACAAGCTTCCAACTGTGTACCCGTGTTCTTGTTGAACTCATTTTAAAATAAGTCTCGATACACTGTACTAATTCCCATAATAATGTATTTGTAGCCTGGAGACCAAAACTGTACACTGTACTCCTAAAAAGGTCTAACCCATGCATTATAAAGATTGAGCATAACCTGCATTGAAGACTGGCAGTAATGAGGCCACAGTCATGGCCAGTTGAACCTATAAAGGGTGGTTAACAACAAAAATGGTCGAAAATCCATTGAAACGAATGATATCCATATAAGATACTCAAGCACAGGGAACTAAGAGGGTCTACTCAATGAGGCAATCACACCATTATGGGAGACTCCCTTCAAGATGTTCATTTATCACCTATAATCAGACTACGTGGGCTATAGTTTAGGCTCACTGCTAAGAAGCTACAAAAGGTATGCCTCGAAAGCTGCAAAACATTGTCATCTCTGAGTTCTGGGCTATACACAATGAGTTCTTTAACCTAGTTCAAGGCACTGAGACATCGCAATGCATTATCTGACTCCATGTCCCTAAAATCTGCGGTGGGTTGGCACCCTGCCCAGGATTGGTTCCTGCCTTGTGCCCTGTGTTGGCTGGGATTGGCTCCGGCAGACCCCCGTGACCCTGTATTTGGATTAAGCGGGTTGGAAAATGGATGGATGGATGTCCCTAAAATAAGACTTACATTCTGCTTGGCACCTAATTGATCCACAATGAATGTTTCATAATTTACTTTCACATCAGAGATCTGTTTCAGAATTCACATAGAGTCCAAAGTGTTCTGATTTCAGCCGTATTTGGTGTGCAGAAAAAGTCACTATTCTTGGGCACGGAAACATCATTACTGTATACAAAACGTAGACACTCCTGCTTATGTTAATAGACAACACCCAATGGTATTTTGCTATTATTGCCTGAACACCCTTCAGTTAAGCCTACCTTACTTTAGATTATGCCCATCCGTGCCCATTACCCATCAAACTAATAGTGAACACCTTTTGGCATTTTGCCACCTTATTGCTAACCCTTCACCAAATCCTCTGGAATAATATTTCAGGGTGTTAACTCTGGTGCTGCCAGGTCTAAGGGCTTTACTATTGTGGTGGCTAAATACAGTGGGTTCCCTTTTTAAAAAAAAACATAACAAGTGCAAAGTGTAAAGTTAAGTCCTCAAAAGGAGCATCAAAGGTATCATATAAAATTATACATATAAGTATGACAATATATGTAATAAGTATAAAAAATACATTTATGTATATATAATCAGATATGTTTCTGCATCATGATGCTCCAACAATGATGGACTGAAAGCCAGAAGTCTACGTGACCATCATCATCAGGTCCTTCCATGAAAATATGATGATTTATGTTAGGTAGAATGCCCAGAGGGGACTGGGCGGTCTCTTGGTCTGGAAATTTTTTTCTCCAGCTTTTGGAGTTTTTTTTTGTTTTTTCTGTCCACCCTGGCCATCGGACCTTACTCTTATTCAATGTTAATTAATGTTGACTTATGTTTATTTTTTATTGTGTCTTCTATTTTTCTATTCATTTTGTAAAGCACTTTGAGCTACATTTTTTTGTATGAATATGTGCTATATAAATAAATGTTGATTGATTGATTGATTGATTGATTCACATATCTCCAGTGTTATTTTCCGGTCTTTATCCTTAGTGCTCATCATTATCATTATTAATCAGTGCTCCTCTTAAAAGTATATAGTCAAATATAGTCTTAGCTTAGTCAAATATACTGTATGCTTAGCCTATTTTTCTATAATCCAAAGTCTTATAAGTGTGTGAAAAAGCAATTTCAATGTTGACTGCACTTTAGCTTTGTTAAATAAAAACAGTCATAAATTCAGTCATAAAGGTGATCTGAGACTGTTAGTTTTCCTTCAGTCCAGTCAATTGCATTTTTAATGGAATTCTGCACTTTGATTATATATATCATTCTTCTGAAAAATTTAAAACACTTCAGAGTGAACTTTCTAAGTGTGTGTATTGTATGCCTAGAGCTGTAGCTTGCTCCCTTTCAGTTGATCTTCTGGACCGTGTTTGTTAATCCTGATCACACAGGATTTGTTATAACTGTGAACACACAGAATGGAAAATACAAGCATCCCAGTGGGAATCTCTAGTGACTATCCTTTCCAATAGTGGCTTTCAGTGGGACATTGAAAGAGAAATTTCTAACCAAAATCTACAGATTTGTGATTCAAAGTAGACTTTTCATTTTCTGTTAGTATATGGAATAAATAACCTGGTCAGATAGAAATAGCATTTTTTGGTTGCATTTTATTTTGCATATGGCGATACTGTTTCAATATGTTTGCTTTGCTTTTGATACTGTATGTATTAAAAAAAATGAAACTACTCTGTTTTTGCTTTTACAGATCAAGCTCAACCGCAACATCCCAAAATTTCAAACAGAAATGCACACCAGCAGAATGAAGTCAGAAATGTGAAGTTACAAATTGCAACTCTATTTTTCTTTGCATGTGTACACAATACTAATCAGTCTACCATAGTGAAGTTCATCACGCTTTCGACCTGAATTTAGTTAGAACTAAGGTGGCATGATGGCATAGAATGAGGGTTGTAACTGCATTGTTTTCAAAAATAGTTCAAATGCAGCTACCAGACAGGCATTCCAGCAGTAGAATGACTCGTTGTACAAAAAACCCCTACAATCCAAGCATCTTCATTTTAAAGATTTTTGTGAAATTCAAAGTATGCAGTTCATGCAAAAATAATGAAAAAGGTTCATAATACACACAAAAAATGAAAAACTGGAATCATCTTGTTTATGTTAAAAAAAAAAGTGTTAAGTATCTAGCGTGGACCAATTGGGCACATACAGCCGCCCTAACCCGACACAGACAGGCAGGCACAAGTTCCAGTCCAACACACACAGTTTATTTACAGCTGGGGAGTGTTTTCTCTCTCCCTACAGCACAGTACCAAAACATAATATAAATCTCAGTCCTTTACTTTTCTTCTCTTTTGTTCCTCTCTCGTTCCATCCTTCCACCTCCACTCCCCCTCAGACAAGCTTCGTCCACCTCCTCCCAACTCTGACTCCCCGAATGTAGTGAGGTGGCTCCTTTTGTTCAGGTCCTGGGAGTGCTCCAGGTGTGTGCTAGAGCCAATCCCAACCAACACAGGGCGCAAGGCAGGAAACAAACCCCACGCAGGGTGCCATCCCACCACAGCACTTACAATGTAATTTATTATAATTTTTATTATTATTATTGTTAATTGTGTTGTATATCTTTCTCTCATTTGTAGATTGCCTTATTTTACTTTGTTTCTTGCCTTTCCCACTTCATGTTGAGCCCATAGAGGAGAGCACACACTAGGGACAATTTAGAATCAACAATGCACCTAACATGCATGTCTTTGGACTGTGGGTGGAAACCGGAGCACCCAGAGGAAACCCACGCAGACACGGGGAGGACACGCAAACTCCACGCAGGGAGGACCCGGGAAGCGAACCAGGGTCTCCTAACTGTGAGGCAGCAGCGCTACCCACTGTGCCTCTCCGCAATAGGATATCCTTGTCTTAAAATGTCACGCAATGCTACAGAACTTTAAGTTTAGAAAAATTGCATGTAAAATTGAAAAGGGAGGTAGGCTACTAAAATTATCTGAAAGATAGTAAAAGAGCACAGACTTCAAGAAATAAATGAAGACAAATGCAAGTGCTGCAACTTATTACTCAGATTCAATTGAATTCAAGGGACCTACAGCATATCATATGAAGGAATACATGCCTTTTGCTCACCTGAAAAAAACATAGCATCGTAATACTGGTGTTCACTTGCAGTTTATTCACAATTTTTTTCTCATTCAATATATTTTTCTAATGGACAGTTTAATTTTTTACTTGATCTTTGTTGTGTGAGGTTTATCATTTTAATTTTGTTTGGCTAATACTTTATGTATTAAGCTTGTAACAGTCGATGCTTTACCGATCATCAATCTGCTGTGGCACCATCTTTGTTTTAAGATATTTGTCACCATTTTGAGTAAGTACACCAGTATTTAAACCAGCTCGTTGGAATAGTCAAACTATACAAGTTTTTAGAATGAGAGACAGCAAACAAATGACCATGGGTTACTGAGTTTTTGATAATGAACCTTGCGTGGCATTCAATTACAATTCATTAGGTTTTGTTTTGGTATTCATTTATTTTTTGATCTCCACCAGTGATGAGGAGGACCACAGTAAGTTTGAAAAAGCCCCAAGGAAGCATCTGTGTGAATTCTTTCAACTTAGTGGAAAACAAAGTGCCTGTTCCAAAGAAGTGCAGATTTCTGGTACAGAAAGAACAGGTATGCATGGATAAACTTGTTCTATTAGTTGTTTGCTGGCCTTGTGCTGGCCACCAAAGAGCTGGCTTCATGGTACAGTGTGCAGTTCAAGTTGGGCAGCGTGCGTGTAGTCAGTGTATCCTTTACATGTTATTGTGCCTTCTCCTTTTTCACCTTAAAGCCTTTGATTCAAAACATCATATGTTGCCATTTCAGTTTGCAAAGTTCATGGCCAATATATTTTCCTATGCAGTGGGTGGTTGCACAGCTCACACAATTTTTTTTATAGTGTTTAAAACTATATGGCTGTATTTCATCAGATAACAACAATGTCAGAGGGTACCACAATGATATGGTGCCAACTGAGACAGACAAATTACAGCATCCCACTGTTAAACTGACTCTTTTTAAGGTGAAAAGTGTGTGAACTTGCACATCTTGCTATATAAATCAAACATATGGTATGCCTCCTCCAGAATGATAATGCCAGAAACACCGCTGGTAAGGAACTCGAGTGTGTGCCTGTCAGAAGACTGCAGGCAGAGAGACAAAGGTATTGAAGTATAATAACACAACTTGCTCACCAAGTAACTGAACTTCCAATGCCTCACTTTAGAAATGCAAATAAGTCAGAAGAGATGCTCAGAGTACATACAGATATTTACAATGAAAGAATAGTAACAATACTATGCAACCTATGCATGACTAATAAATATACAAATTAATGCACAAGCATAATATTAATAAATGTTTGCCCTGGCTTTGGGCAAATGTTTTACTTTGACAGATAAATCATGATAACTATTCCTATGAGGCTGGGCACTTTTAATATATCTTAATGTGCTATACTTTCTCAGTGCTCAAAATAGTACACATTGTAATATTTTCTACTTGTCACAGCCTGTCCTTCCCAATCTGAACCGTCTCTCAAAATAGCCTGAGTATTATTTGTGACAGATATACAGTATATTAGTCACGTGTGTGCTTCGGGAACAGCTTAAGAGCTTTGGTGATTGTAATTCTCCTCCGGGGCATGATGTGGCACAATGCAATAACATTCTCCCCTCTCTCCTCTCTGCAGAAAGGAAAATTAAAATATATATATATAAATAGTAAGTGCCCAGGAGGACAGACAGGCATCCTGGCTAAGATCAAAAGTAACGGACAGGAGACCAGGATGTAAGGATAGACGAGCTGGCTGGCTGGATGAGAAAAAGACTTCCTAAATACCCAGAATAATATAATCGTTGGACCAGCGAAGGCCATGAGCAGTTCCATCCCCCAGATGGCAGTGGTCCTCTTGTGAAGTCCCAGTTTGGATATCCACAGGTGTGCTTGGGTGTTGGAGTCTGGAAGTGCAACCCTGTTGGGGTCCCTGGGTGCTGGTAGAGGGTGCTGCTTTGTCTATGACCCAGAAGTGCTTCCAAGAAGATACACTGTGGCACTGGAAGCCCTCACATCCGAAAGTCGGAGAGACAGTGGGCAACACTCTTGGAAGAAGGAAGGAGGAAGAAATTGATTTATTTGTATTGTGGCTGATCTTTGGAGGGGTGACTCTTGGAGAGGTGATTTGGTTTAATCAATATTTTGTATTTAAACCCAAAAGCCTTTTGGGCATTACTGTGTCTGGGGTTTGGGGCTCAGTGATGCCCCCATGTGGTTACTATATATATATAGTATAGGATTTCCTCGCACCCTTGTACCCTCAGACCACACGTCAGACACCAGGTAAAAGTCCAATAATGATATTTATTATAATAATAAAGTGCACAAAACACGCTCCTCTCCACAATTCTTCAATAAACAATACACACTAACCAATCCTCCACTCCCAGACGCTTAGCCACCCTGCCTCCCGACTCAGCTCGTCCGTCTGGGATTTCCTACAGTCCTTTATACTACTTGACCCGGAAGCGTTTCACTCTCTCTGTCTATGTGACCTGGAACACTTCCGGGTCAGATAAAAATCCTTCTTTTCTTCACCCAGGAAGCACATCGTTCCCTTTGTCCACGTGACTATGACGTACTTCCAGGGCATAAGGCAAATAGTCTCTGGGCCGCCCTGCAGCGACTCCAGGTGGCCCCCATGGTATCCAGCAGGGCTGTGCATTAAAAGTCCATTGTCCATAATTCCCTGCTAGCAATCGGGGCACCTTTATGCTGCAAGGAGGGCTCCATCTGGTGGCCTGGGGGTATTGGCCGGGATGAACGGCCGGCCATGCACCACAATATATATATATATATATATATATATATATATACAGTATATATATATTGTAAGCTGGAGGGGTGATCGCACCCCAAAAGGACACAGACACCCCTGGAAATACCCCTGAAACACAGTCTACCTTCACATTGCTGCTTACCGTTCTCTCTTGCGCTATAATGCGTAATAAAGACTTTGCACGGTACTCCGCATACTTAAAAGCCTTGTGCAGCTCCTGTCAGTTTTGGAATTGATTGTTTTGCTTTTATCTCTGTCTCTTTCTGACATTCTCTGCTCCTAGCGGAACTGTCATCTCTGACTTGTCATGGAGCACGTTTAAGCTTTTGAAAAAGAAACAAATGTTTGTTTGCAGTGTTTCAATAAAATTCCTGTTTTCTACAACCTCCTGTATTTCTGTGCAAATCTGTGACCCAAGCGTGACAAGTGATACCAGGAGTGGTTGCACAGATGGATGCCGCCGAAGACTTATTTCAAATGGCTAAAAGTTTTGCACTTAACGACTGGAAACTAAACATGGATGGCCCAATCCGTGCGCAAATTCAAGATTTGATACATAAAGTGCACTGCTGGTTTGAAGGAGACGTTATGGAAAAGTTGTCATGAATATATTACTGGCCGGGATACCTGCAGTTCTTTGAGATGAATTTCTGTACCATGATATTAAATCATTAACAATTATGTCCAGACGATTGGAGGGTTCACAGTTCGCTTGGAGAAAGAGGGGCGGATTTGGTGCTGTTTTGCAACTTGTGAACGAACGCCCAGGACATTCTCGTTGCTTCGATCAATGGCAACAACATTGGCAAGCGGCAGGACCTGAAAATCGAATGGGGTCAGGTAAGACCCTGGGGAATCCAGTCTTAGTAAAGATGCCGAGGAAACCATGGACGTCGCAGTGGATATTTCGGAAGCGGAGCCAACCGTAGATGTTTCCGATGTGATCAACTCGGCCATTTGGCAAGAGAATGTCGCTTGTCTCAAGCTCAATCAATGGAAGTTTGCCTGACCAAGGTTTGTTGCTCAAATATTACATATTCTTTGGATGGAAAAGATGGCTTGTTGATCCCGGTGAAATTGGGTGGCAAAGAAATCTAAGCATTGTTGGACTCGGGAAGTGACCTTTGTATTGTGAGACGAGACTGTCTTGATGAACGATGCCTTAGAGACTGTGAGACTGTAAAAATACACTGTGTACATGGTGATATTAAAGATTATCAAACATCACTTCTACCTTTAACTTATAGGGGTCACCACTTTAAAGTTTGGTCTGCCGTTTCAGACTCCTGCTCATGGCCATTACTCTTACGACGGAGAAATGCCCTTTTTTCCTAAACTGATTAATAAATGTCAGGGACCAGTAGTCCAGTCCACTATTGAACTTAGTGTTGGGGGAGAAGAAGGAAACCAAGATGAAGAACTGGTAGCAGCCGGTGAAAATCTACAGCCTAAATTAGATATCGAACCCGATCTCTCCAGTGAGACGGAGGTCACTCCCGACGATTTTCCAGAATGGCAGGCTGGTCCTACTACATCTTCTCAGTTTGCAAACGCCTCTGAACACAAACCGAGCATTAACGAACAATCAGATTTTGTGCGTTTGCAGAATACTGAGAGCTCATTAGAATATGCATTTAAACAGGCTCGCTCTGTCAATGACTCTTATTACCAAGAGCGTAATTCCAGGGGCGTAAAAACCCCACACTTTATAAAAAAGGACGGTTGCCTTTTTAGAGTGATCTCAGACCATTTAAAGGGGGAATTTATTGAACAACTGGCTATACCTGAAATACATAGGGAAACTCTTTTGCATCTGGCACATTCTCACATCTTGGGAGGGCACCTCGGTGCTGACAAAACCAGAGAGCGGTTATCAAAACAATTTTATTGGCTGAATATGGTTTTGTACTTCATGTCCTGACTGCCAGATTGTCTCCAATTATAAGCCTCCTCGGGTTCCCCTTTGTCCTATGCCCATTTTAGAAGTTCCCTTTCAGTGGGTGGGATTAGATATTGTAGGCCCTTTACCTAAGACTAAGAATGGGTACCAATATTTGCTGGTGTTGGTTGACTATGCAACGCGATATCCAGAGGTGATTGCCCTGAAAAAGGCCAAAGCTCTGTGTGATATTTTTACTCATGTTGGCATCCCTAGAGAAATCTTAACTGATCAAGGCACACCTTTTACTTCTCGTGTGATGAAACAATTGTGTGACAGCTTTGCTATTAAGAAATTGAGTACCACTGTTTACCATCCACAAACAAATGGTTTGACTGAGCGATTTAACAAAAGTTTGAAACAGATGATCAGGCAAGTCGTTCATAATGATCCCACAACCTGGGACTCTGTCCTGCCTTTTGATAAGTACACGGTGCGAGAATCACCACAGGTGTCCACTGGCTTGAGTCCGTTCAAGTTGTTATTCGGCAGGCGGCCGCGAGGCATCCTGGATGTTGTATGGGAGGAATGAATAGGAAATGAGACAACAGCTCAAGGACCAAGCTTTGCAGATCGGGTAATTTCGTTGCAGGACAGAATTTCTATGCTTTCCTCTATTGCTGTGGAGCATCAACAACGAGAACAGGAAATTCAAAAGCGTCTTTACAATAGGTGCAGTAAACTCTGTGAATTCTAACCTGGTGATCGTGTTTTTGTACTGGCTCCGTCCGACACACACAAATTCTTAGCTAAATGGCAGGGTCCCGCCATTATTGAGGAGCGTATGAGTCCGTTAAATTACAAGTTTAGAATACCAGGCCGGTGCAAACCATTCCAGATTTTACACATTAATCTCTTGAGGAAATGGCACGACCGACAAGAGGTTAACACTTCCTTCGCTGCTCTTTCTCAGACTGATGTTGCCATTGGTAACGATCTTACTGACACGCAAAAGACAGAACTGTTATCTTTGATAGAACAGAACACTGATGTCTTTTCAGATTTACCAGGCAAGACTAACATTAAAAAACATAAAATCACTAATGAACCTGATGTTCGCGTACAGATACGGCCATTCCGGATTCCGGAAGCGCGACGAAATATTGTGCGCGAAGAGGTAAAAAAGATGCTGACATTAGGGATAATTCGTGAAAGTAAAAGTGACTGGTGCAGCCCGGTTGTATTAGTCCCAAAGCAAGATGGTTCGGTTCAATTCTGTATCGATTTCAGACACTTTAATATGGTCTCTAAATTCGATGCTTATCCAATGCTCTGTGTCGATGAACTGTTGGAAAAACTGGGTCAGGCGAGCTATATCTCCACGTTAGATCTCACGAAAGGTTATTGGCAGGTGCCTTTAGAGGCTAGCAGTTGTGAGAAAACAGCATTCGCGACTCCTGACAGGCTCTATGAATTTACAAGACTCCCGTTTGGTCTTCACAGGGCACCTCTAAATTTTCAGCATATGATGGATCAGATCCTGCGTCCTCATTCTGAATATTCTGGGGCATACCTTGACAATGTCATGATTTTCAGCAATGATTGGCAAACACACTTAGAGTGGCTTTAAGTTGTTCTTGAAAGCTTGGGACAGTCTGGCCTTACTGCTAACCCTAAGAAATGTAAACTGGGCATGTCCGAGACTCATTACTTAGGTTATTCTATGGGCAAGGGTTTACTTAGGCCACAATTAGGGAAAATAGAAGAAATGTTTGCTTACCCGAGACCAAAAACACAGAAACAGGTACGCGCTTTTCTGGGGCTTGCTGGTTACTACAGAAGGTTCATTCCAAATTTTACACATAGAGCTGCTCCTCTTACAGAACTTACTAGAGGCAAGAAAAACCGACCTATCTTATGGACAGAAAATTGTGAACGTTCTTTCAACAATTTTAAAAAAGCATTGTCTTCTTATCTGGTTCTAAGGAACCTGGATTTCACGAAGGATTTTGTCTTGCAAACAGACGCAAGTGCATTTGGTGTAGGCGCAGTCCTGTCACAGATTTTTGATGGAGAAGAACATCCAATCACATATTTGAGTAGAAAATTACTTCCTAGGGAACGTAATTATTCTACAATTGAGAAAGAATGCTTGGCAATTAGGTGGGCTGTGGAAGCGCTTCGCTATTACTTGTGGGGACGAAACTTCACTTTGGTAACTGATCATGCTCCACTTCAATGGTTATACCGACAGAAAGATACAAACTCTCACCTCATGAGATGGTTTCTGGGCTTACAACCTTACAGTTTCATGGTAAAACATCGACCAGTCTCTGAACACATCAACACAGGTGCATTATCACGACTACATGAGCCTGAACCTGGTAAAGAGAGTCGCTTGATTCACGAGAATGTGAATAATGGTGATGGGGACGGTGTAAGCTGGAGGGGTGATCGCACCCCAAGAGGACACAGACGCCCCTGGGAATACCCCTGAAACACAGTCTACCTTCACATTCTCTGCTCCTAGCGGAACTGTCATCTCTGACTTGTCATGGAGCACATTTAAGCTTTTGAAAAAGAAACAAATGTTTGTTTGCAGTATTTGAATAAAATTCCTGTTTTCTACAACCTCCTGTATTTCTGTGCAAATCTGTGTCCCAAGCGTGACAATATATAAAATACTGATCAACCATATTGAAACCACTTGCCTCATATTGTGTAGGACCCCTTCATACCAGCAAAACATCTCTGACCCATTGAATGGAGGCATGGATTCGCTTAGACCTCTGGCGGTATCCTTTGGTATCTGGCAGCAAGATCCTTTAAATCAAGTAAGTTCTAAAAGTCTGGGCTGTATGGAATTAGACTTGTTTTTCCAGCACATCCCACAGATACTTGATTAGATTGAGATCTGGAGAATTTGGAGGCCAAGTCATCACCATGAATTCCTTGTCATGCTCCTCAAACCATTCCTGAACAATTCTTTCAGTGTGGCTGGATGCATTATCCTGCTGAAAGAGGCCATTGCTATCATGGAATACCATTGACATGAAGGGGTGTAAGTGGACTGCAACAATCTTTAGGTAGGTGCTACAAGACAAAATAACATCCACATGAATGCCAGGATCCAAAGTTTCCCAACAGAATATTGCCCAATGCATCACACTGCATTGTACATAAATGACACATAAACAACTGGCTCTCCACATGATCTAAAAGAAAATATTTTTCATGAGATCAAACCATCTTCTTCTATTTTTCCACAGTCCAGTATTGATGCTCACATGCCCATTGTAGGTTCTTTTGACAGTGAATTAGGGTTAATCATGGGCACTGTGACTGATCTGATGGTTGGTTACTTTAAGTTCCTGACACTTAGGTTACTTTGCATTACCATCATCAGGAGTCTGAGCGACCTGGAAGATGGCAATGATGAGGACTTCTTTGTTAGTGTTGTTGCCTCACATTAGAGTCCTGGGCTGGACATTATCCTGTTAGCACATTTTTCCTGTATCCAAATGAGATTTTTCTAGTTACTCCAGTTTTCTACTACATCTCTATATATATAAAATCCAATCTCTGTCTGTCTGTATTTCTGTCCGCTTTTCAAGAGATAACTACTTAATGGATTTAGATTGTGTTTTTTTCTGTAATTTGCTTGAACATTCCGGTTAATTTTGTGACTTCTCTCATCAAGTATCATAGTTTGCTTGCAGAACCAATTTATTTGCGCAAACCCGAGAGATATGCAATGGGCTGAAGGTGGGGGAGTGGCCCTCCTGTCTCACATTCCAGCATCGGGGCATGTACCTTACCTCCACTTAGTTAACGAACGAGAGAACTACTTAACAGATTTAGATATGTTTTTTTTCTATAATTTGCTTGAACATTCCGGTTGATTTTGCAGCTCCTCTCATCACGCTAAGAATCATAGTTCACTTGCATCCGCGCTAATCCAAGATAAATGCTGAAGGCCAAGGAGAGGGGGAAGCGTGCCGTCAGGAGTGGGGGGCCGGGCAGAGCCCTCCTCCCTGTCCTTTTTCACTAATAGTCACGGGGCACGGCTAGTTCCAAAAAAATGCAGCTTAGGTTGATTGGGTAACTCCAAACAAGTATGGTATGAGTCAGAATATGGCCAACAATCCTACACCCAGGATTGGTTCTTTCTTTGTACTAAATGTAACCAAGATAGACACTGGACTTTTGTAACTCTATATACTGTAAGAAGACGTCTAAGGCTAAAAATGGCACAATGGCCAGTAGTGCAAAGTTACAATTCCAGACTCCTTGGTTTGAATCCCATCCTAGTCACTGTGTGTTCTTCCTGTGAGGTTTTTCTCCCACATCACAAAGACATGATCCATGAGAGTGTTTGTGCATGAGTACCCTGAAACACAGTCTACCTTCACATTCTCTGCTCTAGCGGAACTGTCATCTCTGACTTGTCATGGAGCACATTTAAGCTTTTGAAAAGAAACAAATGTTTGTTTGCAGTATTTGAATAAAATTCCTGTTTTCTACAACCTCCTGTATTTCTGTGCAAATCTGTGTCCCAAGCGTGACAATATATAAAATACTGATCAACCATATTGAAACCACTTGCCTCATATTGTGTAGGACCCCTTCATACCAGCAAAACATCTCTGACCCATTGAATGGAGGCATGGATTCGCTTAGACCTCTGGCGGTATCCTTTGGTATCTGGCAGCAAGATCCTTTAAATCAAGTAAGTTCTAAAAGTCTGGGCTGTATGGAATTAGACTTGTTTTTCCAGCACATCCCACAGATACTTGATTAGATTGAGATCTGAGAATTTGGAGGCCAAGTCATCACCATGAATTCCTTGTCATGCTCCTCAAACCATTCCTGAACAATTCTTTCAGTGTGGCTGGATGCATTATCCTGCTGAAAGAGGCCATTGCTATCATGGAATACCATTGACATGAAGGGGTGTAAGTGGACTGCAACAATCTTTAGGTAGGTGCTACAAGACAAAATAACATCCACATGAATGCCAGGATCCAAAGTTTCCCAACAGAATATTGCCCAATGCATCACACTGCATTGTACATAAATGACACATAAACAACTGGCTCTCCACATGATCTAAAAGAAAATATTTTTCATGAGATCAAACCATCTTCTTCTATTTTTCCACAGTCCAGTATTGATGCTCACATGCCCATTGTAGGTTCTTTTGACAGTGAATTAGGGTTAATCATGGGCACTGTGACTGATCTGATGGTTGGTTACTTTAAGTTCCTGACACTTAGGTTACTTTGCATTACCATCATCAGGAGTCTGAGCGACCTGGAAGATGGCAATGATGAGGACTTCTTTGTTAGTGTTGTTGCCTCACATTAGAGTCCTGGGCTGGACATTATCCTGTTAGCACATTTTTCCTGTATCCAAATGAGATTTTTCTAGTTACTCCAGTTTTCTACTACATCTCTATATATATAAAATCCAATCTCTGTCTGTCTGTATTTCTGTCCGCTTTTCAAGAGATAACTACTTAATGGATTTAGATTGTGTTTTTTTCTGTAATTTGCTTGAACATTCCGGTTAATTTTGTGACTTCTCTCATCAAGTATCATAGTTTGCTTGCAGAACCAATTTATTTGCGCAAACCCGAGAGATATGCAATGGGCTGAAGGTGGGGGGGGGGAGTGGCCCTCCTGTCTCACATTCCAGCATCGGGGCATGTACCTTACCTCCACTTAGTTAACGAACGAGAGAACTACTTAACAGATTTAGATATGTTTTTTTTCTATAATTTGCTTGAACATTCCGGTTGATTTTGCAGCTCCTCTCATCACGCTAAGAATCATAGTTCACTTGCATCCGCGCTAATCCAAGATAAATGCTGAAGGCCAAGGAGAGGGGGAAGCGTGCCGTCAGGAGTGGGGGGCCGGGCAGAGCCCTCCTCCCTGTCCTTTTTCACTAATAGTCACGGGGCACGGCTAGTTCCAAAAAAATGCAGCTTAGGTTGATTGGGTAACTCCAAACAAGTATGGTATGAGTCAGAATATGGCCAACAATCCTACACCCAGGATTGGTTCTTTCTTTGTACTAAATGTAACCAAGATAGACACTGGACTTTTGTAACTCTATATACTGTAAGAAGACGTCTAAGGCTAAAAATGGCACAATGGCCAGTAGTGCAAAGTTACAATTCCAGACTCCTTGGTTTGAATCCCATCCTAGTCACTGTGTGTTCTTCCTGTGAGGTTTTTCTCCCACATCACAAAGACATGATCCATGAGAGTGTTTGTGCATGAGTACACCCTGTTCAGGGTTGATTACTGGTTTGCGCCCAGTTCCTTTGGGATAAGCTTTGACTCCCACATCCCTTAATGTAATAATTCAGTTAGGTGGGTTGCATGATGGATGGTTAGAAATAAGTACATTTAAGCATTGCATTTTTTCCTTTGTTTTAAATATATCCAATTCCAGATTTGTATGGGTGAATGAAACTGGTTCAGTGTATTGTGTTTGTAACTGTGTACAAGGTTATAGACTGAATTGAAATATGAAAAAAAATTAATGGCTAATATCTTGGTTTACCCAATTGTGCAATTGTTTGCCAAATTTCAGTTTTGGAATATTGGAAAAGACTTTTTAAGAGTAGGCATCCTTTATTATAGCAACCTATTATGGGTGCCTAATTTCACACAAATAAAATGTTGTTCTAACAACAGGAGACAGGGTTGAGTAACAGAATAAAGACAAAATTATTATTATTATTATTATTATTATTATTATTAGATTCCTGGCAAAACTCTCCGAGTGTCATTTAAAAGCATTTTTGAACCATTTGATTAAATAAAGTAAACTTTCTCGTTTCATAATTTACTTCCTTCCGTTATCATTCAAAGCCATACTAAACTTCCATTAGAGTGTAATGCAATTCATTTCATATTCAAAGAGAACACTATTTTTGTGTATAATTTTTTTTGATTTGAAAAGATATGTATAGTAAATCAGATCTACCTGTATATCAATTATTTTTAGAAAAAACATTCACAACTATTGTGTTTACTGTCACTTCATATTTTCCCAAAGTGGAAGCATTTTTAACAGAACTCCTCACTTCCCATTCTTTGCTGTTCCTGTGGGAAAGACTCGACTCCTCAAATTGCAGACATTTAGTGTAATTAGATTATGTATGTGGACTGTTATATTACACAAGCGGACCAGGCTTGTCAGCTTCTACCAGAACACTGAGAGGCAATTTTTAAGTCACTTGCTATGTAAATCAGCATACAAATGTCACAACTATACAGGCTATACAACAGATTTATTTATATACTTCTAAAATTAGAACAATCATTGTGGTCCAGGCTCTGCTAATGGTGAAAGCAGTAAGATATGCAAATCTAAATTGGGGGCACCAGTACTTTAAACGGTAAAAATGATCAAGTGACATGACATACATGAGAGAGAGTTCGAGATCAAAATACAGCAGGGTAAAAGTGCCATTCATGTCTCCTGGGTTGGCATTAAATACTACAATTCTTTTATGTTTATGTTTTAGGGTGATCATATACGCATATTGATATGATCATATTGGGATCATTTACTAGTAAAGGTTCATTCATCTTCTTAATCTGAGTATACTTGTAAGCAGACAAGGGCCCTGGCCGCATGCTACAATAGATAGATAGATAGATAGATAGATAGATAGATAGATAGATAGATAGATAGATAGATAGATAGATAGATAGTGTGGACCACCCAGGCTGGCACTGCCACCTGAACACGACACAGACAGGTGTGGGACACAAGTTCAAGACACACACTGATTTTTTATTTTCTTTTTACTTTGTGCGAAATGCCTTCCCCTGTTTCCCACAAGTACAACACAGTCTCAGCACATGCACAGCACACAACCAATTCTCTTCTGTCTCTTTCTTTCCTTCCTCCTTCCGACTCTGGCTTCCTGAGTAGTGGCTGCTTGCTCCTTTTATAAGGCACCTGGAAGTTCTCCAGGTGCTAGATGACTCATTTCTGGCAGCTCTTCCGAGTGTGGCGGAAGAACTGTTCATAAGGGCTCAGCAGTTCTTGCCGCAGCACCCCCTGGTGACGCCTGCAGATCTCAACAGGGCTGCGCCAAACTCCAACTTCAATGAAGCCCTGTCTGACGCACTGCTCCTCCCAGCTTGGAGGCATCCTGGCCAGGCAAGGGCCCTGGCTGCATGCTATAATAGATAGATAGATAGATAGATAGATAGATAGATAGATAGATAGATAGATAGAGTGCATCCGGAAAGTATTCACAGCACATCACTTTTTCCACATTTTGTTATGTTTACAGCCTTATTCCAAAATGGATTAAATTCATTTTTTCCTCAGAATTCTACACACAACACCCCATAATGACAACGTGAAAAAAGTTTACTTGAGGTTTTTGCAAATTTATTAAAAATAAAAAAACTGAGAAATCACATGTACATAAGTATTCACAGCCTTTGCTCAATACTTTGTCGATGCACCTTTGGCAGCCATTACAGCCTCAAGTCTTTTTGAATATGATGCCACAAGCTTGGCACACCTCTCTTTGGCCAGTTTCGGCCATTCCTCTTTGCAGCACCTCTAAAACTCCATCAGGTTGGATGGGAAGCGTCGGTGCACAGCCATTTTAAGATCTCTCCAGAGATGTTCAATCAGATTCAAGTCTGGGCTCTGGCTGGGCCACTCAAGGACATTCACACAGTTCTGAAGCCACTCCTTTGATATCTTGGCTGTGTGCTTAGGGTCGTCGTCCTGCTCAAAGATGAATCGTCGCCCCAGTCTGAGGTGAAGAGCGCTCTGGAGCAGGTTTTCATCCAGGATGTCTCTGTACATTGCTGCAGTCATCTTTCCCTTTATCCTGACTAGTCTCCCAGTTCCTGCAGCTGAAAAACATCCCCACAGCATGATTCTGCCACCACCATGCTTCACTGTAGGGATGGTATTGGCCTGGTGATGAGCGGTGCCTGGTTTCCTCCAAACGTGACGCCTGGCATTCACACCAAAGAGTTCAATCTTTGTCTCATTAGACCAGAGAATTTTGTTTCTCATGGTCTGAGAGTCCTTCAGGTGTCTTTTGGCAAACTCCAGGCAGGCTGCCATGTGCCTCTTACTAAGGAGTTGCTTCCGTCTGGCCACTCTACCATACAGTCCTGATTGGTGGATTGCTGCAGAGATGATTGTACTTCTAGAAGATTCTCCACAGAGAAACTCTGGAGCTCTGACAGAGTGACCATCGGGTTCTTAGTCGCCTCCCTGACTAAGGCCCTTCTCCCCCAATCGCTCAGTTTAGATGGCCGGCCAGCTCTAGGAAGAGTCCTGGTGGTTTCGAACTTCTTCCACTTACGGATGATTGAGGCCACTGTGCTCATTGGGACCTTCAAAGCAGCAGAAATTTTTCTGTAACCTTCCCCAGATTTGTGCCTTGAGACAATCCTGTCTCGGAGGTCTACAGGCAATTCCTTTGACTTCATGCTTGGTTAGTGCTCTGACATGAACTGTCAACTGTGGGACCTTCTATAGACAGGTGTGTGCCTTTCCAAATCATGTCCAATCAACTGAATTTACCACAGGTGGACTCCAATTAAGCTGCAGAAACATCTCAACGATGATCAGGGGAAACAGGATGCACCTGAGCTCAATTTGGAGCTTCATGGCAAAGGCTGTGAATACTTATGTACATGTGCGTTCTCAGTTTTTATATTTTAATAAATTTGCAAAAACCCCAAGTAAACTTTTTTCATGTTGTCATTATTGGGTGTTGTGTGTAGAATTCTGAGGAAAAAAATGAATTTGATCCATTTTGCAATAAGGCTGTAACATAACAAAATGTGGAAAAAGTGATGCGCTGTGAATACTTTCCAGATGTACTGTAGATAGATAGATAGATAGATAGATAGATAGATAGATAGATAGATAGATAGATTCTTTATTTGACCGAAGTGGGAAATTTACTTTCAACAGAAGCTAAAGAAATATACTAAACAGAATCCACTAATAAACAGCAGAACTGCTAATAAGAAGGAAACTTCAGACTTGGCTAAAGATAAAAGAGCATTCTCAGTCACAGTAAGGCCCCAGTAGCATTACTTGACACGCTTATGCTGAATAATTTGTTATTTGAAAGTGTTTCAAAACGTGTGAAATAGTGTGGCAAAATCACAAGGAAGGGATGCTTGTAGAGAGGCTGGTGTTTGGAGCTGTTCGGCTGCAGCTTTAACCATTCTACCTCTCCTCAACCCCTGAAGAAACTTCCACTTCGATTTATTTTTATATAGCCCTTTTCCTCTTCACAAGTACAAAGCAAAATAATAAAACATTAAGGTCTGTGTGTCCAATCTCTCTGAGCAATCTGATTGGTCAGTTTGATTTCAGGGATGCAATGAAAGAGGAAGTGCAAGTGTGTGATGGATTAGAGGAAATAAAGGCATTTGAGCCACACAGAGAGAGAGAGAGTTGCCTTCAAAGACAGAAAATATAAAACTGGACAGGAGGTGAGAAAGGTGCCTCGTAAATAATGAAAGAATATGAGAACGCTTTTGAGAAATGAAGCGCTGGTGAAGAGATGTTCGCACACCAATACAGAGGAAAGGAGCTGAAGGTACACATAGGGCAAGAGGTAACAAATATGTTTTAATTATTATATTACCTGTCTGCAAATGGTACCATGGATATTAAAACATAAAACAACTCCATAGAATGAGCTGCACACATGCAAGATTTCTATGGAAATATATATACATATTATTGTTCAATAAATAAATTAATCAATTATTTCCACTACAGAATTTAAATAATGCATTAAAAATGTAGCTACATTTAGCATCTTTTGAAATCTGCCACATTTGTCATTGTTGCTAAAGAACTGATATTTTTTTAAATGCACTAGCTGAATATCTAATGCCTTCCAGTCCAGGCATCATTTATTTAACAGGAAGAATATTCTTACAGTTTAATCATTTGAAAAGCTGACAATGTTAACAAATTAGCTGGTAAAATATAAAGTAAAACTCATTTTTAATTTATACACATATTATTATGTTTATTTTGCGTTCCATCCATCTATCATATTACAAATTTCACAGCTCACACCTCTTTCTTGTAACAGTCAAGCTGGGAGGACAGAGGAACCTTATGGAAATAGGTGAGTTCCCTAGATACCTCAAAGAATGTTCTGCTCTCTTTTCAAGGGAAGAGTGGAAGTTGTCACAAAAGAACATGATAAATAAGCGAGCCTGAGGTGGCTGGGAGAGGTGACCACACTGTAAAGGCAATTCAGCAATGGAGACTCGTGAAGGAGGAACTCTGCTAAATAATAGGCTGTTCTAAATATAGGTTTTCCTAATGGGTTCACGTCTCTTTGTTTTTATACTTATTTAAGTTATTTTTCTTATTGTTATTTATTTTTATAATTATTTCAGTATACTTATTTAAGTTATTTTTCTTATTTTTATTTATTTTTATAATTATTTCAGTGATATAATCCTGACACCATTTTGTTTAAACATTTTCTGTGGGCATTGTCATACTGTTTATAGTAAATGACTTCCAGTTTCTACTCATGTTATCTCAACATTGCAACATGCAATGTCATGACGTGCTTTAAAAGACTGCAGTGCACATTACTTTGGGACTTGTTACATATTAACTTAACTTATTTACATGTATTTGATGATTTCTTGTCATTTTTGTTAAATTTTAATTATTATTTTTACATGTATTTTTCTGATGACTGTTAGTTTTGTTTATTATTTATGTACTGTCCCTTTAAATGTACATCCATTTTTTGTGTTCTGTTTGCTGAACCCCAAGAGCCAAGGTCACCTAGGTGTTACACTGGATGAACCACCCTCCACCTTTGTATTGCGGTTGATATGACAGTTTCCCTCAGGTTGGCATTGTGGTTGTAGAAGACGTTTATTCTAAGTATTCTTCTGATTTGAACTAAACCCAGCCACAGGGGATGCACAAAACAGTGTGTTTCTTTGTGCCGGTCCCAAGCCCAGATAAATGGGGATGGTTACGTCAGGAAGGGCATCTGGTGTAGAATTTTGCCAAATCAACATGTGGACAACAATACAAATTTCTATAACAGATCGGTGAAGCCCCGGGTTAACAACGACCGCCACCAGCACTGTTAGCCAACAGGGTGCTGGCGGAAATCGGGCTACTGTTGGCTGAAGAAGAAGAAGGAGAAGAAGAGGGGGGAGATGTGTGCAGAGGCAGGAGGAGAGGAGGAAGGTGAAGAGAGTAGAACTGAGGGTAAGAACTTTGAATGTTGGCAGTATGACTGGTAAGGGGAGACAGTCAGCAGATATGATGGAGAGAAGGAAGGTTGATATATTGTGCGTGCAAGAGACTAAATGGAGGGGGAGTAAGGCCAGGTGGATCGGGGGTGGATTCAAATTGTTCTATCATGGTGTGGATGGGAGAAAAAATGGGGTAGGAGTTATTCTGAAGGAGCAGTATGTCAAGAGTGTTTTGGAGGTGAAAAGAGTGTCAGGCAGAGTAATGATTATGAAGCTGGAAATTGGAGGTGTGATGATGAATGTTGTTAGTGCATATGCACTACAAGTTGGGTGTGCAATTGGTGAGAAAGAAGATTTTTGGAGTGACATGGATGAAGTGATGAACAATGTACCCAAGGTACAGAAAGTGGTGATTGGAGCAGATTTAAATGGGCAGGTTGGTGAAGGGAACAGCGGAGACAAGTAGGTGATAGGTAGGTATGGTGTCAAGGAGAGAAATGAAGAAGGTCAGAGGATAGTGGATTTTGCCATAAAGATGGACGTCGCTGTGGTGAATACGTATTTTAAGAAGAGGGAGGAAAATAGGATTACATACAAAAGTGGAGGAAGATGCACACAGGTAGATTACATCCTATGCAGAAGAGATGATCTGAAGGAAATTGAAGACTGCAAAGTGGTGGCAGGGAAAAGTGAAGTTAAGCAGCATAGGATGGTGGTCTGTAGGATGACGTTGGAGATCAAGAAGAGAAAGAGAGTGAGGGCAGAGCCAAGGATCAAATGGTGGAAGTTGAAAAAGGAAGAATGCAAGGTTGAGTTTAGGGAGGAGGTGAGGCAGGCACTGGGTGGCAGTGAAGAGTTACCAGACAGCTGGGAAACTACTGCAGATGTAGACAGGGTGACAGCAAGAAGGGAGCTTGGCATGACATCTGGAAAGAGGAAGGAGGAAAAGGAAACCTGGTGGTGGAATGAGGAAATACAGGAGAGTTTACAGAGGAAGAGGTTGGTGAAGAAGAAGTGTGATAGTCAAAGAGATGCAGAAAGTAGACAAGAGTACAAGCAGATAAGACGAAAGGTGAAGAGAGAGGTTGTGAAGGCTAAAGAAAAGGCGTATGATGAGTTGTATGAGAGGTTGGACACTAAGGAGGGAGAAAAAGACCTGTACCGATTGGCTAGATAGAGGGACTGAACTGGGAAAGATGTGCAGCAGGTTAGTGTGATAAAGGATAAAGATGGAAATGTACTCACAAGCGAGGAGAGTGTGTTGAGCAGATGGAAAGAGTACTTTAAGAGGCTGATGAATGAAGAGAATGAGAGAAGAGGTTGGAGGATGTGGAGCTAGTGAATCAGGAAGTGCAATGGATTAGCAAGGAGGAAGTAAGGACAGCTATGAAGAGGATGAAAATGGAAAGGTTGTTGGTCCAGATGACATACCTATGGAAGCATGGAGGTGTCTAGGAGAGATGGCAGTGGAGTTTTTAACCAGATTGTTTAATGGAATATTGGAAAGTGCCGATATTTAAGAATAACAGAAATGTACAGGACTGCATTAACTACAGGGGAATAAATATGATGAACCACAGCATGAAGTCATGGGAAAGAGTAGTGGAAACTAGGTTAAGATGTGAAGTGATGGTTAGTGAGCAGCGGTATGGTTTCATGCCAAGAAAGAACACCACAGATGCAATGTTTGCTCTAAGGATGTTGATGGAGAAGTTTAGAGAAGGCCTGAAGGAGTTGCATTGTGTCTTTGTGGACCTGAAGAAAGCATATGACGGGGTGCCTTGAGAAGAGCTGTGGTATTGTATGAGGAAGTCGGGAGTGGCAGAGAAGTACATAAGAGTTGCACAGGATATGTGCTAGGGAAGTGTGGCAGTGGTGAGGTCTGCGGTAGGAGTGACGAATGCATTCAAGTTGCTGCCAGGAAAGAGGAAAAGAGGAAGGCCTAAGCAAAGGTTTATGGATGTGGTGAGAGAGGACATGCAGGTGATGGGTGTAACAGAACAAGATGCAGAGGACAGAAAGATATGGAAGAAGACGATCCGCTGTGGCAACTCGTAACGGGAGCAGCCGAAAGAAGAAGATTCTTTTGATTTGAACTAGATTTTTGTTTTGGACTTGTCTATTTAAGCCAGATGTTGATTGTAATCTTCTTTCTTTTATGGCTTATTCTATATACAGCATTTTTAAAAACTATTTAAGTGTTTAAACTTTTATAGCCAGCTTCCCATATCTGGGCCTGCTATGTAGTAGTATTTTGGGCTGAGGTAAGACTTTATCTGAGCAGGTCAGTGAAGTTTCTGGCTTGCTTTGTGAGACATTGTGTAGGCCTCACATTCCTTTTCACCATATTAGAGACTCTGTCTCACAACAAGACCAATCTTTGGATTTCAAACATTGGAAACAACAACTTCACACATTAGTGAAGGCTGTTGATTTCTGTTTAGTGTTGCCACTTTTTTGGCAATTCTGGTTTTGGCCTTAGCATTTCTAATTTATTGTCTACGTTATTTTGACCCTTGCCTGTTCTTTTTGCATGGTCCTTCTTTTTTATTTGCCATATCTCAGCCTGTAACTTTGTATTTTCCTTCGAGTACTAATTATTTTCAAAATGTTCTTAACAAACCAACATCATTGATATAAAAGGGTTTGTCACGTTCATGACTGGGGAGAAAGGAGGAACTGACCAGAAACATACATTGTAAAGAATTTAAAAAATTAGGACTCTGTCTTCCCTTTGACTTGGATTTCTAATGTGGTTGAATGCATTTTAAACTTACACAGAGGAAGCTGTACCAGTCATAATACTGAATTTTGAATACTGAACACACTTTTCTTCATTTTCACTTTAGAGCATGATAAATTAAACATTTTGATAATAATAGTCCATTTATTCCAACAAAGCTTGACAATAATATTCACCTAATTTCTCCAAAATAACATCAAGTCTAGTTTGAAGGTTCCAAAAGTCCTACTCTCTACTTGGTAACTTACTCCCTGTGTCTATGGTTCTCTGGCTAAAGAAAAACTTTCTAATCTTTGTGCAAAATTTACCCTTAATAAGTTTCAAAACTATTTCCCTGTGTTCTTGCTGAACTCATTTTAATGTAACAGTCTCAATCCATTGTACTAATTCCTTTCATAATTTTAAACATTTCAATCATGTCTCCTCTTAAGCTTTTTAAGGCTCAGCTCTATAAATCTTCCTGTATAATTCATCCCCTGCAATGCTGGAATCAGCCTAGTCACTCTTCTCTGGACTTTTTTTTTTATCTCAGCTATGTCTTTTTTGTAGCCTGGAAACCAAGCTGCACACAGTACTCCAGATGAAGCCTCACTAGTCTATTATAAATCTTGAGTATGACCTCCTTGGACTTGTACTCTACACATTATGCTTATAACCTAACATTCAGTTAGCCTTCTTAATGACTTCTGCACATTTCCTGGATGTAGGTAGTGACGAGTTACCTATAACTTCTAAGTTCTTCACATATGTGGCAGTCATACCTCCCACTGTGTATTCAAATCTAACATTTATACTTCCCACATGTAATGCTTTACATTTACTTACATGAAATTTCTCCTGCCACAAATCTGCCCAAACCTGTATGCCGTCAAAGTCCCTGTGTAATGATTCAACTGATTCTAGATTATCTGACATTCTACCTAGTTTGGTATTATCTGCAAAATTTACCAGCTTGTTATTCAATTTCCAGACTATGTATCTATTTGAAAACATCGACCCATCACTCACCATGGAGGGAAGCCATTCTGAGGTCCTCGCTGAACATTACCTTGATAAAAGCAGCAATGAGAACATGTGTTAATACAGAAAAGTCAAAGATGATGTGAGAACTTTGGTAACACTCTATCACAATGACAGACAGAGTTGCAAAATTGTAAACAAATTAACCAGCATCTCTGGCAGAAGCAAGCAAACAGATTACATCATAAACTGAGAGCCCTGTAGCTAATAGCTTGGTTTTCTACAGTTGTATTTGCACTAGCAATTTTGAGAAATCTTGCGTCTTGTGATCATAGCATTAATTCTGATATACAGATCTGCATCTCTGCTGGGATGGACAGCCCAGGTTGGAAGGCTGGAAGGACGGCTGGAAGTCCCAAGTGGCAAATGGACAGAAAGAATGGCGCAGTGTTCCCTGCCTTAGCCAGGAAAGTGGCACAAGATGTCAGTGCAGAAGTGGGTACGCTGGCGTCTCAGCAGGGTTAGACTGAAGAATAATACCCAGCCATGAGGCCAGTGTAACAGAAGGACAGAGGTAGATAACCTGTTAGGACTTCCCTGACATGCTAGATGGCAGCATTCCTGGAACAGGAATTCCACACAGATTCTCGCAGGGCATGCTGGGACCTGTAGTTCTATGGGGCAGCCCTGCTGGGTTCAGGGAGGGCTGCCATGGAGAGCTGTTGGGATGAATGATTCCTACTTTATGAAACTTCTGATTGACCCAGGAGTACTTCCATCTGAATATGGCCTAGCACCGGAAGTACTCATGGGCCCAAGATAAAAGAAGCCACTCAATCTCATCCAGTCGAGTTGGAGTTCGGTGTGGAGTAGAAGACAACGAAAGAAACAAAGAGAGAAGAATTGTGTTTGGTTTAGGCCACTTTTGGTGCCTTTGTGCAAGGTATTTTGTTAATAAACCTTTTATTTATACCGGGACTTGTGTCTGTGGGGTTGTGTCTGGTGTTCAGGGTGCTACAGGTTCCTTGTGGTTACAAAGTATTAACATAAATAAAATATGAAGACTGGTGAGCTGTAAATTTCAACCACTGTTATTTGTTTACATAAATGTAATTAACGTTGAATACATTGTCAGGGATACCAGTGACGACGACCCGGCCGGGACGCCCCGAAGGACCCGCTTCATTGGGAACCTGCCCTCATACGACGGGCCGTCTGATGCGAGGACTCTCCGCTGGCGAGGGGGTGCCGCCATGGCTGGCGGTGGCTACGAAGAGGTGAGTGGCTCCAACCAAAGGGGCACGAAAACCTCGGAGGGGGTGCCGAAGGAGTGGGCCCCGGGGTGCCGGTAAGAGGGGGGAGCGCAGCCTGTGCGAGGCACAGGAGGACACCAAGTGGTGGTGTCCAGGTGGCGTCTCCGCCCCCATGCCTGTTGGGAGAACAGGGCCAAACCCCGGCTTCCCAGGAGTAGGACCCACTTCGGGGTGTAAGTTGCCCTCGTGGGACGTGTCCCTCCTGTCGGTGGATTAGACGGGGCCGCCTGCAGACCTTTTCTCTCTGCTGACCTCACGGGTTCCCTCTGCCCCCGCAGAGGGCGGCCAGCACTCGGACGTGTGCTCCCAGCACCATGTCCCATCCTATCGGAGGAACCGGCATTCACCCTTCGATTCCTCCTGTCGCTCTGGGACACCCTGATGGTCTGAGTCTCCTTATTGCAAAGAAAGAGACTCTTTCCCGTCTGCGTCCCTGTAGAGCGGCACGAGACTGCTGCTGACTCGGGGCGGAGGGCACTAGGACCTGGGGCACTCAACAGCCCGTGTCCTGACAGCCCTCTTGCTGTCTCTCCCCTCATCGCGCGCACAGTCCCCTGCGCCGCATCCACTGTCGGAGGACTGCTTACTTGATGCTGATCGTTGGTATTACAGCCGATTTCAGCAGAACCTCCTTCATGCTGTACGGGGACAGCTGTACTCACCTTCCCCGCCATACACCTCCGGCTGAAGAATCCAGCGTCGCGCCGTTTAATCACCATCAAGAGCTCTTCGATTGACGCGACCATCTTCATCTCCAGTACTCGCAACTCCGCCCGGAGGGCACGTAGCACCTGCGACAAACACTGCTCCGCGGGCTGTGCACGTCACCGACCCATGACAGGGAAAACATGGATCCATGGCAGTCCGTGGGGTACATTTACCCCGTGGGGCTGTGTGCACGCCGCTCCCGCGGCACGTGGGTGGGGTCCCCTGCTGCACCGGGCCGTCCACAATGAGATTTTTTTGTAAAGGTCTCCTGCCGACCACGCCAGATGTGGACCTGGCCCGGACACAGACAAGCAGACATGTTGAAAGTTACCACCACACATTTATTTATACGACTATTTACAATATTGTGCTCACACAACCCCTTCAGTCCCCAGTCCTGTCCAAACAACACCTTGCCTTTCTTCGGGCCGCCTCCACTCTTTCTCCTTCTACCTTGTCCTGCTTCCACCCGACTCCACCCTCGAATGACGGGAGGCGATCCCTTTTATACACACCCGGATGTGTTCCAGGTGCTCTCCGGCAATCATCCGCCGACACGCCCCTGTGTGGCGGAAGTGCCGGCTATACTCCCGGAAGCTCTCCGGGTGTCCCTTCTTCTCTTCCCCCCAGCACTTCCTGGGGGTGGCGGAAGTGCTGAGGTCAAGGGCTCCAAAGGCATCGGGGCGCCCCCTGGTGGTGACCACGGGCCCCTACAGGGTTGGGCTTCCAAGCCCTATACCCGTGGCTCCCAAAGCAACCAGGGTGGCGGCCCCCACGTGATCCAGGGCGGGCGTAGACCCCCTTCCGGTCCTTCAGGGCGTCCTGGCCGGGTCGTTGTCCCTGGCATCCCTGACAACATACATATGTCCATGTTGTGTTTTGAAGAGTGCAATTTTGTGCTCAGCACTTGAAAATCTGATTAGAATAAATTCAGCCCTATTTCCACTTGAAACTATCTCAGAGGAAATAAATTCTTGTCTCCACAAGTCAAAGGCATGCATGCCTTAAGTTAAAGCCAAATAAAAATGTTCTAACTAGAGTCTTCTGATTTTAAATCTGTGGAGTTGAAAGGAAGACTGTGACCACAAAAATGACTAGATAATAGCATTATTGATTTATTGACTAATTACATAAGCAAAATTGACTAAAGACCATTTAAATGTGCCAAAAAAGCAAAACTACAATTAAGTCCAGGCAAAATCCCAAAATAAATCCTTGAGGAAAAGGCAATCAATACAAAACCCAAAATACTAAATAGGCTAAAATGCAAACATGTAAGATAGAGCAAGCAATACTAAAGACCCAAATATAACATGGCCAAACAATACAAAAGGTCAAGCAATACAAAATCAAAGAATTCCCAAAGTAAGTTTAACTAATTCATTCTGAAAATTTAGTGAAATGAGAAAAGGAAGGCCAATGACAAAGACAACACATTTAGCACTCTAGTGGTTAAACTTGGCCTTGCAAAACCCTTAAATAGAGACCTGGGTGCCTGTCCTAATAAAAGCACATTTCCATGATTAGGAGTCCTCTCCTCCATGGGCTCAACATGAAGTGGGAAAGGCAAGAAACAAAGAAAAATAAGGCAATCTACAAATGAGAGAAAGATATACAACACAATTAACAATAATAATAATAAAAATTATAATAAATTACATTGTAAGTGCTGTGGTGGGTTGGCGCCGTGCCTAGGGTTTGTTTCCTGCCTTGCACCCTTTGTGGGCTGGGATTGGCTCCAGCAGACCCCCGTGACCCTGTAGTTAGGATATAGTGGGTTGGATAATAAGTGCTCCAAGGATGGATGGCGTCCCGCCCAGGATGGAAGTGGGTTCCTTACCCAGAAGGATGGAATAAGTGGGGGCAATACTTTAGGCCCACCTTTGGCTGCCTGGAAAATGCTTCACCTCCATTGGGGCTTAATTACAGACACAGTGGTCTGCCACAGGCTTTGCAGTTTTAAAAGGGATTTTAGCCTCAAAAATTAACGTAAATGTCTTAAAATTTGCAAAAAGCCAAATAAAAAATATGATGAATGTTAACGCTTGTCACACACGTGCACTTGGGAGTCAACCAAGGGGACCAGGAAATGCAGATTCCATGCCAGGCCAGGGAGCAGTGGGGTGCACTAAGCCTCTCTCTTTTCTCTCCGCAGGCCAACCAAGAGAAATCCCTCCTGCTCCAGTTCCGAGTATGTCACTTCCTGTCCCGGCCTTGAAGACATCACTTCCTGTCCCGGCTCAGAGGATGTCACTTCCTGTCTCGGCTCACCACCTATAAAAACCCCTCATCCTCTATACTTAAACAGTTCTGTTTTGGACTCTAACCTGTACTTATTGTATGCAAATTTAAGACTTTTGCAGCCAGAGAAACCATACAGGCGGCTGCCCCAAACCTTTGTTGTGTGTCCAGCTATTTCTTTCACACTCGCAACCTTGTACATTAAAAGGACAACAGACTCTTTATTTAAAAAAAAAAGATTTAATTGAAAAAAGAGAAAAATAGAAGCTAAATGTTTAAAGAGCAAAAACAGGCAAAAAGGAAGGCAATCCTGCAGTAAACCAAGTCCCAATGCAAAGTTCAGAAAACACAATCGTTTAGCCAGGACACAAAAAGATCAAGAAAGCCAGAAAATGCACAGAAAAAACAATACTCATGAAAGACTCCAACAACTACAGTACTCAACTGCTGGCTCTCACTTGTAAACAGGATAAATAGCCAGAAGGAAGAGTCGGCAGATGTGACATCATGGTGGCTCCACCTCCTGGGGCTATAACTACAAAACACAGAGACTGAAGACACATTTAAAGGGAGAGAACACAGATTACAAATGATAAGTGAAGCCAACAAAAATACCATAAAAACATGAAAAATAATAACTCAAAATTACTAAAAACAGCAATAAAATATAACATACACATACATTCAGAAGGATACATAAGAGCTATAAAGTGGTGAAGGGGTGAGTGAGAGGGAGAGAGAAAATTAGAGAAAGGAGATGATTTTGTTTCATTTTTGACTCTCCCGTTGAACCCTCATTTTCTGATACATTTTTTACTTTTAAGTACAACGGCCTTTTTTCACTGCTAAGCACATTATTGCCAATGCATACTAATGATGTAAGCTAATGGCTCCGATCATTTGTGTTTTGAATGTTACTGGTGATTCAATGTGGTGCAGTGTGCAATGTCTGCATAAGCTACCTGAATAAGAAATTACTTGTATCAAAAATTTGGGACAAATAAACATTTTTTAAGAATAAGCTGATTACACTTATCAGGAAGGAATGGGACACCAACCTCAGTTGTTGATATTAGCTGCCTTTTATCTCTGAGCTCGTCCATCAATGTCTGTTGCATAGCAACATTTGTTATGCAGCAGTTAGATGGAGGGTCTGGAGACTTAAACATTACATTCTGGGATGGTGGCTACACTTGAGTATTTGTTTCCTAGCCAGTGCAACAAGCACTACCCAGATCACTTTTGTACATCTAATAATTTACATATTTTTAACAGATGTTTTAGTGCTTCTTGATTTCTGCATCATTTCTTGCATTTTATTAAATGTGTTTAGTAATGTTTTTTGCCTTCTGCATATTTTAAGACTGTTTTTGGATATGCACTTTGAAACACATTACTACTGATTTATTTTATATGATATCCTGCATAATATTTCAATGAAACTTGTCATTAAAATGCTTTACTTACCACTTTACCAAGTCTGGGCCTCTGTGGATTCATCCTGATCAGCAACTAATCATGGATGTATATGACCGAAAGTCTGCCAGCACAACTTTTCCTGAAGTAACCTTGTGACTGAGAAGGCTGTATTGTATGAACCTCTGCTTTTGAGGATGTGGTCAACTGCTGCACACCTTACAATAATTAAATAAGGATAGACATTAAGGAATTACCCAGTTAATAGGTGACATCTGTTTCCCATATGGCTAAAAAGATGCAAAATACTCTGTTATAAAGAGAAAGTAAAATGTGAGAAGGGACTTAGAGATGGAGGACAGTAGACCTGGTAGATGATATGTGAGTGAGGGCCAAGTTAGGAGCCCTGAGTCTAGTATTTGATATAATCTAAGGTACTACTTCCCAACATTTGTGGTGTCATGACCCAGTTTTTCACATGCCAGTGTGTTTGTCACCCACTCCTCCTCGATGAACCTCTATGAATTTAGCACAACCATCTGAGTTGAGGGAGTGGGCTGACCCCCTCTGTAAGTCAAATGCGATCGTGAAAGCTTCTCCTGCGCAATCATTAGAGCATTAAATAAATTAAGAGCAATTGTCAATGCTTTTCCTCCTTGGTGAATCGAGCATGATTGTCAGAACGGGAGCTGGGGATGTCGTCCAGGATTGTCCCATAATCCATCTTCGTTGGTGCCACTGTGAATCGAGTGTGATTGTCAAAGCAGTTTGGGGCTTCTTCCAGGGTTGGGTGCTGCCTACCTGCTATGCCTCCACAAGCCACAGTTTGGGAAATACTGATCTAAAGCAAGCTAGATGTTAATTTGGGGGCTAATATATACATTCAGAAACATATGTACTGTCCACGGTGTTTATTTTTAGTTTCTTTATCTTGACAACAACCAAACAACATATTAAATGGCTCTCTTATATTGATGTTTTGTCCATTAATGAATCGTCTTCAAAAATCTACATCTGATCTGCTCACTAATGTTGCCAATTTAAATAACAAAAAATATGGAACTCCTTTGCTTACTCTGAATAAACATCTTAGACAACTAAGATCTTCTAATGTCAACATTTGTTCTGCTCACTGCTTTGAAGCATTATCCTGATGCCTTTCTGTACTGTCTGTATGTACACCTTTTTACACGAGCTTTCTGAACAGGGGGCACATGTTGCATAGTTCTGTCATCCATAGATGACCAAGGGACATTGATGTCCCTAGTGAGACAATTCTGAACTGAACTTGTCCTTGTCCTTGTGAATGGCTCTTATTATCTTTCCAAAGGCACCATTTTGATGTTGAGCTGAGTTACTTAACTGAAAACTAGCATTTCCCTCATTTACGTTGATTTATTTTGTTTGAAATCAAGCACCTAACGATTATGCATTTGTTTTAGTTGTGCTGGTACTGTTTGTAAGGTGTGAATATTCAGTATTCGTGAACTTGGGGTTCCTAAGCACAATAAGTTCCAAAATGACTCAAAAATGCCCACTATAGGACGAAACTGTAAAACCCTAGCTAGTCAGAAATGGTAAATAGATTTATTATCACAAAAAATGGCCTGAAGCAGGGAAGCTCCAAAAAGCACAAACGGTACAGTAGGGGTTACCTAAAAAGAATAGTATAAAAACAAAAAAAAGTTTGAAATTCAGAACAATAAATCATAAACAAAGAAATAAACACTAGAATTCACTAACACCACCGCTGCATTCTGTTGTGGTGTGAAATTTTGTATATGAGTTGATAAATATTTTGTACGTCTTTATTTGTAATATTAGTGTTACATTATTGATAAGAACAACAATGGTTTGATGGGTAAGAACCCAAACCCCAGTCTTAAGGACTGAGTAATTTTATGACAGGGTCAGAGGAAGTACCTAAAACCAGTTTGGCAAATGATTCTCTGCAGGACTCTCTCAATAAACCCCCACAGGAAAGCCAGACTACCTAGCTAGCATGCTTCATCTTAACAAATGGTATTGGGGACAGGTGTGAAGCCATTGTGTTGCACCAGAATTTTATTGGTCTAAAGTTGCCTGTTTGGTTTTAAATCAAAAGCCAATAAGTACCATGACACCCTATTGGCTGTAGGGTTTCTCTTACGCCATCATCATGAAGGAGCATCTCACACCATTTCCATGAAACGGACAACACAATGAAGAGCACAGCTCGGCAGCCATATTGAGACAGACATGCGGCCCGTTCTGAAGAAAGCTGACCAAAAATGATGCCTTAACTAGAGACGTTTACAGTAACTGCAAATTTGTGTGCCGCCTGAAACTACACATCAGAATTTATCAGGTTGTATGTTTGCCAATTTTCACTTGTACTTTACTTATTGTTATTATTTACGAAATATTATCAATAATACATTATTTAAAGTGTAGCTTAACTCCTGCTTGTCTTTTACTACAACTAATTGCCTGAGGTTACAAATGTAGAAGGGAAGGTGGGGATAAATTATATTCTACAATACCTTATAAGTAGTGGAAAGTCTGTGAGATTTGAGGCATTCTGACAAAAGCTACATAATAATACAAAAGGGGAAGGTAGAGTAATATAGAACTCTACCAAGACAAAACACATTCAGTGAACCACAAGGGACTGTAGGTTTTCTGAGCAGTCTCTTGGTGGTGATGAGCAGCTGACCCCGCATCTCGGGGGACCACTCACAAACTATGGCACATAGAAAAAATATACTTATATAAAAACTACAAGAAACACAGAATATTGGAAAAAAAATTAACACCAGCAACACTATTAACATAAACAAAAGAATCAAAAATGGACAAAAAGGACATCATTATCTAGCTGATGCCTTAATCCAAGACCATGTACAACATTTTGAGATGCAATTGGTTATATTTCTTTTGTTTTTTCAATTGGAGCACAGGCAAGTAAAGTGACTTGCTCAGGGTCTCACAGTGTCTGTAGCAGGATTGGAACTCACAACTTCAGGTTTTAAGTTCAAACTCCAAGCCACTACAGAAAACCAGTCCTGGGAGAAAATATAAAATTCATAAAATTGGTTCATTTTTCTGGCGTATTGCAATTTATTTGTTTGTAACCAATCAGTAAGCAGTGTGGAAACTATTTGATAGGATTCTGCACATCCACTTATCTGCCAAAATAGTACACCAATGACTTGCATCTTCAGACAGGGAGAGATGCTCATTATCTTCACAAGTATGCTATGAGTTAACTTTGGGGTAGGACTGTGGAAGAGGGAATGGAGGACTGGATTGCTTCTTCAAAGAAATGTATCATGACGACTAACACACATCAGTCGATGGCATTTTTACATCACTTGAAGTGCAATTTGCTGTGTATGAAAGCTATTGAGTCACAACATTCCTCATTGTGCTCAATTTTTAACTCCAATGTGAATTTATTCATTGATTAATTATTAAATTTAATGTAGTATACTAAAACATGTGGTTGTATTCAATTACTGCTATTACCTTATGAATACCCTTTATAAATACTATTTAATAAACAAAAATGTAATAACTGACCCTTGGATGGAGTAAATGAAAAATCTGAAATGCTGCAACTTCCATATCATTTAACTTAGTTGCTAAACTAACTAAAATACTTTAACATGGCCTTTTTATAACTTCACTTTAACTTAATACTGATACTCTGTATGTTCAATTCTTCATAATAACTATTCATGGTGGCTCTAAAATCCATACTGACCCCTACTCTCTCTTCTGTTTCTTTTTCCGGTTTCTTTGTGGTGGCGGCCTGCGCCACCACCACCTACTCAAAGCATCATGATGCACCAACATTGATGGACTGAAAGCCAGAAGTCTACGCGACCATCATCATCAGGTCCTTCGATGAAAACGCTAAATACAAAGAGGACTGTTTGATTTATGTTAGGTAGATTGCCCAGAGGGGACTGGGCGGTCTCTTGGTCTGGAACCCCTACAGATTTTATTTTTTTCTCCAGCCTTTGGAGTTTTTTTTTTGTTTTTTCTGTCCACCGTGGCCATCGGACCTTACTCTTATTCTATGTTAATTAATGTTGACTTATGTTTATCTTTTATTGTGTCTTCTATTTCTCTATTCATTGTGTAAAGCACTTTGAGCTACATTTTTTGTATGAATATGTGCTATATAAATAAATGTTGATTGATTGATTGATAAACACACCTGAATGTCACGCCATGTGTACATTGTCTAACTTGTTAATCTTATGTTTTCAATGTGATTCTATTTCAGGTAAACAGCTGGAGTGAAAAGCCTGAATTACTGCTAAAGTTTCAGCAAGTTCCTTTACCTCCAGAACATGACGAATGTAGTGTATCTTGAGGAATGTGTAGGATTTGTTTTTAGACACTGTAGGGATTGTAACCTGAGGTGGGAACACCATATGTGCAGCGTGAAGCACTTTATATTACAAAGAATTAAAGCACCATTAATGCATTACAAAGAATTACTGCATGCAGTAATAACGTGTTTCTATATGTGGGTTTTGTGTCTTTGTTAGTTTTTAACATGGTGATTTCTAAACATTTTTGTTTGTTTTCAGAATGTTTATTTTTAATTTCATTTCATCCTGGTCTTTTGTAATGCAACACAGGAGACATGTCACATGACTGCAATCTGTGCATTTTTGATGTAAGTGGTAGTCTTATATATAAACATCTACGTGTGGAAGTGTGTGTGTTTGTCTGGCCCGAAAGTGAGAGGTGGAGTCGGGTTAAGGGCTCTACTTCCGAGGATACGCAAGCAAGGCCAGCACATCGGCAAAACGAAACACCCAAAGAGACAATCACTCGCTTACAGAAGCGTTGCAAGCACAATGGCAAAATGGTATCCCTTTTACTTTTCCTCCCAGCGCTAATACACAAGCGAGGCAAGCACATCAGCAAAAAAAAACCTCAGAAGAAAGACAAATTGCTTAGCCGCTAATGCACAAACGATGTGAGCATGTCGGCAAAACAAAACCTCCTAGGAGCGAGATGTCCAGAGTAGTTCCTTTCAATTACCTGACATCTCTACATTTCAATTATTTTTCGGACAATTTCAATAGTTTCTAGGACCTCGTGCTTTTTACAGCACGGGCTTACACAGCTAGTTATAATATAAATATGGTGGTGGAGCCATGTTTTGGTATGCCTCAGGTGAAAAACTTCAAAAACTTTTAGCGATAGTTAATCCACCTTGGTCAGGTGCTATGTTTCTTTTCAGTTCTTTGATCTCCTTTTTTCAACTTTGACTTAGATTTTTGGTTTTCCCCTATTCTGTGTTCGCTTGTGTTCCTTTTTAATCTTCGTGTTTTAACCTGCCGTGGCCTTAACTATGATTCTAATCCCGTGTCATTATTTCCCAGTCTTTTATTGTCTTTCATAATAATCCCTGGAGACACTTCCCCATTACAATGCACAATTTATAGTAAACTTTCTATTTATCAGTTTTTTTCTTATTAACTAGGAGTGCATGTCAAGTCCACCAAAGTCAGATTATGTTTTGGGTCAAGTTCATTATTTTGTTTCAGTCAGTAATCCATTTTGTAGTGCGATTGTTGATTTTGGTGAGTCGTAATTATCATCTATGGATATTTCTTACTGGCTACACTTGTCTTGCACATAAGTTGACAACCATCTTGGCTATTGCCTCCATGGCTTCTGCTCCCATAAGATACGAGGTGTGGCAGAAAAGTAATGAGACTGGCAACACTGCAAGCGATCTGGCAACGCTGCGCTGTTGTCCTTGATAGAGCACGTGTATCAGTACCCTCCCATAGCTCAGTGCGAATTTCAACTCCTTCTGTTAACTACGTGATTTTTGTGACTGCTATTAGCGAAGTTGTGTTCTTGGTTGTGCGTCACGCAAAATGGAACAGCGGAATTTGGAGCAACGTTGTGCCATTAAATTTTGTGTTAAGCTTGGAGAATCGGCAAGTGTGACGTTTGAAAAGTTAAAACAGGCCTATGGGGAACATTCTTTATCCCAAGCTCAAGTTTTTCAGGGAGGCCTTCAACTTCGAAAACCAATGAAAACATTGAACGTGTGAACACTCTTGTGAGATCAGACCATCGTTTAACATTAAGAATGTTGAGTGAACAATTAAATTTGAACAGATTTACCGTTCATCAAATTTTGACTGAACCTTTGCACATGCGAAAGGTCTGTGCCAAAAAAACGAAAAATCTCACAATTGAGCAGAAGGACAATCGAAAAAACGCATTCCTGTGGTTCCCCAGCCCCCTTATTCACCTGACCTCAGTCCGCGTGACTTTTCCTTTTTCCTAAACTGAAAAATGTCCTCAAAGGACGTCATTTCGGGACTTTAGAAAACATCCAAAAGAGTGTAACGGACATGCTGAAGACCATACCGGTTGAAGACTTCCAGCGCTGCTACCAACAGTGGGAACAACGTCTCCATCGGTGTGTAGCTGCCCAAGGGAACTACTTTGAAGGGGATAACATTGATGTTTGAAAAAAATAAAAACTTTGGTAAATAAAAAATCAGTCTCATTACTTTTCTGCCACACCTCGTATTTAATAATAATTTGTTTATTGAACCTGTATAAGGCCTCTAGTTTCATTTGTATCTGATGCAGCACAACTCAGAACTGGAGAATGTCTTTTGAAATGCCTTTCAAAAATATTTTTTACAATGGTCTGTTTAGTCACAAAAAAACATACGGAAGGGATGGTCACAGGGAGAAAATAACATCAAACAACACAAAATAGTTCTATATACTTTTTAGGGCCTTCATCTACTGGTCTTTTCCTTGCTGAATGGTGGAGTGCCTTGTCTATGTCCAAACGTCCAAGTCCCATTTCATTCTTTTTTTTTTACATTTCTTATCTATATTCCACCATGCCAGTGAGTTTCACCCCAGCTCAACTCCTTTCTTTAAACTATGACATGAGTAATTGTATAAACCCCTCTCAGGGCTCCTATCTGAAGAAGTGCCACAGTCACTGTTGTAGTAGGAAGTAGTCTTCTGAACTAACACATGCACCATCCAAAGCTCTCTGTGGCAACCACTGGTGTATCTACTAACCCAAGCTTTGAGTTGCCATTAAAAGGCTGTTTCCTCCAAGGAAGTTTCGTTTTTACCATATGCTTGTCTTGAAAGTACAGCGCCCCCATGCATACCTTGTGAGACTTCAATACTGCTATGAATCAGACAGATTGGGAAGTTGCATGGTCTCCTTCCAGTTCTCCATGTATCCTGAGAGACTTCACTTTAGGAGCCTTATGAGAAGAGATTAGAGATTGCAATACACACATATCCACTCAGTGTACAGAGAGCTTATAGGACGTTGGGTTTATATAGCAGGCTCTCCCTAGCCAAGTCAAAGGAGGACTTTCCTAAGCTTTATGACACACATGTAATGTTTCATTTGGAATTTATGTATGTATGAGTTTTGGTACAAAAAGAAATATCAATATTAATGAATGTTCATAGAGGACCACTTACATTGGTATGGGGCTTGTAGGGCTTTAAGTAAGAGATTCCATGATTATATTGATTTCTAAATTAGGTACTGATGGAATCATTTAAAGAAATCAAGTGATAGCTTTTTTGGGATGCAACAAAAGAGAAGTTCCCTGAAGGAGTTGAATCTTCTCAGTTTATGTGGTGAAATGATAAAAATAAATATATAAAATTATGCAGATGCCAGCTGTTATATTAAAAAGACTTCTTCAACAAAGCACAAAGGTTAAAGATAGAATTTGCGTAAGGTTACATTTTACAAAAACATCTTAATTTGTAGAGAAAATCATTGATATGAAGAATGCATTAATAAGTGGTGTCACTATTAATAGTCATTTGTGACCTTGATGATTATTTTGCAAGTCTTAGGTGAATAGACTTGATTGACTATTCTTGGCTTTTTTCTGCTTTGCTTATTTTTTCATGTTGCTACTTCCAGGTTTAACATCCACTGGTGGAATCGGCCTGTTCTTGATTTCTTATAGAGGTTTTCTCTCTTTCTCAATGTGGATTTCCCTCTTTCTTTCTAAAAGGGCTCATTCCTCTTGAATAATCATGTGCTAACTGAACAATATTCCACAGCCCACAACATATCCTTAAAACTTTGCAGGACTTTGGATTCTCCTTTGCTTTACGTGGCTTTTAGCAGTTTACGATTGTTTCTTCAACTTATCTGGCCTTCCAGATGCAGAATAAGTACTTAGGAAAACTGCAAAAAGTGTGCATTTCCTCATATTATGAGTCTGTCACAACCTGGAGAGATGAGTGGGGCAACTTGTATTAATAAGTGAAAGGAAAGAGAAAATGATCCACAGATATTTTGGAACGGACAAGGGGCTAAGCTTTGCTGGATTTTACCATTACAGAAATATACAACGATTTATGTTCATGTTCCAATTTTCCAATCGCCTGTTTGTGAACCGGGAAATTAGCACGATAAAAGTTCAGTCCAAGATGTTTAGAAAAAGACAGACTTTTAAAATCAAACCAATTTCTTCATCCAAAAGCAACATAGCCACCACTGCACGCTTTAGCTGTTTTCCCCAGCTGTGAGTTAAATCCATCATTTCCAGCTAAATAGTTTTACTGTTTGTTGTGGCTTTGATAACCTACACTTTAGTTCTTAAAATGATAACTCCACATATTACCACATTACACATTTATCTTGTGCAAGAATTCACTTATGTAATTGGGGTATTACATAATTTAAAAAGCTTAATGCACGCATTATTACTGAGTCAAAGCTCTATTCACTGATACCTATACAGCTTTATCTAAAGCAAAATGTCTGGCACTTATGTTCTATCTCTGGCATGCAGATCACACCACACTAGTTATGTGGTTGCTAGGAGAGCAGCTTTTCATACTAGGATAAACAGCTCATCTGGGATATGATTTTGCAATATTTCATTTATGCTTTGGTCTAGTTCACAGCGGTTGGCTTTTCTCTATGCAGGACCGGTTTGAAATACCTTAATGTCTGCAAAAGGTACTTCCGCAGAGAGGTCTGCTAAGGGATTTAGCTCTTTAAACATTCATGTTAGCCTTGAAATATCAATATGTTACTAGTACTATGAATAAATATTTTAGGATACTAAATGCTACCAAAAATATAGCAAATACCATATTTAAGCTTAAGATATTGTCAACAGGGTAACACAGTGGTTAAAAGCTTCAGAGTCGAGTTTCATTTTCAGTCTCGCAACTGTTTATGCTACTTGACATCTACTCAGACTGTGGGGGCACACTCCCTGTGTTCCACTGGGTAATTTCTGGGTATTGCGGTTCTCTCACATATGACCAGACATGCAGGTTAGTCTGATTGGTGGCTCTAAAGTGTGAGAATGTGCAATCATGAGCGTGAACTGGAGCTTCATCCATTATTGGTTATTGCTGGGGGTTTGATTTTATTTTGTTTTTCTTTTTTTCTATTTGAATTAATTTTGAAGCAAATAGTTATATCTGTTAAGTTATTGCTATCTGTTTGACTATGTAGCACAACACTTTAATAGTCTGGCTTTTGAAAATAAAATTAAATTAAATTAAATTAAATAAAAAAAAGCAACTGGGACCAGATAAATTATATATCATTATAAAGCAGCATTCAGTTGACAGTGGCAGTTTACTTGAGGATGTTCAATCTGCATGAGGACAAGCCTCATTGCAATGAACCTGTAGTAAATTCTACTGACAGGATTAGGCAAGGGTTGCTGGGAGGAAGCCTCTGGCATTTAGCAGGAGTAAAAGGTTAGAGTTGCCCTGCTGTGGTCTTTCACCCTTAACACCTAAGTTTGCATGTGTCACAAAAAGCGGATATACTGTTTCATGGTCAGAAGTATATGGTGGTGTGAGGCTTTTGTTTGCAGACTTAATATCCATGTATAATGTAATTCATCGACTTAACGAATGCATACCTTAAGTAACAGAATTCTCCATAGGTAATTGATTAAATATAAGCCATGTTACCCATAGAAGACAGGTAACAGAATACATTTATAAATATCTGATACCTCTTGCCCTACATGTGCCTTCAGTGCCTTCCCTCAGTATCCATGTGTGTTTTAACCTACTTTTCTCAAAAGTGTTCCTGTAAAGCCTGCTTCTCTGATTCTGTCATTTTGAGGTGCTTTGCTCACCTCTTGCCCAGTTTTATACTTCTCATCCTTTAAGGTACCTCTCAGGGCATCTGCTATGGTTTTACTCCTACTTATGTGTCTCACACTCGCACTTCCTCTTTTGATCACATCACCAAAGTGAAACTGACCGATCACACCAAAGTCAAACTGATCAGACTTATTGCTGGCAGAGATCGGATACACAGAGACTTTAGCATTTCATTATATGTGTTCAGCCTAAAAGGAGCAGTAACAGATCACTCTGATTACTATAGGTTAATTCACACACTACTTGATGTCCCATCATTTTCAGTATAATAAAGAAATTCACCTTCTTCACATTGTTTTAGCAGTATGACTGACTTATACCACCTCATCAGAAGTAAAAACCACACCACACCGCTGCAAAAGACCAAAGCCAACCAGGTCAATATTAGGCACAACTCTGGAACCAATCTGGGATGGGACACAGATTTGTGATAGAACACATTTAGACACACTCCTATGTCCCCTTAAACTGGGTCAATTTAAGTGTGCTAATTAAGCACACATTGTGGAGGTGGGTGGAAGAATCTGTGTAGCCATTGAGACCTCATTTTGACATGTCAAAAGCCAGGAAATTCCACACAGAATGTGAGCCGCGAGAGATTTTAATGCAGTCTCCTAGAGATATTAGGCAGCAGTGATGTCCACTGCAACACCATACCACCTTTTTGTATTCTTAATGCCATGTCCATTCCAAGTACTCCATAATGTCAGTCAACTCATTTCTGTTTCTGTTTCCATTGCAGCTAACCTGTAGCTGTGCTCAATTTGTTTATTTTGGTACTGAAATGTGATCTTGACTTGTTTGTAAAGTGCCATGTGCAGGGCTGTTAATGACATATAAAAAAGAATAATTCATTAAAAAAAAAAGTATCCGTTTCTGTTATGTCCCTGGTGGTTTTTTTTCACCCTGAGTGAAAGACAAATAAAAAAATATAGTCAAAATGTGAATCACCCAAGGTATTTGACTGAAACTCATTATTTCTGATATGGTGGAACAAGAATTGCACAAAATAAGAATGAATATCATCCCAGGGAAAGAAGATTTACAGTTAATGGCACAAATCAGGGATTATTACTAAGTGGTATATTTCAGTAGACATGTTTGGCAGCTTCTATCCACAGTCTAGTAATTAGCCTATTTGACATTTTTTCCACCTTTTAGTTGACATGTGTAAAGTATTAAATGTCTTGGCTCATCAGGCTATTTCAGCAATGTACTGTACAGCCCGTTTTTTCAAATCTGCAAGAATCCACCTAATCCATCAATTTGATTTTTATTATAAATAATTGGGATTGTAATTCTGTGTCTTTGTATCTCATTTTAGTTAGTGATACACATATATAGCTTCTAAATCACCACCACTCTACTTTTACTCTCCAGTGACAAGTCCACTTCTGACTATCAGTATGGATTGTCCAAAACTGAAGACCAAGTAAGTAGACAACTGAGGAAGCTACACACAGGAAACCAGATAGAGTCAGTCCTGGAGTCAGGACAGGGGGTGGAGGTAGCTTATGAAGGGCGCTGCCTCACCCAAACCATTAGCTGGCAGCCCCCCGGGATTGCCACAACTCCATGGATTCCTGCCTGGTATGCTGGCAGTTGGAGTTCATTACAGCCCTGTTGGGTTCCGTGGGGACTGGCAGGGGGTGCCACAGGGAATGTTGAGCCCTTGTGTACAGGGCTCCCGCCTTACCCTTACTCTGAAGTAAGAATATAAGGGGTAGCCTCAACTCATTTGAGAGCTAGAATTAGGAGGAAGAGGAATGAAGCTCGCTTACGAGGTGTGGAGAAGGAGGCTGCAAGAATGGAAAAGAGAGAGAAGGTTTTGTGTACTCCTTGTGACTGTGGGTATCAATCCTTGGAGATTGCTCAGGGTCTGGGTTGATTCCCTGAATAAAGGGCTTGATTGGACGGAACTGGTGTGTTTGCATGTCTGTATTGGGTTGGACTGCAGGTGCGCCCCAGGTCTTCACAATTTATTTATTTATTTAAAGAGCTTCTGTAAAAAGACACAATTTCCTAGAGGACAAATAAACTATCTATCTATCTATCTATCTATCTATCTATCTATCTATCTATCTATCTATCTATCTATCTATCTTTGGTTGAATGCCCAAACTTTGCATGCATGGGAGAACGGCTACACAATTAGATTCCTTTATCATGTATCTTGATACTTTTTAGCACAATGTGTTAAGAGGAGCTCAGTTCCACTAGAAGATAGATGTATTGTTTCTCCTGGCTACTGCATCTGTAATGTGATTAATTGATATTTTCAATAAGCCATGTGCAAAATACTTTGGGAAATCCTGTCACCCAGGTTTATTCTGTATTTGGCAGTTACAGATATTCCCTGCTGTATTTATTTCCATGATTTGTGATTAGGTTATTGAAGGCACACATTTTGCGTAAACTATATATTGAATTATTCTGTTTCATCAACATCATTCTTTAGAATTTATAATACCAACAACAAGAAATATTACCCCAAAAATTGCAACAGCTGCAAACTATATGGTTTATAGGCTTAATATGCACTTAAAGGTTAACAATTTTGTCAACAATAGTTATTATACTTTATACCTCAAGAAAGTCCTCAAATAAAAGTTACAATGAAAAAACTCTCTGGCAAAAAAAAAATTCTAGCAAAAGCACTAGTTAGCTGCGTAATAAACATATTGCATTCTATTATTTCACAGAACCAGACAGATTTTAGTAACAGCATAAAATCTCCGTCTCTTTCATGTAATATGTATCTCATTAACACTTGAATACTAATTTGTATTATTTTGTCTTAATGCAAAAAAGGCTTTTGATAGAACTGAATGGGAACAGTTAGTTTGTAGCACTAAAATGATATGGGAATGTAGGAGGAAGTTAGAATATCTGAAAACAGACACACAAAGACAAAATACTACAGTCGGTCTTCAATAGATGCACTTTTAAGCCCAATAAGCAGATGGCAACATCTTTCACAGACTTCTGTGACAAAAGGGAAAGCATCAAAAATAAACAAGCATATGGCATCACAGTAGCTAAGTGCCATGTTCTTGAAGTGTTACATATTTAGGGACACAATCAGTTTTGAAGGCCAGATGGATCTCAGTCATTGCACCACTAGTCTGGAGTTTTAATAGGTGCCAAGCACAGAAAAGGCAATGCACTTTAATAAACTGGCAAAAATACAATGAAAGTATTTTCATCCTTAAAATCGAATCGGTATTTTGTCATGATAATTTTTTTTTTTTTTAAATTTGATGAAGGTTGCCTCCTCCTTGAACCGTCACCTTATCGTGGTGGAGGGGTTTGCGTGTCCCAATGATCCTAGGAGCTATGTTGTCCGGGGCTTTATGCCCCTGGTAGGGCCACCCAAGGCAAACTGGTCCTAGGTGAGGGATGAGACAAAGAGCGGTTCAATAAACCTCCAATGAAAATAAAAACTTGGACAACGTTTTCCCTTGCCGGACGCTGGTCACGGGCGCCCCTCTGTGGAGCCAGGCCTGGAGGTGGGGCTCGATGGCGAGCGCCTGGTGGCCGGGCCTGCACCCATGGGGCTCGGCCGGGCACAGCCCGAAGAGGTAACGTGGGTCCTCCTCCCCATGGGCTCACCACCTATGGGAGGGGCCAAGGAGGTTGGGTGCAGTGTGAGTTGGGTGGTGGCGGGCGGGACCTTGGCGGTCTGATCCTCGGCTACAGAAACTGGCTCTTGGGACGTGGAATGTCACCTCTCTGAAGGGGAAGGAGCCTGAGCTAGTGCGCGAGGTCGAGAGGTTCGGCTAGATATAGTTGGACTCACCTCGACGTACAGCTTGGACTCTGGAACCAATCTCCTTGAGAGGGGCTGGACTCTCTACCACTCTGGAGTTGCCCCGGTGAGAGGCGCCGAGCAGGTGTGGGCATACTTATTGCCCCCACTGGAGCCTGTGCATTGGGGTTTACCCCGTGGGCGAGAGGGTGGCCTCCCTCCGCCGGGTGGGGAAGGGTCCTGACTGTTGTTTGTGCGTATCGCCAACAGCAGTTTGGAGTATCCACCCTTTTGGAGTCTCTGGAGGGTTGCTAGAGGGCATACCTTCTGGGATTCCCTCGTTTTGCTGGGAGACTTCAATGCTCACGTGGGCAATGACAGTGAGACCTGGAAGGGCGTGATTGGGAGGAATGGCCCCGATCTGAACCCGGCGGTGTTTTGTTATTGGACTTCTGTGCTCGTCACGGATTGTCCATAACGAACACCATGTTCAAGCATAAGGGTGTTCATATGTGCACTTGGCACCAGGACACCCTAGGCCTCAGGTCGATGATCGACTTTGTGGTCGTGTCGTGGACTTGCGCCATATGTCTTGGACACTCGGGTGAAGAGAGGGGCGGAGCTGTCAACTGATCACCACCTGGTGGTGAGTTGGCCGATGGTGGGGAAGATGCGGTCAGACCTGGTAGGCCCAAGCGTGTTGTGAGGGTCTGCTGGGAACGGCTGGCAGAGTCCCCTGTCAGAAGTAGCTTCAACTCCCACCTCCGGCAGAACTTCAACCCGTCCCGAGGGAGGTGGGGACATTGAGTCGAATGGGCCATGTTCCGTGCCTCTATTGTTGAGGCGGCTGACCGGAGCTGTGGCCGCAAGGTGGTGGTGCCTGTCGTGGCGGCAATCCCGAACCCGTTGGTGGACACCGGTGAGGGATGCCGTCAAGCTGAAGAAGGAGTCCTATAGGACTTTTTTGTCCTGTGGGTCTCTGGAGGCAGCTGATAGGTACCGGCAGGCCAAGGGGAACGCGGCTTCGGTTGTTGCTGAGGCAAAACTTCGGGCATGGGAGGAGTTTGGAGAGGCCATGGAGAGCGACTTTGGACGGCTTCGAGGAGATTCTGGTCCACCGTCCGGCGTCTCAGGAGGGAAGCAGTGCAGTGTCAACACCGTATATAGTGGGGATGGTGCGCTGCTGACCTCGACTTCGGGCGTTAGGGTCGGTGGGAGGAGTACTTCAAGACCTCCTCAATCCCACTAACATGCCTTCCAATGAGGAAGCAGAGCCTGGGGACTCTGAGGTGGGCTCTCCCATCTCTGGGACTGAAGTCACCGAGGTGGTCAAAAAACTCCTTGGTGGCAGGGCCCGGGGTGGATGAGATCGCCGAGTTCCTTAAGGCTCTGGATGTTGTAGGACTGTCTTGGTTGACACGCCTCTGCAACATCGCATGGACATCGGGACAGTGCCTCTGGATTGGCAGACCGGGGTGGTGGTCCCCTCTTTAAAAGGGGACGGAGGGTGTGTTCCAACTATAGAGGGATCACACTCCTCAGCCTCCCTGGAAAAGTCTATTCGGGGTTCTGGAGAGGAGGGTCCGTCGGATAGTCGAACCTCGGATTCAGGAGGAACAGTGTGGTTTTCGTCCTGGTCGCGGAACAGTGGACCAGCTCTTCACCCTTAGCAGAGTCCTGGAGGGTGCATGGGAGTTTGCCCGACCGGTCTACATGTGTTTTGTGGACTTGGAAAAGGCATTCGACCGTGTCCCTCGGGAATCCTGTGGGGGTGCTCGGGAGTATGGGGTACGGACCCCTGATAAGAGCTGTTCGGTCTCTGTACAACCGGTGTCAGAGCTTGGTCCGCATTGCCGGCAGTAAGTCGAGCCCGTTTCCAGTGAGAGTTGGACTCCGCCAGGGCTGCCCTTTGTCACCGATTCTGTTCATAACTTTTATGGACAGAATTTCTAGGCGCAGCCAGGGTGTTGAAGGGGTCGGTTTGGTGGACTCAGGATTGGGTCACTGCTTTTGCAGATGATGTTGTCCTGTTTGCTTCATCAGGCCGTGATCTTCAGCTCTCTCTGGATCGGTTCGCAGCTGAGTGTGAAGCGGCTGGGATGAGAATCAGCACCTCCAAATCCGAGAGCATGGTCCTCAGCCAGAAAAGGGTGGAGTGCCCTCTCAGGGTTGGGGGAGAGATCCTGCCCCAAGTGGAGGAGTTCAAGTATCTCGGGGTCTTGTTCACGAGTGAGGGAAGAATGGAGCGTGAGATCGACAGGCGGATCGGTGCGGCATCCGCAGTGATGCGGGCTCTGCATCGGTCTGTCGTGGTGAAAAAGGAGCTGAGCCGTAAGGCAAAGCTCTCAATTTACCAGTCGATCTACCTCCTACCCTCACCTATGGTCATGAGCTATGGGTAGTGACCGAAAGAACGAGATCGCAAATACAAGCGGCTGAAATGAGTTTCCTCCGCAGGGTGTCTGGGCTTTCCCTTAAAGATAGGGTGAGAAGCTCAGTCATCCGGGAGGGGCTCAGAGTAGAGCCGCTGCTCCTCCGCATCGAGAGGAGTCAGATGAGGTGGCTCGGGCATCTGATCAGGATGCCTCCTGGACGCCTCCCCCTGGTGAGGTGTTCGGCGTCCAACCGGGAGGAGGCCCGGGGAAGACCCAGGACACGCTGGAGGGACTATGTCTCCGGCTGGCCTGGGAACGCATTTGGGATTCTCCCGGAAGAGCTGGAAGAAGTGGCCGGGGAGAGGGAAGTCTGGGCCTCTCTGCTTAAGCTGCTGCCCCCTGCGACTCGACCTCGGATAAGCGGAAGAGAATGGATGGATGGATGGATGGATGAAGGTTGCCTCCTTGTAAAGATTTTGTTAAGCTTCCTAGCGGGTGCTTGGAAAAAATAATTTGTAATCAGCTCCAGTGCTGCACTAAGCACTTCGAGTTTAATTATAAGAGTTTTTTTGGCAACTGGAAATCAGCCCTGGCCTCAGGATTTTTGCTTCTCTTAACATGGTGTTCCCATTCTTTGATTGCTAAAGTTTGTCATTAATATTTAGAGAATTTCACAAGGACAAAGCCTGAAGAACTGCAGTGACTGATTTGATATTTGATTAAGTTTGATGACAGTGTTTGTGTTGCCCAATGTCAATTAAGCAAGCATGTAACCAAAAATTTTGAAGGGAATACTTAACTCCAGGGTGGCACAGTGGCTCTTTACTGCTGCCTTGCAGTAAGGAGACCAGGATTCACATCCTGGGTCCACCTTATATGGAGTTTTCATGTTCTCCCCGTGTCTGTGTGAGTTTCTTCCAAGTGTTTTAGTTTCCTACCACAATCTAAAGACGTGCAAGTTAAGTGAATTGACAAAACTAAATTGGCCCTAGTGTATGTTTGGTGTGTGAGTGTTTACACTGCGATGGACTGGCATCCTATCCAAAGTTTGTTCCTGTCTTGTGCCCTGTGTTAGCTGGGATAGGCTCAACAACCCTGGTCTGGACTAAGCAGATAGAAAATGCCATGACCTGACACTTACTGTACCTCCAAGACTGATTCTCTGTGAACATGAAAGTATTAAAGATAAACTGAATTTATACTTGAATAATTCAGTATGAACAAATATTTGAAACTGATCTTATTGATGCAGAAGAAAACAACCTTTCCACAGCAAGCTGTGGAATATCATTTAAAATTTAACGGAGTTATTACTAATCCAGATGTTTCCTTATTTTATATGAAAAATTCAAGAAATGTTGCCCAGAAGGCAAATAGTTAGCAGTTGTTGCAGCAGGAGGCGCATAATCTCTGAGAATGTGTGCTTTTAGAATTTCAGCCATACTACAATCAAAAACTTAACCTCTCCCCAACAACCACAGAGGAGATATTAAGACAAGAAAAATATTGTACTCATTATGGCCAGCTAATGTACCCCTCAAATTGAAATCCTGAAGGATTTTTGTTAAGCACTGTCACACATATGCGATTAGGAGGCAGCTAAAGGGCTTAAGTAATTGTAATACTACATCAGACCAGGGGGTGGTGGAGTGTGCTGACTGTCTCTCTCAGTTTTTTGCAGATCATTCCCAGGAAATCTCGTCAGGTTCTGGTGCCTCCAATGACATCACTTTCCAGTCCCAGTGCATCTGATGACATTACTTCTGGTCCTGGCACCTCTGATGACATCACTTCCGATCCTAAAGACATCACTTCCAGTTCCAGCATAGATGACATTATTTCTTCCACCAGCCCTTAAAACCACCATCTTATCTCCACATATTCAGTTCTGTTTTGGACTCAGTCTTGTAAACTACTTAATCATTTTCAACCTTTTGCATCCAGGATCATAATATACAGGAGGCTGCCCCAAACCTTTTTGACTGTCTGGAGTCTTTTTGTGACAACACATACAGGACGGAAAGCCAGCTGTATCACCAGTCGGGTCAAGACATCACACATGCATGAAGCAGATTGGTAAACCAATACAGTAGGCATGCGTGAGAGTATGTGAGAGTTCTGCACATGGCTGCAACAGCTCTGTGATGTCACACTGGCCTTGCAAAGCATCATGGGGAACTGGGAAAAAAATGTTTGCCTAAGCCAGCCACACTGTGAATTTCCAAGAAAACATTCAACTAACAAGGTCACTGCCGAACACAATATATTTGCTGCAAAAAATGCTTGGGTGAGAGGGAACACGGTGCTTGTATTTGACTTCTTTGTTAAAAAGCAGGCATTCCCAAGGCCATATCTGTTTATGGTACCTAAACAATGATACTGGACAATGTTTTATTTTTTATTTTTTAACAGTAGGTGCCAGCACCTTTTGCACTTCCAGTTCAGTTTTTGTCTCACATTCATAGACAGTAACTCCAGGGTTTTAAAGCTATTGTGTGAAATTAACCCTGTTAAGCCAGGGCTGGGGTCCAAAATATTACTCACCTTTGTAAGAAGATGTTGCAACTGGCATCTTTGCTGAGCATTGAGTTGCTTGCTGTAATTAACCTCAACTATGTGAGTATAAAAAGCAAGAGGTTCATCCTGGGCTTTCCAGGGTTTTGGTAATTAATGTGAAAGATACATTCAGGGTGTTCCTGTTCAGCTGTTTTACCATATAATCGACAAGCCCCTTTCTTTTCTTAATTTCATAGAGACCTTGCCAATTTGACAACAATTTGGAGTGAAAGATGGAAATGAGCATCATGACTTGATTCTGATTCAATGTACATAATATAAAAATATAATCATTGTCTTGCGGTTTACTCCTCAAATATCCATTTCCATATCCAGTTACATAACTAGCTTGCTGAAGGCCCCTGTGCAGCGTCCTCAGGTGGGCCCCTCCTGTCTAGCATAACTGTTAGTAATTTATTCTCAACTAGATCCTAGGGGCCGGCTGGGCAGTGGTGTCCATGACCACAGCACTATCAGATCACACGCTGGTGACAAACAAACCAGCTCTCTAAATTGAATTTGTAATAACTTTTTTAATCGCTTTATTAGGGCAGCTGTAAGTTAGCAAAAATAAAATAAATTGTGGGAATAGAATGTAGGAGGTGTGGGTAGTAGTAGTAGTACATAAATATATGTAAGATGTTTACCCGCTTGCTTTTCCAAGACAACTTTGTGAAGGAAGATGATTAAAATGTAATGTAAGCTACAAAATAGAAACTGTTCTGTGCTGTAAATGAAGCCAATTCAATTTGTAACAAATTAAAATGACAACACCGGCTGACAGGATACTACAACACAATCAACCTGTTTTTCACAAGTTCTGAGAAAATGAACATCATAAAGTGAGGTGTCAATAGTTCCAAGAAATTTGCTTTATCGGTAAGAAATTTATATACAGTATATTGCTTGTCTGTCTTTAGTAGTTTCTCCATTTTTAACTGTTTCAGCAGATAGCACCTGATCTGAAGCCATTGTATTGCTACTTCCAGACTCAGTAGTTGCAACCATTTCAATCACTGTACTGACTGCATAACCTGGTTGCGACCGTTGCGACTGTTCACCAGCCTCAGTATTCTCAGTTCCCACCGCCGGCCCTTGCTCAGTTTTGAGAAGTGTAGAAATCTTGGTAAGCTTAATATTTTTTAATTTCTGTGGCAGGCATACCTTACATTTAGCAGCACTAAATTTAGCGAGGATATAAAAAGCGTCAAATTGTTCAAATATTCGCCGTTTGCTAAATAACAGGGACCAAATCTTAACAACAGAATTGCTATGATTTACCCTTTACGAGTTTGAATTTTGTTGTTGACATCAAATCAAAGTACAAAAGTAACAATTATTTACGATAATCATGTATTTTTACATTATTCATGTGACATCCTTCAAAACATCTTTCATTCACGTCCGCAGTGGCACACCACAGGTCGCAAAAGTTCGGAATGTGCACATCTTTCTAAGGCGGACTAGGATGTGTTGTGCCTCTGATTAAGCTCTAAGCCTCCAAACTCCCAAAGTCTAAATTCGTGTAAACTGTAGGCCTGCTGAATATGTAATATCATCATGGATTGGATTAGACTTGCCTGGAGATGCTGCAAACATGTCACTGAAACTGTGAATTATTAATGCAATGAAATGTGCAAGTTATTCAATTTTTTTTAATCTATACAGCCTCCCCAAACATGTAAGCCCTCGTGCTTGGCACCGTCTGCACAATCCATTGCTACACCACAGTCCATATTTGAGTATAGAAGAAAGTCTGAGGGAGACTCTTGATTTTTTATTAAGTTGTCTTCTTTTGGAGCATCATCTGCCCAGACTGAAAACAGTTGCTTGAAATGATGATGCCTCCTGTTGTGGGTTGTTTTGAATTTGGGTGAAACTTGGAAGAGGAGTGGAAGTGATACGGTGGTGGTGTGGGGGAAACAGAAATCATGTTGATGGTAGTTTCACATTTTGACCACACTCTTGGTATACCTTTGAAAGGGTCCAAGCAATAGACTCTCCATATGAAGTACATTAATAATCTAATCCATTGTGATCAACAAAATGTGCTCAACAGCTGCTGTTTGCTTTTCTTGAATAAAGTGCTATGTCCCTGTTGTAAGAAATGATAAGTACAATTCAGCATGAAGAGTTCATAATTCCCAGGAACTTCATTTTACAATACTCCTTTTGCAAATTATGACCATTTATTCTGCTGTCTTGGCGGTCAATCCTTTCCAGGTTTTCTTTGCAGCTGTTAAAAACAAGACTAAAAAGAGACAATATACTGTATTCCAGTTAACACAGGCCTTCATCCAGACCAGCTGTTTCCTCTCTCAACACTGACTCTAAACAAGAGTGTCCAGTTAGTCTGAAACAGGAGCAACAAAAAGAAAATGCATTATTTTATGGTATCAAAAAAAGGTGAGCATCTCATTGAAATAGTCTTTCTTGACTTATGAATTATATTTTTTGTCATTACCATCAAGATCAAATGCATTACACATACTGATGAGTTTTGTTCCTTTTAGACAGAACATCTTGCAGAGTGCATACTTGTTAATTCACATTTATCACATTTATTTGCCATTAGCTTACAGCCTATCTTATAAATCTTATGTTGGTACTAGGTAAATATTTATATTGTAGTGCCTGGCAGACTGGAGTTGTCAGTGCAGCAGACTGGCAGGATAAGCACAGACAGATGGGATGGGGCCATATACTTGGAATGACACTGACTGTTCCAGTAAGAAACAGAAAGCTTTTCCATAGTCTTCTGGGAGGATCTTTCCAGCAGATTGAGCAGCTGGAAACTCCTGAAGGGGAGTTTGAATGTACCCCTGCAACTAGAACGATATATAGTGGTTAGCAATACCAGGGAGTGATGAAAGCCTACAGTATGTGAGAAGTGGCCATCTGGAGGATGGAGGTGCAAGAAGAGCAGATGTGCTGGTAGGACACTTTGAGCAGAATCTGAACAGGTGGAGTGAGCTAGGAGAAGCTGTGTACTGAGATGAGATCAGGCAGGCACCAAGAGTGATGGGAGGAAGAAAGAGAAACTGCGTGCTGGAGAGGAGATCACAACAGTTCAGCCACACATTGAGCATGATACAGTGGGATGCAAAAGTTTGGGCAATCTTGTTAATAGTCATTATTTTCCTGTATAAATCGTTGGTTGTTACGATAAAAAATGTCAGTTAAATATATCATATAGGAGACACACACAGTGATATTTGAGAAGTGAAATGAAGTTTATTGGATTTACAGAAAGTGTGCAATAATTGTTCAAACAAAATCAGGCAGGTGCATAAATTTGGGCACCACAAAAAAGAAATGAAATCAATATTTAGTAGATCCGCCTTTTGCAGAAATTACAGCCTGTAAACGCTTCCTGTAGGAGTCTGGATTGTGGTTGAAGGTATTTTGGACCATTCCTCTTTACAAAACATCTCTAGTTCATTCAGGTTTGATGGCTTCCGAGCATGGACAGCTCTCTTTAACTCACACCACAGATTTTCAATTATATTCAGGTCTGGGGACTGAGATGGCCATTCCAGAAGGTTGTACTTGTTCCTCTGCATGAATGCCTTAGTGGATTTTGAGCTGTGTTTCGGGTCATTGTCTTGTTGAAAGATCCAGCCCCGGCGCAGCTTCAGCTTTGTCACTGATTCGTGGACATTGGTCTCCAGAATCTGCTGATACTGAGTGGAATCCATGCGTCCCTCAACTTTGACAAGATTCCCAGTCCCTGCACTGGCCACACAGCCCCACAGCATGATGAAACCACCACCATATTTTACTGTACGTAGCAGGTGTTTTTCTTGGAATGCTGTGTTCTTTTTCCTCAAACGCCCCTTGTTATTCCTAAATAACTCAATTTTAGTTTCATCAGTCCACAGCACCTTATTCCAAAACTAAGCTGGCTTGTCTAAATGTGCTTGAGCATACCTCAAGCGGCTCTGTTTGTGCTGTGGGCGGAGAAAAGACTTCCTCTGCATCACTCTCGCATACAGCATCTCCTTGTGTAAAGTGCACCGAATGGTTGAACGATGCACAGTGACTCCATCTGCTGCAAGATGATGTCGTAGGTCTTTGGTGCTGGTCTGTGCTTTGACTCTGACTGTTCTCACCATTCGTCGCTTCTGTCTATCCGAAATCTTTCTTGGTCTGCCACTTCGAGCCTTAACTTGAACTGAGCCTGTGGTCTTCCATTTCCTCAATATGTTCCTAACTGTGGAGACAGACAGCTTAAATCTCTGGGGCAGCTTTCTGTATCCTTCCCCTAAACCATGATGGTGAACAATCTTTGTCTTCAGGTCATTTGAGAGTTGTTTTGTGACCCCCATGTTGCTACTCTTCAGAGAACATTAAAGGAGGAGGGAACCTTACAATTGACCCCCTTAAATACTCTCATTATAGGATTCACCTGTGTATGTAGGTCAGGGGTCACTGAGCTTACCAAGCCAATTTGAGTTCCAATAATTAGTTCTAAAAGTTTTGGAATCAATAAAATGACAACGGTGCCCAAATTTATGCACCTGCCTGATTTTGTTTGAACAATTATTGCACACTTTCTGTAAATCCAATAAACTTCATTTCACTTCTCAAATATCACTGTGTGTGTCTCCTATATGATATATTTAACTGACATTTGGTATCATAACAACCAACGATTTATACAGGAAAATAATGACTATTAACAAGGTTGCCCAAACTTTTGCATCCCACTGTACATTGTTATGTATGAATACATGTTGGGGGCAACGCAAGGTGAGCCAAGACTTTCCCTAGCATCTACACGTGTATTGTTGTTTTGGATCTATTACCCATAGAATGTGAAATTAGGAAGCTTTCTTAAGTGTATTAGTGTTAAGTGATTGCCTGTATATAGCAAAACAATCAATTCACTTTTATTTAATAGGTGATCTGTGCAGTCCATGTGTACCATCTGTCTCATTCTCTCTCTTCTTAGTGTTTGGGACAATTTATTGCACTTCATTCACTGACCAGCAACAGCATCTTTACTCTTCTTGAGATATGGAAACGCTACAAGGAAGTGTAATGACTCTGTGGACACAATAATAAAAAAAACAATTGAATTGCACAAATACGCCTTGGGAGAAGATTTGTTTTCTAGCAAGACAGCAACATTAAGCATAGTCAAAACTGCACAGTAATGGCTTAAAAGCTATAATGTTAATGTTGTGGAATGGCTGAGTTAGAGTCCAGTTCCTGTATTACCAAGCATCTCAGAATAGGAAAACAGTCCTAACTACCTCAAAAATCACAGAGTGACACAAATTTGGATCTAATCTTAGGAGTAAGAATAAAAGATTTCTACCAATTGTCCTAATTTAGGAAGCTAGTCCTAAATTCACCCAGGTTTATAGGAGCCCATGAGCTGTCCTAATTCACTAGAAGATTGTGTGCAGACAGAGAATGCTATGCTCATCCTTAGAAAGGCAGGATGTTTTAGGAAACACTAAATCACTATAAATATGTAAAAAGATATTGATTCAACAAAGATGGAATGATATTCTTAATTAATCTTGTATGTGATGTGATCACTCCATCTGCGCAGAGAAGATGAAATTAAAATGCTGGAAAGGTTAGATGTAAATGTAGCTTTACAACAGAGATAATTTAGGTATGTCACAACCAAATATTTCTTGAATTTTGTACCAGATTTTGAAAGCTCTTACAATATACTGTATGAGGAAATGCGTAGATTCATACATTTCCCTATGACTCCACATGAAGTAATTTTAATGCAAGCTACATATATGCAAATCAGCAAGCACCTAAAGATTGTTTCTTAAAGTGTGGATAGACATACATACTTACCGTATATACCCAGGTATAAATCTGGTCTTGAAACCTGAAAAACCAATCATAAAATCAGACTCCAACTTGTACGCCCGTTCAAAAATGCAACACTTAATTTTTTTTTCTCCTCCAGTCTCACATCAGTTTCTCAAACGCATTGAATTTTGTTGCAGCAGCGCCGTCACAAATTTCTTTCACTACTTCAATGACGTTTAATTTAAAACCAGCTTCATATTTTCTTCTGATCAAACACTGCATTGTAGATAAGGGATGCTATTACGATAAAGGTGTATGAGGGTGAGAGATACAAAAAACACAAATTAGAGCAAACGTTGCTTCGGAATCATGCGGGTATTACAGTGTGGTCATGTGGGCACAAGAGAGTGAGAGAGAGAGAGAGGTTAGGAGTATGCACAGATACAGCGCATTGCTGCACCCACATTTAAAAAAAAAGGCAGTGTGCTCCATGGTTACTCTCTCAGGTGGGCGTTAGCATATCATAATCCCTTGTACCAATAGCATGAGTTTTCCACATTTGACTTATACAAGCGACATTATAAAATACCAGAAATGATATTGTAAAATCAAGTCCCGACTTATCCGCAGGAGAACTTATCTGTGAGTATATATGGTAAATCCCAAGTGATATCACAGTATCGATACACAAATGGTCATGGATGTAAACTGTACAGTAGCAGCCAGCATATTACTTTGAAGACAGACAAGACAGCATGTGTGATTGACAGTGAAATGTCACAGAGGTATGCTGAGCTCTGAATTCCACAAACCCTTGGAACATTTGCATTACACTTTAAAGTCCAGGAAAGAGTAAGTAGGCAGGCGGAGACTTCCATGGCATTGGATAATTACACCTTCGCATAAGATAAGGGGGAATCACAGAGAGAGGCACATCATGGCACAGTGGAAGCAGAGTTGTGGCTAGTTTCAGTATATCTGTTACTTTATGAGGCATTGCCCATGGCCATAACAATGGTAAGGTAATTCTTCTGAAATTACAGCAGTGGATCATACACAGCTGTTATCAGGTTTTATTCTCATTCAGTGTGTGTATTCTTGGCCAATTCATCTTGGTGCTCATTACAATATTGTTCTGGATGTTGTTGCAAAGTGGCAACAATTACATGCAACTTAGCACAATATCCTACCTTATGTTTTCCTTCTTTTTCCTCTTTGAATATTAGTATTATCTTTGTGATGGAGCACTTAGTATCATAGAACTGCAAGGCATCACCCTGATTTCCAAGGAATCTACAAAATGTCATCATGAGTACCACTTTGAGGCTTGGGGTGCCATAAAATTGTGACATCATTCACCCTCAAACGTGATCTCCTAGCTGGAAGCTGGTGTAGGACACTTCATAAATTCTTCTCCTCTCCTATTCTGTGGTAGGACAACTCATATGTTTGTCACTCACTTTAAGTGCAATTCTTAAGAGTAATTCCAGAATCCTTGATAATCATGGGCACAGATCACAATTCAGTTCAGAAGTCGTGGTTGGTCTTAAAACAAGATGTTCACTTCAGATCTGCATGCAGCCTGATGGAGCCTGAGCAGTTTTGCAAAGAAGAATAGTAAAATATTGCAGTATCCAGATGTGCAAAAGTTATCGAGAGAGAGAGACCTGTGCATACAGACTCAAGGCTGTCATGGCTGCCAAAGGTGCATCTACTAAATCTTGATTGGAAGGGGTGAATATGCAAAGCATTTAAATATTGTGTGTTTTATATTTGTTGTGAATGTAGATGACTTTGCAGAGATCTGTTTTCACTTAGACATTGAAGTCTTTTTATGCTGATCGGTGCCAAAAAAGCCAAATTAAATTCACTGTGATTTAATGTTGTAGAACGATAAAATGTGAAAACGTCCAAAGGGGTAAATATTTTTACAGGCATTGTACATGCCACTGAGTTATCTAGGTTGTTATAAGAACAGTGAGACAATCCCTTCAAGCACTACAATGAAAGATGGGCAAAAAACAAGTTGTGCAATATGCCAACAAATACTAGCCAAATCACTTTTCACAACCAACATGAACTTCTTTAACCCACAACACACAGTACAGATATAAAAAAAGCATATTTTGTGCTACAATATAATATGCAACAGTATAAGATTTTCATTTCCGAAAGAGAACCAAAGAGTTAATAATCTGAAAAGTATCACTTAGCCTCGTTTTATATATAAAATGGGCACTGTGGCATCACACAGAGATGTATATTAACTCTCCCACTGTATCACATGATTGCTCACACCATATGATATCACAACATTGCACACTCCAAAAAAATTACAAGTTTGACAAACAAGCAACATAAAAAATAAAAAAGCAGGAAATTGTTCAAAATGCACCTTAAATAGCTTTACTACCAATAGAAAACAACTTACCCCCACAGCTCTTGTAGTTCTGCTTTATCTTTCCAAAGCTTTATTGTGAATGACTTTTAACAGGTCAGTTTCTTTATTATTGTGTTGTGTTTCTCATTTAGTTCATGTTTACCGCTGGGCATTAAAAATAAAATGCATAAATCAAGTTAAACTAATGCACTTGCTCACCGTCACATCAAAGAATTGTTTCTTTATATACCTAAGATATTTTAAATTACAATTTTGGTTTATAGGCTTTAGCCTTTACTGTTCACACTTGAAACATGCCTAAACATAGAATAACTTCAAGAAGGCCAACATGAATAAAAATAAAGATAATTAGTGAATTGATTAAATAAATAAAAGGAAGTACAATTAATGGAGAATGCAAAGTAATAAAACAAAGGGATCAAACCTAACAGTCCTCTGTGCTCTCTCTCTGCATTGCCCCTATCATTCCTATCTATCAAGCTTTTAGTTACAGGGATCCTAAACTGTGGAAGGGTCTGCCTGCTATGATAAGAGTTGCCCTTTGGTCTCAGCTTTCAGATCCCGGCTGAAGATTCACTACTTTCAGTTTAGCATATCCTGACTAGAGCTGCTGATTAACTGTGCAGACTGCATCTCTGTTGTTAGTTATTAGCACTAAAACATGAGTAATAGATAGATAGATAGATAGATAGATAGATAGATAGATAGATAGATAGATAGATAGATAGATAGATAGATAGATAGATAGATAGATAGATAGATAGATAGATAGATAGATAGATACTTTATTAATCCCAAGGGGAAATTCACATAATCCAGCAGCAGTATACTGATACAAAAAAAAAATTAAATTAAATAGTAATAAAAATGAAAAATGAAAAAAAATAATAATAAAAAAGCAGACAATAACTTTGAGTAATGTTAGCATTTACTCCCCCAGGTGGAATTGAAGAGTCACATAGTGTGGGGGAGGAACGATCTCCTCAGTCTGTCACTGAAGCTACTCCTCTGCCTGGAGATGACACTGTTTAGTGGATGCAGTGGATTGTTCAGGATTGACAGGAGTTTGCTTAGTGCCCGTCGCTCTGCCACAGATGTTAAACTGTCCAACTTTAATCCTACAATGAAGCCTGCCTTCTTAACAAGTTTGTCCAGGCGTGAGGCGTCTTTCATCTTTATGCTGCCTCCCCAGCACACCACCGCGTAGAAGAGGGCACTCGCCACAACCATCTGGTAGAACATCTGCAGCATCTTATTGCAGTTGTTGAAGGATGCCAAACTTCTCAGAAAATATAGTCGGCTGATAGTTCTAATTTGTTAATAACCCTCACCTCTTCTGTTTCACTTTTTGGTACTCAAATGTGGCACTTGGTGTCTCGGCCCACCTGCCAAGTTGTTTTGCCTGCCTATATGGTAAAGTCGTCTCTGATGTAGGGTCGCAGGAATCATCGGGTAGAGGGGTTCTTTCATCGGGTTGGCTAGCCCAGCACTGACTTAGCTGTGGAATGGACAATAGGGGGAGGCAGCTTGATGGCCAATGTCTCCAGGACTCTGAATAAATTGAAATCCTATTATGTGATATCATCTACTGCTACTGTTCTGTACTTGTAATATTTCTTTTGCACTATTGTATTGTATTGAGGATTACCTGAGTTCTGTTTTGTGTATTGTATTGTATTAACCCCTTTTTTTGACACCCATTGCATGCCCAACCTACCTGGAAATGGGTATCTCTTTGAATTGCCTTTCCCAAGGTTTCTTAAATTTTTTTTGGGAGTCTTTTTAGAGAGTCACGGCTGGAGGGCTGTCAAAAGGCAGGGTCTTTTAAAGCCCATTGCAGCACTAATCAGCTTACCCACCACAAATAAACTCTTCCTTTTTACCTCCAGCATTTCTCCCAACTCCAGGTTCAAAGGATGTTTAACTGAAAGGGGCCATAAACCACTTCTGCGTAAGCCTTGGAAATCCCTTACAGGGTCAGGAATAAGCTAGGAAACTCCAGAAGCTATCCTCTCAGAAGTCTGTCTCAAGGTTCCAGGTGTCCCTGAAACTGTAGACTTCCTCTTTTATTAAATGGTCTGGCAGCCCACAAGTTAGCTGAACACTAGCTGAAATACCCAGCGGAAAATAAAGAGTTTTTTTTTTTTAATTGTTTGAGAAAAATATAATTAAAAAAAAGCATAACTTTAAAAATAAAAATAAATTAACAAACAATGAAGACTCACTGATGTGCTTGTCTTGTGCTCTTGGATGCATGTTATCATCCAGTTGACGCTCAGAACTCTATTCAATTTCAAAAGCAACAGGGGTGCTGTCATGCTCAAACATAAAGAATCCTGGCAGTCACCCCCAGTTCACCCTTTGGTGGTCGGTCTAAGTGTCAACTGGATGATAACATGCATACAAGAGCGTAAGATCACCCCCCACCCTACCCAGAAGGGGCTGTATTAGGGTTGATTTCACCCTATAGTATTTTTAGTTGACCAATGAGAAACATGTGCACCAAGTTTCACAAAAATCGCTCCAGCCGTTCGGATGTGATGCTGGAACATACACACACACACACACATACTTTAACTTTTATATATATAGATTATTATGGGTCACCCAGAGCCATGAATTTTATTAACAGGGCTCCCTGCACTCTTTTCATTATACCACTCCTATCTTGTAACTTCAGGTGATCTCAACCCTGCTGAGGTCCTTCTTCATTAATAAAAAAAAAAAGACTGGAAAATTTGCCCAATGCATAATTGTCTTCTTCCAAAATGTTGCTACCATACTCCATACCAGTGCCTGCCTTTAGCTTCCCCTGTTGGAAAGGCAGAAGTGTTTAAGATAAAACACAGAGAGGCCATTAGAGTTGTGTAATCTTGTATCCCTGTGTTTTTGCACTGGCTAACTTCAAACATTTAGCCAAACTTAATTTTAACATTTCTTTCAGGTTCTGATATTGAGTTTATGCTATAAGGTACACCACCTGGGAATCTTACCCGGCCAGGACGCCCAGAGCATGGAAGGACAGTGGGAGGCAACTTGCACACGATTTTGTCTCCCCTAGGGCGCTAGATGGCCACCCTCTTGGGTTGTGCCACCGCCTTGGATTCCCACAGGGCATCATGGACCTCAGAGTTTGTCGGTACTCAGCCCTGTTAGATTCCGTGGGTGCTGTGAGGACTGGGGAGCCCTACTTTATGAGGCTCCAGCCATACGTGGAATTGCTCTATAGCCAAGCTTTGGGAACACTGGAAGTTCTTCTGGGGATAATATAAAAGGAGCTGCCTGCCATAGCTCCAGGAGCCATTGTCAGGAGGAAGGAGGACAATGCATGCTTTGGGGGAGATGAGGCAGTGACAGAAAGTGAGAGAAGACAGTGAAAAGAAAAGCATTGCTGTGTGCTTATGCTTTTAGCTGTAATTGTGGTTGTGGCATGGGAAACACTTAACTGAGACGAGTTTCCCACAATAAAAACACTTTGTGCTTTTACATTTGTGTCCAAGCCTGTGTGTGTCAGTGTTTGGGGAGCTAGAGCACCAACTTGTGGCCACAATACCATTATATCATAACATGTGGACACATGTGACTCTTTCCATCTTTACATCACTGTTTCTATCCCTAAATTAGCTGTGCTACCCGTTTAAGAGGTGTTGAAACCAATATAATTAACATAGACCTCAGCTTTAATGTTTGCAGTGCATCATGCAATACATATGTCTCTGTTATATACCATTTGGTATGGAATTCATAATAGTGGTGATAATGTTTGTGATGTACCATCTGTTGGAAAGACAAATGCAAGGCTTTTGAATACTTCAAATGTTTGTGGTGTGCCATCTGCTGAAATGAAAAATGCTATGCATTTCATTGCTAAAAATGTTTTTCATGTGCTGTCTTTTGGAATGACAGAGACACAGCAACTGGAAAGGCGCACAGACAGACACACAGATATCCTTTTATTAAGGCAAATGGAAAACCAGAGGTACTCACAAAGATCTTGCATAGTTTCTTTCCTGCTATTACTAGACAACATACACTACGGTACAGCATTTTTGTATGGTTTAATTTTTTCAATACTTGCCAACTAGCACCAAATCTACAATTTTTGTCAAAAAGAATCAGCATTGCATTAAACAGTTGTTTAAATTCAAGAACAGTTTAAAATGATTTGTTCCAGGCAGAAAACTTCTTGATCCCGGCTTGTTTTCTAAGAGACAACTTTTTTCTCCCAAATTGGAAAATTCCTTTATATTCAGTTTCTAAGAATCTCGCTTTCTTCAATTCTGTTGATTTGTAAGGCAAATGAGAGACCTTACTTGCTTGGTGTAGGAACGCTGAAACTAGTACAGTGGGCATCGTCCTAAACCACCCTCAAAGTAGCAGTAGACTGTGCATTCTGTAGTGCTACTGACAATTATAAAAATATCATCACCATAAAGAGACTTTTCAGAAATTGTACTTTAACAGGTTTTTCAAGTTATTTCATAACATTTTCAGTAAATAAGTTTGTTCAGAACTTCAGAACGTGCAGTTGAGAACACTTAAATCACACAGCACAAATAAGCTAATGTTTATTTTTTGTTGCCTGTAAATATGACAATGAGAGGAGGAAAACAACAATCCAATAAGACAAAAACACCACTTAGTTCTGTGCCCTATTTATTCATTTCAACGTGTTTAAATATATTTATTAGTCATACAGCCAGGATCCTGTGTGCAAAAGACTTCTGTTCAGAAGTGGGAATTAAATCCTGCTGCAGTCCTTTATGCTAATGTCACCCAATGCCACTGGCAAACAGATACATGTTGGTTCCGTGTTATCATTAATTTGGTGATATATCTGGGTTGAACTTATGAACTTTGGGTTGAGTTTTTGATTGGTAAAAGAAATAAGTGTTACAGAGCTATAACTAGACACTGGGCACATGGTAAACAGGGTACTGTAACAAGAGAGAAATAGTGAATGACCTACTGTCATTTTTACCACTGTTCAGGATTGAAAGAATGGAAGAATGTCCTGAGCCTCTCCCCAACCTCATATTTTGTTTATGTCAATTTTTCTTCCTAGGGCACATCTTGTTAGATTAATCAGCTTGGCAGCCATTTGTTATATTGGACATAGTATTTGGCTTCAAATCCTAAAATTGTCTGTTTAACCCCTATCACTGTGTGACCGACAGCAACTCTATTTAAATGGTAAGTCCTTCAATCACAAAAATACATGTTAGGATGAGCAGACACTGGTGTCACTTTTATGGGATGTTTTACTGCAAAAACAAAAATAATTTTCATTAAGTTAAGTTTACTTTGATGTAGAATTAGCTGGGAGCTCCTCCAAGGCTTGTCACTCATGTTAATAAAAGTCTTGATAAGTGGCTATTTATCTTGTCTTCCCCCAGCTGGTGTTCTTCTGTCTTTCAGCTTACCCACCCCACTGTAGGAGAGCAGCTCTGACAGCAATATCTTTGAATTTTATTCAATATGGCAAACCAACTTGTCTCAGATGAATTACCAAGATTTATTTTATGCTTTTAAAGTTGTTTTGAAAACTTTGGAATTCTTCTCATGAGTGTGGAATAAAGTGTGGTTTGCAAAAAGCTGAGTCTCAAAGTTATTGTGCAACCCAAATCCAAGTACATGACATTCTAAACAATTGCATTATATGAAGATGCATTTAAAATTCCTTGAAATAATATTATACAATAAAAGATGCTATATAAGATAAAAGTTGTTTATTTATTTGCATTATTTAGAGGGATTTTCATTTATGTGTTGTGGACGCTAGGTGGCACTGTTGCCCCTTAAACCCAACAGACAGACACACAGGACATAGGGTAAAAGCATCCATCCATTATCCAACCCACTATATCCAAACTACAGGGTCACTGGGGTCTGCTGGAGCCAATCCCAGGAAACACAGGGCGCAAGGCGGGAAACAAACCCTGGGCAGGACACCAGCCCACCGCAAGGCGCGCACACACACACTAAGCACACATTAGGATGCATGTCTTTGGACTGTGGGAACAAACAGGAGTACCCGGAGGAAACCCATGCAGACATGGGGAGAATATGCAAACTCCACGCAGGGAGGACCAGGAAGCGAACCCAGGCCTCCTAACTGCTAGGCAGCAGCGCTACCCACTGCACCATCGTGCCACCCGGGGTAAAAGCAACAAGAAGATATTTTAATTCTTTTCTTCCTGTAACAGTGCCCTCAAGCACTACAGCCACAGTAAACAGGCAAAATAAATACAGTGGAACCTCAGGTTCACGACCGTAATTCATTCCAAAACTCTGCTCATAACTCGATTTGGTCGTGACCCGAAGCAATTTCCCCCATAGGATGGTATGTAAATACAATTAATCCGTTCCAGACCATACAAACTGTATGCAAATATATTTTCTTTATTTTCTAGATTTTTAAGCACAAAAATAGTTAATTATATCATAGAATGCACAGTGTAATAGTAAACTAAATGTAAAAACATTGAATAACACTGAGACAAACACCCAGGCTCCCTGCTCAGCTAGCTGCACGCCAGCCTGTGCTTGCTCGCTCTCTCTCTTGCGTGCTCGCTCTCGCTCTCTCTCTCTCTCTTTCACTCTCACTCTCTCCTGCACCAGCTTTCTCCTCCTGCTGCCTGCCTTCTCCTGCAATCTCCCGTTCTTTCCTGTTCTCTTCTTTTTCCCTTTAGCTGACTTGCGCTTCTATTTATGAAGAGGGGGTTAAGAGGAGGTTACAGTTTTGAGGGAGAGTCCCTCTGCGTGATGCACCGAGAACAATGTACAGTACAGGGAGAGACTGAACACGTGCAGAAATCATCAGCGCGTACGAACCGGAAGGGAAACTGGCTTGTTTGTCATCCGAGTGTGTGGTCGTGAACAGATGCAAAAGTTTGGTGAACTTTTTGGTCGTAACCCGATTTGTACATGTTCAGAGACGTTTGTGACCCAAGGTTCCACTGTAAATACAATTCTCAATAATTACACACAATTCTCTCCTCCACACCTTCCAGCAAGCGAGCCAGAGTCGGGAGATGTAGGACAGAGCTTCATAGCAGTTCCTTATATAGTCCTTGACCCAGAAGTGCTTCTGTTCTTCCTCGCACATGACTTGCCAGCACTTCTGGGCCAGATGGAGGATTTGAATTCTCTTCTGCCCGGAAGTACTTCGGAGCTTCTGTCCTCGTGACTTGGGAGTACGTCTGGGCTATGGATGAGATATAACTCCTCCGGTCCTCTTGCAGCGTCCCCTGGTGTCACCCACAGTACACAGCAGGGCTGAAGTATTAAACTACATGTCCCATAGTGCCCTGTGGGAATCTGGAGCACGGCTGCAGTCCAGGGGAGCTGCCATCTAGCATTTTGGGGGAGGCAGTGTCCTTAAAAAGCTGCCTTCCCCCATCCTTCCATCACAGGGGCGTCCCAGTCATCTCTTACAGTGTATAGAGTGTGGAGGCTGGCCCAGACACAGACAGGTAGACACGATCATGTCACCCACAAACACGTGTATTATAATATATTGTGGAGTCAAGTGCACCACAAAACCCCGCAAGTCCCCAAAGTCCTGGCCACACAATGCCTTTCTTCCTCTTCAGGCCGCCTCCTTGCCTCCTCTAGCAAGCTCAGTCCACTCCACTCCTGACTCTCGCCCCGAATGAAGGGAGGCGGACCCTTTTATCCACACCCGGATGTGCTCCAGGTGCTTCCCAGCAATCTCCTACCGACACGCCCCAGTGTGGCAGAAGTGCCGGTTGTATCCCTGGAAGCACTCCGGGTGTCCCTGCTCCTCTTCCCCCCAGCACTTCCTGGTGTGGCAGTAGTGCTGAAGTCCAGGGCTCCAAAGGCATGGGAGCGCCCCCTGGTGGTGACCACAGGCCCCTACAGGGTGGAGCTTCAAAGCTCTGTACCCGTGGCCCCCAAAGGAACCAGGGCGGTCACCCCCACATGGTCTGGGTAAGGGGTAAGCCCTCCTCCGGTCTTCCTGGGCGTCCCGGCCGGGTCGCCACCCCAGCCACCTCTGACAAGAGATAAACCTACAATATATGAAATAATAATAAGAAATGCACACTTAAATATTCTGTTATTCCCTCCACACAGGGTTAAAATTTAAACTGTAGTTACACTGTTAAAGGTAATAATTAATGATCATGTAAATACACTATAACATGAGGAACATAAAAAAGTTAGCATAAGTACACTATATTTATGCAAGTACATTTTCTCTCCCCCTGTTTTTTCTTGAGAGTCACAGTGGTAGCTCACTGCATTGGCCTTCCTCTAACAACCATCTCTAATAATTACCCTCCAAGTCCATCAATTACAAGGCAAAGCTGCTGTTCTTCACAAAATATTACAGAGGCAAGTTACCAATGGAGACTTAAAATATTCGCACATTCAAAATTTCTGACTGGATCTCATCCAACAATGCGACCACAAATATTTTTACTGCTGCACTATCCTCATCCAGAGCAATGAACACAACTGCACCCACTGTCTAACATAATTCATAATATTGTTTTATACTAAAAGAATGAATGCATCCAACATATATAAGATTACTTCATGGTTATCCTTCCATTTTACAACAGTATCTTTCATTGACTTTAATATTTCCTCAAGCTTACTAATGACATCATGGGCATGGATTAGTTAGAGCCTCAGTGAGGCCAACCAAAATGTATTCTTCATTTAATTTTGACTTTGGCCAGTGCCACTCTTTCTTGACTATCCAATACTGCTAAGACAACTATAAAAAGCCTGTTATTACAGCATGGCTTACCTCTTCCTTTGAATTAATGGTTTCTTTTGCCATTGGTGTGCTAGGGTTGCTGCTATGACAGGTAACGTCCATCTATCAGCATCCATTTTTGGATCTATTTAGAATCACGTTATATTCTCAATCCTGCTTGATCCGGTTTAGAGTTGTAGGGGACAAGAGCCTATTGCTACACTGGAGAAAAAACAGGGGAAAGGCATCTGCATATGTCACCAGTATATCACAGAACCCCCTCCAATACAAGAACAACTTAGACTTGCCGATCAACCTAATATACATGTCTTTTGAGTTGGGGGAGATAAAACAGAATACATGAGAGAAACCCCTGAATGACATTGGGAGGAATTGCAAATTTAGCCTGCACAGTGACTAGATATGGAATTTAAATTCAAGACACTTGTGCCACTATATTATCATCATCATCATTTGTTCTGCTGTTTTTGCTGCTCAGCACTGTAACCAAATTTTAAATATTAAAATAAGACATGCAGTGGTAGTGCACAGTAAGGAGACCACGGTTCACATCCTCCATGTGGGGAGTTTGCACATTCTTCCCATACCTGCATGAGTTTACTCCAGGTGCTCTGGCTTCCTTCCATTGTCCAGAGACGTGATGTTTAGGGGAACTGGGAATGTTAAGATGGCCCTGGTGTATGTTTGGTGTTTGTGTTCGGCCTGTGATGAACTGGCACTATCTTCAAGGTTTGTTCCTACCTCGTGCCTTGTGCATGCTGGCATAGGCTCCAGCCAACGACATACTACATGCCACCCTGTTGCCCCAAAGACTGCATGTTGTTTGTTCAAATCAAACTGCTGAATACATTCTTTTAAGTTTGAGAGTTTTCAACTCATTCCAAACAAATATGACCAATTTATGCTCCCAAAACATCCTTACTACTCATTTCAGTAGTTTAGCAACTCATCCAGCTCAGCACCAGATGGTCACCAGCTTACTACTCAGTATTTCGTTCCTCCCATCAAAACCCAGATGCTCAGAACATATAGCCTGAAATGGCTGAGTTTTGTCCCAGCATATTCTGCGACTTAATACACTTTTAAGCCACCTTTTGCTTGAGCACGATATTTGTTAAAGACACTGCCAGCTTAGTTTAAAACTGTAGAAAAATATACTACTCAGTTCTAGGTATTCTATGAACCCCGTAGTTATTTCCATTTTTCCCTACATGAACATAAAAATCTCCCATTAGAGGTACAAAAATATGTTGATTGTACATATCCATCATTTCCCACATGTTGTGGTGTGAAAGTTTGCATACAAGTTGATAAATATGTTTTATGTCTTTATTTGTAACTTAGTCAAAGCAATGTAATATTAGTATTTCAATATGAGAAGTATTCATGTTTACCAAAGGACTAAATCAGGACAGGGAATTTTACAACATGGTTGGGGGATGTACCTCAAACAAGTTTACCAAATGATTCTTTGTAGGACTCTCTCAAACCACCCCCACAGGAAAGCCAGACTGCCTAGCTGGCAAGCATCTGCTCAACAAATGGTTTTGGGGGGCAGGTGTGAAGGTATTCTATGTCCCATTGGCCTGAAGTATGGCGGTTTTGTATCAGAAGCCTTTAAGTATCATGACACCCTATTGGCTGTAGGGGTTGGACAGAAAATCTATAAATTTGCTTGCTTTACCTTACTCTCTCTCTCTTACCAACTGATAAAGGAGCATCTCACACCATGAATTTAAGTGGACAACACAATGAAGAGCACAGCTGTTCTGAAGAAAGCTGACCACAAATGAGGACTTAACTAGTGACATTTTAAGAAACTAACAGGTCTGTGTGCTGCCTGAAACTACACATCAGCATTTATCAGGTTGTATGGTTGCAAATATTCAAATGTACTTTGTATATTGTTATTATTTATGAATATTATAAATAATACATTATTTAAATTGTAACTTAACTCCTGCATGTCTTTTACTACACCTAATTGTCTGAGGTTATAGATCTAGAAGGGAAGGTTGGGGAGATGTTCAATACCTTATAAACAGTGGTAAGTCTGTGAGATTTGAGGCATTCTGACAAAGGCTACATATTAATAATACAAAAGGGGAAAGTATATACTACATTAATGCAAAAACTTCTCATTATGCTTGCAAAATATATAGAATGTATTCTTTTAAACACTATATTCATCCATCCATCCATCCATTATCCAACCCACTATATCCCTAACTGCCACTTAATAGACAAAATACTCTAAACAGTTGTTAGATTCACACAGTATACATAATCAACAGTCAAAGTTTTTTCTCACATTAAGATGACTCATCTTATGTTGATTGCCACCACCTACAGTATTAATTTAGAGGTTGACTCTAACAGTAGCCAAACACTCCTGATAGCACAGCCCTAAGGTTAGGCAAGGCACAGATGTCCATCCACTGAGCCAAGGTCAGGAGGAAATTATTAAGGAAATTATAAATTATTTTTTCCATTGAATTGTGGACATGCAGAGTAAAGTATAAGATGGGATTTTTTTTCTGAGAGCCTTTACACAGCACTTTTGTATGTGGCTTGTTGTTTATCCATCAATTATGAAAACTGCCTCATCTGGTCATGACAACCAGGGATTATCCCAGTAGCATCTGCTTGACATTTTAAGTTTTAACTATTTGCTTTGATTTCTGACTGCCTATACTACCATTTAATAATAAAAAGTAAAATTTCTCTTAAACCTTCAACTCTAAAAAAGAGTTTAAAAAAAGAATGCATTAGAGTATTTACAGTAATTTTGTAAATTTGAAGCAAACACCACTGATGCAACTGAGAAACGTACCATTGTTGTTATCCTTGTGAAGGTATTTTAGAAAACATGCAATCAGATATAATGACAACCAGCATGTGAACACAGAAGCACAATTCCACCATCTGCTGGCAGCACAGAGGATTACGCTACAAGATATGCACATCTTTACTTCAAAACAGTAATAACTCAGGAAAAGATAATGTTCATTTTAGAAATATTATAATTTAGAATACTATGATAATTATGTATAAATCATTTTAGTAATACTAATCAAACTTTTTCGTTTTATATCTTCTAACCATCCTTTCAACTATATCTAGTATACTGCGTTTTAATTTATTTGCCAAGTGCCTTTTTCATAAAGACAAGATCTCCTAGCCTAGCAGCTGCGGTATTTCCCTGAATAAAGGTTTAATTTTGGCTCCTGTCAAAACAGATGGTAAACAATGTACACATTATTTTTCAATCAGCAGGATGTTTGCATCTAAGTATATCCCTTTATGCAGTTTTACTAACAGCCGCACATTTTATTTATGCCAATTTTATCTTTACAGGAGCCAGGAAGGAACAAAAAAATGAAAATAGATTGTCAGGAAGGAAAACAATAAAATATACAGAGCACTGTAAATACAAGAGATATAAAAAGTGTTAGAAAAAAAGTAATAAGCACAATTACTTGCGAGCTAGACAGAAAGAAATGGGTCAATAAATAAAATGGAATATTTAATCTTTTATAGTTATAAAGGGAAATTTTGTATCCAGCTAAAAATGATTGCCATGTTTCCAATTTGTTTGTTCTTACTAGCATTTCAGAATCAGTCCTCTTCTTATCTTTCAAGAGATTTTCTCAATGTACACTACCTAACAATATATGATATATACTAAACAATATTTTAAAAATAATTTTAGCACAATGAGGGAGCCAGGCAGGTGAATTTGTTGATTGGTAGGAGCCACATTTCAGCCATATGGAAGGATCTTAGCCTGTATAGGCCTTTTGTCCATCTCAGGTTGATATTGCACATACTGTTGTGATGATGCATGGCATTGTCACTAAAGGATCTGGGCAGGTAACTTGGTGGATGCCAGTTTGAATCCCAGCAGTGATAGAGGGAATGCTACTCCTTTGAGCAAGGCCCTTAACCTGCAACTGCTGCAGCAGCACTGTACAAATAGCGGAACCTGCGCTCTGATGCCAAAACTCTCTCTGTGTGTCTGGAGAGTAGGATGGGGTATGTGAAAAATGACAAATTCCTAATGCAAAAAATTGTATATGGCAAATAAAGGATTAAAAATCACAATACCAGTATATTCTGCAATAAACATGGAAGAAATGGACACACATCACACAGCAAAGTACACAACAAAGTAAGGAAAATATTTTGGGAGATCTTTGGGATTCAGTCTTCGCAAGTCATCATCATCAATAAATACTATACTACCACATTGACCGGAATGAAAAATAACAATTTGCCTGCTGTGGACTTATTTAGGTATTATCTTATTTGAATGAACAACTGTGACTGTTATTATCTCAGAATGCAGGTATCAGATTTTGTGCATTTTATTACTATGCTGGTATTATTTTTATGCTTGTTCATATATCTGTTTAGAAGTTCTTCATTTAAGTTTGATAATGATGTCTGTTTTTCTTTTCATGGTCAAATATGCATATGTCATATTCTGAAATACCATGCTGGATTCTAGGAACATTTTTGCTGTGGTCTAGTGGTCACTTCACATGTGACAACTCATGACATGATTCAGGTAATCTTTTAAAAAGTCACATTTGTAATTCATCAGATCTTTAAAATTAAAATGAGAAAGACTTTTCTTCTTTCCGAAAGTAATATAATCAATTTAAGCAGTGATATGTTTGCCATGAAAGTTTTGTTTGGGCCATACCAAAATTCTCCTGTATGTGTGCAGACTTCCCTAACATGAACATTAACCTTCCTAACTTACACTCACTGGCCACTTTATTCAACTGCTTGTTAACAAAAATTTCTAACCAGCCAATCACATCACAGCGACTCAATGCATTTAGGCATTATGAGTGGCAGTTCTCTGGGCAAAAATGTCTTGCTGCTATTAGAGGTCAGAGGAGAATGGCCAAACTAGTTTGAGTTCATAGGAAGCCAACAGTAACTCATACAACAAATGATTACAACCAAGGTGTGCAGAAGAGCATCTCTGAACACAATGCATCAAACCTTGAAGCAGAAAGACTACAGTAGCAGGAGACCACTCTGGGTGCCACTCCTGCTAGCTAAGAACAGACAACTATGGATACAATTCCCTCAGGTCTCACAAAAATTGGACAATATAAGATTGGAAAAACATTGCCTGGTCTGATGAGTCTCGATTTCAGCAGACATTGTGATGGTAGAATCAGAATTTGGAATCAACAACATGAAAGCATGGATCCATCCTGCCTTGTATCAATGGTTCAGGCTGGTGGTGGTGGTGTAATGGTGTGGGGGATATTTTCTTGGCACATTTTGGGCCCCTTACCACCAAATGAGCATCGTTTAAATGCACCACCTACCTGAGTATTGTTGCTGACCATGTCCATTCCTTTATAACCACAGTGTACCCATTTTCTGATGGCTACTTCCAGCAGGATAATGCGCCATGTCAAACATGACAATGTGTTCACTGTACTCAAATGGCCTCCAAAGTCACCAGATCTCAACCCAGTAGAGTACCTTTGAGATGTGGTGGAACGGGAGATTTACATCATGTATGTGCAGCTAACAAATTTGTAGCAACTATGTAATGCTGTCATGTCAATATATAACCAAATATAACCAAATTTCCTGCAACTTGTTGAATCTATGCCATGAAGAATTACAGCAGTTGTTAAGGAAAAAGAGGGCCCAACTCAGTACTAGTAAGGTGTACCTAATAAAGTGGCTAGTGAGTGTATATTTGTATTTATTTTGCTAACAACAAGCTAATTCAATTTCAAGTCACAAAAAAAACAATTAAAGTTGGATGCTGGTGCCTGTTCTATTTCAACAGACATCGGGTCATTCTGAATCCCTCGGACATCATCATGATATGACAAAAACAGAAATATAAGTTTAAACGTTAAGCAAACTGACAGTGTTGCAACCACTCATTGCCAATATATATTTGCGATGAATTGTAAATTTATAAACGGCAACACCTCAATTTTAGAATCTAATAGCTTTGAGATGAAAAGGAACATGTACAGTGCAGATGTTGAATGACTAAAAACTAGGTTCTAGGGCTGTCTCAGGTAGCAGTGTTAACCACCGTGAGCCAAGATATTTGCTGGACAGCATGATTTTCTATATACCTGTCCCTTCCTCTCCAGCAATCTGCATTTCTTTGAAACAGGAGCATAATACTGCTGGCTTCTTTTCCACAAAGTGAAAGGAGCACATATAGACCTTCATGGTAGTTTTTAGAAATACATTGCCATCAGTGGTGGATGAAGATCAAGATACCGCTCAACTCCATTCCAATAAGTATGATGTCCTATGGTCAATGCATTCCTGATACTGATGTGCTTTCTTTTTTAGTAACTGTGGCTACCTTTAATGGAACAAATTATACTGGACCTCTTTTCTGGCTTTAACTGGATAGCTTTTGAAAAGAACTGCAGTTTTTAGTAAGGCCATTAAACTCTATCCCTAAACACTGAAGATTCAGGTTTCACATGTGCATAAACACTCAAACGTAAACTGAGAACACTACATGGCCATTAGAGCAGACCCCTGAGACAGAAAATGGTTTGCAGCATGAAGACACTTTCACATACTACAATAAAGCAATATTTTTGTAGGTATGAGATTACATTGAACATCAATGTCATCCACTATCTCAGATAATTAAATAGCTTCATGCCAATCATATCACATCTCCTTAGCCACGGGTGATAGCAATGAATGCACATAATGTCAATGCCCAAAGATGGCATCACAACAAATACAAAATATGAGTGTAAAATAAAATAGCAAATTTAAAATCAAAATGAAACCTCACAACCAATAACAAATCATAAGGAAAATACTGTACAATAAATGTCTGATTAAAATAAATTATTGCTAGGACCTTTCTTCTATGATATCCTGACTACGATTTTGGTTTAATATGACCAGTCCCTTCTGTCTGTTTTGGTATCATGACTCTTTTCTGCCTTTAGAACACAGGTCACTAATAGGAGGACTGCGGTCTGGGTCTGGACCAACACTGTGTTCTGTCCGGACCCAGACATATTGAGTTTTATTTAATTTTGGCGGAGATTACGTTTTTACCAGCGACTCTTTTCTGACAGTGTTTCTACCCTGCTACTCAATGAAAGGGACCACCGATATGTCTCTGATTGGCCAATACTTGTTGCCTTTGTGGGTTCAAGTTGGTTGGGTTTAAACATGAAGACTGATATTGATCAAAGTGAAGGAAAGAATGTCAGCCAATCACAGGCAGACTAGGGCAGGCCTTCACTGAATAGAGGAGCAGACACCTGCATTCTGTGTGAAAACAGCTGGCACTCTTGTGGCAGTGGCATTAACATGGAGAGAAAATATACAGGAGTGAGAAAACAAGAGAGAGAAAAGCAACCAAATAGTCAATGTGCCATGGCTTTTGCTAAACGGCGGAAGCTTGACACTGAAAACTGGGCTTTTAATCTGGAATGAACAAAGGCGTTTATGTTCATACTTCCCATAGGAAGCTTGAAACCACTGTGTCTCATCTGCTCTGAGACTGTGGCAGTGGTTAAAAGCGGGAATGTGAAACACCACTACGAAACTGAGTACAAAATTACATTTGAGAAAAGTTACCCATTAAATTCGCCAGTTAGGCTACAGAAAACAAGCGATCTTAAAGCCAACTAACGATCGGTCAACAAGGATTTTAACACATTCATTTACTGGCCAACAACTCACTAACGAGTCTTCTCTCAGAGATGCGTGGAATTTGGAACGTCACAAAAAAATTTAAGTGATGACAATTATCACACATGCATGAGGATGGCACTGACACCATTCAAGCCCAAATTTAAAATCCTGGCAGACCAAGCAAGAGCTCATTTCTCTCACTGAACAAGAGAAAGTAGGCAGTGGGATATGAATGAAGAGAAGGAGGAGAAGATAGGTTCAGTTATTTAAATATGTTCAGTTTAATTGTGAAACTGGTTATGCCTATTCAGTTGTGCACATATTAAAAACTCTTACATATTTTATTTTTATATGAGGCAAAGTCTTTTTTTTTGTTGAAACGTTAAAACTTATTATTATAATTATTATGAAAGTACTTACTTATAATTCTCAGTTGAATGTCAAAGTTACCTTGCTTTTACTTACTTTTACTGTTATTTATTTTTTCCTATTGTATTGTATGTAGCCCTACTTCAAAATATATAAATTAAATGTAATGTAAAAATTATAATGCAACTGAAACATGATGATGCTGCGGACCTATACATGAGGAAATGTTCTCTATCCAGACCTCCTTAAATCATAATTGACTACCCCTGCTTTAGAATATGATTTTTTTCTGCATCTTCTACAGGTTGTATATCTTTGGTTACATTCACATTACCAGGCTGAAGTGGCTCAAATCCGGTTCTTTTGCTTTAATCAATTGTTTTTAGACCTGTGGAGATACAGAAATCTGATCTTTTTAAATAAGATTTGTATCACTTTCATATGTGGTCCTAGATCAGATATATATCTGATTTATGGCCATGTGACATGAATAAAAATGGACAAATTAGAATTCATGTTTTTTTGCCTACAATCATCAGCCAGCACTGGCAGCACAACAAAACAACAATGAAGGAGAGTTACAGCTGAGACAACAGCTATGGCTTCACCACTGCTGGCTCCTTTCTCATACCCACATATCTCTTGGTACAGTAGAAAGCTGTCCGCCTGGCTTTTTTCCGTTTTCTCAACCTAAACACATACAACTAACAAACTGTTTGCTGTCCAATATAGCAAAATGCGATGCATACACTAGATATTTATGCATCAAGTTGGTCGGTTGTAATTCCATGGTTGTTTATTTTTTGTTACTGGTGACAGAGTTGACTTGTGCATGAATGTATCGATGTGTGCCGTTTCAGAGGACAGATGTGTTTCACATTACAGTTACATGCATGTTACTTGTATCTGAATGTGAGCTATCAAGATAGTCAAATCTGATAAAAGCAAAAATTTCCAATTGAGCAACAAGGATTGTAATGTGAATGTAACCTTGGTTATTCTGTATCTCTCTCCCAAATTCACTGGATGCATTCCTATTTGCAAGGTGCTCAACAAGTAGACAATAGCTTATTTGATGCCTCCTACAACCTCATGATATATAGATATAAAAGTACTGTAGGTGTTAGAAGCCAGACCTGCAGGAACAACTGGGGCCACAAGGTGGAGCTCTGGCCACAGGGTCACAACAGTTCCTCTGAGCATTACTGACTCCAGGAGAGCTCCAGCAACCTTCCCTAGAAAAAGATCCCCTTATGGTTCAAAAGACCCTTCTGGTCACCAGTCAGCTTATAGTCAGGTGTTGAGTAGAGGTAGGGGCTCATGATCCAGGGAGGTAGAGGAGGGAAAGGGTTTTAAAAAAAGATTATGGAGTGGAAGTAGAAAGTATATATGGTTTTGGAAGTGAATACATGTTTCAGGCACCTCATGTAGTAAACAAGGAGCAAAACCTGTATGGTAAGACCCAGAGTGGCAGTAGGTTTATAGTTTTCTTTTGTTTATATGTTACTTGGTGATTTTCTGAGTGCACAATCTCCTAAGTATCTTTAATATGTGTAAGTTTTTTTAGTTTTGGGTCTGCTTTATAGCATCTGTAAAAGTTAACAGCAACATAAAAAATTTTTCCGTTCTCTTTTGTCCTCATTTAATTCATTTTTGGGTTACTTGGGCCAAAGAATAACACAGCACTTTGGGGTACAGGCAGGAACTCATTTTGATTGACACACATAGGTACACACCCACAACGGGGCAATTTGAAGTTACCAGTTAACACAGTTGCACTTATTTGGGATGTGGGAGGACAGAAGAAGTACCCAGAGAAACACCTACACAAATCTTGGAACTATATACATAGGTTACATTACACCCAGAGTTTATTCCCTGGCTTATGCTTATTTTCTGTTTTATTATTATTTTTGAATTATTATTGTTCGTGTTTTTCATGTAATTTTTGTTAATATTGTTGTGTTTATTTATTTAAGATTTATATATTGTGTATATGCACAGTACGTACAAGATACATTCTTTGTTTTCTGTGGGTGGAACCCCAAAAGATGGGGTCACTGTTATGTTACTACTGAGGGATTGCCCTCTGTCTATTGTGGTGGATAGTTTATCCCGGCCAATACCCCCAAGCCGCCAGGTGGAGCCCTCCTTGCAGTATTGAGGTCCCCAGAAGACCAGCAGGGCATCATGGACAATGTAGTTTTTATACACAGCCCTGCTGGATACCATGGGGGCCACTAGGAGACACTGCAGGGAGGAATAACGGGTATTTTCCCTACGCCCCGGAAGTACACGTGGACAAGGGGAATGACAGGCTTCCGGGGTGAAGAAAAGGACTTGTACCTGACACGGAAGGGATTGAGAGTCACATGGACTGGGGATTGGAATACTTCCGGGTCAGGGAATATAAAAGGATTGTGGGAGCTCCCAGACAGCGAGCTGAGCTGGGTGGAAGGGTGGCAACGTGTCTGGGAGTGGAGGATTGTTTATTGTTATTGTATTTGGTTATTGTATGAGTATAGTGGAGGAGAGGGTGCTGTGTGCACTGTGACGATTTAATAAAGTCAACTTGTGGACTTTTACCTGGTGTCTGGAGTCGTGGACAGGTGTTCAAGGGAGTGATAGCGCCCCCTATCTGTCACACTATATACTGTATTTCAGGTTGAGGAGTGAATCCCTCAGAGTTTCACAGTTGTTGGTGAAGGAAAGTATATAATAGTCCAGGAGTAGTTTCCACTGGCAACCTTATACTTGATTGTGACCAACCAGTTGTACTTCATGATCTAAGCACTCATTTAAGTCTGTTTTGTTTTTTCCTTGTGCTTTTGGCATTTTGATCTACCTTGGGTTTGCACTGTATTCACATAGCTCTCAAAGTTGGTAAATCATGCATTCCCAATAAGTACAATTCATGTGTTTTGTGTGTTTCAGAGTAGATAACATCTGTCCTCCGAAACGGCACACATGCACACATTGATATATTCATTCAGAAGCCAACTGTGTCAAACACTGGTATGAACATAAAACTCTTGACAAAAACATACTATTTGCCAGTTTGTCCCTGTTAGTGAGGGCTAAGCCTCTGTTCACAATACCAATTAACACTTATCATTATGTACTTTCTATGACATGGTGCCAATTATGCACTATATCTAGGCTGTGGGGAAACACAATGAAGCACTAGATCTTTTTATAGTGCACATTGAGAACATCATAGAGAGAAAGAAAACAGTTGAAGTTGGTTATTTCCTTTGGAAGGTGAATTCCTTCAATGTCGGTAGTGACATCCTTCAAATCTACAACTTTGTGATAGCCAGTGCAATCTTCAACTCTGTGGTGCGTTGGGCTGGTAGCATCACTTCAGGAGATGCCCACCAAATCAACAAGCTAATTGAAGGGGTCAGGCTCCATTATGAGACACACCATGGACCCCCAGGACTGAGTAGCAAAGGAGAAAATTCAAACAAAACTGAGTGCCTTTATGAACAGTGCTGCATATCCTCTCTCTGACACCCTAAAACTGAGGGCTTTCAGCCAAGGAATTTTTCAGCAGAAGTGAGCCAAGAAATGAGACTGGGGCTCCTTTATACCAATAGCAGTACTGTATACCTGAATAATGAATCACTGGGATTATGACAGCCAAGTCAGAAGTTTTGTTTCTTTACAGTTATTCTGTTGTGTGCTCTGACCATTGTGTGTAAGTATTTAGAATTATGTACCTATCTATATATGCATTTAATAATTTAAAGAGCTTCTATAAAGAGCCAAATTTCTCCCTGGGGGACAAATAAAGTTCTGTCTGTCTGTCTATCCATCTATTGTCATGGATGGCTGGGGTCCTTGCCCAACTGGGATGCCTTTTTGATGGGAGGACCGGGGGAGCAAGCTTGGTCAGGACAGTACCTCCATCGGAACGCTAGATGGCAGCCCCCCTGGGTTGGAATGGTGCCTTAGACTCCCGCAGTGCTTCATGGGAGTTGGAGTTTGATACAGCCCTGTTGGGATCCGGGGCCGCCGCCATGAGATTCTGCAGCTGCTCCTGAACCCATATGAGAGGTTCTTTCACCACAACCAGAAGTGCTGCCAAAAATAGGTCATCAAGGATCTAGAGCGCTTCCGAGTAATGTATAAAAGGAGCCAGCAGGCACTACTCGGGGAGCCAGAGTCGGGAGGAGGGAGTGGAGGAGAAAGAGAGAAAGAAGAAGAGAGTATTGTGTGGTATTGTATACTTGTAGGAATGGGAAAGACCTTGCCCACAAGTGAAGAAACAAAATAAAACCTATGTACTTTTATAAGTGTGTCTCCTGCATCTGTCTGTGTTGCATGCCCCCTACTGGTGTCACACTATCTATCTATCTATCTATCTATCTATCTATCTATCTATCTATCTATCTATCTATCTATCTATCTATCCATCTATCTATCTGTGTGAGAAAATGTAATTGATTAATCATTTTAAAATTTTCTTACCAGTAGACATTCCATAATATGATGAGATCTTTCTGTTTTTAGGCTATACAGAGTTGTGATTCTAAGTAGTTTTAAATCATGTTTAAATGATTTTTGATCATCTTTTTAACTTTAAATACCCCTTATGGTGTTGTCTCTTGTAGTAGGGATTCCTGCAGCATCCTCTGTGTATCCATACCCAAACAATGGCAATTTCCCACTGCTACCAACCCATCTCAATTGTTGGTCCATGTCAACTAAAAATGTAGTAATACCAACTTATCATACTGGCATACCCAACCAATAATAATAAATGCTAATAAATGATTTAACCAAGAAGTAGCAGAATTACAATTTTGGACAGACTGACAAGAGGCTGTTGTTTCATAGTGATTCATTCAGTGGTCCTCCATTTGGAAGCAAGGAATTTAACACCTACTGCACCCAAACAAATAAACTTACTTTGTTGTACAGTGAGAGTGACAGCTGAAGTGTATATGAGAATAAAACAAACAAATGGCTTCAAAAAATGTACTAATGTACTAGTTCATAGCCAATAACATTGTTGCTGTATGAAATTTCTATGTAAAAATTGGCATAAAAAATGTGTGAAAATAAAGCCTTATGAGTTCAACTTTTATTTGTCATGTTCACTTTATAATGCTTTTAACATGCTTTTTGTTTGTCAAAAAAGGCACTTTGCTAATCAAATTTAAATTATGTATTACAGTGAATGTTTATTTTTGTAGTCTAGACTAGTCTACACTTTTATATTTCCTCTCTTCTCTTATTTTACCATATGCATTTAAATACATGTTATTTCTAACGTTTGCCACATGGTGGCACTGCTTACTAACAAGAACAAAATGGCAACTTCAAGAAAGTTTGACAGGAAAAATATTTTTTATTTTATTACATTCATATAGTACTGGGTTATGGTTAGCTGGATCCTAACCGTTTCTGTTAGATTTCCTAAAAGAAATTGGTACAAGGCAAGAATTAAGTAACATTCATGCAGGTGCAGACAAACTGAGAAAATGTATTTATTGAAGCTAACTCATTTGTGCACAGGGAGATTTTTCAGCCCAATGTGAAAAGCATTCCTGTAAAGACCTAAATTATGGTTCAAGCTCTAGGAAGTGGCAAATCAGCTTTCTTTGCTGGAGAAATCTTAAAGAAAAAAAACTCCAGCCAGACCTAAAATGATGTTTGAACGTAAGTTCTTGAAACTACTTGTGCTAATAGGTTGACAGGTACCCAATTCCTGACCACTATGATAAGGTGATATATATTGTATCACCTTTCCATTTGTGATTTTTACACATTTCTCTCAGTCATTTTAGACCAGGGTTCTTTAACTCCGGTCCTGGATGGCTGCAGTGGCTGCAGGTTTTAATGCTAACCCTTTTCTTAATTGGTGACCCATTTTTGCTGCTAATTAACTCCTTTTCCTTTCATTTTAATTGACTTGCTTTTTAAGATTTGTTCCTCTGAATTGCTTCATTTCTTTCCTTAAATGTCATTGAAACAGAAATTAAATGTGAAGTAAGTGAGCCAACAGAAGACCAACTAATTCAGGGCCTCAAACTCCAACCAATTTCACTCCAACCAGTTGCTTAATTAGGCACCAAGTCTTGTTGTTAACTAAACTCTTTCTTTAATTTCATGGCTTGTTGTGAATCTCATTGTGCAATGGCATACATTTCTGTAATTGTTGATTTTCTCTTTTCTAAGAGCTCTGGTAAAATGTTTGTGGACCTGAGCAGGTCAACATTCGTGAGACCTTCATCTTTATTTATTTTCAGATATTGTATGATGGACACAGTTTGCTTGTCTTGTCATTGTTTGGCTCATTTTGTATCTCATTATTGTTTGGCTACAAATTAAGGTAAAAGAAACAATTAAGGGGTTTGAGGCTTCCAAAGCAAGTCAATTACAATTAATTCAAAAGACGTTAATTACCAGCAAAAACAGGTCACTAATTAAGAACAGGGTTAGAATGAAAACCTGCTGCCATTGTGGCCCTCCAGGACGGAGTTTGAGAACCCTAATTAAAATAATATTGCACTCTAATTAGTGGTACTTAGCACTGTGTATTACAAATAAACCATTAGTTTTGGCAATTTCAATGTCCTTGTGATGCTATTATTTTATTTTTATGGACTTCACTGCCATCTTAGATGGGTATTCCCAGTGCCATTTTGCATCCTGGTTACCAGGGCCACTCTAGTGTCTCTGTGGGTCCTCAGAGGTCATGACCACTACACAATCATGCAATGGAGTTAAAAGTGACTCTGAAAGATCACATTCTGAGCTGACGTATTCATCAAACTAACCCTTTTGCTGTGAACATGTACATTTTATTTTCATATTCCCTTTATTTTATTCTTTCCTGTTATTTGACTAGAGATATCCTTCTTGTGATGTGTTTCCACCTCCAGAATAATCATATCAAAAATGTAAAAGATGGTGGCCTAAATATCACACCTAAGCACACAAGGAAGAGATTGCCAGAAAGAAGAAAACAACAAAAAAAAAAAAATAAACAAGAAATCATGTTGCTTCATCTAACCATCCATCAACCCATTTTCAAAACCCACTTTGTCCTGAGCAGGGTTGCAGGGAAGTGACTTTACTAAACAGACTTGAATCACTGTGGCTTCCACTCAACTGCATGTCTCATTAGGAACTCCAAATCTCTCCTCTCTCATTCTCTCTCTCTCTTTATCACTCTCTTTTTCTCACACACACAATCCTTACTCCTGCTAGTGAATTCTTTCCCAAAAGTCTTTTCTTAATTCAACATTTACTGAACCTATTAGAATGAGGCAACTTTAAACCCTCTCTTGGTTGCTTTTCTGAACAAGCCCCAGGTTCAATTCCAAGAGCAGGGTGGACTTACAAAACCCCCAGCAGCCCATGCCATCCTTTAATTTAGTAGTTGTAAAATCTCATTTGTGCTATGTCTACTGCCCCCAGACAGCTAGGAGGTCTTTTAGCCTTTTGCCAACACTGTATAACTTCTCACACAGGGCCATCTGCCCTTTAGTGTATCAGAGATATCCCCTAAACAACTTTTCTTGATACTATTCTCTGTCTCTCTTTCACTCTTTTCCACCTCCAGCACTCACCGGATTGCCATTGCACTTTTCTACCCAAGGTGTCCTACTTCATCCAGTCTAGTGCTCCTACCCATTGCATTTCTGTAGCACCTCACATGCTTTCCGTACACTATTTCCATATAATTTTTGCAACACAGTTTATATTACAGGCACAGCAACACAGAACAATACATAGAATACAAATTGATCAGCACAACTGAAATTGCCAAGTATGAGTGAAGTAAAAGAAAGAATTCAAAAAGTTCATAGCAGGTGGAAAAGAAACCATTCCTGAGGCCTGATTTTGAAATTATTTAGTGATTTCCAAAGGGAAAAAGCTGGTATTGATCATATCAGCAAATTAAGTGATGAATTAAATGCAATTAGAGTCTGCAGGACAAATAATGTGTTTTTCTTAACTTTCCATATTTGCATATTAAAACTGCAACAGAACAAAATAAAAATCCTTTAAGTAATGAACACATAAAATTTGAACAAGTGTAGTGTTTCACTCTGTATGTCAGTAACTGATGGCATTCAGTTGATGATGTTCAGCAGTCAGCATTAATGTACAGTATTATTTCAAATTGCTGCTGATGTAAATTCTGGGAAATTTTAAATAATTAATTGAGCGTACTGGCTTCCCAGTTAATTTAATGTAAATGGTAGTTTAAAACGTTATGCATAGTCTTTGTTTAATCAACTGTCTCCATGAGTTTAGATTTGTTGAGTAGAAGGTTATTGTCAGGGTACCATAGGCTTATTATTGTCCCCTGTACAGAGTAGAGTGAAATTCCTACTTTCATGTGCTAATCCTCATGAAATATGTCGCCACTGACATATTTAACAACCTTGTCTTGAAACGTCTCCCTTCCCTACCTGAATAATTTCAGAACATATTTTTAACAAAGTAACAGTTACAGAATCCAGACAATAGTATGTGAATTCAGGTCATTTTCATTTACTTCTGCAGAATGGAAGCACTTAATACACACACACACCAAGTTTGTATAAAATAGTTTATTAAAAAACAGTCACATTAATATTGTGATAATATTACTGTATATTTAGGAGTACTATAGTGTTGTACCGTGTTAGCCATTATGGATGTAGCGAGAAGTCAAGCAAAATGACACCTTTTATTGGCTAACTAAAAATATTACAATATGCAAGCTCTCGAGGCAACTCAGGCCCCTTCTTCAGGAAGATGTAATTGATATAATTTGATGAGGAAGGGGCCTGAGTTGCCTCAAAAGCTTGTATATCTAGGCTTTAATATTATAATGTTGGCTGCATAGCATAGTATTACCCTTATAATTTGAGGAGATACAGTATATCTTGTTATGAAAGACTCCTTGTATTCATTTGCATTGTGGCATCCAGCAGCACTTGAGAATTAATTTAAAAGTTCTTTTCGCTTTCTTTTTTCAGTGCCTCCCTCTCAAAACTGCATATCTGGGTTATCTGAAGTGACATTTTGCAGCCTAGACATCCAATGAACTCACCAGTGAAATCTGGCTAAAGATGAAGAAGCTTTCAAATGTAATCCTTAATTTTGAGTTCTCAGCCTTAAAGTGTATCTTAGAAACACTAACATTTAAACATATCTCTGATCTTAGCACTTAACTGCATACTCCATTGGTGAAATGTTTAACAGTAATGGAAATCAGATGGACAAGTGAAACAATTCTAGTACTCTTATGTACCATTCCAAGAACATACATGTACCTTATTTTCAGGTATCTCACAACTGGCATCACAGTATGTTTAAATATGTTTTTCACTTTTTCATCCATTTATTTAACAAAACCATATAGGTGTGGAAGAAGAGCTTTGTATAGCTTAAAAAAGAGAACTATCTGAACTTATCCTGTCAGAATTACAAATTGAATGCCACAGCCTGAATGTTCCCTTTTTTCTATAACACTTCACATTTTATTTATTTATTATGCCTTTATCCAAGGTGACTTACAACATCTAAAATACAATTGGTTGCATTCATTTTGTTTTTCCAACTGAAGTATAGCCAGGTGATGAGACTTTCTCATGGTCATTACAGGATCAGCTGTAGGTATGAGTGCCATGGAGGACAGACAAGCTTCCCGGCTGGACGGCACTATGACCTCTGGCCAAGTTTGAAGGTGCCATGGCATGGATAAACAGAAACCCATCTGTCCTCTATGGCACTCACATAAGATATGAACCCACAACTTCACTGAAGCTAAAGCCTTAACCACAATACCACACTGATGTTTATTATATAAGTGTAGCTTTTACAATTAAAGCATTTTCACGACAGATGACATGTAATGTAATATTCTAATAATGAGAATGTTTAAAATACTAAAGAGATTTTACAGACAAAAGTAATTATTAGAATATTGATCAATTCAATTTTGCTAGCTCAACCTTTACATAACTGTAACAAGATTTAATTTTGGCGACTTCTACAAACACACAATTGTTCATCTCTTAAATGTAAGGCATTTGCACTACCTCTCTCCCACAAATGCCCCTTTAAAATACTATACACATGTTTAAAAATATTCAGCCATAGCACTAAAGGGTTAAACCAGCAAACAAACTATAAAAATTAAAGATGTGAATATTAAAGACAAAGCAAGCATAGAACAGTAAGATGTTACAGCAATGTCTTCTTATACAATAATGGGTAATGAAACTAAAGCTGGCAGTTGAATTCAGAATAATTAAATATGCAGAAATACTTACTGGAGAGGGTGGCACAGTGGGTAGCGCTACTGCCTCGCAGTTAGGAGACCTGGGTTCGCTTCCTGGGTCCTCCCTGTGTGGAGTCTGCATGTTCTCCCTGTGTCTGTGTGGGTTTGCTGCAGGTGCTCTGGTTTCCTCCCAAAGACATGCAGGTTAGGTGCATTGGTTATTCTAAATTGTGCTTGGTGTGTGTGTGGGCTGGTGCCCCGCCCAGGATTTTTTCCTGCCTTTGTGCCCTGTGCTGGTTGGGATTGGCTCCAGCAGACCCCCGTGACACTCTGTCAGGATATAGTGGGTTTAAAAATGACTGACTTACTGGAGAGAATCAGCTTCCAAAACATTGCAAAATAAGTTATTTTATGAGTCTTATAAAAAACAGTGCACAGTAAAAAGAAGCTGCCCTATGATAGGAACATTGTTCATTACTCGGTTATTGCTACCACCAACAATGCTGGAGTGCTAAATTAATAGAAAATAGTCTTAACTCTTTTGCTGTCCCACCAACCTCCATCAAGTTTATGAATTAGCCAAACTGAACTGAATCTAAATTTTGATATTCTTTATTTGGGAATCTCCGTCTCTGGGTTATATGCATCTAAATAGGAAGCACATCTGGTAATTTTGAACAACTGGTTAACTGGTTTAAAATCCACTGTTTTGAAAGCAGTCTTTTTGTTACACAGGTCAATAACATTTGTTATATTCAAGAGATTTAAAAATACGTTTAACACAGTGTGGACAATCTTTTCAAATCGTGATGTGTGCAAAATAGAAGAAGCATGACAATACTTTTATTGTGGTGGTCAGATAGCATTGTAGCTATCAAAAGGCTGTAGGAAGCATCCATTTCACAAAATGTTCATGGCAGAAGGTTGATGAAATGTTTCACAGCTTTAAATCGTAGATAACATTGACAATTTTAAGAGGATACTCTTATGTCATTCCTAGAACTATGCAAAATGGTGAAAAATCATGTGAACCAATGAGTACTTCGGTGCGGCAGCTCTTCAAAACCATTTTTAAGACTTCAACAAACTGGTTTTATTTTTTGGATACAAAGATAGTTTTAAATTTTCCAAAAGTGTCTCAATTCTGAGCCAATTCCTATGTCTGAATCAAATCGTATCCAAAGGTGTGTCAAACATGTGTCTGCACACCAAAATCATCAAGGTGGAACTCAATTTAATCATCAAGTGAGAACCGGTACTGCCTCTTTTAGCTGCTCGAGTCTCCACTGGAGAAGAGTCACTGTGCACATTATACAGCAGGCTGTCTGTGTTCTGCATTGTTTAAAGTATTATCAAGTCTCTACTAAGGATCTCTATTCATTATGTCGCCCAGGGCCCTATGGGGGTCTTAACCAGGAACTGGTATCAGGTGATTATCAAAAATATGCATAAAATGTATTTTCCCAATCATGACATAACTATTGACAAAAGTTTCATGGTTACAAGAGAAGGCTGCTGTTGATACAGTACATCATATCCAAATGGGCACCTTTCAGGCAAAGCAAGCTCTAGATACATCTGAAATGGGATATTTTACACTGGCAAAGGGACTATGTGGGATGGCAAGTACAGTCAATATGATTGTGCTGATCAGGTACTGACATTCTATCCTGCCATTCAAAGGTAAAAGATTAAATATTACAAAGATATCTTTCAACATCTGCTCATAAAGTGCTTAAGTGTGTTGATGACAGTTTCAAAACGCATCACAAGACTCGTGTATACTGAATTTGCATTAGAATAGCAGTGGACATTAGACATACTTTTCCTACTATGATTATATTGATATTTTGGTATTTACATGTTTTTTTCATACATAGTAACATTTTTTGCAGTTAAAAAAAGAAAAAACTAAATGCTTTTGGCTTATTTTATCGCAGGGTAAATATAACACTTAGGAGGCTACAGAATGGTATTCTTTAAATAACCATTGAAATGTTCCTACCTACCTATTGACAAAAAATGCAACTTACAAATTTTAAATAGCGTACTGAACTTAGCCAGAATTCTTTTTAATGTTGATCGCCTTAACATAAATTGAAAAAAGCCTTCTTCTTCTTTTTCTTCTACTTCATCTTCATCTTTTCCCACTTCTATGTGGGTTGATGTTCTTGAACAACCTTTTTCATGCAGCTCAGTCTGGCACCTCTGCCCCAGTCAAGCCCCTTTCCTTTAAATCTTCTTTTACTTTGTCCATCCTCCCCCACTTTGTCCTCCCTTGCTTTCTCTTCCCCTGTACTTCCATTCCCATCACACTTTTGCCCACATATTCATTGTATGTTATCATCACCTGTTCATACCCCTCCAACCTACTTTCCTGTACTGTACTTTCTTAGTTATTTCTCCTACTTTTCTTGTACATCTGATTGTCTCATAACTTATTGTGTCCTATTTAACTCTATACATCCATCTCCTGCCACATCTAACAGCTTCTCCTACATTCCCTTTAGTGCCCATGTCTCATCTTCATGCAACATTGCTGGTCTTCTTGCCACTGTCTTAAAAACAATACCATTAACCTTCACCTTAATTCTTTCATCACATAATACTCCGGCTACCTTCTTCAAATTGTTCATCCACACTGCACTCTGTGGGCTACCTTCACATCTAGTTTCCCACTGTGGGCTGCTACTGAGCCTTGATATTTAAACTTATCCACTTTTTTCAATAGCTCATCCTTCAGGCCAACTTCTGAATCCTGACAATCATTAAACATTGTATATTCTGTCTTCTTCCCATTTATCTTCAACCCTCTATCATCCAAAGCCCTTGTCCGCCTGTTTGTAGAAAAAAAAAGTTTTTTCTGTTAGACTGGATTATGCTGGAGCAGATGATGTGAGCAGAGAGCAGGAATGAAAACAGTGAAGAAAAAGCTATCTTCTTTAATATGTCAGTGGGGCTCTCATTTCATCCATCATATTTGTATTTGTATCCAATTTTTAGTTGTATACAGAAACTTAAAGGTAAAAGAATATATATCACAAATAGTTTAAGTAATGTATTTTATTACTGCAAATGTTTGTGAAATGCCATCTGTTGGAATGATATATGTAGTGTGAACCCAGACACAAACAGACACGGACATCAAATGTCCCAAAACACACACGTTTTATTCTCAGTTCTTTTGCACAACACAATGAACACAGTACAGCAACCAGCCACAATGCTCAGTCCTGTCCTTTTGTTCTGTCACCTCCACTCCTCACTCGCAAGCTCCGTCTTCTTCCAAGTGGAGTGAGGTCGCCTCCTTTATACTGCACCAGTGCTCCAGGTGCTTCCTGATTAATAACCAGTAACACTTCTGGGTGTGCCGAAAGTGCTGCATGCGAGTTCAGCTCCTCTTCTGGCAGCACTTCCAGGTGTGGCAGAAGTGCTGCATGCCAAGGCTCCGAAGCTGTCCAGGCGCTCCCTGGAAGGAACGACCCCCATCGGTTTGAGCTTCTAAGCTCCAGTTCAGTGGCCCCGATGTAAACCAGGGGGCTGCCCTCTCATGTCCCAGGGGAGGTACTGGTGGTGATATGTCCATTCCCCCCAGTCTTCTCCTCTGTCCGGGCAAGATCCCTGGCCCTCCAGCACAGTAGTTATATAATGACATATGCATTTTATTACTACATGCATTACAAAATATATTCTTATAGATGGTGCACTGCAAACATTAATGCTGAGGTCTACGTTAAATAGATTTCAACCCATCTTACATGGGTGGCACAGCTAGTACACATACCTCAGTGATATTTCAAAACATCACTATTGTAATCCTCATTATAAGGTCAATACATCCACTACCACACACCTTTGTAACTCTTACCTTAACAACCAAACAATGCACTAACTGTCACAAAAAGTGACCATTCTCACAGCCCATTGGAACACCCCAAACCTTCAACTGACTACCAGTAGGTTTACAAAATATATCAATACAAAAAAGCAGTAATTGCAATACCAGCCTTCCCAGAAAAGGTTCAGGAATTCTCATAGTTGCTGACTACATAGCAGATCTAAAGAGGAGATCCATATGGAAGCTTGAAGCACCTCAAACAAAACAAATAAAACTAAACAGAGGAACTGAGTATTGTACCATATACTGTATGCACTTTAGTAGTAAATTATGAGGACGTTTGCCACTGCTAAGAGGATAACAGGGAACATGGTTGTTGGTAAACCTAGAGGTGACCCCAAGAGTGGATTTTTAGCCCATTCCATACCAGAGGCTACTTGAATACTGAATCTGAGGGAAAGTTGGACAAACATAGGAAATAGAGAGGCCACATTCTGCACAGAGTAGGGGAAGCTGGGAGGTGAGAAAGGAGGTGCGTTTATGTGGTACTGTTGTGGGTAAGTGAGCAGACCTTCATACCTGATAGACAAAGGTTCAAGTCTGCTAAGACAGGCCCAGAAGGACAGTGGGATTTGTTGCTTCACCTTTGTTAATTTTATACTATAGAGTTTTCATTTTTTTATGCATTCATCCCTGTGCTTATTTATTGAAATGAAGGAACCACATTTTTTGTAGCTTTTGTTTGCTGGGTGTTTTGATAGATGTGGAGGATTAACAAAGTCCTCACTCTTATCACATCAGTCTTTTTATAGTTTTTATCAAGGCCAACAGTTCGTGAATGATAAAAAAACACCCATATTTGATTCATGTTTTTAAAGCTTTTCAGTCTCCTTAAATATATCTGATATGAATGACATACTCATCTATCAGGATTACCCTGGAAATGTCTACACAAGAAATAATGCCTATTATGTCCCTGGAAATAGCTAAGGCTTTTTGTAGTCTGGACTAGAATCATTTTTGGCTTTAAAATTGCATAGTTCACTAAAGGCAAGATACAGCTATGCTCATAAGCAGCTTTACAATATAACCCACAAAACCCATGGTATTGCAATCAAAAGGCACCTCCAAAAGAGTAAGTGGCTAAAATAAACTTGCAGAAAGCATGAGAGAATTGACTTCTTAGTAATCGGAGAACTACAAAAGCATCTCCTGGTCACTTGCCTCCTGGATTGGGTATGATATAAAGACAGATTAAGAAGACCGTGTCAAGAAATCAAAAGACAAAACAAAGATAAAGGTTTGGGGATGCCTCCCTGTATAATGTCTGCATAGGTCGGATAAAAAATTGGCTTGCAAAAAAAGGTTTTCCTGCAATAAAGACAATCGACAATTTGACAGATGGTTTATGGAGGTTTTTATACAGAAATATGGCTGTTGTAGGACGTGAAAATGATGTCACTAGGCAGAGGAAGTGGAACTTACGTCATTAGGATTGAGCCGGAAGTGATGTCATCAGTGTTGAGCCAGAAGTGACGCCATCATTGTGAGCCAGAAAGTGCCATCATCAGGATGGAGCCAGAAATTATGTCATTATTATGGGCCGGAAGTGCCGTTTCCAACCTCCCCATCTCTTATACTTTCACTCTTATTTGGACCCTTTGGCAGGCTCCCATTGTGTGACAACAGGCAGATCATAAATACCCGCAGGATGTGAAAGAACTCCCCAAAATTAATTCTGAGCTATTTTAAAATTTCTTCTCTTTTCTTCAGGAGTATGCAACTCTGTTAAATGAGTACAGACCTAACCTTTATTTTTTAAATTTCTCTTAACAATGATGACTTTAATTTGTTGATTTGCTAAGACATTATTTCTGTTAAAAGAATACCATGCTGTCTTAACATTTCCTTTAGATGTAGAAATAGAAATAAGCTCCCCAGCATAACTGGAAATGTATGCTTTGTTTCAAGCCTTGTGTCTTAGTTTGTTTTCTGCCCTGCAGCGGTCACAACAGACTCAGTCATTCCTTGATCTTGAGCTGACACAACGCATTTCATGCAATTCTTAGTAAGGTTTACTGTTCTCTTTTGAACAGTAGCAGCTCTTGTTAATGTTGTGTGTGATACTGGTGATTGTGACAATAAGAATTTATCATTTTGATCAACCCCAGGCCGCACAGTGGGGTAGGGATTGTTAGTGATGCTGTCTTAAGGCTCCAGAATCCTGAATCTGAATTGTTTTTTGGCAATCCATCACACCTGATAGAATAAGAGGACAGACAGTTCACTGATACCCACAAGATGTGAAAGATGTGGATGTGGCATTTTCTGTAGGAACTCTATATCTCTGACATGCCATGGAAGTGCTAATTAGATTAACTGGTGCATGTAAATTGGCCTTGTGTGAGAGTATGTGTGATCTGCAATAGACTGGCACCCTGTTCAAAACTGGCTAATTAAACTTACCTTCAAAACTGTTGTCACACATGTGCGCTTAGGAGACAGCCAACAAGCCCTAAGGTGAGTGGATGTCCGTGAGACAAGGGGTTGATAATGAGCACTAACTCCTCTCTCTATATCTCTACAGACCACAAGTAGAAAAATAAAGCATACTTCCAGTCCTCCAAGAACTCCCTCAATATCGTCAGTTCCAGCTTCTCTTGATGACATCAATATCATCTCTCAGAATCCATCTTAACTATCCACCCCTCAAAGACATCACTTCCGCTCTCTGTTCGCAGTCATTTCCTGCCACATCACTCCCTATCTTCATCTTGTCTATATAAACCCGGCTTTACCTGTTACGGATTGTCAAATGTTTTGAGTTGATGTTTTCCCCAACACTTTGTGTGCTCTCCAGAGTGTCTTTATTTAAAAAAAAACAACTTATTACACTGTTTATATTCAAATTTCACATCCAAGTTACTGAGTTCTTGAATCCTTAATTACTCACCACATTGTACTATGCATTAGCTAAACATGGAGCTTGTGCATCATAATAGTAATAGGTCTTTGAAATAAATAAATTAAATAAATAAATTGCAGCATATTGTTGGGGATACTTGTAAGAAAATACAAATAATTTCTAGAAGCTGAGCTTTTCTGACATTATTTATCCAACTCTGTGTGAAAGCTTTAAACGTTTTCCAGAGTATACATTTAGATATCCATGGAGTTGCAACTATTTTTATGAAAATATCTATATTCAGAACTGTAGAATTTTGTAAAACTGGTAGTCATCCAAGTGTAGAATTCCAATTGCACTAACATAACACCCACAGGTGTACATGACCTGCTTTAAAACAATAAATAGAACATCTAGGTGAATCACAATTGTTACACTCAGCCTTTCTATTAAATCTGGTGAAAAGTAAACACCTCACTGAAATTTACTGAAATGAAAATGATCTTAACTTCGTCGTCGTGTCTCTTTCATATGTGCAACTCCTGGAATGAGCTGTTATAAATGAAAGAGAACGCTCTTTGCTTTGGTAGAGTATTTTTTTTTATTCTAATTTATGTCATTTCTTTATCATCTTTCACAACCAGTAGTATCACCGTTTGTAGGTGCCATTAAAACTGAAGGAATATTGAGAAGCATAAATATGCAGTCAGCCTCAAATATTCTGCCAGTGCCACAGGTAAGAAGGTTCAGATGTTGGTGTCCAATGTTTATAGGCACTGCTGCAATTTTTGGTAAAGATGAGACTTATATAACAATATGTATAACAAGTACGAGTTACATTTTAGCCAGAGAAACATAGATGCACAAGAAAGAAGCAGGCTATACAAGTGGAGCACTGTTTTAACTGTAGAATGAGGGAAATAGGTGCAATGTCTTCAGAGTTCAGGCATTGTGCAGGGCCCTACCATTGTCAAAAATAACTGCATAAATGTACCTTGGGGCAAAATCATAAAAACATACTGTTATTATAAAATTAATCACAAGATTAATAGGAGATGCATATTAATAAAGGCTACATTTATATTACTATTTTTAAACTCACAACAGTTCCCTTATATGTATGATGATTTGTGCTAGATGTTTTCTGACCAGTGAGGCATAGAATATTCATGTAACAATGCAATTCAATTTCTAAATTATGGACATACTGTACATACTTTCAAACAATACACTTAAATATGCAATCACACAAAATATCAAAAAATAATCTTGTGTCATGCAATATAAAAAAATATCTAAAGCTTAATCAAATCTGCAAGACACATTTAAGTCTCCTTGACCTAGAAGCATAAAGGATATCCTATTGGAAATTTTGCGGCACAGAACAAATCAGGATGACCCTTGAGTCAAGACTATTTTCCAAAACTGGGTGACACAGTGGCAGAGGTGAGAGCTGCTACCTGACAGATTTGACTTTAGTTCCACTACCAATCAATTTTGATATGCAGTGCATGTATCCCTAACTGGTTACTTTGATTTCCCTCACAAATCCTAAAAGTGTATGTGTTAGTTTAATTAGGGACTGCATATGAATGTGAGACTCTAAGGTTTTTTTTTTGTTTGCTTTTTTTTTACATATTGCGATGAAAAAGATGACTGTAATTGATATGCAGTACTCTTATAAAATCCAAACCAAGAATGATGTCAAGGCAGGTAATGTATTGGGAAAAGCATTTAAATTGAACAGAAGAATTGCAAGGAAGGTGTGGGCCACAAACTAGGAAATAAATTAAGAACACAGAAAATCTCCTGCTCCTCTGGGTCTGTTTATACAGGTCCCTGTGAACCAGGTAGGGTATTCTCCAGTTCCCTGCCTTAATGTACCATCTCTGTGATAACTACCAAGCCACAACTGTCTCTTTGTCTTCCACCAGCTAGTGAAATGCTTGTTCTCTCTCATCTCTGTTCACTACACTTTACTCAGATTTCAGCTCAAAGAGGATTTAAAACCTCAATACAAGGTCACTTCCAGGGTAATATTCAGAACCACTTCTGTTTTTAGGAAGTCTCTTGAAACTCTTGGTGCTATCAATGCAGAGATGCCTCTGTTGACTTCACACTGGTCTATATCCCATATAAATGGCCAGGCACTGCTGATAATCTCCAGTGGCCTCATTTATAAAGCTTGTGTACGCAGAAAAAAAGGCTTGAAAAGTGCATACACCATTTCTAACATGAATATCGGGATTTATAAAATAAACTTTGATGGGGGAACATGTGTGTAGTTATGGTATCTCTGACACATGCATATGTCACATTTTGGATCAACTGGAGAATGACAACAACATTGATTAAGCAGGGAAATTCAGCCAAACTAGCTAAATCTCAGAATAGTACATATTATCTAGCCGTTATTATAATATGCGTTGACGTGACAAATATATTAAACTTTAAAAGTGATGAATATGTATTATGTACTGTATTTTAGCTTTCTCGGGGCGGCACGGTGGCAAGGTGGGTAGCACTGCTGCCTTGCAGTTAGGAGACCCAAGTTCGCTTCCTGGGTCCTCACTGCGTGGAGTTTGCATGTTCTCCCCGTGTCTGTGTGGGTTTCCTCCGGGGACTCCGGTTTCTTCCCACAGTCCAAAGACATGCAGGTTAGGTGCATTGGTGATCCTAAATTGTGCATGGTGTGTGTGTGCCCAGTGGTGGGCTGGCACCCTACCCAGGGTTTGTTTCCTGCCTTGTGCCCTGTGTTGGCTGGGATTGGCTCCCTGTGACCCTGTAGTTAGGATATAGCAGGTTGGATAATGGATGGATGGATTTTAGCTTCCTTTTAAGAGGGCCAATACTTCACATTTGCACTGAAGGAAGTTTTTTGGTCTTTCATCAGTATATATTGACTATAGCTGCTTGTTGCTAGTTTTCAGGCCTACATGCTAAAGAATATCTCAGCCAAGACTCACTCTATCATGCTCTCTATTTTGGAAACTATTAAAGCAACCAGTGATAGCAAGACACACAAACATACAGTTTTTGCATGGTGTACCTGCGAATAATTAAATATAACATGCTTTTGCCAACATAAAAAGCTACTTACGGCAATGTCTGGTTCTCCTAACATAATTTTACTGTACTCATAAGGGCACCTTGTGAGAAAAAAGCTGTTTTTGTTAACCATGGGCAGTGACATTCCATTAATGCACAAGTCATATGTGATGCCAAGATGTGGATGACAAGCGTCATGTCTCAGTAGTCTGGATCAAACCTTGATTTGAGGCAAAGTAGCTTTGGCAGACATAAGAGTACTGTATATGGTGAATGGCTTGTTGGCAAGGTAACACGGTGTTTCATATGGTCTGTGCTATGCTTTGTCACAGCAATCACGTCATTACCTATGCCAGGTGATAGTGGCTACTCACTTAGACACTGGCACACCTTATGTCTTTCCTGGACTCCCGGAATGCAGAGGAGAAGTTCTATAGTCATGCCATGCATGATCTTGTGTTCTTAATTTCAGAGCACACCCAGATACTCTTGATGGCGGATTATGGTGTCTCATTGCTGCTCTACCAGCCAATGAAGTTCTACAGCACTGATTGCATACTGCATGAATGAGGCTGATTAACATGCTCTGCATATGGATGTTTCTGGGCAACATTTGATGCGCGTTCATGTACACATATTTTGATTGTGATTTATATAGGGGAAATTGCATAGAAGTGTGTGCATGCCAGGTTTTATAAATGTGATATACAGGTATATATATTTTTTTTTGCAATATGCATTTTCCTGTTTTTTGGAATCAATGCAAAGTGTTTTGATAAGTGAGGCCCCAGTAACCACCCTGCTATCAACTAGTGATCTGGGGATTTCTTCCAGTCTTTAAATTGACCTGGCTGCTGTTGAGTCCTGTGTCAATAGAATAATTAATTGTGGGAGAATCTCTTAGAAAATGCACAACACTGACTCTTGACACTGACATATCATGTAATATTTCTGTCAGCGGTGGTCTATACCATTTTCTTTGCCTGGTAACTTACTCTGTTGTGGGAGATACCCTTGTAACAGATCTTGTTGAGACAGCACCAGACTGGCAGCTGAAAGGATATTTTGGGAGGAAGACGGTTTTCCCATCACTAAGGGCAAATATTGTGTGGTCAGCTATTATAAAAGGTGATGGCATGCTCAGTCTGGAGTCAAAGCTTTGGATCAAAGACAACTACAAGCAACAAAATGTACAACAAAGAAGGAAAAAATAACCAGTTAGGAACTCTGGCATTTTGTTTTCACTCTATCTTATGATGGTTTTTGTTCATTTGTAACAGATTGGACCTAATTGTTAACAAGTCATACCTGACTTTAATTAAAGAAATAGTATAAGTCCAGCACGTCACTGTTTCACCGAGTAATATTTTATGTTGGTTTAATGCTATCTTTACTCTCATTTTTTTTAAACTTTCAAATTTTCCTACTTCCATTATCTCTAACCTGCTCCGCATGTGTATCACGGGACTTGCTTCCTAAGGTTGTAAGTATGACGTGATTTGTCCATCTCGTGTGACGTGAAAAGTGTCTCTCTTCAAAAGATCTCTCTTCCAAAGGTCACCTCTTGTCGCAAGATTTTTTTTTTTTATAATAGAGAGATTGATATATAGTGAGTTCACTAAAATATAATTTGCTGGCTGCAGGTTTTTGATTTTACATTTTTAAAAGATTCCCTGTGTCAATTGTTATGGTTATAACCGGCTATAATAAATAATTGTATTTTCTGGGGCTCCTCTTCTGCTTTCATTCATTTGAAAGGGACCTGTATGGGGTGGAATAATTAGTTAATTCAGCAGCCACAAGGTCGCACTTTTACACTAGGCTCTTTGTGTTTCCTTTTGCATTTTGAGTCTTTCCTGACTGCTCTTTTTGTTTTACCTGAAGAAAATGTGTCATTTTTCTGGTCTGTTTTCCATATTAAATGTCTTTTTTTTAAATTGCAGCTTTTACTCTCTCAGCCACAACTCTTAGATATTACATAGAAAACATCAAAAAGAAAACATTTTAATTTCCTCTACTAGTAAAATGCATATCTAGAACCATGCAAACGTCATAAATTGCAGAAACTGCTGCAGTGACATCAAAGGAACTGATATTTAACAAATACTGATTCTTGCTTCTCTAGATTCAGAATACTGTACCAGCTTTGTCTGTAAGATTAGACAAACTTAATAGATAAGCTTAACAAAAACTTTAAATCTATGTAGTTTGTGTTCATTCTTTTTTACTATATATCCACCTCCTCTTCAAAGAGGCTCTTATTAGACCAAAAATGTTAAAAACTAAAATTCCAGTGAGAAAGTTTTACTTATTTATGGATAAAGGGCTATCTTTGGCAACAACTGAAATTGATCAAAACATATACTGTGAACAGTAATGTTCTCATTAGGTTCTTGTTGACACAAATGGTGAAGCTTTGTTTTGATTTCTGCAATATCTATTGAGAGATTTATCCCTGTCAAAGGAGAGGGATGAGTGAACTTTAGATTTCTTTATCCATGTGCTTTTCTCTCTCTCTCCTCTTTTGGCACCTTGAGATGTGATTGACAGTTGTATACTGTAGTTAGTCTTTGTGGTTTCACACAATGGTTCTCATTTCTACCATAAAATACTTCTGATGAGAGTTGGTGATCAGTGAACGTTTTTTTTTTCAATGAGACTAACAAATTGCTTTTGCATGTGGTCTGGCCTACTTGAGCACCTCACTGTCCTTAGTGAGGCTGGACTCAGTGTAGCACCCAAACCCAACTCCATTATATGCCCTCTTCTGCTATTAAGGTACAGCAGTAGATTACCCCTTGGAGTGGAAAAGTTGCTCCAGGATAAAACTGAGGACCATTATAAGCAATTGGGTTTCTGCAGAAGATAAACTCAAGGCTTCACTGTTACAGAGAGATCTTGGAGCTAGTGCTAACAGTAGGTTAATAAAGGAAGGGGTATCAACCTGGCCATTGATTTCTAGGGTGCACAAAGAGCAACCTTTTGGTTGATAATTGATGTAAAGTGTTGGCTGTCAAGATTGGGAAAGGCTGAATTACTATATTTTTTCTTGTTTACCAAAGAGATAAACAGTACAAGAACAAAACCTCCAAATCAGGATAGAATGATACAGGACAGGTATAATTAGACTGCGATTGATACAGCCTTATCAGATCCAGATCCAGCAGCAGCATACTAAAAGGAGGCTAATTTAGTAGTTCCACTGAGAACTCACGCTTTGACTGAAGTGAGAGCTTGATGGTAAATGTCAATAAAGGGAGGCTGTACCTCAGATTTGCAGCTGAAGTGTCAATCACTATGTCAGAAAAAAAGGGGGCAATGCCACTTTGTCCTACAATATATAAAAGGGAAAAAAAAATCATCGAACATGACCAGTAAATGGCAAAATAACTAAATATAGCAAGTCATGTTTATGTATAAATAATAATAATAATAAAAAGTGGAAACGCTCGAGTAATAACAAGACTTAAGTGTAAGAATTTTACAATGCTATACTCAGTTATGAATGCACTATAAAATGGGCATTGCCTATTCTGCTAATATTTTTTAGCAGACATTCCAGCTTCGCCTTTCTCCAACTCACATACCAAAAAAGTGGAACTCTTCATACCAGGATTAGCCTGTAATTCATCTGATAACAAAGGTGTAAATCTGAGTTTAACTAAGATCTTTGCAGAGGCTCCATTCAGGCCCGAAGGCACCCAAAGCACCATTTATTGGATAAAAGGTGCTCTGTGACAGCTTTGCACATTCATTTTATTGTGCTATATACTGTGAACTTTCCTTATGGCACACTCTAAAGGTACAATATTAAAGGACAGACCTCACACTTCACTGTAAGGACATATATCTTTAATTAAATTTTACAGCAGTACTAAGTAGAGGTGGCTTGGCGAAATACATAAATCATTGAGTCAACATTACCTTATAAAAACCCAATATGTCATTTTTTAGTTAAACATTTTGTCAATTAATAACAACAGAGTGCAAAGGAAAATTAAAAAAGAGGGACCACTTAATCCATCTACCGGTGCAATATTTATTCCAAGTCCGAATAGATCCAACAATTTACTGAGCTCTCTTAATTTAGTTTTCATGATCTGAGATTTTTTTTAGTTAAGGAAGACATCATTTTTAGGGTAAAATAGCTATTTCAAGCAAGGAGGAAATGTGTTTTGTGGTAAGGGAGTATATTAGCATATGCAAATAATAATTTCACTTTTACTCTAACATTCATGACCAAATAAACCTATAATCACAGTGGGTGGTGTGATAGCACATTCAATATCTTTATATGTGCATGTCTGCAGAGAGGTTCCCCTTGATAATTCAATTCATTACACACCCCAAAGACTGGGGAATTTCATGTGAATGTTCCTGCCTTGTGTCCAATTCCTCTAAGTGTACAATAGACTCTAGACTGCATAATCCTTTAATGGTGAAGGCATGTTCAGAAAATGAAACAGAATAAGCATTTTTATCTTTCAGTTAACTGCTTAATTTCTACATATCAGTACTGGCTTGGGGTAATCATATCCTACAAGCAGTCTTGGATCACATTTAAAGGAAGATATAAGAAAGAACACACAGTCCAAGGTTGAGAAATAGTGTGGGACCTTGTCTCAGTTGGGCACATGCAGAAAAGCAGTCCACTCAAAAAAAATTAAATATACATCAACAGGCCACTAATGAGGACTATCTTTTATAGTATATTTTAGGTTCCAAAGAAAATACTGTATATAGAGTAATTGGGAAGAAGAATATACAGGATTTACAGTATAATGGGACAGAATTGTGTTCATTTTTCCATGCTGCAGTTGGCAAAGAAAAGGAACAAAGGAATATAGAGACTCTGCTGACTGTGGCTTGAAGAAGTAAAGCATGCCTGCTTATAGGTAGAAGGTGAGTGGGGCAAGTGCTAATTTTTAGAGAGGCAGTGAACTTATAAAGTGATGGTAGGAAATTGATTAAATTGAAAATATTTTATATATTGCTTTTGGTCAGTTCTCTCACATGGCAACCATATATAGTATAGTATAGTATAGTATAGTTAAGTACACCGGAATAGACAGGCTTTTCCAGCCATCCATCCATCCATCATTAAATTCATTTAATCTAGCTGGAGACACAAAAGTTGGAGCTGATTCCAGCAGTACCGGGTACAGTACTGGGGTGCCAAGTTCACTGCAGAGCAAATACACTTACACACCCACACTCAGCCATAGAGAAAATACTTTTTAAAGCTTGTTTAATTTTAAATAATGATCTCTTCTAAACATAGTTCCTACTTTATAAACAGTGATACTGGAACAGATACTTTATAGGAATTCGCCAGGCAAATACAGTAGAGCACTTTAAAACACTGCTGAAAACACATTACTTTAACACGGCCTTCTCATAACTTCACTTTAACTTAATACTGATACTCTGTATGTTCAATTCATCACAATAACTATTCATAGTGGCTCTAAAATCCATACTGACCCCAACTCTCTCTTCTGTTTCTTTTTCCGGTTTCTTTGTGGCGGCGGCCTGCGCCACCACCACCTACTCAAAGCATCATGATGCACCAACATTGATGGACTGAAAGCCAGAAGTCTATGTGACCATCATCATCAGGTCCTTCCATGAAAACCCTAAATACAAAGAGGACTGTTTGACTTATGTTAGGTAGATTGCCCAGAGGGGACTGGGCGGTCTCGTGGTCTGGAACCCCTACAGATTTTATTTTTTTTCTCCAGCTTTTGGAGGTTTTTTTTGTTTTTCTGTCCACCCTGGCCATCGGACCTTACTTATTCTATGTTAATTAATGTTGACTTATGTTAATTTTTTATTGTGTCTTCTATTTTTCTATTCATTTTGTAAAGCACTTTGAGCTACATTTTTTGTATGAATATGTGCTATATAAATAAATGTTGATTGATTGATTGACTTTCTCCCAGAGTGTGCATGTCTGTATGGGTTTTTCCCAGAAAGCACCTAAAATGGACAGGTTAGTTTAGTCTGCGAACTTTGCAACCAAGTCCCAGCCTCACTGGGTCACATGTTATGGTCCTGCACCAAATTAACATCATTCTGGACCAAAATTTTTAATTACCTTTCAGACAGCCTTGGACTCACAACCCATTAACAGCTGTGTTTGGGGTTCTTCCAGAGGGGCTTAAAGTGGAGAAAGACAAACAAATTGTGATTGCAATCACTACACTTTTGGCACGCAGACTGATTCTGATAAACTGGAAGAACCGAAACTCTCCTCTTTTAAGTCAGTGGGAAACCGATGTGTTATACTATTTGAAATTGGAAAAAATCAAATACTCAGTTAAAGGATCCGTACAGACTTTTTTCAAAACATGGCAGGAGCTAATCAGTAACATTTTAAAATAAGGTCATGAAGCACAGAGAATTTATTAATTTAGGTATGTTTACAAGCCTTAAATTTTACGCCGTTTGGCTTGCTCTCTCTCTCAGGGGTGGGGATCGATCTGTTCTTAACTCAATTCTTCTTGTTGTAAAAACGTGATTGCTTTGTATGGATTGCAATAAGGCTTATGCCAATTCAGACCTTTTTTTTCTTTCTAACTACTAGCTAACTTTTGCAAATTTCTTGATATTACCGCAACCGCCCTTGAAGTCGACTGTTGCCTATAATGTCAGGCAACGGGCCATTGAAGCTTCTCACTGTATTTTTTAACCTAATAGCGAACAAATATTTTTTTTGGTTTTCAAAAATTAAATGTATATTCCGTTGGATGGCTTTGTGTATGTCTGATGAGAAGTCCCATTATTTCTGGAGACCCTTACATACATATGAATGCCTAGCTTTTCACAACCATCCTGTAAACACCTTAAGGAAAAATTAAACTTACAGAAAGTACGATTCTCTAAATATTAATTTTCATTTTTCTTATCACTATCCTTTTGCGAGTGTTTGAAAGTAGTAATAAAAAGAATTAATTTCTACATTAATGTGATGTGGAATTTTTCATAAATTGCCAAGAAACAAGATTATTTTAACTAAGCGCCAAATGGTTTTACTTAAATCGGCGCTTTTGATGACATATTACCAAACACTCGCGTGCTCCCATTTACTGATGAAGGTTGTAAACTATTATTTAAAAGTTCTAGAAGCAGCACTGCAGAGGCACGGGATGGTCTCTTGAAATGCACCGGTGTCGTTACTCCGCCTTTCCCTGAAGGGTGCTCTGTGTCGCTATGCACTGCGTCCTCTCCCGCCCATAACCCTTTCGTCAGCGCAGGTTACGAAACTTCCACACAAGCGGTTTTGTAATCGGCACGCCTAGACCAATCAGAGCGCAGCAATAACGCGCACGTGATAGCTTTTTTATGTAACGAACCGGCTCGAAGAGTCTAGTTTGGTTTCCTTTGTTGTGATTTAGTTTTTACTGGGATCGTTCTTGTCATTGTTATTATTATTGCCACTCATTTTCATATTATTTCGCTTCACTAAATTTTCCCACTGGGACTTCTATACCGCTTCGCTTTTGTAAATATGTTTTGACGTCGTTCCCTTTCAGCTTGTACCAATGTCCTTCTTGAAAGCTGGGACGGAAGAACAGCCCGCAGAACGAACGTGGGACTTCTATGAAGGAGGCGAATGGGACGTCGCTACTCATGTGGATCCGCAGCAGGTTCTTTTATCAGGTGACGAGCCTCTAGTCGCCACCGCGGCACAGGGTCGCTTGAAAGAGGCACTGGACAGCTTCGCAATGGCCCTACGCTACGGGTCAGTGGGACCGGAACAGTTGAATACTCTGTTGGACTGTCTTCTACAAAACTACTTGAAGACGGGCTTGATGGCTTCTTACACGCCGGATGGTGAACTACTAGACTGTCCTGCATGCCACCGGTTTTTAGCAGATCCGGTGACTTGGGACTGTGGGCACAGTCACTGTAAGAGGTGCGCGCAGCAGAGCCTCCTAACCAAATGCTCGGTGTGCAATGAGAAGGTGCCGTCTGGCTGTGGAAAGCCAAATGTCGTGTTAGTCAGTGTGCTAGAGAGGTGGTTCCCTAGAGAGATCCAGATAGCTCGGGCAATTGGAGAGATCGAAGATCAAGTGAAGAGGAGGAGGTTTAAAGAGGCCCTCGCTCTGGTCAATCGGCACTTGGTGACAGGTATGGTCCTTCTTGAGATTAAGATGCAGTGATAACATGTTCCTAGATTAACTTGGTGTTTTATCACTTGTTAGAGACACTTTTTGAAAGACAGATAAACTGTCAAGCCGCCAGCTGGCTTCTTAATGTCAGTGTCAAAAGGGTAATAAACCGTTTACGAATACGATTGGCAATAGTATTGTAACTATATAACTACTCTTTTACGAACCATGTCAAACAAACATGTAAGTGCTTGACAGGTGGATTTCTACTTTTAGGTAAATATACTTACAAATTGGTTATTTGTGTTTTTTAAACTGCAAAATAACCTTAGTGCCGCTATGCTATACACGGAATTGGTTGTTTCAGAGTTGGTCTCGTCCACCCACCTTGAAGAAATCGTTTTGCTTTGTAGTCGAACAGAATTTAGTATCTTGGCATTTTTAAGTTGGGCCCTGTCGACTTTTTTGTGTAACTCCCTTCTGACCCCCGTTGTGTAACTATGTACATGCGCACACTTGAAAGTATTGTGTAATAGGACTGAAGAGGTCACGCTGCCCCAAAACTCTTCTGTAATATTCAGTTAAAGGGGTGGGTATACCGCTCTTAATTACCAAATCTATGCTTTAGGTCGGAGATCCCGTGTAGCTGAAATCTTTATATCCACCCTGACCTTGGCCATGCTTGATCAGGTTTTGAATGTAAACCAGGCTTTAATCAAGCACATTAATGTAAATGATATTGCGAATGCTTATACAGTGCAGATTTGTTATATGTGCTTAAATGATGAAGATGAAAGTAAATAATTAACTGTTGCCATGACTTTTTCCTGGACCATAACTAGATTATTATTAACTTCTACAAAGTATTCAACTTTATTATTTATATATCAGTGATACTTTCCAGCTTGAAAATTATCTGGGAGACTGGTTTAAGCTAACAGTTATTTATTAGTCCCACCCAATCTTTTTAATGTATGAAGTCCCAGTTTTCATATTGATGGTCCTTTTACTCTCCATTTTTATTTTTTTTTTTTTTTGCATCGGGTGCCATTAATTTGGTATACACACTTTCTGCCTTCAATACTAGAATGTGCAGGAAGCTAGAAATAGGCTTTTGATAACCTCCTTCCATGTGTTTTTTCATCTATAAACTGATGCACAAGAAGAAGTTACTAGTAAATCTGTAGATCTGTAAAGCACAATCTCTATTTGCTCTTTATGCAAAGTTCTATTTTTTTAACTCCCACACGTTAAATTTGGCACCAAGGTAGTTCTCATCATCAGTGATGCTTTTGACATGTAGACGTTCGCTTTGCCTGTTCAAGGGATAACTTGGGGTCTCACGGATTAGCAAAAAAATATTAAGTCCAAGTATTTTCTGCTGACATATAAGCTGTGGCACACATGCATGCCTCTCAACTAAAAAAAATCTAGGTTTGATTCTTGCTAATTACATTTAATTTATTCTTTAAAGCTTTTTTTAAAAGCAAGCCTTTCCCTTACTGTTTTTGTCATGGCCCCAGGCCCACACAGGCAGGGCGGTATTGTTTCCAGAGGTATTTAATGTGATTTAGAATTGTCTGCATCAGAAGGAAAAAACAAAACTATTATATGCAAAGAAGATATCCAGTACTAGCAAATAGTTACATACATAGTGCAGCAGCTTCATACAAAATATAGAGGTTGGCAATATATGAATAGCAATTATTTATAACATTTACACATTTTGTAACACAGCTAGTTAATTACTTAAAGATTTGTCACCAACCGGTATTTTGAGGAAATTCTAGCATTAGTTTTTTTTTCTGTACACTGTTTAGAATTGTGCATTGCCCTTGCGCCAGCATTTTTGATATTTCTTATGTCTGCATTCCTACATAAAATTTCATACTCACACTGAATGCTGTCAACATATAAAGTCATGCATGACTGTCTGAAAACTACAAATCAATTTATTTCACAATAATGATAAAGTAGCTTCAAATAAAAACAAGAGCTTTAAAATTTAAGTATTATGTACATAACTCTATGCACTTGAAAAGCAGGGTACAAAAACCAGGTAACATTAAACTGATAAATGGTTTCAAAGTATTTTAGACCAAGTTAATATGGTGTGCAATGTGGAGTGCCAGTACCACGCAATTGAATAATCAGGACAGCTCATGCACACACCTACAATCCCTCGTACAGTGCCAGTTTGGAATCATCTATTAACCTAAAATGTGCATCGTTTGGATGTAGGAGGGAAAAACCAACACATACAAAAGGACTATACACAAACTCCACATTTAGCATTTTTCAAAAACAGACCTGGAATCCAAGAGTAGACCCGTGAGATGGTAGTGTTTGCTACTGGGTCATGGTACAGATCACAATTTCAAATGCAGTCAATTGCAATACAGCAAGAGGTTTAAACTATCAAATTGTTAAGAGTGTAGCATTCATTTATTCTACTACTTGATTATTAAAGTATTTCAACTGATAAGATTTAAATTTGGCAAACAGTTGTATCATTTTTTGCTACTCATTTCATAATATTTAGTTAAACAATTTAACAAGTATTGTTCCTTGTGATGTATGAAGTAATGAAAAGCAATGAGAAATACGCTCAAAAGTTAGTTTGTTTTATGCTAAATACTGCAAGAGAAAAATAGGACCAAGTAGGTCTGTGCTGGTTAAGATTATTATCTAGTTTTTAAAATTATATTTTTATTTCAGATATCATTTCATTTTCAGGTTAGTTTTCTGTTTAGTTTTACAACATTTTGACCATTTATATATTTGTTTTTATTTTGGTGACTTACCACAATTGGTTTTTATTTTGAGACATTCATCAGTTTAGTGTTTGTTTTAGTTTGAAATATGGCTGTAAGGATTATGAAATCAGGATGTGCCTACAAAGCAGAGGGTTTGTAGAAGTATTCAGATATGCCATTGAAAGACCCAGCTAAGACTATATTTATTTCAGTTTTACAGACACAGAGTTTTCTATGGAAGCTTATTCCTGTCACTTAAAAGAAAAAAAAATCTACATTGTTTTAATTTACAAAAGAACGATTTTTCCTGCAGCTGCTGTTATTATTATGCACATGTGTATCAGTCATCTATTAACAGCTATTGACAGAGATTATTCATGCATAAGAACTGAAAAAAAAGTTATGGATGTTCATTTACTTTTAATCAGATTAATGTTTAGTAAATTTAATACAGAACTTTAACAGTGTCAGAGTGGTGACACAGAGCTGTCATTCCTGCCTCACAGCTGCAGGAATACAAAATATCCCCCGGTATATGTGGATTGATTTGAGTTAGTGAATGTGCTTAACAGTATAGAGTTACCTGTTTTAACACTGAATATTGGAAATGTGTCAGTAATACTTATCAGTTAAGGAAATATGTTTATTCCTTCACAGGCTGTGAAGTAAATAAGATCCATCTCCTGTTTCTACATCTGATCCGAGCACCCAAAGATTCAATGTACGAACACTGGCCACTGTAGGACCAGATCATACGGTTTCAGAATATTAGTTTGTAAATAAAGGTATTAAATCTAAACAGTTACTTAATAGGTTTTTGTTTGGATTGCACATAACACACTCTTTTCTAATTGGCTGTGCAATTGTGCCCTGCAAAGGACTGGCATACCAAATCATATTTACATTATGCCTTATAACCCAGTGCTGCTGCAATAATAATTGGCTGCCTGTGACCTTAAACTGAATGGATTAAATATACCCCACAAACCATGCAGGATTAAATTTACAATAAATGCCTGTAAAATGTTGTTCAGTTATTGTCACTTGATTCCACACTATGCACAAGCTTAACTTTTTCTTCAATAGCTGTCACTAGATAGTCAGAGCAAGGCATGTACACAGTGTTATCACTGACCCTAATTCTTTTGTGAAATACTGTAATAATAATTGTGAAATAATCTAGTAGTTTTTTTTGAGTAGCTTAATAAACTTGCGTAATTATCCTCTAAACATTTCATCAAAATCGTGTCGCTCATGTTGAATAGAGAGACACTGCAACGAAAAAGTAGCTGTTTACTATGTTAACACTTGGAATTTTAAATTTCAGATCTCAAGTAATTCACACAATGTCCTAGACATTCAATAAATAGTTGTACCAGTGACTCTTTGTTTTAGAGTTTGATTGATTGAGGTGAACAGAGAACATCTTTCTGCAGAGATAAAGTTAAAATGTATTAACGGCTGTAGTTTGTCATTTTACCTTCTTTGACAGGTTTGTTTTTTCAGCATATCATGATACCTAACATCTTTATAGGCATTTTCATGAAAGCATTTTAAGAGTGGTTTTAAATAATCAGATCCCTTCTCTTCTATTGACTTCCACAAACCAGCCTGCTGTATCCTTGAATATGCACTTGCTCATGTTACTGTCAATATCATACTAGTACTTCCTTGCAGTACCTTCCCATTTAAGACCAATTCTTTGCTGTGTGCCCATTTTCACAAACATGTTTCATCTAGGCAGCTGTTATGCTCATTAGTCTACTTACAGTAGCTACTTTATATAGTGTATAGCCATTTAATGGCAAAGAACAGGTGGTCAACAAAAGTATTTCTTTAATGATCCAGTTGGCATGAACGAAAGTATTCAGTTACATTACCCAGTAAATAATACTTACTATTTTGTAGTTCACTTTTACATTATATCCATATGTAGTAATCTAAAGATTGCGTGCATTACGGTGCATAGCTGAATGTGGAGATCTCACAAGAACTGATACTTGAGCAATTGATACCAAAGAGTCAAAAAGTAATAATCCAAGTTTTTTTTTTTTTATTTTAAGTATTGGTAATGCTGAGAAAGTACAGCAGACGTGTGACTGCAAGTAGACAGATTACCTCAGAAGGCACAATAATATGAGAAAAGTGTGAGCAAAAGCTACATGTGAAAATGACTCATAGTGATGTTGATACAGTACTGCATCACTAGGTGTTTGGGGCAAAAAAAATATAGAAGTCATGTCTGGAAGTGTAGACGCACACACACACACACACACACACACACACAGAGGCTGTCATCATTGCCACTTTTACCCCATTATAAAATTAGTTTAGTTTAGAAACAGATTTTTGTAAGCTGTGAGGGTGAAATAACATTACCGATCAGATGAGAAGTAATCATTTGTTATGTTGTCACACATTTGTAAGTGTAGATTAAAAGATAATGAGATTAATTGCTTTTTATAGTGTTCTACATAGTCCTGAGAAACTCATTTATTCTGTGATTGTAATGAACAGTTTTAAAATTGTTCATCGATCCAAGTATTTGTCTATTTTCTAATTGGCATTTACTGTTTATGGTTGCGGAGTGAGGTTCTGTTCAATTAGGAGTTTCACATGCATCCTTAATTATGTATACAGTATAAGAGTGTGAGATGTGGAAGAACTGGCAGTGCTAACAACAGTTGTACAAAGTAAACATCGTGGCAAGATTTAAATGAAGAAGCTATTTTACTTGTCTGCACCAGCAATGACATGAGCTGCTACATTTGTTAATACCAAAATTAAATTTATTTAAAATTTTGATGCTTCGAAGGACAAGGCACATCTCCCTATTAATACAACATGTGCTGTGTTAACAGAAACACTTAATCACTAAAACACGCAGTGATCAGGACAGGCCAAACGGCATGCTTCATTGCTAACTACAAGTCTGCAAACGCTGAAATACCAGTTCAGAAACAGAATGGATCAATGGTTAAAGTTGACGATTAAAGCTAAATCTTCTCACAAACCTGCAGCAAGCCAGATGCAGCAGCTGAAGCCAGCATTTTGTCTGGAACTCAGGAGAGCTTCCCGTCAGTTAATGTTGACATTTCACAGCATTAGAGATCATCAAACAGCAAAAACGACCTAGCAAAAACATCTGTGGCTAAGAGCCGTTAATATTTTGACAAATAAGTTGATTTGGGCTTTACTTGTATTAGTAGTGATTACCCTCAACTGCAATGTGTGGCGAGATGCTTTCCAGAAATACTATAGTATGAAACCATCACAACTATGGAGACAGCTGTGGCAGAGACACCTAGAAACAAGATATCCACAGCATAAGGATTCCTTTTATGATCATCCATTTGTCTTTTCAGACTGCTTACAAAGATTATGACTTTGGTATATGTGATATCTTTCAGATCTCAGTACTGGTACCAACATAGTTCCAAAGTAGGTGGTTTCGTTTTCGGAAGTCTGTAAAATGGGCGTTTTTCAAAATCTACAATAGTGAGTGACAAGATTGGGGGGTGGGGTGAAGGTTTTGAGAGGAAAGGAAACATTTACTGTCCGTACTGAAAACTTCTGGAACCCTACCATTTTAAACTTCACGCTTTTCGGTATTTTTTTTAGTACTAGTATGCTGTGCAACCCTTCATGATGCTGATTTTCTCTCACAATTAGGTTAGGTTTATAACATTTGTTTCTCATTCAAATAACTGAAATATCGACCTTTAGGGTTTAACCACCAATGTATTTGATGTACATGATAAAATCAGGGCAGTGGTTAAAAAGCTTTCATTTTGGTCTTAATGTCTAGATGAGAACAATATACAGGTTGTTTCTTAACTGAACAAAATTTGTCTACAAACAAATATATCTTGGTTGATACTATCCACCAGGTTATTAAGGAGCCTCTCACATATCTGGCTCTTCAGTTATATATGTGCTTTCCTGTGACTGAAGGTGCAAAGTTTTGGATTTGCAATCCTTTCAGTTGTTGTACTAGTGCCTCCGGTCATCATCTCCCACTAGGTCAGGAACAAAACCTAATAGAGACTTGAAGAAAATGAGGCTTAATTATTTATACCTGCAGAAATCACTGGAAAATGTACATAACAAATATCCAGTGCTTTCAGATGTGGCTGTGATGTTCCTGTTGCAAATCCTAACCACATAACTCTGTTAGAGTGTTTTTTCTGCACTCACTGGACTAAAATTGAAATACAGACATACTTTTGACTTGTATTCAGTAATGGGACTAAAACTGTCCTGCATCTTGCCAAACTTGCAGGGACTTCTCCAAGACACATTGATTGTGTGTAAAATAAATAAAAACAGAATAGGGTACATTAAAAAAGAGTTATGTGTTTTGTTATTGTGTAATGTTTATATACTGTATCCCAATTATTGCTACTACTAATAAACAAGGCATTCTTAAGGTGGTGCACAGAGAGTCTGTAGAGCTGTAAAGGGTTAACAAGTCTTGAAAAGTTTGTACATCACTGCTATAAGTAAAGGCATATCATGTATATTTGAATGGTATACTGAAGTATGTAATGCTGTCACTTTATTGAGTACAGGTAACAAAAATCCAAGTCATTTTCTAATTCTGAGTTTGTAGAAAGGCATAAGCAATGCCAAAATCTGATCACTCATGTAAGAAACCTTGAAAATGGCAAAACAAAGGCTGTTTAAAAGAAGTTTTAAAATCAAGGATTAATTTAAAATTGGCAAGTTTGATTTCACACAGGATGTTGGGACTAAGACAAAAAAAAGTAGATACAGATTTGGAAAATTAAAGCACCATTAATTTGTGACATTTGAAATTTGAATTATTTTGAGTCATCTGTTAAATATTACTCTTCGGTAATATTTTTTTATCCAGCTAATGATGCAAGTACAGTCCTGGCCAAAATTATCGGCACCCATGGAATTTTCGCAGAAAATGCACCATTTCTCCCAGAAAATTCTTGCAATTACAAATGTTTTGGTATACACATGTTTATTCCCTTTATGTGAATTGGAACAACGCAAAAAAAAAAACCAGATGAAAAAAGCCAAATCTGACATAATTTCACACAAAACTCAAAAACCGGGCTGGACAAAATTATTGGCACCCTTAACTTAATATTTGGTTGCACGCCCTTTGGAGGGTAAACAGTAGAATGATGAGCTTTACCAAAAAGCTCTACCTTGGCCTCATCTGTCCACTAGACGTTCGCCCAGAAGGATTTTGGCTTCCTCTAGTACATTTTGGCAAATTTCAGTCTGGCTTTTTTATATTTCTGTGTCAGCAGTGGGGTCCTCCTGGCTCTCCTGCCATAGCATTTCATTTCGTTCAGATGTCGATGGATAGTTTGAGCTGACACTGTTGCACCCTGAGTCTGCAGAACAGCTTGAATATGTTTTGAAGTTGATTGGGGCTGTTTATCCACCATTCGGACTATCCTTTGTTGCAGTCTTTTATCAATTTTTCTCTTCTGTCCATGTCCAGGGAGATTAGCTACAGTACCATGTATTGTGAACTTCTTGATTATGTTGCGCACAGTGGACAAAGGAACATGAAGATCTCTGGAGATGGACTTGCAGCCTTGAGATTGTTGATTTTTTTTCCACAATTTTTGTTCTTAATCCTCAGACAATTCTCTGCTCTTCTTTCTTTCTTCTTTCTGGCTGAAATCCGCCAAGATTATAAACCCCTGATTGGTTGTTACACTGGGAGGAATGGAATTCCCATCTCTGTCACACATTAAAATTCAAGCCGTGCATTGTATTTTGATATTTATGAATGCCGATACTAGTTTACTTAAACGATAGTTAAGTAACGACTTGATGGATATACTACTATTTTAAAGCTGTTGTTACTGTTAGTATTTATTTTACATTGTATTACAGAAAAAGGCACAATGTTGTTCACTTAACTAATAATGAAGGAACTTTAATGAAAAACCATTGCATCATAAAATTTCACTGGTATTGTTATTCAATAACTGTTATCTTGACATCCCTAGATGAAAATGTATTTATTAAGGGGGCATATTTACTTAAAATATTCAGACACATACAGTTTATTGATTAATTAATTCATATGTTTCTGAATCTTTGTACAGTACGTTTACCACATTTCTTGGACTTCTATTTATATTTGTACTGCTACAGGGAATTGCTGCATTTTTCATCTGTACCAGAAAAGGCATGTCATTTGGTATAATACCTTCTGTTATCACACATTTTCTTTTTCAGTTTCAGGCTGCTTTATGGTACTGTATTAGAAAAAAATAGCATTCTTTTTTGGAGAGCACAATAAGAAGGAATGCAGGGAATCACATAATGAACATTTTTAATAGTTAATCAAATATTTATTAGTATTGAGAACTTTAATGTGTTCTGTTTACATACAATCTTAAGAATGTATGAAAGTTTGATAATTGCTACTTACTGAAAGAAGCAAGCTAGATGCACGCTTGTTGTTCTTGTGTACCTCACAAAGAGATGTGCATGTGACCTTTGTTTATCCCAGATTTAAATATAACAAAACATTGTCAAACCCTGTCAATGTATTTCAGTGCTGTAAGGTTTCAAAGTGTATCCCAGCAGCACCGGCCACACGGCAGAAAACATCACAGGACAGGGTGCCAGGCAAATTGCAGGGCTCACTCACTCACGTACGCACACACACACATAGGTGCACAGGGTCAGTTTGGAATCGCCAATTAACCTAGCAAATGTTAAAGGCGACACTTCTGGGTTTAATTTTATATTGCATGAAATGTCTCATGTTTTATGTATGATCTGTCACATAGCTGTGATAACTGTACCACATGCATTATGATAAACAAATACATATACAGTATCTGGCACTCAAGTTTCAGTTATTATTTCAGATGAGAACCCCATAGCAGTCTCACCTTTACTGTCACGCAGAAAGTGAGCATTATACTCATAAAACATCTTTGGCCCTGACTATTAACTTTTACGCTAACATTATGATATAAAAGAGTCCCCCCAAGAACATATTAACTTTTTCATATTCTTCTTCATATAGTCTTTCCATAATTCTACTTTGTACGTACAGTAGATCTGATTTATTACTGAATTCCATACTGATGGTGGGTGTTATAGATAGACAGACAGGCATGATTACTCATTTTTAATTACTGATTGTGCTTTTAGTTTAACTGTATGCCTTCTTTTCCTAATAATCCCAAAGATCACCACCAAAAAGGCTAAAATTGCCATGAGTTGAGATGAGAAAAGAGTAAAATGCAAAAAAAAAAAACAGATAATCAGTATTTTTCTTTGCTAAACTTCAAGGTCTCCAATTACCATGATAATCATTGAAGGACATTTCAATGAATAGTTCTTGCATTATAATTTTTTATCTTATTAAATTTTTTTCTATAGTTGTTTGAGCAGCCTGCGGTAGGCTAGCGCCCTGCCTGGGGTTTCTTTCCTGCCTTGTGCCCTGTGTTGGCTGGGATTGGCTCCAGCTGACCCCCGTGACCCTGTAGTTAGGATATTGCGGGTTGGATAATGGATGGATGGATGTTTGAGCAGCATATCTAGGCAGGTACTGTACTGTGACAGGAAGCATCAATATTGTTTTTCACCAAAGCATCATGTTCAGCAGTTTAGCATGCTTAATTATGTAACACAGTCATTATCCAAGTTTGCAAAGTAGACAGTACTTTATTGATCCTTCAGGAGATGCTTACTTTCTCCAGCAACAACACAGAACATAAAACAGCTATCCTGCACAATCATTTTTTTCTGTTTTCTCCCATTACAAGATCATTAGAATTTGCACCCAAGTAGATTCAGAGACAGATTTTATCTGCAGGTAATAAGATTACTGTACAACCATTTAAACTTAAAAAACAACACAATCATTTCCTTATACATACCATACATATTGTGTATATTTGTTGCGTTGAATATATATATGATGCTGTTTTCATTGTCTTTTTATGTCTGTGGGACACATGCAAGTGAAATTTCTATTGTATTACATATACAAAATGCTGAACTTAAATTTGAACTTTAAAGATAAAGATCAAACTGCTGTATGAAGGCATAGTTTTGGATCCTGCACATCCTGTGCACTTATTGTATAGAATTTGCGAAGAAATCAAAACCTTTACCAATTTATAAATGACTAGGGTTATAATGGGAATAGTAAAAAGAGGCATGGCTACAGGCACCATTTTAGCTCATTAGCTGTGGGCACCTTTTTAGCACGTTATGGTGTAATGAGCAAGTGACTAACAGTGCCCAAAGACAACATGTAATGAAAAGGATGAATAGCATTAGATATGGTGGCCTGTCATTTTGTCATCATTTATTTGCCTGCCACTGGTTTGTTTGAGTCTAAAGTTAGTCCAGAAATACATCTGGTCTTTCTGTTCAGTTTATTCAGGTATCTTGTATCACCTGAGCTGGTATTTCTCAGGTAGAAGACAAAACTTTAGAAGTGTATGCTACCAACTTGTTAAGCTGATGTGAGCCTTCTCAAAAAGAACAGCCTGCTTTTACAGCTTTTTTTCTCCAATTAGGTCTGTATTGCCCACCCAACCTAGTGTTCAGATGAACTCCCTATTTGTTTATATATCTGAATGACCTCTTTATCTGTTACCATGATTGATCTCTGGAGCTCCATGGCATACTGGAATTCTGCCACCAACTCCTTTGTGTTGGAAATGTCAACTTTCGGATGGTTTTCCATGCATCATGTAACAAAGTCCTCAAAACCTTCTTGTACTTCTCCACATCTTCCATTGTCAGTGTAGTCCATAGCTGAGGGGTTATGTGAGAAATTCTTTAGTAGACAAGTTGAACTTGTATTTCAGGTTGGCTGTGTATAGAGTGAAGGGAAAGGGAGACAGAACAGTTCTAGAATACCCCATGTTGCTAATTGGCATCTCTGACACATAGTACTGGTTTCTCAAAGTGATCCCTGTCATTTGGTCCATGCACTGTAGTAATTAAAAACAAAATACACACTGATTAGGACAGTGTATTTTAACAATAATGAGCTATTTTTAGCATGTTTGTTTAATAAAATGCCCAGTCTGGACTGGATGGTTTTTGGGGCTTGGAGCCTAGGAAGTTTAGTTAAATAGTCTCTCTCTAGCTGTAGCTTCTGTTTTTCTGCTCTCTCTGGTCATTACACACTTTAAAAGTGAGTTTACCACTTTAATCCTTCTGTTTACTTCCTGTATTATTAATTACATGGGGAAAAAAAGATGAAGAAAATATGTGCACATTCAAAGGGCTACAATTTGTTGACAAATTATTTTCCGTATACAGTATTGCATTACATGTAACCTGGTCCACTGTCTTACCATATATTAAATAAACATAAAACCTCTAATGTAGCTGCCCCCCCATGTTTGTTTAACCCACTATTTACTAACTTTAAGAACATCATAAAAATCTACTGGAATAGTCACATTATGCAACACTACCTTTGTTTTAAGATTGCATAATGTTTTTACTGGTGACTTATTTTTTTAAAACTAATATTTATCTAAATAATAATTCATCTATGTGTTTTACATATTTGCTTGAAGTGTTATTAGTAAGTATGTTATGCTGTTTTCTGTTTTTTTAGACCCTGAAGACACATTGTTGAGAATATATAGAGCAGAGATATACTTAATGCTTCAGCAGTGTAATGCAGCATTTGAAGAAATAGAAGCTGTTAATCTAAATTTCAAATGGAAAGAGGTTGGTGAAAAAGATCCAGAATGATTAAAAACTACTTCCAAAATGAAATTTAGTAATCAAAAAAATATATAGCTTGAGTGACTGCACTTGTATGCATTTGTACCTGTTTTTATTTTTTGATTGTGTTAATGTCCACTTTATGCCTAAGTTGAATAGATCTTTAACAGTTTAGCATGTCTGTCATTTGACTAGTCATCATTTTAAAACAAGCTTGGTAAAGATATCCACATAATAAGGCAATCTACTAGTATCTTACATATACATAATACAGCTTCTCCATGGCAGAGCATTTATTTAAATGTGTGATGATGGGCAAAAACCATTCTAAATTAAGGCTTTGCCATTCCTACTCTCTGTCACTATTTTCACTAGATCTGCTAATCTACACCCTCACATTGGTAAAGGTAAATTAGCATTATCATTGTCTCCCTTAAAATATCACTTGATTGTCCTTTATATCTTTGATTTTGGGAACCAGATATTGCACACCAAACACACATTTAGTTTTGATCACCTTTTCAACTGTATGTTTGACAATGAATGGCTGTCTAATTGGAGGGAATGTTGTATTTAGAAATTGATATTACCCAAATTGATGTGGGCCATGTTAACACATGTGAAAGAGGTTTATACAGTACATATTTAATAGAGAAAGCATTTACCATATTTATGGTGCACGGTCCTTCAGACTTAAAAAAAAAAAAAAACTACAGGAAAAGTTTTATCAGTCAGTATTTGTCCTAGTAAAGGGTAGGACAATCAGATGTTAAATGTAATACTGAACATTTATTTATCTTCATCAGAAAATGTACAACATTTCCAGTATCATTTATAAATGGGACAATGCAATCAAAGTCATATACCATTTTTAGTGTGCAGTGTGTGTTTAAAATTCATAAAACAAGGCTCTTGGTTTTATTAAGTATTTATAATTTTCATTATATCTATTTGGTGTGAACCTAATGAGAGAACAATTTTATTATACCAATCATATAAAAAGACAGAAGACCACTTGTGTGATCCCTGAGAAACTAAGCTTTTCGTTGTCAGCAGGTTAGTGAGGGCAGCAATATGAGTATGTAGTTTTAAGTAATAATAAAAGTTATGGGTCAAATATAATGAAGCTGCATTTAAAAAAACTTCATTTTGATATTGAGTATGTTAGTCCACAAACCTTGCGTTGGTTCTCGCCTTGCACCCAAGCTCTAGTACGGTGTTTGAAGTACATTTTCTCATCATCACTTTTGTAGGGCTGCTTTCGAAAAGGAAAGATACTTAAAGACATTGGCCATACTGAGCAATCTCTTCAACTTTTTCTTCACTGTCTTGCCTTAGATGAAGATTTCACACCAGCAAAGAGAGAAATTGAACAGGTATGTATTTCTTCAGCAAATGTCTGTACCTAATCATTACATGTAGAGTCTTGAGATAAATGTTGTTGAAAAGCATTAACAATGAAAAAGAAATGTAAGTTATTACTTTTTAACAGTGATCCTTATTATTTAGAATTTTTGTCTTCTTTTGCATAAAATATCTTGTATAATCCTTATATACTGAACTTGCATGTTCCAAGAGAAAAAATGTGACATGTTGGCAATATTTTACAAGTGCAATTCTTTGATTTTTTTTTCTTCTTTTCTCTCTTTCTAATTGTATAAACATCAGTTTACAAATAATGGGGAAAATGTAATTGCAGAGGTGCAGCTGCAGTTGAACCCACAGGTATTCTGTGGCAATATGGTCGCACCTTTCTTTGTCTTTCCTTTATATGGGCTAATCCCCAAATCGGTGCAGTCTTATTTTTAAGTAATTAATGCTTCCAAAACCATACTGTGTAAGAAAAATAAAGAACATTAACGTGTCAGATGTATGAGATTTGTTTTTTGTCTTCTACAGTATCATTTCATGCTGGTTTTAATTCTAAATGGTGCCAAATTCTCCCAGGAACTGAAATTTTAATAAGCTTGCTAGGTAATTCTATAGATGCATGGTATAGTAGAGAACATGCATCTTCATGTCACTCACATCACATTCTGTATGTTGAATATCTGTACTCATTTTTTTCTGGTTGTATAGTAGTTAGCACAGTGCAGGATATGCTTAGCACATTTTAGTTTTTTAGTTTTCTCAAAAAATGTTGAGAGTTATTTATTAATTTTTGTGTGGGTCAAACAGAACAGAAACTTTTGTTTTTTTATTTTAAGCATTGACTAGAAATTCACACAGAGAGTGATTTAGGAAGATGAGATGCTACATGTAGCATCTCAGAAAACCTCCATTTTTTCTTTTTTTAAACATGAAGTTACAGAAGTATCTAGTCTGTTCTTGTGTTTTAAAATGGAGGTCATGGGTCCAAATGGGAAGATAAAAACCTTAAAACTTATTGAATATATTAATGATCCACATTCTTAAGCTTGCTTACATATTGTAAGCCAGAGTATCTGCATTATTTTAGAGGAAAAAAAGAAGCAAACTATTTTTGTAAGGTTCAGCCATTTTAAAATGAGGCCAGTGCTGTGTGTGCTTCACACAAAATTCCCTCTGGGATTTAAAAAGAAAGTCTACCAAACCTAACCTAATTGCTCCTTTCCCTCTGCAGAAATCTTTCAATCCTGTGGCATGATTTCCTCCAGTATATCCATTTAACCTTGAAAACTCTTCTTGCTTCTGCTATAATTAATATTATTGAATGTTGCTGCCTGGGGGTTAGTTGCTGTCTTGGTTTCATAGACAACTAGACAGTAATAACCGAAAAACGAAAAAAAGTTCAAACTTACCATAGCTCAGTCTTTCAGTATGTGTGATGAAGATAATAGACAAATCTACAGTACAGTTGTTTCAGTCATTGACATCAGAAATAATAGGGGCTTGAGTAATTGTCCACCAAGAAGAAACCGTGAAAGTTACTTGTAACTCAAAACATGTCCTCAGCAAAAATGACACAGAGACGGAATGCTCAGCTCTATCATAAAATCTGCCTTTTCATTCACCCAGTATATTTTTATCATTGCATGCACACAACACGCTACAGAAAGTGAGTAATCCTACATATTTTTCGGCATTGTGAACTTAGTATTGACAATCAGGTGACTTTGGCTTTCAGAAATGTAAGGGTTTGATATAAACATATTGTAATGTATTCAGTTATTTATCACCATTCGTATAAAGTACGAAGTACAGTGCATCCGGAAAGTATTCACAGCGCATCACTTTTTCCACATTTTGTTATGTTACAGCCTTATTCCAAAATGGATTAAATTCATTTTTTTCCTCATAATTCTACACACAACACCCCATAATGACAACGTGAAAAAAGTTTACTTGAGGTTTTTGTAAATTTATTAAAAATAAAAAAAACTGAGAAATCACATGTACATAAGTATTCACAGCCTTTGCTCAATACTTTGTTGATGCACATTTGGCAGCAATTACAGCCTCAAGTCTTTTTGAATATGATGCCACAAGCTTGGCACACCTATCTTTGGCCAGTTTCGCCAGTTCCTCTAGTTCCTCTTTGCAGCTCCTCTCAAGCTCCACCAGGTTGGATGGGAAGCGTCGGTGCACAGCCATTTTAAGATCTCTCCAGAGATGTTCAATCGGATTCAAGTCTGGGCTCTGGCTGGGCCACTCAAGGACATTCACAGAGTTGTCCTGAAGTCACTCCTTTGAGTTCTTGGCTGTGTGCTTAGGGTCATTGTCCTGCTGAAAGATGAACTGTCGCCCCAGTCTGAGGTGAAGAGCACTCTGGAGCAGGTTATCATCCAGGATGTCTCTGTACATTGCTGCAGTCATCTTTCCCTTTATCTTGACTAGTCTCCCAGTTCCTGCTGCTGAAAAACATCACCACAGCATGATTCTGCCACCACCATGCTTCACTGTAGGGATGGTATTGGCCTGGTGATGAGCGGTGCCTGGTTTCCTCCAAACATGACGCCTGACATTCACACCAAAGAGTTCAGTCTTTGTCTCATCAGACCAGAGAATTTTGTTTCTCATGGTCTGAGAGTCCTTCAGGTGCCTTTTGGCAAACTCCAGACAGGCTGCCATGTGCCTTTTACTAAGGAGTGGCTTCTGTCTGGCCACTCTACCATACAGGCCTGATTGGTGGATTGCTGCAGAGATGGTTGTACTTCTGGAAGGTTCTCCTCTCTCCACAGAGGACCTCTGGAGCTCTGACAGAGTGACCATCGGGTTCTTGGTCACCTCCCTGACTAAGGCCCTTCTCCCCCGATTGCTCAGTTTAGATGGCCGGCCAGCTCTAGGAAGAGTCCTGGTGGTTTCAAACGTCTTCCACTTACGGATGATGGAGGCCACTGTGCTCATTGGGACATTCAAAGCTACAGAAATTTTTCTGTAACCTTCCCAAGATTTGTGCCTTGAGACAATCCTGTCTCGGAGATCTACAGACAATTCCTTTGACTTCATGCTTAGTTAGTGCTCTGACATGAACTGTCAACTGTGGGACCTTATATAGACAGGTGTGTGCCTTTCCAAATCATGTCCAATCAACTGAATTTACCACAGGTGGACTCCAATTAAGCTGCAGAAACATCTCAAGGATGATCAGGGGAAACAGGATACACCTGAGCTCAATTTTGAGCTTCATGGCAAAGGCTGTGAATACTTATGTACATGTGCTTTCTCAATTTTTTTTTTTAATAAATTTGCAAAAACCTCAAACTTTTTTCACGTTGTCATTATGGGGTGTTGTGTGTAGAATTCTGAGGAAAAAAATGAATTTAATCCATTTTGGAATAAGGCTGTAACATAACAAAATGTGGAAAAAGTGATGCACTGTGAATACTTTCCGGATGCACTGTAGCTGTTGTATGTATGTTTTATAAATACCCACAACACTGCACTCAACATGAATCTTGCTTTGTAGGCCATGTAAAATATGACTGGACAGAATTTCAGTTTAGTTAAGTCATACATAAAATCACCAGGAGTGGTATTAAAATGTTTTTCATGCAACTTGGAGTAAGTAGTATGTACCCTTTGAACAATTTCCATGTGGAGAAAAGCAATGATAGCAAAGAGTGGAAGGAGCAAGCTGCTGGTGAAGGGTATAATGTTGAAAGGCAGCATGCTCATGGCACATCTGCCAGTGTACGAAATGTGACAATTAATTGTTGGCTTTCTTTGCTAGTTATTGACACGCACCAAGGCTGTTTCGGGAAGGACCAATGCAGTGTGGAATGTGACTTTATATAATGTGATTTAGTATGCGCTGCTCACGTTGCATATAAAAAATATGATTTGAATAGACCTGGCATAATTAATACTGTGGTAGGTGCACATTTTGAATCACATATGGCTACAGTGCTTTGACAGTGTATGCATATTCAAATCAGAAGATGTTATTGCATACTGACTTCTCTGCCACACCTTTATAAAGAACATTATTTGTTGCAAGCCATGGCAGTGTATAATCATTGATGAAAAACCCTGGACAGACTAAAGCAAGAAAATTTGCAGCATGGATCTATGTTGAGATGTAAATACTGATTGATGATATCAAAGCTCCACCCATGATAATTGCTGTAAACAGACGAACAAAACAGAAAATGTATCTTTACCTCAAGAAATGAGAACTAAGAATATACAATAAAATGTGTTGCTTCCCAAGTACTTCAGTTGTCTCAATCGTGCCACAGAAATGCAGAAGTAACTTTTTTTTTTTTTTTAATCGAAATATTTGCTGCTTTAAAGTGGACTTATTCAATCATTTTTTAGGCTTTTTCTTCTTACATTTAGACTCCTTCTCCTTCAGCACCATTGTAAAATGCAAGGCTGGGTTTTTTAAATTAAAAAAAGAATGCTTCACTTTAGAACACAATTACATGTGGTAAGTCAATATATGTATGATTATAAAGAAATAACTTAAACTTGAAAAATACCAAACTTGTCCAGATAAATGTGGTAAATATGCGCTGATCACTGCCTTGTGAAAGACCACTCTCAAACGACAGTGCGTCCATTTCTTAAAATATATAAATTTGTAAATACTGATTCTTGAATCAGAAAATACAGTTGAAAATTTTTATTTTCTCTGAATTGATTTTAGAAAAAAAATTGCTGCATTTATTTTAGTAGTATTCAGGATGTAAGATAACAAAGCTTAAAATAAACATTTTACAGCTCTGTGTTCTTTTTTTAGCCTTTGTTTATTTCCTTTAGAAGAAATTCAAACTATACTTTTTATTTTCCTAATATGCTGTCTTGAAAGCACATAAGTTGTATTAGTTTTGAAAGTAAAGTTCAAGTAAAGTAAATTATGGAGAAAGTTATTTGCTTTTTTTAGCAGTAGAACAAATATTAGAAAAATCTAAATCTACATAAGTAAGTTACCATATGCTTGAAATCAGCATAAGAATTCATACGGCACTAATTGGTTTCCATTTATTTTAAACATTATTTCTGTGGTAAATGCTTGTGTACATGTTTGGGAGTCTTTTAAAAAATAGTATTCATAACATACATTGTCAAAGGCATATGCTCTGCATAATGCTCTACAGTTACATAAAGATAAAGAATCATATTTTAAGGAGGATGGTATATTGTTGTTTCTGCAGGGTCTTTGTGGTTTATTGTGCCCTGGACCAGAAAATGTAAAGGAGCAACTGCGGGAAACTATGTTATGTTCTTCGTCTTGTTTTCGTAGTAAAGTTCCGTATGACTTTGCTTCTGAGGGAAGACTCAGCCATAAATATTGTGATGCAGACCAGGTAAGTTTGTATTTTTTTTAATACTATTGTAACTTAAAATCATATACTGTAATATTACAGGTAGTCGTCAACTTACAACCTATGCATCTTATGACCATTCGACCTTAAACTGCTACCAGGTCTCACGGGCAATCAACAGTTATCACCATGCCAGCTCCATATACTGTGACTGATTCATCTCGATCTCAATTTATTACCTGCACCGGTTTCAACTACATTCAGTTACATTTGTCTTACAAATGTACAAATTGTCTTACAACTACAGGAAAAAAAGACAGTTGATCTCGACATGAAAGTGAAGGTGATCAAGCATTTATGAGGGAGGATAAAAAACCAATGTCATCATATGTGACTTTAAGTTATACCATTGTAACCAGTGTTCACCACAAACACGTTACTACTTCGCTGTGGCTTTAAATCCAGTTAACCTCCGAAGCTTCTATGTTGTTACTCACGATGTGCAACTTCGTGTGAACTACCACAATGGGGTAATGAAACCACACAGAACTCCTTTATCTGTTAATGTTTATTATTAAGGGGCTGAAAAGTTAAACAAGAAAACATATGAGTGCTTAAACTCTGCTGGTACAATTCCTCTTCTCACAGCACATTGAATACTGGGAGAGACTCATCCTGATGATGTAACATAAAACAGACAAAGGAAGAGTTTATGAAGCTGTTAAAGGTTCCGCACCCGTGTGAGCAACAGTAATAATGAAACAAAACAATAAAAAAAATGTACATAAAAAAGATAGAAAATTTACATAATGTGCTAGGAATCTACAGTGGGATGCAAAAGTTTGGGCAACCTTGTTAATAGTCATTATTTTCCTGTATAAATCGTTGGTTGTTACGATAAAAAATGTCAGTTAAATATATCATATAGGAGACACACACAGTGATATTTGAGAAGTGAAATGAAGTTTATTGGATTTACAGAAAGTGTGCAATAATTGTTCAAACAAAATCAGGCAGGTGCATAAATTTGGGCACCACAAAAAAGAAATGAAATCAATATTTAGTAGATCCGCCTTTTGCAGAAATTACAGCCTCTAAACGCTTCCTGTAGGTTCCAATGAGAGTTTGGATTGTGGTTGAAGGTATTTTGGACCATTCCTCTTTCCAAAACATCTCTAGTTCATTCAGGTTTGATGGCTTCCGAGCATGGACAGCTCTCTTTAACACACACCACAGATTTTCAATTATATTCAGGTCTGGGGACTGAGATGGCCATTCCAGAACGTTGTACTTGTTCCTCTGCATGAATGCCTTAGTGGATTTTGAGCAGTGTTTCGGGTCGTTGTCTTGTTGAAAGATCCAGCCCCGGCGCAGCTTCAGCTTTGTCACTGATTCCTGGACATTGTTCTCAAGAATCTGCTGATACTGAGTGGAATCCATGCGTCCCTCAACTTTGACAAGATTCCCAGTCCCTGCACTGGCCACACAGCCCCACGGCATGATGGAACCACCACCATATTTTACTGTAGGTAGCAGGTGTTTTTCTTGGAATGCTGTGTTCTTTTTCCTCCATGCATAACGCCCCTTGTTATGCCCAAATAACTCAATTTTAGTTTCATCGGTCCACAGCACCTTATTCCAAAATGAAGCTGGCTTGTTCAAATGTGCTTGAGCATACCTCAAGCGGCTCTGTTTGTGCTGTGGGCGGAGAAAAGACTTCCTCTGCATCACTCTCGCATACAGCATCTCCTTGTGTAAAGTGCGCCAAATGGTTGAACGATGCACAGTGACTCCATCTGCTGCAAGATGATGTTGTAGGTCTTTGGTGCTGGTCTGTGGGTTGACTCTGACTGTTCTCACCATTCGTCGCTTCTGTCTATCCAAAATCTTTCTTGGTCTGCCACTTCGAGCCTTAACTTGAACTGAGCCTGTGGTCTTCCATTTCCTCAATATGTTCCTAACTGTGGAAACAGACAGCTTAAATCTCTGGGACATCTTTCTGTATCCTTTCCCTAAACCATGATGGTGAACAATCTTTGTCTTCAGGTCATTTGAGAGTTGTTTTGTGACCCCCATGTTGCTACTCTTCAGAGAAAATTAAAGGAGGAGGGAAACTTACAGTTGACCCCCTTAAATACTCTTTCTCTTAATAGGAGTCACCTGTTTATGTAGGTCAGGGGTCACTGAGCTTACAAAGCCAATTTGAGTTCCAATAATTAGTTCTAAAAGTTTTGGAATCAATAAAATGACAACGGTGCCCAAATTTATGCACCTGTAAATCCAATAAACTTTATTTCCCTTCTGAAATATCACTGTATGTCTCCTATATGATATATTTAAGTGACATTTTTTATCGTAACAACCAACGATTTATACAGGAAAATAATGTCTATTAACAAGGTTGCCCAAACTTTTGCATCCCACTGTGTATATGTGTGTATATATATATATATATATATATATATATATATATATATATATATATATATATATATATACTAGCAAAATACCCACGCTTCGCAGCGGAAAAGTAGTGTGTTAAAGAAGTAATGAAAAAAAAAGGAAACATTTTGAAAATAACATAACATGATTGTCAATGTAATTGTTTTGTCACTGTTATGAGTGTTTCTGTCATATATATATATACATACATATACATACACACAAATATATATATATATATATATATATATACATACACACATATATATAAACATATATATATATATACATTCATATCTACATATATACATACACACACACACACATATATATATATATATATATATATATATATATATATATATATATATATATATATATACAGTCTTTGGTGTGCGAGCAACTGTTGCTGGGGGTGCCATGAAGGAAGAAAAATGAAAAACATTATTTGTACAAAATCTTTATTTATCCATTCCTAAATAATTAAATGGGCAGGCTATTTCGTATCAGTGCAATACACTGCTTGTTAAAACGGATGACTCCCACTCTTACGTGCAAGTCTTCGTGGATATTATGAACTATCGTTTCTGTTCAAGTTCTATTTAAATTTTAAATAGAAGGAATTTTTATTTAGTCGACAGAATATTATTCCGGAATAATTTTATGAAGATGCCTCCTTTCCTACTTTTGATTGGGTAATATTTGATGTCATCGTTAGTTTGATTGGTCTTTTTAACTGTCCAGTGAGGAGGGCGGGTCTTTTAAGTAGAGTCTGCAAAGTGTGCGTCCCTTATTAAAAGTGGTAACCCTAGCTGGATTCTTTTTAACTCTTCTGCTTTCTATATCTTCTGCATTGCATTCAGGTCTTTCAAGTTATCGTGATGTTTTGTCTCATAGTGCCGTCTTAGATTAAATTCTGTAATTACAGCCACATTAGCTCCACAAATGAGACACACGTGTTTACCGGCAATGTCAGTAAACATATACTCAGCCTCCCACCGTTTTTTAAGGGCTCTATTTTCAGAATCAACTTTTCTTTTCGGCATCGTGTGGGCTAGCTTCACAATAACTTGCAGCATCATAAGCTAGACTTGATTAACGCGGTAAGTGTTCGGCAAGGCAGCTGAAGCGCTGCATTATGGGATCTGTAGTTTATTGTGTTACCAGCGCTTCATATCCCTGGGCCATTAATAATAATAATATACAACTCTCGTTTATATCCTGCCTCCTCTCATTAAACTTGTATCCCGCATTACCCGTGGGCATGCACGCCAGCGGCAGCCTATGAACTTAATTTAAATTTTATGTTTACACCGTGCTTTGTTTCCGAAGTAGCAGCACTCATGAATATGGTAGTATATGTCACTCGCTCGCTTCTTATTGTTTCGCTGCCTTTTCAATTATATAATGCATGTTTTCTTCAGCGCGTTTTGGAGCTCTTCCTGGTTTTCTACGTACTGCGTTAAAAGTCAGTTCACATGATTACGTGGGAGGCGTGATGATGTCACATGAAACTCCGCCCCCACGGCTTTCGCGCTCAACTCCATTACAGTAAATGGAGAAAAATCGCTTCCAGTTATGACCATTACGCGTAGAATTTCGAAAATGAAACCTGGCCAACTTTTGTAAGGAAGCTGTAAGGAATGAGCCTGCCAAATTTCAGCCTTCTACCTACACGGGAAGTTGGAGAATTAGTGATGAGTGAGTGAGTCAGTCAGTCAGTCAGTCAGTCAGTGAGGGCTTTGCCTTTTATTAGTATAGATATATATACATATAATCGACCAAGTCGTCCGACCATGGGGTATGCACGACAGAGCCCTGCCCGCCAACTCTAACCCTCCTCCCGCGCCCACCCTCGCTATTGAGGCATGTGCCTGCCCCCAACACCTCACCAAACACATCCTCAGTCGCTTTGGTCTCTGCTACAGTCCACATGCACCTCTGACCCACGTTGACTTTTCATTGTTGTTCTCGGTTCGGGCTGCTTTGCTTTGCTAACAAGTCTCTCTCATTGCTGCTGTCATTGTTTGTCCCCACAAGCCTCTGTTCTCCCTGTTGTTTCTGTGCCCCTTCTTTTTTTCCTTTGTTAGACCGACACCGAACCCGGAGTGATTGCCGCCGTCCTATCGCGATGCTGAATAGGGGATTGCTGAACTGTGTCTTTCAGGAAGTTTTCACCCATCAATGAATAATTATGCGGCTTATGCTACGCCGCGGGTCGGCTAGTGATGATTAAAAGGACCTGTAAATATTATCACTACATTCTAAAATAACATTGTAACACTTCTGCCAGGGCAGCAGTTCAGTAAATCTCATGATCACCTCTACCCTCAATCATATTCGCGCCATACTTGAACTTCTTCACTTAGGGTAGCTGGTTAGTCCTCACTTACATGGAAAATATTTTTCTGCTAATTCTAATGTCATCTACAACCCACTCAGCTACAGACTGTTGCAGTATACATCAGAGATCACAGTCTTTTCCTTCACAAACTCAAAAGTGCAGAGATGCAACCCTTATCCTAAAATAGATAACCAACATTTTGACTTTGACTTGAAAGTCATAAACAATAGAAGAGGCTATATGTCAGGGCCCAAATTGAATGTCTTGATATGATACAATTCCCTTTGGCCACTGTGGCAGCTTCATGCTTTTTGTCTTGCTAGTACTGATAATGGAATGTGGAGGCTCTTTCACAAGTCTTGGTGTGATGGGAGGTACTTGTTTACCTCAGTTATTGTTAGACCAATGTTTTCAGGAGATATATGATCTATAGGTTACACATTGCTAATTGATATAAGGGGAGGGGCCAGATAATGAAAAAATCAATTGTCTAATTTTTGTTGTATAATAACCTGAATCTAACATTATGTTCTATAAATCAATTGTATATTGAAAATGCCACGTACAAATAAAGACAAGTTTACATTTGTCCTAAATTGTTGGGTTGTAACCTATTTTGTAAAATTATCACCAATGTATTGTAAAACTATCTACGCTAGTTGACATTGGTTTAACACTAGATAGTACTGACCAATTTCTTAAACAATTATGTATATTGCTGTCTTTTGGTACTGTCCTTTTTACTATTAGTATCCTATTAGGTTATTGGTAATATACTTTATATTAAGCTTTTTTGTCTATAAGAACATTGTTTTATCATTTGAATTCCAATATACAAAAATATTGACAAATTTAGAAAGTTGCAACAGTATAAATCTACTTTTTCTTTATTTATACTTTTTGTTTCATTTAAAATGTATTAATCTGTTTTAGAATGATGGAGTTCAGTAAACACCAAAGAGCTTTGAAATTATAGGACTAAATAAAGTTGATCCATTATTTTTACATTAGTTGCCAGAAGAGCAAGTCTTAAAAAGAACCTCATCTGCACCACATCTGTCTGGATCAGAGAAGGGAACACTGCTCAAAAGGAAACTGTCCACTTCTGCAAAAGAAGCAGATTACAGAAAAGTTTATGACGATGGGCATAATAAACAGAAGAAGAAAGGTGACAATTGTAAACCTGATTTTTTTCTTTGCATAGTGCTGTGTGTTGATTTGTAAATTCAGCTGAAATTTTGTTGTGTAATATTGTTAATACTTGTTTTATATTATATTGCCTCCATCCCTAAAATGTTGTCATAGCTGGAACCAAGTGGTTACATTTCTCAATGGAAAGAAAGTAAAACGTTCTTGCATAATATCTGTAGTTATACGTTACCACAGTCATAAAGATTTTTTGGTATCCCTTTTTTTTTTTTTTTTTTTAAGCCCCTACAGTGGTGAGTCCAGTTAATATTAATTCTCACTATATGTCCCTTTTAATTATTATTTTACCAAATAATGGTGTTGGGACTTTGTACCCAAGTGTATCTTATACTTGTTATAGATTGCAAAGTTTATGAAGATTAAGAGGAGCTAATGTTTTCCATGCACACTTTTTAATGTAATTATGTACAATTAACAAGTAGCATGATGCTGCTACAAGTCATGTTATCACTTTGCAGTGTTTCAATTCAAATTTATTGCCAACAGAGACAAATGTTCTTCTTTTGACAAAGAACTGACTTAGCAAATATCTTAACCAATCCCTCAGCCTTTTATTTCTTGGTTTCTAAAGTTAAATACTGTGGTCATCTGAGGGGATGACAGTCTCAACAAAATAAATGATAAGGCGCCAACCCAGGTATCCCTGTTTACTTCCACTGAAAAACGAATAAACAAATGCTCAATGGCATCAAAAGGGAAAAAGAAAAACGGCCTCCAGTTGATGCAAGGCATAATATACAGTACAGGTTTCTTCAAGTTATAGAGGAAACTCAGTCTCTCTGGTCGCTCGATCCTAAAGTGACACCTCTGTTCAGGCGGCTGTACTTTTATGGCTCAGGAACCAAAGTAGTGGAGCCAGTTGCCTGCACTGGGTGGTTTCTCATTACAATGGTGGGAAAGGAAGACAACACAGCTAGTGGCATCATCCCATCTCAGTCTAGGCTGGAACAACATACCTTGTAGGAACACGGAGGGTGACCCTCCAATGTACATGCATAACACGGCATAGTAAGACAGAGTTAACTGAGGGAGAGATTCCAGTTTTTTATGACTCTGAATTGAATTAAGTAATGATACTTGACAGCAGGAGAAATTAGAATCAGCTGTGTCATTAAGTATTATTATTAGTTGCATCATACAGCAGTAGTTCAAAAAAAGCAAAACTTGAATTTGCTGCACCAAGCAATGTGATGAGTCCACACAAATGAAATGATTTGAAGGTATATCCTTCTGTAGCCTCCCGCCATAGGAGTTGAATAAAATGGCTCGTAGGAGTAAATTTACAGCTCCGTTTTCCAGTTTCTGAGCCACCATGCTGGTCTTCAGTTGGCTAGCTCTGCTGAACATTAAGCACCTTTGCTTTCCTCTATAAATTGATTGACCCTATTCTCTGGCAATTGCTGCCTTTATAAAAGGAATGCTGTTTTTCACTCACCTACCCTACCTCGGCTTCTGAGCAATACCAATTCCCAAAGTGGGAAATGGTTTCCTTCTTTACTCTACTTGCAGTATTGCAGCTCATAAGCAAAACATATAAGACATACATGTATTCCAGAAAATAAAGACAATCAAACAAAGAAGAATAAACAGTCACTAACCAAAAAGTTACTCTGAATTCAGACTTCCTTAAACCATTGCTAGCCCCAAGCCAATCAAAGTGAGCCCGTCCATCAGCTTGCAGACACCTGGTTAGGGCACCAGCTTTAAACTTAGATGGAATTATTTATATGCAGTTTATGTGCAAAATGTTGTGCAAGCTAGAAATGGCTAGAACGCACACAGACTCCCTGCAGGTATTCAGTACACTGTAAATTTAAATAGTAAAATTTCAACTGGTGAAACCATGATTATTGATAGGAACGCACATGTGCACAGCAAGGCACCGCCCTGCATTTCTTAAAAAAAAGATTTCTAAAAAGAAATTAAGTGGTCAAAGCAGTCCTTTAAAGGTGAAGAGGTACTATAAAGTTCCATCTCTTGATGAGAAAATAAAAATCTGAAAGATCTTTTGAAAAATGGCATTTTGCTTGCTGAAGTCACTGTTCTCTAAGCAATACCGTATAGCAACTATTTACAAAGCATTTACATTGTATTAGGTATTGTAAGTAATTTATAGGTGATTTAAAGTATACAGGAGGATGTGTGTAGGTTATATGTAAATACTGCACCATTTTGTATAAGGGATTTGAACATCTGCCAATTTTGGTATCTGCGGGTCTCCTGGAACCAATACGCTGTGGATATGGAGGGCTGACTGTATAACAAAAAAGAAATTCAGAAATGCAAGGGAGGTTTTTTGTTTTCTTTTTTTTTTTGTCACATGAGCTCTTATGGTGAGAATTTAAAGATGGGCTTTTTCTCTTTTCATATGATCCATCTACTGAGGACTATGTTCTGCTTAAAATTACCTATTATAGCTATTTTAGCATGCCTATAAATTTATTTAGAAATTTATTATGAAAGTGAGAAGAAGCTGAAGACACTTTCCTTTTATCTCCCTCTTACTTGGAGAAGGTCTAATGGAGTGTTTCACCATATTTGGAAAGTATGATATGCCTCACATTACTTCACAATAAAACACACTTAAAATTAAAGCAGTTAAAACACTGCAGTGGTGTTTTTGTCTGGTAAAAGTGACCCCATTTCAGAAAGGTGATAGTAAATAGATTCAGTTATTGCATGCACATAGATGAAAAGAGATGCTCCGTATGTTTATGTCCTGCTAGTCAATAACCATCAACCTTTGCTACAATCAGAATTTTCAGTGTAAGTGTTAAGCAGTATTAAAGGTAAATTCTTTTTTAACAGTGAACCTATCAAATGACTCTTTATAAGACTGTGTGGAGTGTACCAATATTTCAATACTTCTTTATTTGTTAAACACATTAGAGATTGATTCGTTTAAAATTATTTTGTGTTTATCAGCTTAGTCTAATAAAAAAAAGTAAGTCAGCTACATGCAGCAAAAAGTCATGGAATTAAACTAATTACAGATGGAGTTTATCTTTCAGTTTCCTTGTTTCTTTTGACCTTGATCTAATTTAAATTTAGAGTGCTATTTTTTATTTAAATTGCACATTTTTTGTGAGTTAGATGTGCTTCAGTTCGTATGCGAAAATGTACAAATAGAACAATATTATTTAATGAACATTTGCTGGAGGTAACTGAGCAGAACTTACAGACACCTTCATTTCCATTAACTCCATTAATTACCAGGAATAGAAAATATTTTTATGTATTGCTTGCCTCTATTAAACAGAATGAGAAAACACTTTTGAGCTATATAGTTTGTTTTACTCTACAGTTTCCCACAGGGCTGAGTTTCTGTTATTTCTAGCTCCCCTAGTGCCATAAAAACTGCCCACATTTAGTGAGAGACTTTTTTTCTTTTTTTATTTCTTTTTGAACAATAATGATTAAATGGCACTGGTTAAATATGCCTGCTTCTTATGTAGTGTTTGGTCCTGTACATTATTTTGCCTCTTTATTTATTTATTTTTTTTTAAATAGGAACTATTGTTGCTGCTACTGCTTCTTCTCTGAACCACAAGGAGGTTCCTCATGAACTCATAGATGTTACAGATTTTGAGTGCTCTCTCTGCATGAGGTAAGTAGGTCAACATAATTTGTGTTTTATAAAACTAACTTTGGATTCTTTAAGTTTGCTCACAAATTATAGTCATATGGTAACATTTTCTGGCATAAGAATTACAGAGGCTGAGTAATCTAAAGCAGGGGTTCTCAGAAAATTTTTTTCAGTGTCTGCACATATGGACACTAACAATGACTTGTGGTTGCAGTCATCGTTTTCTATTTGCAGTATTCAAGTTTATAAAAATATATTATAAAATCAGTAATGTACATACCTCTTGCTGACAATCAAGTGTATTAAATGAAAATTTCTCCACACCTCTTTCCTGTACTGCTAAACATAGAGCAGCATCAAGATGCTCATCCTTCAGTTTGTTGCGGTGTTTAGATGTTAGGAAATTAAGTGAGCTGAATGTTCTTTCATATATTACTATAGTCTGAAAAATACTTAAAACGAGCAAAGCTACATGTACAAGATTCTTATAGATAACGCAATTCTTGAAGATACCACACTAGAACTTTTCAGCTCTCACATTTACGTTTTATATGTTCATCTCGACAGAGTTCAATCAAGGAGTATGTTATATTTGACCTGTTCAGGGAAGATAAAGAGGGAAAAGAGGATAAACAAACTTGAATGTCCTTGAAATGTTCAACATTAAGCTCAGAAAATGGATGAGAGGAAAGTAAACTTCCTGAAAAATGTTGCTTCCTCAAATCTTGCTTCCATGTTCATCATGCACTGTTTCTAAATAGCTCATAATTCTTTTTGCACATTTTGCTTTTAATATCTTATGACTGTGAATCAAAGAAACTAGAAAGAGTTGGAAAAATTGTTAAATCCTTCTTTCACTGGTAAACTGATGTCTGATATATTTTGGAATTTCTTAATTATATAAACAGTATTAATTATTGTTAAATCTGGTTGCTGCAGCATATATTTATTGAACTGAATTTAGTTCTGTATTTACGACAACATAGTGACTGCTTTAAAATCTGTTAAGTTCACAAAGACGATGGATACTTGATTCAAAATTGAACCAACAAATTGAATTATAGTCAAGGAGCACATTATGTTTCTCACTTGTAATTTCACAAAGTGAATGAAAGCTATTTTTAAGGATACTGCGTGTATTTATTGTGTTAATAGTTTTCGTTACAACAACCTCAACATCTTCCATTGTTTTACATACATCTTTACAATTGAGAACTTCCTGATGAACAAAACAATGGAATCTGAAAACTTCATTGCTACAGTTGTTCCTGAAATGTCTTCAAACACTGCTTGACTTACTGTGCATTGCGAATGCTCCATTGGCAGTGATGCTGCAGAGGTTGTTAAAAGAAATTCCTAATTCATCAAGTTGAGATTTTATAAATTTGTAAATGTTTTTTTTTCATTTGGGTGTTCTTTTAGAGAAAAAAACACATGTTTTTCTTGTCCAATCAAGAAACAAAGAACACACAACTATCCGATTGGTTGTAATGATTTCATTACTTCAATCAACTGATAAAATAAAACATAAACTTCTTAAAACACTATCTGCAGTCTCATTTCCTATGAAATTTCCATGCTCTATAAATCTTCTTTGAACTGTGTCATTGCTAAGAGGAATGTCCCTAAGAGGAATAACTGATTATCTGGTTGTATCGGAAAAAAACAATGTTTTAATAAATTTGCCATCTGTGAATGTTTTTTTAAACTTCCCAATACAATAACAAGCTTTAAATGTAGCTAATTTCAGCTCGTTCTCACGAGAAAAGAACACTTTCATTACTTTTTGTTGTTGAAGCAGATCTTTCCTAAAAACGTGTTCTCTGCAAGTATCCTGAGTACTGAACTTTTTCTTTACTTCCATTTCATGTTTACTGAAATGACACTGAAGTGCACAGGATTTTATCTGTCGAATTTAAATTTTACGTAATGCGCATATCATCACAATTTCTGACGATTCAGGCTTTAAAAATACTAAAAACTTTTCTTCCCACTCGTGATTAAATTTTCTTTCTTCATCTCTAAAATCAGGGAGTCATTTCAGGGTCAGTGAAACATCCATAACACTGCTTATGCTCGGTTTAGTTTCATCAATCTCATTTTGTTCTTTTTTTCTTAAAATAATATAGAAGGCTCATTATGGTTTACTATTAAGGCTTTTTTTTTTGCCGAAAAAAATGCTGAATTCGCTATGGAAAACAAACTAAGATTTAACATGCTGTATTTCACTTACAACCACAGAAAACACTTGTAAATATGCAATAATCACACTGATTATCACACTAATTATCACCACAGAATCACAAATTAGGTGATATGAACACAGATGCGGCCTTAACTGTGGGAAAACTGAAAAAAAAGAATTAACAAAAGGTGAACAGTTCAGTGTATACTGTAAGCTCATTCACGACAGACTTCCCAGGCTTCCCTAGCAGCTAGCAAATAAAGTGTTCATTTGTTTGCTAAAAGATCAAACTTAATATTAATGCCTGAAACAGGAGAATTATCTTAGAATATATGGGACTGTTTGGCCGACAATTATAGTCAATTGACTTTTGTGTATATAGGGGGCATCTGGATTGTATCTGCTTGCATCAGACAAGAGACTATTAATTCGATAGAACCAGTTACCAGTTGCAGTGTTCCTCTCGAGGATAGACTCTATAAACTTCCATCAATTTATGTTCCAATTTGAAGAGTAGTGACAAACTGAAGTGGTGGCCACACCAAAATTTGTTGCCGGACACATTTGAGAATCGTTGATCTAAAGTGTCAGACTGTTTAGTAAATTCATATTAAGAACATATATTCTCTCCTAACTAGTTTGCTTTTGGATGTGTTTCAATTGAACATTTTAGAGGACAACTGACCTTGTAAGTTAGAGAGATGTACATTACTGTACATTACTGTACTTCTTGTTATGTCAGTTTACACAGGAGACACAAAGTTTATGTCATCACTATTAAGTATTTGTGTTTTATATCAGAAAATCAGATTATTGTCATAGTAGCAACAGTTGCATAGAATTTGATTTAGGAAAATTCATAGAAATACAGCATCAACGTAAACATGCATAGTAAGCACAAAATAACTTTTCTCCATAGCCCACAAACAACAAATATAATAGAAGGAAGGACACATACCATATTGGTGTAGAATACTTCAGAGTTAAGATGACAAGTTAATATATCTTGCAGCATATGGGCAAGTATTTTTAAGAAATGTGGTATTCCTAGTCATGATTGACATATTTATCATATAGAAAGAAAATGAATAAAGGATGAATGGAATCTGATAAGTCAAATGAGATCTTGAAGAACTATTTCTGTCAATCCAAGTGGTTTATTAATATTTATTTATTTGGCTGGCGACTTTATCCAAATTGACTTACAAAATTTGAGATACAATTGGGTATATTGCATTTGTTTTTCCAATTGGAACACAGGCTGTTGAAGTGACTTGCTCATGGTCACACAGTGTCAGTAGCATGATTTGAATCCAGGTTCTCAGGGTTTGAAGTGCAAAGCCTTAACCACTTAGATTGCATCCTTTTTAAAGGAGTGAATTCACTCTCTCAATCTGTTTATTGCCCCCTACCAGAGATACTGCCATAACACAATTGCGGAAAATCAAAATACATTTAATAGATCTATACTAAAGGATGAATAATATCTGTGAAACTTCAAATTTTTCCACTCTTTCATGTTAGCCATTTTAAAATGTTTGCTAGTGGTGGAGTCTAGAGCCATAAAATTCTGCAACACCTCTGTGACCTATATAAGAGTAAACACTAGAATTGAATTCCTTTCTAAATGTATCGATCAGCACAAGCAGCCTGCTATCCTATCACCAACCCACCGATGAAACCGAGTCAGTCACAAAATTCTCAGAGCGCAAGTGTGTTTATCTGAGTGTGAGGTGCCTAGGGTTGTATAGGGTAAATAATATTTCATTATCTGGAATACATACATTTCATGTGTGTTCCTTGTCTGCAATGATCTCCATAAGTGTAGGATGAAAGCAATTGCAAGGCAAGAAATGCTGAACACATACCTAAAAGAGAAATTTTCCATTCTTTATTAATAATGATGTGAAGTGTATAATGTCTGAAGACTTTAGCTCAAATATCAAATAAACACATGCATTTTTATCTATACTAATAAAAGGCAAAGCCCTCACTCACTCACTGACTGACTCACTCACTCACTCATCACTAATTCTCCAACTTTCCATGTAGGTAGAAGGCTGAAATTTGGCAGGCTCATTCCTTACAGCTTACTTACAAAAGTTGGGCAGGTTTCATTTCGAAATTCTACGTGTAATGGTCATAACTAGAACCTATTTTTCTCCATATACTGTAATGGACGTTAGCCCGATGGCCATGGGGGGCGGAGCTGCGTGTGACATCATCACGCCTCCCATGTAATCACGTGAACTGACTATGACAGCAGTACGTAGAAAAGAAGGAAGAGGCTCCCAAAGAGCGCTGAAGAAAAACACTGAACACTTTATTCGCGAGATACAAGTTTAATGAGAAGACACGAGGTATAAACGAGACTTTGGATCACTTTGTAATGGAGTTAAAATTGCTGTAGCGAGAAACTTTTAAGTGCCGGGTCTTAGCTAATATTAAATAACGCCGTGGACATTGCGAGATCGCACGAGATAGCACAGGCACAGCTCAGAAGCTTCGATGCACGTACTCCTAGCGGCTCACGTGAACTGACTATGAACGCAGTACGCAGAGAATGCAGGACCTCTAAAGAGCGCGTAGAGTTTTGCTCACTTGAACGTGTCTGCAAAAAGTGACGTTTCCTGCACTGCAAAAATACTACAAAAGTCGGGCAGCCGGCACGCATAGCTGTACCGGCCTTTGAGACGCTGACTGCGCTTCTGCCTTAAGTGAAAGTAAACACTTTTAATTTTTTTCCCCCTTCCCATGAGCTTTTATATATATATATATATATGAGCTTTTATATATATATATAATACATACATACATACATACATATATATATGTGTAGACTCAAACTGATTATTATGTATGTATGTATAAATATATATATATATATATTTATACATACATACATACACACATATATATATGTGTAGACTCAAACCGATTATAACAGTAGCAATCCAAGCTGTGAGAAAACACTAAAAAGGAGGCGTGTCAGACGTCGTGGTACATTTTCTGATGCAGCTAGACGAAAACAACTTCGTGATGCTACGGCCAAATACACAAAACAATTACTTTGACAATCATGTTGCGTTATTTTCAAAATGTTTTTTTTTTTTTTTCTTTACTTCTTTAACAAACTACTTTTCCCCTGCGAAGTGCGGGTATTTTGCTAGTCTATACTAATAAAAGGCAAAGCCCTCACTGACTCACTCACTCATCACTAATTCTCCAACTTTCCGTGTAGGTGGAAGGCTGAAATTTGGCAGGCTCATTCCTTACAGCTTACTTACAAAAGTTAAGCAGGTTTAATTTCGAAATTCTACACGTAACGGTCATAAAGGTTGATAACGGTCGACAACGTCCGCCATGTTGAACTTTCTTATTTATGGCCCCATCTTCACGAAATTTGGTAGGCGGCTTCCCTGCGCTAACCGAAACCGATGTACGTACTTTTTTCGATGGCATGACATCACTGTCGGCTGCCATATTGAACTTTCCAACGTCACTAATTTTCTAACTTCCCGTGTAGGTAGAAGGCTGACCCCATCTTCACGAAATTTGGTAGGTGGCTTCCCTGTGCTAACAAAAACCGATGTACGTACTTATTTCGGTGGTATGATGCCACTGTCAGCCGCCATATTGAACTTTCCAACGTCACTAATTCTCCAACTTCCCGTGTAGATAGAAGGCTGAAATTTGGCAGGCTCATTCCTTACACCTTACTTACAAAAGTTAAGCAGGTTTCATTTCGAAATTCTACGTGTAACGGTCATAACGGTCAACAACGTCCGCCATGTTGAACTGTCTTATTCATGGCCCCATCTTTACGAAATTTGGTAAGCGGCTTCCTTGCGCTAACCGAAACCAATGTACGTACTTATTTCGGTGGTATGACGCCACTCTCAGCCGCTATATTGAACTTTCCAATGTCATTAATTCTCCAACTTCCCGTGTAGGTAGAAGGCTGAAATTTGGTACTTATTTCAGTGGTATGATGCCACTGTCGGCCGCCATATTGAACATTTCAGCGGTCTTTGTTAGTTATGGGCCCATCTTCAAGAAATTTGGTACGTGGGTTCCCAACGCTAACTGAATCCTACTTACGTACATATATACGTCCATAGCCTGCAGCTCGATCACCGTGTGAGGCGGCGTTGGGTCCCCCATGCCAACGCCTCCTACGTTGTTGGCTGCCTGCCTATGTAAGGCTGTCCGTCGCTCCAGTCTTTACATTCCCTACCTTGCTTCGCCACGGGATCCACGTCTCCCTTCTGATAACTACAGCCTTTTTATTTAATCCACGGCTTCTCCGCTGTTTTATTGTTCATATATTACGATTATAGTTATTGTGTAGGTATTTTAGACTTACTTTACATTGTTCAGGTACCCATTTCCTTTATCATTCCAACCGTACCCCCATTAACATGTCTATCGAGGCGATCACCATCGATCAAAAACTGTCACTTACCGAGTGGTTTCCATGCCCGGAGATGGCACCTACCTTTTCCATTCTGTTTGTTACATATTGCACGGCAAATATCAGGCTCACTCTTGATATCCAGAGGAACATTGTGCCTTATGTATTGAATGACTGGGACAGGTTCAAGGTGTGGACTGATGACGGTACAGGAGATAAATATTCTACACAGGAGCACTAGAAGAGTGAAATGCTTAAGCCCTTCACCTATGCATCTGCATGTGAGTTGATGGCTGCCATTGAATTGTTCAGTTGTCGCTTTCAAGTGTACCGAAATGGCCAAATATTTTACACCTTTCGACAACCGCCAATGCCTCTTAAACATCTTAGATTGACAGGTGATGATTTCAGTAGTGGACACTTTGATGTTTATGAATGTTTAAACTCTCAAAAGCTGGATGTGAAGTTATCGATGAAACCGGTTGTATACTTACAATGCTTGACAGATGCCGAATGTCTCTTCAACACAAGTCCTACAAATACTGTCGTAATTAAAACAAACCATGAAACCCAAACCGATTATGACAGCAGCAATCCAAGCTGTGAGATTTGAAACAAGATTACTGTTCACATGGCCAACTGTACGTTGCATGCTCAAGAGTAAGCTCAGTGCACAGCTTGGTCATATTACAACCGGAGGGCTGAACTCACAATGTGGTATACAAAGAGATCCTTAACAAATAATTATTGGTATATTTTCTCTCAGTTTAAAAAGGTTTAATTTTCTTCTTAATAAAAATTTTAAGGCAGTACTTCGCCGCTGCAAAGCACGGGTATTTTGCTCGTTCAAGAATATAATCAAAGTAAAAAAAAATAATCATTTAATTTACATGTTGCTGTCAATCAGTTAAAACCCAAGGTCAAATGTCAGTCGGCAAAAAGTTGATCTGTATTCTTGGATGGTGCAGAGGTAAGAACTGCTGCCTTCTAACCAAAAGGTTTCAAGTGATGCTGATGGAGAGGTGTGAAGGACTTTAAGGCAGCCCGGGATTACGAGTTTTAACATAGGCTTCAGGGATTCTAGTGTTAAACGTAAAATCTTTCAGCTATTCTTTTTTGTGATTGATGTTTAGTTTCAAGATTATTTAGGTAGAGAAAAGCCAAGCAAAATGACACCTTTTATTGGCTAACTAAAAAGATTACAATATGCAAGCTTTCGAGGCAACTCAGGCCCCTTCTTCAGGCAAGATGTAATAAGTTAAACAATCTTGTATCTTCCTCTGTCTTGTTTTTGTACACAAATTCATTCAATCTTGAAATTAACTTCACAAGAGTTATGTCATAAGCTAACCGGTTATCCATGTGTGAAATTCAAGTTTTCATACAACACTAGTATACACACAGATAGACTGATAGTTAGATGGTACATTATTTGTCTGAAAAGGGGAAATTTAGCTTTTTACAGAAACTCTACAAAATTATAACAAGCAATAACAGCCCCTTTCAAATACACACAAAGAATAAAAGAAAGTAAGAAAATTGACAGGTTGTGCAACATTGTTCATAATTAATTCTCTTCTTCGGTACTACTGTATCTCCAGCAGTCTCTGGCAGGTTGACAGTGAATCCAAAAACCAACCTGCTTTCTTAATCAGTTTGTATAGTAGGTGGGTCTCTCTTGAAATGATGTTACCAGCCCAGCACACTACAGCATAAAACGACACATTAGCTATCACAGAGGTATATATCAGGTAAAAAATGTCACTATCCTTTCACAGTCTCCAAAAGAAAAGAATCTGCTCTGCCCTTTCTTATAATGTGCCTGTGTTACTACACCATTTCAGCTTCGCATTGATATGGACCCCTCAATTATTTATAATAGTGAATGTGGAGTTGGTATATTCCTTGAATAGTGACCAGGCATAGAACCTGTTTGGTGTGCTAATAGTCAATAACCTTGGTTTTCCTGATGTTGATTTGCTGACAATTGCATTTGCAGCAAGAAACAAAGTTCTCCACTTGACTCTACAGTATACTCTGTCTCACCCTCCTTGTCAGTACACTGCATTAGAGCAGAATTGTCTTAAAATTTCTGCAAGTGACATGACCCAAGATGTACAGGTTGAACAGAAAAGGAGACAGGACTGTTCCTTGTGTTGGTCACATCCATATCAGAAACACAGTCCTTGAACCTTACAAACTGTGGTCTGGCTGACAGGTTATCCATTATCCAGGATATCATAGTCTCATCCACTTGCATATGCCTCAGCTTATTCCTTTGCAGTGATGACTGTATGGTATTGAAGGCACTGGAGAAATAAAAAAATAATCATTACAGTGGTGCCAGGCTTGTCCAGAGGGAAATAAACCTTGTTGAAAAGATAATTGCATCATCCAGTCCAATCTTTGCCCAGTTGGCAAACTGCTGTGATTAGGAGTGATTATGGGATACAGTCCTACAGGACCCTTGTACTCTGAGGTCCTAAGAGGTAGTATACTTCTGCATCCCCACCTATTTCCTGTTGTAAAGAAAAGTTAGGCACCAACAAGACTGAAGGTTGAATGCACTATACCTCTGTTTTCAAAAATGTTTTTGTTTCACAATAACAAGTAGTGGATGAAATGTGCATTCACTGAACATGCACCATTTAGTTTAAAAGGTTAATAATGTGTTGATTATGTGTGGAGTATACATAAAAGTGCAGAGAAGTACAAAGAACATATTTCTTGAGTTTCAATCAACAAGAAATATAATCACGTGGTACAGAATTGGCCTATGGAAGGGAGAAATAATGAGAGAAGAAACGCTAGGCACCAAAAAAAGAAGGCATATGAAAGATATGTAACTTCAATAAGTAAGAATCTTGATGGCTGAGAAGGAATTATTTTAGGGAGAAAAAGTAAGAAGACCATTTTTTCACTGCAGCTCTTGCCTGATCCAGTCTTTATGGATTATCTGGTACCATTAAGTTTTGTTTTTCCCATTGTGCAGCAACAGCAGCCTAAATCAGTCATGATTATGAATTGACACTCATTTAGTTCCAATTTGAAACATGATTCTATTTCTCAAAATATTACTAGTGTGAATAAGTAGAAGTTTCAAGTAGATTTTTTTTCCACACATTCTGTGCAATACAGTGTCCTTAACTTTTTCTTTTTCTTTAAAAAAAAGGCCTGAAAAGGGCTATTTGAAGTGATATCTCTCCTGCGAACCAACAATTAAAAAAGTAAAAGTCTTAAGAGCAAGAATTGTGTATTCTTTTGTTCCTGTGTTGTCACATATTTTAAGTCACACCATTGAATATGAAAATGCCAGTCTAAGCTGTCATTCATTTGTGAATGCCACTTATTTTCAAAGCAGGCTGTTTGCAAATGCACATTTCAGTCACTGTATATATAGCCTGTGTTCCAAAACTCTAGTTATAAATTGAATGTAGAGGCAGACTTAACTTAGAACACAAAGAAGTGTGATGTGCTTCTGTAGGGTAACATGGGGATAATTTAACAGTAGAATTACCAGAGCCTACGAAAAAACTCGTAGATCCGTCCCACCTTAAATCACTTTGCACCACTCCATCAGCATCTTTTGTCCTTTAAATGTGTTGATAAGCAGCATGCTATCACATCCCCCACCAATGCACAGTTTTCTCAGCTCAAGTCTGTTTACCTGCGTGTCAGTTACTTGGAGTTGTATAGAGTGAGAAGTGAAGCAAAATCACACCTTTTATAAATACTATATCGTTATTTGGAACACATGCTTTTCATGTGTGTCCCGTGTCTACAACAATCTATGTACAGTAAACACATCGTTAAAACAGAAACATTTTTCATTTTTTAGTAATAATTGACAAAATGTAGACATGAAGTATATAATTTGTTATGCCTGATTTCCAAATATCAAATAAACACTTTCACAAAAGGTACAAATATAGCAGAACAAGTGCGCTTCTATTCAAGAATCTAACTGCAGAAAAAGAACCAGCGTTAAGGTGCGACATTGACACTCGTTTACTACGACCGCTTCAGCTGTGCAACAGTATCAACTGTTGACTGGTAATCAAAACTTCACGGGTTCGATCCCGGACAAGTCCGTTTTGAGAAGTGAGCTGCTCTAAGTCTTACTATTTTAGAATAAAAACCTACATTTCATTTCAGTCTGTAACAGCCGGTGTAAATGTGTGATACTCGTAAAGGGTAGCTTTGTTTTTTTTATTCAGTTTTATTCTCTCAGTCGTGTTCACGATCCTATCCACAACCCACCAAAGACACTGCTGTTTTCACATAAAGACGCGCTATAGCTCTGCACTGTACTTGTGACTTTACGCCGTAGAAAGTAAGTAAATAAACCAAGGTAAATAACATTCGATCTGGCTCTTATATACAAAGTACAGCGACGGCAGCTTCCACGTGCAGCTATAGACTCTTCAGCATGCAGGTGACTCTCCACTCTAGTATTTAGATTTAGAGTCGCTTGCGTACTGAAGAGTCTATAGCTGCAGGTGGAAGCTGCCGTCGCTGTACTTTGTATATAAGAGCCAGATTGAATGTTATTTACTAGGGGAGCATGGAGCCAGCCCGGGCTATCATCAGGGTCAGATTGAATGCTACAGCAGATCATTCCAGAGTTTATTGGTCCCATATTTAAAGTTTATTAATACTTCTTATTATAACCAGAGTTCTTCTGTTTTGCGGTATTTTTTGGTCTTCAGGTATTATGTTAAAAAAGAGGAAGAGGAGGACAGATTTAAAAGTAAAAATTATTTTAAAAGCCAGGTATAAACTTTACAAAAAACAATTAACCTGCATAAAAATGTTGCAAGTGCAATCATCATGTCTTTGTTCTTTTTATACTTGCTGCTATATTTTGAAATTAATGTTGCCTTTGGTTTTGGTATTAAAGTAAATTATACATCCATTCTTTTTTTAAACTCTCTTATCCAGAGCAGAATCATAGGTATTGTGGAGCCTATCCTAGCAAGCATCAGGCACAAGGCAGTAAAATCTTTACATGGGGTGCAAACCTAAAATAAGTTGTTTTTCTTAAGTGAATGCCTAAAGTAGCTTTTCAGTATCCTAAAAATAGTTTTAAGAGATTTCTACCGTGGAGAAAGTTATTATGGTGAGCTGGTATATTAAACAAATCTGAATCAAAGTAATGTTTACCTTCAGAGCATTTTTGCGGAACGTGTTTACCCCTAAAGAGTTTTGAGTTGAATGCATTGTGCTGGTCTTTATAGAACTGGCATCCACAACTAAAAATATTTCAACCATAGGTAACATCATTTTTATGTATTGCCAGTGTTAGAATTTATACACATGAAAATAACTACTTATTGTAGATGGCACTACACTCTGAATTATGTTCTAGAACAATGGTAATTTGTTTTCTGTTTGTTTATTTTAACAAGCTTTTATGATTTTTTTTCCTGCTTGGACAGGCTTTTTTATGAACCAGTGACAACTCCTTGTGGCCACACATTCTGTAAAAGCTGTTTACAACGGTGTCTTGATCACTCACCCCAGTGTCCTCTCTGTAAGGAAAGTCTAAAAGAGGTATGTTATCACTCCCCCTCATGAGGTGTAGATTATTGCCGATAAGGATATTTATTTACATACAGTGAATACAAACTGATTATATGTGAGTGAAGCTATTATTTAAAATTCATTATGTCACCAAATGCTGGTGGTAAAGTTATGCTTGCAAAAGTTAGCACTGGTTATTCCTCTTGGAACTGGACAATTTCAGCATAGTATAAATTAAGTTCTCATAATGTGTTGGTAATACTCAAGGTGTCTGAATATTTTTTTTTTCTGCATTGCTTCTTTATTGTAACAATATCTTCAATTTTCTTTGCATACTTTGCAGTATCTAGCATGTAGAAAATATAACATGTCACACCTTATTGAGAAGCTATTACACAAATATTTCCTTATGGAACATTTGGAAAGAAAACGGATTCATAATGAGGAAACAATGGAGTTGTCTGAGTAAGTAACATACCGGGATGGGCAAAAGTAAGTTTACTGTTATGAGTACGCAAAACACAGTTTATTCTTGTATTATTTTTTATTTATTACTTATTGCATTATTTATTTATTTTTTATTTTTCTTATTAATAAAGTGTACTTGAGTGTAGCAGTCATGTGTTTTTTTCTTTATGAACAACTGTAAACCTACTTTTGTGCAGTACTGCATATAGGGAATCTTAAGATTGAATGGATTTTAGACATCAAAATTTGACAGCTAGCTTTTTGAGAGACCGTAATTTGGGCACTGTATTAATAAATTTAGGTAGTATTCATGAGTGCGTCCTGCAAATACTGTCTTAAATCTTTCACGTCCAGAATAAACCTGTTCAGGATTTAAATTTTGTTTTACCATGTTTGATGTATACTGTTTGTACTTTTGTAGCTACTGTAAAGTTTAATTGTTAGACATCTTAAATTTCTAATAAAGCACTGAATAAACATTTAGTTTATTAGTTGTATAATACATAATATAATCTCTGATGGAAAAATTAAATGAAACCAGATAACACAATTTCCATGAAAACTGAAAAAACGCACGAAAACTGGTGATACAGTGCTAAGGACTCGTTTATTTGGTCTAGCATGGGGCTACACCTTGGAACTTTTCTTATAAAGCTATACATTGTGCCAGTGTCAACTGGCATATCCAAATTGCATCATGCAGCTGCTTCTCTAGGTATACAACAGTCCTTGGGGAGCATAAAGTGAACTGCAGTTGGCAGCCTGTAATTTTTCACCAATGCTGTACTGGAGACATTTCTAGTAAGCCAGCTGACTTATGATAGGTGTTTATTTCACTTTGGCTTTCAAGTGTTATCCTTATTCAAGAGAGCCATCATATCTTGTCAGCATTTTCCTGATGGAAAATTGCCACACTCTGACCTGATGTCAGAATTTGTACAGCTGGTGATAGGATCTTCTAAGCACAAGATAATATTACTCCAAGCAAGCAGCAGTGGTGACCAGCTATACTTGGGGATGGTCCCTAACACCATCATATATTTTTTTTCTGATGATCTGCTGTTCAAGAATGTTATCCACATTGCCCTAGTGTGAATTGAGTGGTTGTTAGCCTGAAGGAATAATTGAAACATCTCTGCGAGCATAGTATCCATTGGTGGTAGAAAGTAGACAGTGGTGGACATTTTTAATAGCTACCTTGAATTGATCCTACTTTTTCAACTTGTCATCGCGTGGGCTGTAGCATTACCTGATTGTCTGCAAATATCTTTTTTTTTTTTCCTGCTCTTATAGCACCTTATTTGAATAGAGGGGCATGTATATTTTTGAGGTAATGGATTAAATATTTCTCTGTGTTCCAGTTTGACCAAGAACGTCCCAGTCTTTGTATGCACCATGGCATATCCTACTGTGCCTTGTCCACTTCATGTATTTGAGCCAAGATATCGGTTGATGATAAGAAGATGTATGGAAACTGGAACCAGACAGTTTGGAATGTGCATCAGTGATCCCCAGAAAGGGTAAGTTATATTTTAATCATCATGAAATTTTCTGTTTTTGGAGAGCAATACAGTGAATAAATTGTTAAAACAATTGTTAAACGTTTTGCTCAGTTTTAATAAATACATTTTTGCCCATTGTCTTTTAAGTAGGGTAACCAGACTATAATACTATATATAATATACTAAATATGACATCTTTTATGAAATACTAGTAGATAGGCATATGGAATGCTAACCTGTATGACCATCTCTATAGGAGTAACACCCATGTTCTGGAAGGACATTAAAGGTAAACTGCAGTTTTTACAAATGTAAGAAATCCTTCTAATGCTAGTATTTGATGTTTTGGTCAGGTTGGCGTCTACAGTAATGCAATGAAAATATACGTACAATTTATGATTTTTAGGGAATAGTGGTTTGTTATGATGAGAAATGTAAACTGTGTAAAAATAATGAGAGGCAACTTTAAGGTCAGTCCAATTAGGTAGCAAGCAATGTAAGAGGGAAAGCATCAATTAGTTTTAAAATAATGTGATAGCATAGAAGGATTATAAATTGCATAATAAAAATATGGATACACATTCTCTCAATAAATTTGCAGACCAGTATACATCATTGCCCAGCACTCTTATGATTGATTCACTTGGCTTGTGTCAGGATTTCATACTTGATTGTTCCATTTTTATGGGCTTGGCCCATTTGTTGTATATCTTTGCTGACATATAAGCTGTAGAAATACTTTTCTGGGAATCAGGCCTTGATCTGAACTTATTGAGTCAAATCTGCTGGTGTATCTAACCCTGAGTTTCTTTTGGGGTGTAGTCAACACCAGTTAAAAAAAATAATTGATCATTTCTCCAGAGTGTAGCATGCTGAAAATGCAGGATGTATTTAAAATGCCCAGTAATTGTATCTAGGTTGCTAATGATAAATGTTTTCTGAGCTAAAATGTTTTGTCATCCTAAAGCTGTACACTATAACTTTGCACCCTCTGTATATTTAGAAAACCACATGGATGAAAAAGGGATGTACAAGTCCAGTGGCACTGATATACCTATAAAATTAAATCTGACATAATATTCACGTTCTTAAAGCCATGTTAAAACACCACACATAATACTGCCCCATGATTTGCTGTAAATAAGGCAAGTAAGGGTAAATATATATATATATATAATTTTTTTTTTTATTGTTTTTTTTTAGTTTTGCAGATTACGGTTGCATACTCCAAATAAGAAGTGTTCATTTTCTCCCTGATGGACGGTCTGTCGTAGATACAATTGGAGGAAAACGCTTTAAAGTCTTGCAAAGAGGAATGAGAGATGGATATTGTGTAGCCGATATTGAGTATCTGGAAGATATCCGGGTGAGACATTTTAAAATATGTTATATGAAATTGACATATTATTGCATAATATTATGTCTGTGACTTATATGTTTGTAATTTTTTGTTTGTGTACTATAAATGAGCCGTTTTTGTCAATAGGTACAGAATGAAGAAGAGTTACATAAGCTGCAAGAACTCCATGATCAAGTGTACATGCAGGCATGTACTTGGTTCCAAAAACTGGAAAATAGATTTAGATGTCAAATTCTTCAGCACTTTGGACCAATGCCAGAAAGAGAAGATGATATTCAGGTAAAAAGAAATAGAATATTGTAGTTATTTTCTAGAAGGCATAAGCAGACCTTTATTTCATATACAGTGATCCCTCGCTGTATCGCGCTTCGACTTTCGCGACTTCACTCCATCGCGGATTTTATATGTAAGCATATCTAAATATATATCATGGATTTGGTTCGTGGATTTCTGAGGACAATAGGTCTTTTAATTTCATGTACATGCTTCCTCAGTTGGTTTGCCCAGCTGATTTCATACAAGGGACACTATTGACGGATAGCTGAGAAGCTACCCAATCAGAGCACGTATTACGTATTAAATAAAACTCCTCAGTGATATACGATATGCTTCCCTTGTGGTGCTTTGCATACTTAAAAGCTCTAACAGCACGTATTGATTTTTGATTGTTTGTTTTTCTCTTTCACTCTCTCTGACATTCTCTGCTCCTGACGGAGGGGGTGTGAGCAGAGGGGCTGTTCGCACACTGGCCTAGAGGATACAGACGCTCCTCTAAAAAATGCTGAAAGACTGCCTTCACATTGCTCCCTTCCTTGCGGCTGCTTTGCCGGGACGGTGCTTTGCATACTTAAAAGCACCTGTTGATTTTTGATTGTTTGCTTTTCTCTCTCTCTCTCTCTCTCTCTCTCTCTCTGACATTCTCTGCTTCTGACGCGCACTCCTTTGAAGAGGAACATATGTTTGTATTCTTTTAATTGTGAGATGGAACTGTTATCTCTGTCTTGTTATGGAGCACAGTTTAAACTTTTGAAAAAGAGACAAATGTTTGCAGTGTTTTAAAGTCCCTGTCTTTACAACCTCCTGTGTTTCTGTGCAAATCTGTGGCCCAATTTTCACCTTTTGCAGGGGGTTCTAGAACGCAACCCCCGTGATCGAGGAGGGATTACTCTACTGTGAATTTAAGACTTTCTAAAACAGTATAGTGTTCATGAATATGTAAAATGTATTTCTGATTGAACTATTTCACTGGATAGTTCATTCGTGACTTTTTACTCCATTTCTACTTTGATTTATCTCATTTCTTACTATTTCCATTTGTACAAAGTAGCATGGAACTCGGCTATATAGACATGAATGTGTAAGAACAAGCTGAAATCTTTTATTTTTTTATATACAGTTTCCATAATCTAAATTTGCATCTTAATTTTAAACATCCTGATGTGTAAATGTATTGCTGTGTTTATAAACAACAGAAAAATTGAATTGTTCAAAGTTAATTTTGAAAACATGTTACATCTGTATTTGTTATTTACTATTTACCTCTGAGTATTATTTGTTTTTCTTCTTCCTTTTTTTTTTTTTTTTTTTATAAAGATTTTGGGTGAGCCTGTCCAATTCCCTACACCTGTTGACATTTTTGACAATAGTACTGATGGTACAGAAAGCAATAAAATACCTTATTTATAAATGGTTAGTAAGCATATTCTGTCAACTGTTTCAGATTTGAGAACTACCTGACTACAGGAAAGCAGACATTGTGATGGCAAAACAGATCCCTGTATGTTTCTGTTTTATTATAAGTTAGTATCAGAAATATATTAGAAGAATACTTGGGTAAAAATAACATCTTTAAAACAATCTGTTCAGACGTCACATAATAAGCAAATGCAAAACATATAACATAATATACTTTGACTTTCAAAAAGCCTTTTATATGATTTCATACCAAAGGATTTTTTTCTGAAGCTAGAGGCCATTGAAGGTAGGTTGCAAAACTAGTTTTTAAGGTAGTTAATTGGATGGAGACAAAGAATGAAGTAAGAGAGTGGAGTGGAGAATGAGGTGAGGTCATCGGTGGATTTCCTGTAGTAATCTCAGTTCAGGCTGTTGCAGTTTCTGATTTAATGTGAATAATGAATGATGTAGTTAGTAATCTTGTAAAATCTGAAGGTGACACCAGTACTAAGGGGTGCTAATACAGGGAAGGCATCAAATAAAATTCAGAAGACCTGCAAAATCTTCAAAACCAGCCACACATTTGGAATTTGCAGTTTATTTACCAAAACAAAACATAAGAACAAGATAGAAACATTGTCTCTGGGGAAAAAAAATAGGGCTTTTAATTCAGTTCAGTTTTTTGTATAGTGCTGTTGACTGAGTGCAGCCTTTTACAGGCAAAATATAAATGTACACACTTAAAATGCAAATTAATTAAAACAAGAAATTTCAAACTGATTGATTGACATGTCCATTGTTATTATGGTATGTCTGGTTGACAGCGAAAAAAATAAAAACTGTAGTCTGCTACATCCCTGGAGAAAACAGACAAAGAGAACAGACAAAGTGACAGTTCTGGAGATCTGGGCAAATGGCTGACTAGTCCCTTCTATGCATTCTTCGTTATAATATAAGTTTGTACTGGTCATGCTAAAAAGATTAAAGTTGCGTCGTTAATGATTGTCCTCATTAAAGCAATGTATAGAAGCAAGAAAAGGAAATTAAAATGCACTGTTATATTGTAAAAACTGTCAAATATAAATCCAGGGACACTATTCTCAAATTGAATAATGTGCTAATTGGGCTACATCTGGACTACTGTGGACAGTTCTGGTCAGCATGTTACAAAAAGACATAGCAGCTCTAGAAGACGTGCAAAGAAGTGTGACTAGGTGCATATTGGGATTAAAGGGTATGTCCTGCTGTGACCAGTTAAGGGAATTAAACCTCTTTTGAGGACAACGTGGGGATTGATTAACATAAGAAGTGTCGTGAACCAAGCCCATTGTGTCCTTACATTTTTAATCATTTCAGCGGTGTGCATGTCACATTCCCTCCCTCATTGGACTTTTTCTTAAAAAATACTGCTTTGCAAATATCCATGTTGTTGTACCTCATACATTCTATTCAGAAAGTTTAAATGATTCTATTTTTCTCTCACCACCACAAGCAATGACACTGAATGCTAGTATTGAGGTGTGAATCAGTATCTTTCACCTCTGACTTATACTTAACTACATTTGCTTATCCCTATTACATCGACCAATCCACTTCTGCCACTGTTTTTGACATTAATTAAAAATTCTCAAAAATGAATTGCTTCCTGTCTTCAAGAAACATCTCTCTATCAAAAAAAAATCTTGGGAGGGAGACAAAAGGACAGCTGCTGTACAGGCTTTTAAATGATCGATGTGCAGCACGACAAGCAGAACACGGAGCTCGCCAGCAACTGATTTAACGCATCTCCTTAGCTTGCGTTCAGCCTCCCCTTCACAACTCGAGCAGCGTTTTACGTGCCGCAAGAAAGAGATTTAACCATGCCCAGGGATGGATATAAAGGACAAAGAGTAGATGACAAAATAGAATGTCGTAAAGAATTGAAAAATGTTGGCGCGGTACATGCAGAGCAGGTTAGAGAGAATGGAAGTACGAAAATTCCAAAGTCTCAAAAAAAGGATAGGAAAGACTGCATTAGCGCAAACAAATGGAAATTATTACTCGGTGAAATAACAGAACAGAAACTTGTAGACTTGTAGATCGTTTAATTCGTGTTGCCAGCGAGAATTAAAAGAATCCAAAAACGTTGTTGCAGTACGAAGTCCTGTGAGACAGAGACTTTTAACATGAGATTCTTTGAAGTCACCCCCTACTTACAGCTATTTTCAAATAAGACCACGGTCATCTAACCTCAGTCGTTTGAATGTTTTTATTTCACACACTTCCTGTGCTCTCAGCTCTTATAAATTTTATCAGGACAATAATTTTATACGTTCTAGATGACACGTCATCAACAAAGAGAAGAAGAAAGAGCATGGACAAACATTTGAGAAAGTCATTTTATTTATTAGAGAGAAAGAAACGATATTCACTCACAGGCAGATATACATTGCATTGTCACGATGCAAGTTCAAACAGAATCAAAATTCAATGCGATCTTGAAAAAAAAGTTAATTCCAAATATTGTTTTAACAAAAGTTTTAAAGTAAAAGTGAAAATAATGCATATGTAACAATTCCCATGAAAATAACAATCTCGCCAGGGGTGGGCGAGCGAAGCAAGCAGGGGGCGAACCCCCTAGTCTATACTAATAAAAGGCAAAGCCCTCACTGACTGACTCACTGACTTACTGACTGACTGACTCACTCATCACTAATTCTCCAACTTCCCGTGTAGGTAGAAGGCTGAAATTTGGCAGGCTCTGTTTCCGATGGGAGTGTTAGCTCCGTGGAGATATGTTCTTTTATATTGCGGCGTTTTAATAAACCTTTATTTAAATAAGGTTAAATTATAACGGTGATATCCCTCTTTTCGGCGATAGGCGGCGACAAAGTCACAGAATATACTTAGCTTGTTTAATGCGGCTTACGTTGCTATAAAACGACAGGGAAGACCAGTCAAATTTCATCTGTGAACCGCGGGGATTAGGTCGTAGAAATTGCTTTTTTCTGTCACAACGGAGGTGGTGTTTGAGTCTATTCCTTCCACTCACTCAGGTCTTCAAAGCTTGGCAAGGTTCCAGCGTTCTTTTATATTGTGTCCACACGACCAAATCCCCCAGTACAATGCCAAACAAGGTAGACAAACTTAAGCTAAGCATCAGATAGTCAGATCATATAACACTTTGGCCTTTTAGGGCTGACCACAGCTGTTCCTGTCTGTCTTTATGCTTTGCTTGGCCCAGTTACTGCTCTTTACCATTCTCTCCTCTGCATGTCCTAGAGTACAAAAGAAACAACATACAGCAACATGCAGGGACTGGCAGGAACACTCAATAAAACTGAATAAAAAGAAAATCATGTGACGAGATACGAAGAAGGCAGCTTCGCCAGCGTTTGTGTGTCAGAACCCTTTGGGTGGGGGGGGGGAGGGTGATGCGTTAGTATGCATCGTGGTACACTGCAGAGCTATAGCGCGTCTTTATGTGAAAACAGCCGTGTCAGATGGGGTTGTATGGATTGATTCTGAACGCGACTGAGAGAATGAAAAGTGAATTAAAAAAAAAATTAAACAAAGCTAACCTTTATAAGGATCATAAATTACACCGGCTGTTACAGACTGAAATCAAATGTATGCTTTTATTCTAAAATAGTAAGACTAAGAGCAGTTTACTTCTCAAAACGGAATACTGCAGAATCGAACTCGCAACCTTTTGATTCCCAGTCAGTAGCCGAATTTACAGTATTGCGCCACGGAGGCGGTTGTAATTAGTGGGTGTCAATGTCACATGTTAAGGCGGCATTTTTTTCTGCCCCTATATTTTTGAATAAAAGCGGAATTGTTGTCTTATATTTGTACCTTTTGTGAAAATATTTCTTTGATATTTGGACTTCAGGCTTCATACATTATATAGTTTATGCCTACATTTTGTCATCTACTACTAGAATATAAAAAACGTTTCTGTTTTAACAATGTGTTTACACAGATTACTGTAGAAACGGAACAGACATGAAATGCGTGTGTTCCAAATAACTATCTATTATTTCCACTCTAAAACTCCACTTCACTCCCAGATACTCAATCAAGACATGGGCTTGGAGAAGTTCGTGCACGTTCTAAATTGGTGGGGGGATGGAATAGCTTGTAGCTTCTCTTTATCAGCACATTTAGAAGACAAAGGGCGCTGGCGGAGAGGTGTGAAGGGATTTAAGAAGCGATTTAAGGTGGGAAGGATTTACGAGTTTTTTCGTAGGCTCTGGTAATTCTAGTGTTAAGTGCCGGGTCTTAGCTAACATTAAATAAAGCCGTGGACATCGCAAGATCGCGAGAGAGCACAAGCACAGCTGAGAACCTTCAACGCATGTACTCCGAGCGGCTCACGTGAACTGACTGTGAACGCATTATGCAGAGAACAAGCAAGAGCTCCAAAGAGCGCTGAACAAAAAACGCATTACACAATTGAGAAGGCAGCAAAAGAATATGAAGCGAGTGACGTGTAGAAGCATATTCATAAGTGCAGCTACTGCGGAAACAAAGCACGGTGTAAACTTTTAAGTTTAAATTAAGTTCATAGACAGGCTGCCCCTGGCATTTGTCATGCCTACGACGAATATATTCGCGAGATACAAGTTTAGTGAGAAGACGCAGGGTATAAACAAGACTTTTGATCACTTTGTAACGGAGTTAAAATTGCTGTAATGGAGTTAAAATTGCTGGTGAAGGACTGTGCTTATGCAAACGAATAGGAAAGCAAGGTTTAAAGCTTAACTTTAAATTAGGTTCATAGACACGCTGCTGCTGGCGTTTGTCATGCCCAAGACAAATACGATATTCGCGAGATACACGTTTAATGAGAAGACGCAGGGTATAAACGAGACTTTTCATCACTTTGTAACGGAGTTAAATTGCTGGTGAAGGACTGTGCCTATACAAACGAAGATGAGATGGTCAGAGATAGAATAGTGTTTAGCACACTGCGAGAGAAACTTTTAAGTGCCGGGTCTGAGCTAACATTAAATAAAGCCGTGGGCATCGCATGATGGCACGAGGTAGCACAAGCACAGCTGAGAACCTTTGATGCATGTACTCCGAGCGGCTCATGTGAACTGACTTTCAAGGACTGGGAAAGGTAAACCCGTACATGCAGTGTGTCATGTCTCGGATAAAGAGGAAGACGAGCTGCTTATTGATGCAGTAGGAAATGAACAACCCTCTGACGCTGAACAAGCCTTTGTAGGCATATCAATAGGAAAGCAAGGTGTAAAGCTTAAGTTTAAATTACGTTCATAGACACGCTGCCGCTAAATATTCGCAGGCAAATCCACAACTTAATACCGGGAATGCCTATTAAACATCTTAGATTCACGAGTACCGATTTGGGTAGTGATCACTTCGATGAATGAAAACTGTTATTTTTACAACGGTTGACAACAAAGATGAGATGGTCAGGGATAGACTAGACAAACACGGAATGTAACTTAAACACAACACATCATCCAAATACGAACCTGATTGAAAGAAATAATGACAATGAAATCCTTGATGACAGCAACACTCATAACAATCACAAAACAATTACATTGACAATCATGTTACATTATTTTTAAAATGTTTCCTTTTCTTTTTCATAACTTCTTTAACACACTACTTCTCCGCTGCAAAGCACAGGTATTTTGCTTGTCTCTTTAAGCCACTAAAGTGAGTGTGGCACATTTTATGTTGTTTCAATATGCATGATACACTGTTATTTCGGTTAGGAAAAAAAATCCTCCCTTGAAATAGCATCACAATTTTTTTTTTTTTTAAATATGAGGTATGCTGCCAGTACCAATCTCAGGAAAGGAAAACACACGGCATGACACAATGTGAACAGAGGAAGCTACAAATGAAGAGCCTAGTACTGAAAGCACCTGTAATGTGGCTAAAGGTGGAAGGGCCAGTGGAGCATAATTTGGGCCTTGAATTGGGCACATTTTAAAAAAAAAAAAAGAAAAAAATGTAAATGATTCAAGTGCAGCTAAACTAATTGCAGCTAGATATATTGTAATGTTGGCCCACATTAACAGTCAAATACGCACAATGCTTTGATTGTGCCTCATAGTGTACTGACACCGTTGCTGCTATATCAAACACATGGCACACTTTGCACAGAACTGCATTATACACTATAAGCCGGGCAGAGCAAAACAGATATTCATTAATGCCTTTTCACCCTCTGGCATGAAGTTACAGATAGCTGCTAATGTAAATAACAAATCTATACTAAGAAAAGGCAAAGCACTCACTCACTCATCACTAATTCTCCAACTTCCCATGTAGGTAGAAGGCTGAAATTTGGCAGGCTTATTCCTTACAGTTTACTTACAAAAGTTAACCAGGTTTCATTTCGGAATTCTACACGTAACGGTCGATAACGGTCGACAACGTCCACCATGTTGAACTTTCTTATTTATGGCCCCATCTTCACGAAATTTGGTAGGCGGCTTCCCTGCGCTAACTGAAACCGATGTACGTACTTATTTCGGTGGTATGATGCCACTGTCGGCCGCCATATTGAACTTTTCAACCGTCTTTGTTACTTATTGGCCCATCTTCAAAAAATTTGGTATGCAGGTTCCCAACGCTAACTGAATCCTACTTACGTACATATATACGTCCATAGCCTGCAGCTCGGTCACCATGTGAGGCGGCGGTGGGTCCCCCATCCCAACGCCTCCCACGTTGTTGGCTGCCTGCCTATATAAGGCCGTCCGTCACTCCAGTCTCTACATTCCCTTCCTTGCTTCGCCACGGGATTCACGTCTACAGCCTTTTTATTTAATCCGCTCCGCTGTTTTATTGTTCCTTTATTACGATTATAGTTATTGTGTAGGTATTTTAGACTTACTTTACATTGTTCAGGTGCCCATTTCCTTTATCATTCCAACCGTACCCCCATTAACATGTCTATCGAGGTGATCACCATCGATCAAAGAACTGTCACTTACCGAGTGGTTTCCATGCCCGGAGATGGCACCTACCTTTTCCATTCTCTTTGTTACATATTGCACGGCCATATCAGGCTCACTCTTGATATCCGGAGGAACATTGTGTCTTATGTATTGAATGACTGGGACAGGTTCAAGGTGTGGACTGATGACGGTACAGGAGATATTTAGACTACACAGGAGCACTATAAGAGTGAAATGCCTAAGCCCTTCACCTATGCATCTGCATGTGAGTTGATGGCTGCCGCTGAATTGTTCGGTTGGCGCTTTCAAGTGTACCGAAATGGCCAAATATTTTACACCTTTCGACAACCGCCAATGCTTCTTAAACATCTTAGATTGACAGGTGACGATTTCAGTAGTGGACACTTTGATATTTATGAATGTTTAAACTCTCAAAAGCTGGATGTGAAGTTATCGATGAAACCGCTTGTATGCTTACAACGCTTGACAGATGCCGAATGTCTCTTCAACACAAGTCCTACAAATACTGTCGTAATTGAAACAAACCATGAAACTCAAACCGATTATGACCGCAGCAATCCAAGCTGTGAGATTTGAAACAAGATTACTGTTCACATGGCCAACTGTACGTTGCATGCTCAAGAGTAAGCTCAGCGCACAGCTTGGTCATATTACAACCGGAGGGCCGTACTCACAATGTGGTATACAAAGAGATCCTTAACAAATAATTATTGGTATATTTTCCCTCAGTTTAAAAAGGTTTAATTTTCTTCTTAATAAAAATTTTAAGGCAGTACTTCGCCGCTGCGAAACGTGGGTATTTTGCTAGTATGTACTAAATGATATTGCCTATTTGGAGAAAGATCCCACTCGATTAACAAGGAAAGAGAGTCTGTGAGTGTCTTACGGGCCACCCAACCGTGAAAGGCAATTCAAGATATGGTGAAGGAGGTGGCTGCCAATAAAATGCAGAAGCAGTGATAGGTACAAAGATGTGCACTTAACAAAGCAAAATTGAATAACGTACTGCTGTTTTGTGTGCAGCGGCTGCTCATAATACACTCCAAAACATTATTTGTATTGCTGATGGAGGAAGGTTTTATAATCACTCAATCTTGTCTTTTGCTGTATACCTACATATCCAGTGAAATATGGAAGTATGGCTGCAATTTTTAAAACTATGTACAGTATATAGAAAAATACCGTTTTTGTGCACAGCTAATTTTAAAGTACTGTGTTGAATTTTACAGTTACATTCTGGACCGCAGTGCAACTTCAGAAAGCTGCTAGTGGCATAGCATCCCTTTGGGCATGAACACGTAAGATGTCGAGAATCTGTGCTGACTACTGATGCAGAGTGTTTTTAAATAAGTTTTCAAAAAATCCCATTTAAAAATGTTTAAAGTATTTCCAAAAATATCACAGGTTTGAATATATTCTCACAATTTAAGTGAAACTATGTGCAAGCAAGAAATTATGTAACAAATTATTTTTACATTCACTCAAGCCATTTTAGGCTACAGTACCTGTAGTTTTTGAAGCTAGGGCAGTAGGGATGTGCAATCAATGTTCTAAGCTGATGGGCCATTAGTGAGAGCAAAAGTTTTTGGATGCTAGTTGATATAGCCTTGGTGGTTATAGTACTGAAAAAGTGTGTGGCAGTTCAAATATTAAGCTAGCCATTGTTTTGTTTCATACTTTATGACACACCAATTCAAACAACCACATCAGTTGAATAAGACTTTCATATTCTTTATAAGAAAAGTAGTGGGATTCGCCCCTGCTCTCTTTGCTCACCAACTCCTACCTCCCGCACCCCCCAACGGCAAACGCTTAGCACCAATGTGAAGAGGGGGGCTGAACTCACCCCAAGGAGACACGGTCGCTCCTCTGAAACCCCTCTTTAGCGGTGATACAATGGGAATCAAATAACAGTTGGTTTTTTTTTTTTTACCTCCTCTTTGCTCGATCAGCTGCTGGCTTGCTGCTGCTCTCATGCCGTGTGATCTGCATTTCGTGCAGCGCTTTTATCGCCGGGGTGTTCTCTTCACTTTTCGATCTCTTTTCACTGTTCTGTTATTTCACTGACTAATATTTTTTGTTTGCGCTAATGTGATCTTTACTCTCATTTTTTGTGACTTTCGAATTTTGCTACTTCCATTATCTCTGACCTGTTCTGCATGTGTATCACAGGACTTGCTTCCTAAGGTTGTAAGTATGACATGACATGAAAGTGTCTCTCTGTCTCTCTTCAAAAGATGATGTCTCGTCGCAGGAAAAAAGTCTTGTCCCAAGTTTTTTTTTTCTTCATAATAGAGAGAAATGCATACCTCTACTTGAGATACAAATTTGTATTTGTTTAATTTAACACTGCAGCACCTCACATAGCATTTAATGCATTTTCTATGTGTTTGTTTATTTATTTATTAGGCTACTCCCAATGGACCTGCCTGTTGCTGGTGGCTTCTGGCTGTTCTCCCTGTGGATCCACGGTACCAATTGTCAGTGCTCTCCATGATGTCCCTTAAAGAGCGGCTGATTAAAATTCAGCACATTCTAACATATCTGCAGAGCATTCCAAGTGAACAGTCTTTTTGATCTTCCAAAAGAGTCATGTGGGGCTTTTGACAACAGATCAAGTCACTTGCTGCCTTTATATGTGCCTGTGTTTGTGTATGTGTGTGTGTAGGTGTGTGTGTGAGCGCGTATATATCTTACGGCCAAAACAAAGATCTGTTAATGAAAGAAGGAGAGAAGGCTGGAGAAGTGTGTTCAGAATGGCTAGTTGTACGTTTTACTGTAACATGTCTTTGTATGGGAATCAAAATTTGCACTATTCTTTTGAAACTTGGAATAAATAAGCAAATCTGTAGAGCATGGGAAACAGTGACTTGGATCTGAGATGCCTTGTGCCGCAGGTTTACATTTCTAAGCAACTTCTTTGACACTTTATTTGCTGTCACAGTCCAAATATGCACAAATCTAAACTCTGCAGTAGCAGTTTTGAAGGCGACCAATTGTGTCTTATATAAGCTTCTGTGTCTTAAAATCTTCAATTACTCTTCCATAAGATGGCAGTCATGAACCAGTCATGTCTTCTGTGCTTTACTGCCAAATACCTTACAAGCTGTTGAGTTCTGCTTTCAAACATAATAGAGGCTGTGACAACAAATGTCAGCTTTGTACATATTTACATGTACAAGTTTAAATGGGAATGTGCATTGCTGTCAGAATTACAGTACACTACTATTTAGAGGTTGTGGTTCAGCCTTGACATATTTATATTGAATGAATAATTATGTGAACACAAAGTTTAGGGGTATTGTGAAGTGTGATGACCCCATTTAAGGTACACTGACTTTATTATTATGAAGAAACCTTTGCCTTATGCAGTTTGCATTCTGCTGGACAGCACGCGCTGTGGCTTGGTTTGCATTTCCCTTGATGCGGCCGGCAGAGTCCTGCTGTATTTGTATTTGTTTATGTACAGTATGTTTGTGTAGTTGTGGAATGAATTTACTGTGTGTTTAAGCACTTCTATGTTTCTTCCAATTTGCTTTGGCTTGAATATTTAATTTTTGAATAAAACCATTTGTACCTTTTTCTTGATCTTATTGCACTGCGTGTCTAGACAGTTTGTTGAATGGTGGTTTTAAGGGATGGGGTAGTATTGAGGAACTTTAAGGTTATTCAAAATTTTGATCAAATGAATAGTATAGCTGGAATGGCCACTAATATCCAGCCCAGAGCATGTCCTGGAGCCATCGTAGAAAGCAAATTAGAATAGTAAGTGTTGAGAATATTTGCAAAGTTACAGGTTAAAAATGAATTACATGTGCATGTAATATGCAGGTTCCTTGCAGATAGACTGCTGGACCTTGCAGCAACTGAATGCATTTGTTTTAATAAAATATTTAGAAACAGATGGAAGATCCAAACATGAAGGAATGCAAATGATTAATCTGTTCTCCAAAAACAAAAAATCTACAATGACTTGACATGATAGAATAAAAGTACTACCAATTAACAATCACATTTGTGAAAAATTCCCATACACTCATCTAATGGACATTTAGGGTCATAGCAGTATTAGATTTTGAATGATTTCTACAATTGTGGTTTTTCTGTTTCAGAGTGGTTGTGCAACATACAGTACATCTTTATTTATAAACAAAATGGTGCACAAGTTTTCATTTCTTGTGTCTCTGAAACCAAACTTAGAGCCGCTTCCTTTTTACTATATATATATATATATATATATATATATATATACTGTATATATTGTAAAAAGGAAGCGGCTCGACACACGTAAAAAGGTTTGGGGCAGCCCCCGTATAATATTCCTAGCTGCAAAGGTTTTCTTTTTCATTCAACAGAGTAGTTGATCGTACAGAGTCCTAGACAGAACTGATGAAGGTTGGCAAAGATGGCGGTTTTAAGTGGTCAGACAGGAAGTGATGTATGTTAACCCAAAGTGATGTGACTGGAAGTGACATTCTTCTGGGCACCGGGACCAGAAGTGACATTCTTCTGGGCGCTGGAATCGGAAGTGACATTCTTGATTCAGATAGGTTTTCCCACGACTGGTCTGTAGAGATAGCAGGAGAAGGTTTAATGCACCCCGCCCTCCCATGGCCTGGCGTGGAATTACCTTTACTTGGTCCACACAACATCCCCCTATTCACACATGTGTGACATGGCCAACCCTAGCCCAGACCCGTTACGTCGGGTGTACCGGTCTGAGAAGTCGTGGCATCTAGAAAGGGCATCGGCATTGGCTTGCAGAACACCCCAGCGATAAACGACCGAATACTTATATGGCTGTACATCCAAAAACCAACTCGTGACCCGTGGATTGGACTCCCTGTGCAAGGCCATCCACTGTAAGGGTGAATGGCCTGTCACAAGAGTCAATTCACATCCCAAGAGGTAATATATCAGCTGAGTAATCGCCCATTCAATAGCCAAAGCCTCCTGCTCCACTGCCACATACCTAGTTTCCCGATCCAACAGTTTCCGGCTCAGGTACATAATGGGGTGTTCAACTCCATCGATGCTTTGGCTCAGCACTGCTCCAAGACCTGTGTTCGAAGCGGCCGTCTGGAGAATGAAAGGTAAAGAAAAGTCTGACACCTTTAATATAGGAGCTGACGTAAGGGCCAGTTTCAAGTCACTGAATGCAGCCTCTGATATATCATCCCATACCACATGATTAGGTCGACCCTTCTTTGTGAGGTTTGTCAAGGGCGTAGCTCTCTCGGAAAACCGAGGTACAAACCGGCGATAGTAACCCGCTAAGCCGAGAAAGGCCTGAACTTGCCTCCTGGTTATAGGATGGGGCCAATTTACAGTGGCATCTATTTTAGAGCATTGTGGTCTCACCATACCCCGGCCCACTAAATAGCCTAAATATTTGGCCTCGACCAACCCAAAGTAACACTTTTTAGGGTTGATATGAAGCCCAGCTTTTGCCAGTGTCCGCAATACAGCTCCAACCTGTTGTATGTGTTCCACCCAGGTATTGGAATAGATGACAATGTCATCCAAGTAGGCAGCACTATATGAATTATGAGGACGGAGCACTTTATCCACCAGACGTTGGAAGGTCGCAGGTATCCCCATGTAATCCAAATGGGAGGATACGATACTGACACTGACCACTAGGGGTACTGAACACTGTCTTTTCCTTAGCGCAGTCTGTTAAGGGAACCTGCCAGTACCCCTTAGTCATATCTAAAGTAGTCAAAAATTTGGCATGTCCTAGCCGCTCGAGGAGTCAACCACTCGCAGCATCGGATAGGCGTCAAATTAGGAGACTTGGTTAAGCCAACGGAAGTCATTGCAAAACCTCCAACTTCCATCGTGCTTACTGAACATAACGATAGGACTGGACCAGGGACTATAACTTTCCTCAATCACACTTAGTTCCAACATTCGTCTGATCTCCAACTCCACTTCAGCCTTTTTTGCCTCTGGAATTCTATATGGGTATTCTCGGACTATAACCCCAGGTTTCATCACAATGTAATGCGCAACCAGGGAGGTCCGACCTGGATTTTTACTGACTACCTCAGGGACAGACAGGATAACTTCTTCGAGCTCCTGATGTTGCCTGCGAGTCAAATTGTCCCCAAAATTAAGGTGTAATTGATGAGCGAAGAGAGAGCGGTACTGTCCAGAGGAGGGCTCGGAATCCTTGTCCTTCCACGGTTTCAGCAGATTGATATGATAAATCCACTCACTGGGTCGACAATTCGGTTGTTTCACCAAATAATCGACCAGCCCCTTCCTCTCCTTAATTTCATAAGGGCCTTGCCAATGAGCCAGTAATTCTGAATGAGAGGTAGGAACTAAAACCATGACACAGTCTCCCGGCCGGAACTCCCGCAGAGACATACCACGGTTATAGCATAGGGCCTGAGCTGCTTGTGCCTTTTCCATATGCGTTTTCAATATGGGTCTAATTTTCTAAAATCTATTGTGTAACTGCGCGATATAATCTAATATACTTGTTGATGGTAGGGCCTCTTCCTCCCATCCTTCTTTTAAAACGTCTAATATGCCACAGGGTTGTCGTCCATATAGCAATTCTAAAGGTGAGAACCCCATGGAGGCTTCTGGGACTTCCCGATATGCAAAAAGGATGAGGGGAAAGAGCCGATCCCAGTTCCTTCCGTCCTCATTGACTACCTTATGCAACATCTGGTTGAGAGTTTGATTAAACCTCTCCACAAGACCGTCGGTTAAGTGCTTTATTTGAAGTAGCTTGGCAGTCTCCCTGAATGTCTGGTAGGTAAAAGGAGTCCCTTGATCCATCAGGATTTCTTTAAGGATTCCGACACGTGCAAATATCCCAACTAATTCCTGTGCGATAGCTTTTGAAGTAGCTGAGCGCAGCGGAACAGCCCATGGAAAGCAACAATGGAAATGATACTGCCGGAATCAAATAAAGCGATTACTTTATAACTAGCACTTCTCCCGTATGTGAACAGGCCAGTGGATTAGAAAGAGCGCGCCGTGCCTCCTCCCACATCACCCAGCAGACCCCTTTGTTGCTTTACAGGTCCTGCCGAAGCGTCCCAGGGTCCCCTCAAACATGCTTCGCATTATATCCGCGGGACTCTGTATTAGGGACGCAAGCACGGCTAGCGAGACAATATCTGTATATTCCCAGGCCTGCTGGGCAATTTTTCCGGGTAGGCTTCTGAGGAGTAAGGCGCAGACCACCTGCTCTGCTATTTGGTGGCTGGATTTTTTATGGGGCTGTAACCAACCAACCAACCAACCACCTTAGCCCATATAGCCACGGCCTGTTTCTTAGTTGCCTTAGCGGGGTTAATTTTCCAAGCCATTATGTTTTCCACCTGCTAGCCTGGGTTTCTCCCACCTTTATTAAAGGGCTTGCCCTATGTGGGATATGTAGGGGCAGTCCCCACACCCGGAAGGCCATAACAAGTACTCAGTGCGTTCCCAGACGCACTTGGCTCTAGCCTGTGGGTCCCGGGGCTGTTTTTCCCCGGACCTTTAACAGGATGATGGGTTGAAGCATATTCAAGCTTTCCCCAACACGCCCCAACTGACACCCACTCGGCAACTTGGGAGCGGTACTTACCCATCTGACCTTTCATTGGATAATAAGTGTGTGTCAAGCCTAGGTTTAGGTTTGCCTTCCGATCTCTCCTGGAGGCCATCATCCTGCCGACTACGCCACTGTAAAAAGGAAGAGACACGACACACGTAAAAAACGTTAGGGGCAGCCACCCATATAATATTCCTAGCTGCAAAGTTTTTCTTTTTCATTCAGCAGAGTAGTTAATTGTACAAGTCCAAGTCCAAGACAGAACTGATGAAGGTTGGAAAAGATGTCGGTTTTAATTGGTCAGACAGGAAGTGATGTATGTTAACCGGAAGTGGTGTAGGGTGACCAGAAGTGATGTTTCTCTGACGTCAGCCTGGACGTCGAACAGGAAGTGACATTCTTCTGGGCGTCGGAACCGGAAGTGACGTTCTTGATTTAGATAGGTTTTCCCACGGCTGGTCTGTAGAGATAGCAGGAGAAGGTTTAGTGCACTCCGCCCTCCCCTAGCCTGGCATGGAATTACCTTTACTTGGTCCACACAATGTCTCCCTATACGCACGTGTGTGACTATTTATTTATTTATATATATATATATATATATATATATATATATAGTCACAAGAATGAGACATACTCAGATAAAGGTTTGGGGCAGCCACCCGTATAATCTGGTATCCTGGCTGCAAACTCGTTTTATAGAAATACAGAGCACTGAAGTGCATACAACCGAGTCCAAAACAAGACTGAGGGAAAAGGGAAAAAGGGCAGGCTTTTAAAGGGGAAGACAGGAAGTGAGGTCATAAGGATCGGGCACGTGTTCATCACTCATTGGATCAAGCCCGGACGTGACATCAGAGGGGCTGGAGCTGGTAAGGTCTGTTTTCATTGGTTCGGTCCCGGAAGTGATGTCAATAGAGCCAGGTGGAATCTCCCAGGAATGGTCTACAGGGAAGGGAGAAAAAGAGTCAGTGCTCTCTGCCACATCCCGGCATGCCTCAGAACTGCCTTCACTCAAGCCCTTTAGCTGCCTCCCATGCGCACGTGTGTGACAAGATTATATATATATACATACAGTATACAAGGTCAAAGCTATCCAGATGCCTACTTTACTGTATATCACTAAGTAAGTGGGGGCTGTAAGTCCCAAAACATGTTTTAATTCCATGCCTCTTAACTGCCTTTAGTGATCATGATGGGCTACAGTTGGTAGCTTTTCTCTGGTACCCTTTTGCCAGCAACACTCAACAGCTCAGTGTAGATTCACACAAGTCAGGAATGTCACTTGGGGCCCATTTCAAAACATCTTTTCATTTCATAATCATCAGTTCAAACAATTATTTGTGGCTCCAAATATCATCTACTTAAGGTCATTTTGCCAAGGTCTGGAAGAAAATCCAAACTGTCACACTCAGCTGAGAGGAAATTGGTCAGATGCAATTCAAGTATCACCAAGAAACAGGTCTGCCATGAACTGGAAGCTGATGGAACACCAGGGTCACAGTCCTCATTCAAGCGAGTTTTACATTGCCGTGGGCTGAGAGGCTGTCATCAAAGAAAGAAGCCTCCACTCCAAAGACCATACCTTCAAGCTTGACCACTTTCAAGTCTTCTGGAGGAAAAAATTGAGTTATTTGGCCAAATTGACCAGAAGTATTTATGGAAGAGAAAAAGTGAGGCATTCAACCCCAAGAACACTGTACCAACTGCTAAACATGGTGGGGGTAGATTCATGCTCAGGGGCTGTTTCACTGCCAATGACACTTGCACAAAATGGACAGAATAATGAAGACGGTGGATTACCTCTGAATCCATTCGCATAATCTCAAGCCAGTAGCTAGAAGGTTAAAACATGAATACAATTTTGCTTTCCAACAGGACAATGACTTTAAACACACATCAAAGCTGGTTTTGGAATGGCTAAATCAGACATTGTTAACAATAAGGGTTTGGATTGGCACAAAACGTCAGGTCTGTGCCAGGAAAACAACAACGCTGGTTGAACTCAAGAAGAGGTTGGTTGGCTGGTTGAACTATCAGAAACCTGTGATCAACATGAAACGTACTAACCAAATATAAGGTGTGTTGCAAGGTTCATTTTGACCCTCGATGGTTTCAGGAAACCCACAGTAAATAAAAAAACTTGTGCATAAAATATATTTTCAATAAAAATGTATGTTTTATGGTCATTCTACCACAGGAAAAAAACTTGTAGAAATCATTGATGGCTCCCAACTGTCCTGGCATACATGTCCACTAGATGAGTGGATGGAGACTTTTCACCACTACTGTCAAAAATGAGTAAAGACTGAAGTCTAATTCAACAAAAACTTAATGCCACCACACAATGTCTGAGGTCCTTTTACTAGGTTTGGGCTCAGCAGGTCTGACTGTGCTGTTTTTAGATTAGCTGATGATGAACCAAACTAAACTCAACTGAAATAATGAAGTTAAAGCACAGCTGAACTACGTTCCTGTGTTCCTCATTGAATTAAAGAACATAAAAGAAGCCTTTACACCCAAGTGGAACCCTCAGTGGAACTCCAGAAAAAGAAGGATGCGTGGCCAGTAGTAGAGTTTGCCCTTGCTGGTGATCTCTTGTCCTGTGCATCCCAGACAGTTTCTCATTTGGCCTACCAATAACATCAAAGTGTATATAGGGAGTTAATGAGGAAATAAAAAGTGTTAAGGTTTTTTTTTCACCAAGTTTCAGGTAATGGGAGCAGAGAAATGAACAGGGCCGTTTCTGGGCATAGGCAGTCTAGGCAAACACCAAGGGCATCCTCTAGTGGTCAGGGTGCATTACTGCAGCCGCACGTAGAGACGCCTATCTTTATTTTGTTTACAAAAATGTTTCCGGACCGGAACACAAAGAAATGTTTATGTTGTGCGTCTCAGCAGTGTCTGCACTATACACAAAGCACAATCTGCTGCCTAGAAACGGCTTTGGGTGACGTGACATTTTATTAAACAGTTCAGACCTACGAACACCCAGACTTAAATCAAATGTCCGATTATATTGTTTTATATTATTTTCGCAAAGATGTTTGGTCTTAACATCAGAAGACCTACAAAGTCACGACGAAATAAAATTAAACAATCAAAACGGCAATAGGACTGTAGCTCTTGAGTGAATTTCTAAAAGCTGATTTCAACCACACTGTGATCGTCTCCCAAATGGACTTGCATTACACCTTGTGTTAAACCGTAGCAAATATCGTTCTGTGATACTCACCACCATTTGTGAGATTCGCTCTGGGTACTCTAAAGCAGTTGTGTGTTTTTTTGGAAAGGTAGATTGCATAATTTGCATACACAAGCATACAATAAATATGGGTATTGTGGGTAAAAGATTCCTAATCATAAATATTCATTGTATTCCCAGTTTCACTGAATGTTGTCATTATGCCAAGTGTTCGATTTATTTAATTAATCTAAATGACATGCATATGTTATGGTAATGTCTTATATAAAAAAAAATTATATGTAATATGTCACCATCAACAAACACATGTTAAGCAGGTAGTTTAAATAGATAATCATTGAAGTTATACTTTGCTTTTAGCAATCACTTTCTTTGTTTCTTTCTTAATTTTCTTTAGAGAAATATTAAAAGCAATAAATAAAGACTACTAATACAGCCCGATGCCTACTTATTTTGAGTGTATTTTTCTGACACAGTCTTGTAAACAGACATTACTATAATTCAACATTCTCAAATTGTGAATTTGAGGTCCTAAATACTTTGTTGTCCCCAGTTCTGTCTCCAGGTCTCAATGTACAGGTCTGGCAGTGAGGATTCTTCTCAAAGGAAAGGGGGTGCCATTTACAACTTCACCTAGGGCTGCAAAAATTGTAGAACTGGCTCTGCAAAAGGAGTACATCAGGTAAGCTGACATGTATGGAAGAATATTTTGGACTAAGTCAAATAAATAAATAAGTAAAAGCACATATACTGTATATAAAAGTATGGTGAAATGTGAGCATAAGTAAATGTATCATGAAGTGTGAGCATAAATGGTGTCATTAAATACCGTATACACTCACGGATAAGTCAGGGCTTTATTTTACAGTATAATTTCTGGTATTTTATAATGTCGATCATAAAAGTAGAATGCGGAAAACTCACGCTATTGGTCCAAGAGTTTATGATATGCTAATGTCCACCTGAGAGAGTAACCACGGAGCACACTGCCTTTTTTTCTGTGTTTTGTGCCTACATGACCGCACGGTAATACCCAAACTATTTTGAAGCAATGTTTGCACTGATGTGTGTTTTTTGTATCTCACACCCTCATACACCTTTATCATAAGAGCATCCCTTATCTATGATGGATTGTTCGATCAGAAGAAAATATGAAGCTGGTTTTAAATTAAACATCGTTGAAGTAGTGAAAGAAATTGGTAACTGCGCTGCTGCAACAAAATTTGATGCGTCTGAGAAACCGATGCAAGATTGGAGTAGGCAAGAAGATATAATAAGTTGGGGTCTGATTTTATGATTGATTTTTCAGGTTTCAAGACCAACTTATACATGATTATATATGGTAAGTGTTTTATTGCTTATTTATTTTGTCCATAATATTCCTCCAAATGCATCATGAAATACGGCTTGAAATAAAACTGTCATTTTCACTCATCAAAGTTGAGAGGGTGGGCTCTAGCACATACTGTGTTCTGATTGGTGAATCATCTTCAATGTGGGAGATGGAGGTAAAAGAGAAAGCACAGGTAGTAATTAGAAAAGTGCTTACTACTGCCAACGATATCACATATGTCACAGAGAAAACTGAAGATTTATGAGTAGAAATTACAATGTTGGTGGCCCTTGTAGACTACACTATCGATGAAATTCTTTTTGGAAACATTGAAGGATTGGTGCAATGGAGTAGGCTACACGCCAGTTCAGATGACCAAGTTACCTGCCCTGGTCGCCCATCCTTTGACATTCCAGCCAAGTCAATGGAGCCCTTTCTTTTATGCAGTTTAAAAGTTCAACAGATTGCAGATTTATATATGGCATATCAAAGAAGACGATCGCAAGACGAATGATCCCGCGTGACATAAGGTGAGCTGCACCTGTATTAGTTTAGACACTCTGACCCAGAAAGTCCAAAGCGGTGTCAACTAGTATTCTGAAGTGAATATTTGAGTCTTGTTTTATAAGTCTAAGGTCAGGTGCCTGTTCACAGCTACTTTTTCAAACAACTCTACAGCTCTGATCAGTGGCAAACATGATCAGTGACAAATTATTATGTAAATAGAAAGCATTTCCACTTTATTAATGTGCTGCTCTATAGTGCATAGAAAGTGTGTCGCCATGTGCAAGCTTTTAACATGCTGAATAATGTGGTACAGAATCGCAGCTCTCCCGTATCTCCAGAGATGCGCAATGATGAACCTGACCCAGACCCACCAAATAACCAGCCAAGTCAGGCAGCCTTACAACTTCATTTGAATATAATTAGCAGAATATAAAAACAGGTAATCAGATGCAGCATTTATTTTTTTTAACAAATGTGTTTAATTTGTGGCCAATATCACATAGCATAGCCCTTATATTCCTTAGTTGAACTTTCAAGCGTCTCCGCCATGTTTTTGTTGTTTATACCACTTTGTAAGCCGACAAATAGTAAGTTTTTTCTTGTCTACACTTCGCATTTGCTGAAATTCTTCTTTTTCCACGTGCCTTTTCCATTGCTTTTTAACCAAACACTGAACAGAAGGTGATATTTATTTTGATTTGCATATTAAAATATCCAAAATTCTGGGAGGAGTCGAGGTGAGGCTGTAGGCGCGTGCACATGCATTAAATTTAACATTCATTGGGATGTGTAAAGTGGAAGTGCGTGGAACTTGACGTATGCACAGATTTATGCATTTCGATTTTTTTGTGCGTACACACATTCCCACTTTTGTCCGTACTCCATGATTTAGTGTGAATTCTACGCACAGCGTTATACATGATGTCACAGGTCATTTGAGATGGGCACAGCAGTAACATCAAATGTCACATTACTACAGCTGGCATTTCAAATTCAAAAACAATAATTTAGTTAGTCCAAAAAAGAAGCACTTCTATTGTGCATAAGACTAAACATGGGGTTCTAAAATGAATCTAACACATTCGAGGAGGAACATCTTCAAACTTTTCTGTGTAGTAGCCCTTTAGTGGCAATCTGGAGTACAATGCAGATGCTGACCTCCTCATTTGTAAACCTGACCATGCTGATCACCAACGTAAGACAGACTGCTCTGCTGCCTGCTCCAGGATCGAACTGTTTTGACTACTGCATACAGCTCACATTCTGCTAATTATATCGCTTATCAATACTATTGTAACAACTCTGGGCTCAAAAGTACCGCCATGATAGCTCAATTCCTGCTGCTGAGCACTTGACTTGTGTTCCAAATGGAAACATTATAAGAATAAAGAGTTGTACAGCATACCCACCTCACAACCCTTAGCGTCTGTTTTTTAGGACTTTACTTGGCACATTAACCAAATTACTTTTCCATTAAAGGAACATTGCAAAAGTTAAGCATCACAATGCATTGCAAGATGCTGGGAAATCAATTCATGCTTTTATTTTAAGTCATTTAGATCACTGCGATAACTGGAAAAAGACATCAGTCTGTTGCAATTATGTCCAGATAGCAGCACCAAGAATCTTAGCCAGAAGAACATCTGAACACATCTCTCCAGTTTCAGCATCGATACATTGGTGCCCTGTGCAGGGTTTGTTACTACCTTGCACCATTTGCTAGCTGGGCTAGGCTTCGGCAACCCCACACACAACCCAGGCGTGGAATAAGCGGGTTAGAAAGGGATAGGACATGACATAACCTGTGTTACTGGTGTCCTTCAGAATTGACTTTAAAATACCACTAATCCTCCTTAATAAAACAACAAGTGTCTGTGTCTGTTATGCAACAGATGGCATTTAACACAAACATCAGCACTGTTTTTACGAAACCCATACAAAATGGCATATAATGCATACATTGCAACCAGACATACAAACTGCTGTGCAAACATCAACTCTGAATACATCCAACAGAGAGTAAGCTGCCAGATGGACAGAAACAAGTTCATCCACCTTAATAAAAGAAACAAGCGTCTGTGATCTGCCCAATGCTATGTCTCGAACATTTGTGAAGTGCCATCTGTTGAAATGACAAATGCAGTGCACTTTCATAATACATGCATTGCAAAATACACTCCAACAGATACTGAGGTCTACATTGATTACTTAGATTTCAGCCCATCTTGGACAGATAGTACAACTAGTGGTATATAAAATCTTAAATAATCTTGTTCTTTCTTATATTTTAGAGGGCATTTCCTCCTTAATTTCAATTCCCAGTGTTCTACTTATTATTCCAAGAGCTAAGCATAAAAGAAGTGGTGAGGCGGCCTTTTGCGGTTACGCACCAAAAATCTGGAATCCTTTACCAACAGAGATATGCCAGACTACCACTGTGGAACATTTTACAAAACTCCTAAAAACCCGCAAAATTTAATTTGGCTTTTTACTGCTACATTTTAGTTGTACACCTACTAAAAACTGTACATGCATAGAATTACATTCTTCCTGGATTTGCTGTCATTACTAATCTGTACGTTTCTTTGCACCTCATCAAAGTCCTGTGCAGCCACTGATGATGCTTGAACGAAAGCAGATACCCCAACTTTCCACAATACCCACTGCATTGAATCCTCTAGGATGAAACCTAAACACCAATAAGGAAGTACTTGAGTACCTTTATGTTCTGTAGAATACCCAGTGGGGGCTGAGCAGTCTTTTGCCCTTGAACCACATTTGGCTTCTCTGGAGATTTTTTTTTTTTTGTCCTTGCTGGCCACCTGACCTTATCATCAGACTCATCTACTGTATATATACACAGACTTTACTTTTCTATTAATTATAGGTCTTCTAGGGGGGTTCCCCCTGCTTGCCTGCCACTTTGCGTCTCTGCCGGTCGCTCCTCCAAAACACCTCTTTTAAACGGCAATACAATGGGAAACAAATTGTTTGTTTTTTTTAACCTCCTCTTTGCTTGATCAGCTGCTGGCTTGCTGCTGCTTTTCGCACGGGCGCTTCAAACATTTAAAAGCCTGTACAGCAGCTGTCCTCCTGCTTGTGTTTTATTTCTGGCTCTGGGCGCGATTAAATCTTTTGGCACAAAGTCCCATCTCAATAAATAAATAAATGATCCATTCGTTTTAACTGATAAAAACCCCAACTTTCTTGATATTTTTTAGTTTATAATTTAAAAACGGAATAAGAATCTGAAAAATCTAACATCACATGAAAGTTCGATAAATAAGATATATGTTTGGTATCATTCTTTTCAGAATTTGTGTAGGTTTTAAAATGAGCCCAATTTAAAACGTGACATTAAAAACGTCATCGTTGCACTTTTAGGCTTGGAAGATTTTATTATTTATTTATATATATATAGTGGCGGGTGGCCAGGACGCCCCCTTCTACACATGTTCTGAGGGAGCAATCATGGACTGCTCAATACCTCCCCCGGGACGCTTGGTAGCAGCCTCCCTTGGCGGAGGATGGTGCCTCAGTTTCCCGCAGGGTTTAATGGGAGATGGAGTTCTCCACAGCCCTGTTGGGATCTGGGGTGGCTGCCAGGGGTTGCTGCATGGGTCCCAGAGCTGGCCTGGACAACCTCTACAGCCCCGCCCAGAAGTGCATTCAGAAGCAGGTGATCAAGCACCAGGTGGGCTGTAAAAAGGGCCAGCAAATCACCACTCAGGGCCAGAATTGGGAGGAAGAGGATGAGGATGCCTGGGAGGAGGAGTGGTGGTGCCAGAGGAAGGATTGTGTTGTGTGGAGTTAAGTGCTTATGGGACTGTGTATTGCCTGTGGGGTTCACGGGGGACGTGCCCCACAGGTGAAGAAAAATAAAAGTCTTGTTGGGTTTTACACGTGCCTCTGTGGCGGGTCGGGCGCTATACAGCGTCCACTTCACTCCTATATCTATCTAAAATATATATATATATAATGAGAGAGAGAGAGAGAGAGAGAGAGAGAGAGAGAGAGAGAGGGGATTTTATGTAAGGGCATATTGATTTCATTTTGTACGTTACTCATTCTTATCAAATTTTAATTTGTTCTTTTATTTTGACATCTTGTAAAGCACTTCGAGATACACCTAATGTATGAACATGTTGCTCTTGTTCCGTTATTTTTTTTTTTTTTTTTAAAGCTCACATTTTCAAGTCTGAGCTATAAAATTAGAAGCTAAAATGTTGTACTTTATCATTTATTAATCCTCAAGTGTGCACTGTGAACTTTAATGCCATATGACTTGTGACATTCTTAAAGACAAAGTTCAAAAATCCTTTTTCTTCCTTATTTTTTATTCTTCTTTAAATGTAAAAATCATCCTACCAACATAAAATCTTTACTACTAGAGAGTATTGAATTCTAGACAAAATATTCTCTTATCTAAATAGTCCAAATGTTCAAGATTTTTTTTTTGGTAAGCAGTGGCCTTGAACAGAAGTACACAGCAGTTCAAGCCTGATAAGGTTTTAGAAAACAGCAGGAAGCAAAGGTAACACACTATTCTGGGTTGCTCTACTCAACTGGATTATATAAATGACGACCACTTAAATTCGGTCACTTCAACCTGTTTATTGAAGTACATGATTGTAGTGGAGTTTCACTACAGCCTACTTCAAATGCACTGCATGCCCCAAAAATGACCATTCACTGCTTTCCCACTCAAAACAGCTTCCAAATGTCCATATGAAGAATTCTGTACAGAATATAAGAAAATGGAGCAATTACAAGAAATAAGGGAATCAATGATAATGTCAGAAAATCTTTTATTATTTGAATTTGGCAGTGCCATGGGGCGTGCGTCAGCTTTCTTTGTAACTTAAATCACAAGGAGCATTCTTGCAGTTTCTGGTCAGCCACTTTTAAAGCCACCCAAGTATTTAACATGGAGGCTTTTAATTTAGCCCAGACAAGGTGGTTGTTCAGTCCAAAAATCTGTGCTGCAAACTGAGCTGCGGCCTCAGGAGACAGAACGGTGGTGCACCCCAGACCTAGACAAAAATGCAAACAAAGGGGTTATGCCAAACATGCTGGTAACATTTATATGACAGGCAATATTTCTAAAACAAAATCCTATAACTAGTAGCAGAACAAATGGTTGAGGGTTTACTTTACCTCCTCCATATGCTGCATTTAACAAATGAACACACAACTTTTTAAACAACATGGCAACAATAACACTAGGAATCTTCTGGCATGGCACTAGACTTCAGTCTAATTGCATGTTCAACATTTCAATACCTGTTTAAATTTATATTTGGAGAGGTTTACTATAGCGAGACAGGATTAGCCTTTGCTAAGGTGCAGTTTCTCCAGTTTTCTCTTTCTTTACAATGTACCACTCTACTGTTCATCCACAAATCTGAACTTTCACAACTGTGTAGTGACTGCAGGTTTTGTTGCAACCCAATTTCTTAATAAGAAGTCAATTGCTGTTGAATGGACTTTTTCTACATTATTTTAAACATCTCACTTGCTACGATTCACCCTTTGAACACAGCAGTTTAGTAGCTATGCACTACACATAGCAAAGGAACCAGCAGTTTCCATCTAACTTGTTGCCACTGACATCTGCAGATTTTAAACATGAACCATGTAATTTAATAAAAATATCTGAAAGGAAACTGAAGAGGAAAAAAGTGAAGGACTGAGAATTGGATGGCCGAAGAATGACCCAATATGATTTTAGAATGAACACAAGCAAACCATAAAATGTAACATTTCTTATTGTCAATGACTTGTTTCCTCTTAAGCAATCAGGTTGGAACAAAAATTTGTAGCCACTACAGACCTCCAGGACCAACTTTGCAGACACATCACCTATATGGTTAAGTAATAATAAATTATAAGAGACATAAAATAGTTACACTGAAGTGGACATCAGAGATTTCACATACTGTGTTATGCAAAGTAAAACAAAAATAGCAAGAATTACCACTTGGCATTCTCAGAGATGACCAGATGTCCTGAGCACCCCAGTCAGGAGAAACTGGTGGACAGTTGATAACCGGAAATGCAGTGTTGCCAGCCAAGACCGGTCCAAGGCCATTACTTCGTCCAGCCACAGCTACAAAAACAGTTGGTACTCCATCACCTGCCAAAGAGTCAGATTTTTCATGAAAAAGATATGAAAAAAAGCTTATGTTTTATTTTTAAAAACACCATAAACACCCCCAAAAATGTACCTTCATATTCTGCCTTTATTCTCATGGTTTCATCTGGACCTTTGTGAGCCGAAGTAACTCTTAGAGCACACCGAATGCCATAACCGACACAAGCTTTCTTGATTTTTTCACTGTGAGCGATGTCAGAAGTTGATCCCATCAGCACGACAACTCTTTCAGGATTCTTGGATTCCAACAGCAGCTTTAAGGAAAAAACAAAGAAAACAAAAAAAAAAACAGATGAAATGTGACATTACAATCAGACCTTTTTTAAAGGCATATGCAAGTTAAAGAATGATACACATTGAATCTTGACTTTCCAAACAGTATTTTTCGTGCATGGAGGAGGAGGAGGAGGGGGGGGTTAGAAGAACGCACTAATACAGCGCATTGCTGCACTCACCACACGACAAACCAAGTCAGGGTCCAGATTAGGACCCGAGTGCAGCCATGCAATGGGCGATACCTCAGCACCACACTAGTTCAGATGGAGTGGAACACTGTGAGGTTTTTAAATGGTGGCTGGAGTGCCAATTCTGCCACCAACCCCCAAGTTTTTCCCAGCAGGCTGGAGGGCCCTCATGCAGGGATGAATGCAGATTAACATCATAAACTTTAATTTAACTGTACAGTAAAGGCATTGTGAACCTAACAAAACAAAGTTAGCAGACATCCAACCATAGGCAGAGAGTCCTAAAACACAAAGCAAACAAAAACCAATCTAATCCAGTTTGCAGTTTGAACAAGGCCATGAGCACAGAGGTCTCAAATGAACACCAATGAAATCTGCAACTATCAGAAAAAATGTTCTGCAAGAAATTAAACATTAAATCATATAACAGACACTGCACATCTGCACCTGATCTTCCACAGTTTCATTGTATGTTGAATCCCATCACCCTTTCTGATACCAGTAACTTTAAAAACTGAAATACATAAAGTGGTAGGAGTGTAGCCTTTATTTTCTATACAGGTAAGCTAATTTGCTGAAGCTTATCTTTAAAAATGGCCTTACATCGCAAAAACAAAAAAACCTAATTGATAATATCTGATTAGGATGCAAAGATGTAACCACCATCAAAAGGAAACAAAGACAGAAAACAGAGAAATACTATGCTTCAATAACTGATTATGTTAAAATCCTACTTTTAAATCTGCACTTAAGCCCAGATGATGAAGGCAATATAAATTGCCTCTGATGTTCATACCCTTTATAATGAAATTCAGTTTTTAGCAGATTTCCTTGTACATAGCATGCTTTCCTTTATGATATCCAGTAAAAGCGGTTTCCAAAATGGTGCACCTTTTCCATACATTGTGGAATCCAAGGACTAATTTACTAAAAAAAAAGTCCTATTTATATGAAGATGCATAACCAAATGTAAAAATTGAGCAAAACTGAATTGACATGAATTTGACAAGACACATGGGAAAGACCATGAGATCTTTACCCTTTTCATAAGAATGATGATACAAGACCAAAGCTCTAAACTGCACCCAAAATTTATACTTCATGACTTTCTAGTTCAAGTAGTTCACACCTAGGCGACAAACTTAGTTTGAGATGCTACCAAGCAAACCTAGTTTTGTCTTTTATCCTGGTCATAAAAATCTTTATCTTTGCGATCATCGGTTGTTTAAACTAGTGTTTCCCATCCTCAGTCCTGGGGACCCACTGTGGCTGCAGGTTTTTGTTCCAACCCGATTCCTAATCGGTGACACTTGACAGCACTGATCTCATTTGATTAGCTGGTATTATTTTTCTTTTATTCTACATTCAGAAATACACAGCAGCATGATTTTTACATTTAAAAATATTTCTGCTTTTGCTATAGATTTAAATGCTTAAGTCTTGTTGATTTCATTATTTTGCCACTTCTCTGTGCAGTTTTTTCCCTTCGTTGTATCTTATTAATGACAATTAAAAATGAGCAGAGCAGACACCCTGGCAAACACCACTGAATAATCAAAGGCTGCAACTACTTTAGCATCAGACCCACTAATTAGTAAATAATGGATTCATTAAACAATTAGAACACCTAGAAAAGTAGAATGAAAATCAAGATGAAAATATTGTTAAAAAGAAAAAAAAAAAAATCCCATTTAACTGCTTGGTACATTTTAATATTATATACAGTATATACTTTTTTTTTTTACTAAACTTAGTTTTCTCATTTTTATATTGTTTCCAAAACAAACAACTTGAAAATAAAACACATCACTTAATTAGCCCAGGAGTCCAATTAAAAACTGAAGCTGGTTGGAACAAAAACCTGCAGCAACAGTGTGCCCCCAGGACCGAGGTTGGAAAACACTGCTTTAAACAGCCATTTTCCAGATTCAAATATCTTTTTTCTTCATTCTCAATGGCCCTATTGGTCTTTTGAGGCGAGACCCATTTATTTCATACCATCTTCTGCCTTTTGCGCCACATGCACCACCTAGTTGGTTTCTCCTTTGCACAACTACATTCATTACTTCCACACCAGGGGCCTCATGCATAACGCCGTGCATAGAATTCGCACTATAACATGGCGTAAGCACAAAAGCGGAAATGTGCTTACGCACAGAAAAATCCAGATGCAGGAATCTGTGCGTACTTCAACTTCCACATTCTTCTGCTCCATAAATCCCGGTCAGCGTGAAAAGTAACGCTCGTGTATGCGCATGCTGTCCCACCCCAGTTCCTCCCAGAATTACACCTCTGTGAATATGAAAATCAATATAAATAGCCCTTAAGCTCAGCGTTCTGTGAAAAGACAATGGGAAAAGCACGGGGGAAAATATAAGAATTTCAGCGAATACCAAGTGGAGGCAAAGGAAAGACATACTATTTGTTGATTTAAACAGTGGTATTATCAACAAAAGGAAGTTGATCGAGTAACATAGCGTGTTGGAAAAACTTGAAAGCTCAAGTTCACAAAGCGCACAGTGCCCGAAATAAAAAAGAAGTCACATATCAAAGTCGCCGTGAAAAGGCGAGCTGTAGCCCACCGTCCGAGTGTCATATGAAAGCTCATTAGGGTACATACAGGGAAGAAAAAAAGAACGAAATGTCAACTTTAATCTCAAAATTTCCACTTTAATCACGTAGTTTATTTTGTCATTAAAGTAGAACATCATTAACTTCATCTTAAAATAGTTTCATTTACTAGTTTCCCTAATCCTATTGTAACTAAAGTAGCATGTTAAATGCTTTGTTTTGCATTTGATCTTCAATGTGCTCTGTGTGTGTGAATCACTACGTGCTTCCGTTTTTTCTCTTTCTCCGACAGGACACAGAATCCATTACATTCGTGATATTACAGCTCTCTGAATAATTAAAATACTGAGATGTATATGTGAGATTTTCATGAGGACTGGAATGAAAGCATGTTATAAAATGTGGGACTACGATGGCACAGTAATTGTTCATGTCTCACACAAGATGCTGCTGTGCCATGTGCGACCTTCGATGAAGTAATTTATTGTGGCAGTACTGTCTCTTTCAAAACATACTAACCTGCAATTCTTGTCCTTGCTTTTCTTTCTCCAAATACCCAATCGCCACACAATCAGCTCTGTAATAGACGTCAAGCCATCTGTAAGCTTACAATGACGATTCTTCAAAACTTTTAAGGAACATTGAAATATCTTCATAGTACTGTACGTGTTTAATTATTCTATCCGTCTATCCTTCCAGTGTCGCGCCAGCCTCAGCAAATATACAGCGCAAGGCAGGAACAATACGTGAACTTACTAGCGCTGCTGCACCGTGTCCTCACATGTTTAATTATTAACAATAAATAATTTAAATATTAAATGAAGTTTTATCTGTATAATATAATCAACATATTTTGCTGCATTTCATCTTAAAAATGATATCGTCATCATATGTAAACACGCGCTTTATAAAGTGGCGCAGGTTGTGCAATATTATAACTGTAGTGCAAGTTTACAGTGGGGTAATTGTACTTATAAGCACAAACAGTTCTACAAGGAGCACTTGATTGAGTGCGTTTATAGCTCTTGGGATGAAACGGTTTCTGAACCGCGAGGTCCGTACAGGAAAGGCTTTGAAACGTTTTGCCGTGGCTGAGGCAGCTTTGGCTTGATGCTGTATACCGATAATTCTCTTTCCGATCAGCTGCTGCTGTGATTCCCCATGCAGATACAGTGATATAAATACTCCAAGTGGTGCAGTGAGAGTATTATGGAAAAAGATGATCCGCTGTGGCAACCTCTAACAGGAGCAGCTGAAAGAAGAAAAAGAAGAAGATGGTGCAGTGAGAGTAACAATGCTAAAGCAGTTATGGTATTTGGAATACTATGACTATTCCCTGGACCATTATACTGTTACAAGTTAATTACAATCAGATAAAATTACACCAATAAACAATATGCAGTTAGTTTCAGTGCATTTATAAAGCCGCGTCAGGAAAATAAAGAGTAACCACACAGAAACAGTAGCACTGCTTTGACACTGGGTGCTGCCAGTCTGCAAAGCCGAGCGGAGAACTTGCATATGACAGGGTATGAGGTACCGTGGAAAAGTGCGTGGCTTTACGCCAAATTTAGATTTTATACATCGCAATTTGAACGTGGAAACGTTCTTACGCAACACTTCTGTGCGTACATACCGTTTATACATGAGGCTCCAGGCCTTTCTCTTATTTAAGTCAGCACTAGGACCTTGTCTTCTCTGCATCAACAGTGTTCAGCTTTTGCTCTGGAGCAGAAAAAGTAGGAAGTAGAAAGCCAGCAACTCTTTTGTGGCTGAAGCAGACCTATTCTGATTGTAAGACGAACACTCCACTGAATACCCTTGGAGGGATTACTAGTTCTGTGCTCTCCTAAACTTAAGTTCCATGCAAATGATCTCACACACACACACACACACACACACACACACACACAATTGGATAAGACTTAGAAGCAACCCAATTAGAACTGGATAACTTCTAGTAAATGTTTAAGAAGCAATCTTTTCCCTGAAAGGAAGGCAACAACACAACAGATCAAGGACATTAATGGAAAAGACAAAGATTGCACTCCACAAGGAAGATTCTTTACTCAAACCTGGCGCAATGACATGCAACCACAATGAATCAGACATCATTCCCAAAGCCTTGGTATCATAAAAAGGGTTCTGTGACAAAAGAAATTAGAAGTTCAAGTAGCTAATAAAGCGCCAGCTACAGAGCTGCATTTTCTTGCTTGTTACTGTGTAACAACCTCCTGCTTAACTAAGCCATGAAAATTAGCTTTTAGCCAATCTAGAGGTTAAAAAGGCTCACAAAAAACTTAAATGATTAAGTCTTCTCCCACCCAAGCATTAAATTAACAGTGAGTGCACTTCATGTTAAAATTGCAAAAAGTAAAATGTTAAATTAATTAAAGCTTGTTAAATCAAAATCTCCAAAATAAAATACCCTTTTCAATAAGCTACCCCGTAAAACGTTTGGGACAAAGACACATTTTTCACCCCTCTGCTCCACAATTTAAAATTACAAATCAAATAATTCAGACATGATTAAAAGTGCACATTTGCATACATTTCTATCACACCATGCATGAATTACAACACTATTTCTACATGTACCCCTCCCCCATTTCAGCGGTCCATAATATTTGGGACAAAGCAATGGCATGTATATTAAAGCAGGCATATTTAGTATTTTGTTGAACATCCCTTGCATTCAATGACGGCTTTAAATTTGAAATTCACAGATATCACCACGCGTAGAGTATCTTCCCTGGTAATGCTCTGTCAAGCCTCTAATGCAGCCATCTTCAGTTCCTACTTGTTCCCTTAAGTTTTCTCTTCAGCATATGGAAGGCATTTGTAATTGGATTTAAACCAGGTGACTGGCCATTCAAGAAGTTTCCATTTTCTTAGCTTTGAAAAAGTCCTGTATTGACCTAGCAGTATGTCTGGGATCAAGATCTTATTGTAGGATGAAGTGCCATCTGTTTGGACACATTTACTGCAACTTGAGCAGATGTTTCTATACATCTCAGAATTCATTGTGCAACTGCTGTCAGTAGTTATATCATCACTGAAGATCAGTGTGCCAATACCTGTGGCAGCCACACATGCCACCAGCAAGTTTAACAGAGGAGGTACTATACTTTGAATCTTGGGAAGTTCCTTCCCATCTCCACACCTTGTTCTTGCCATCACTCTCGTACAGGTTAATCTTTGCTTCATCTGTCCACAAGTCCTTTTCCAGTATTCTGCTGTCTCCAAGTATTTTTTCACAAACTGTAAAATCAGACTCTCCTGCTTTTGTGACCAACTAGTGGTTTGCATCTTGCAGTGTGGCCTCTGTATTTGTTTATGACGTCTTCTGCAGACACAAACACATCTGCCTCTTAAAGACTTTCTTTTCTCTGATCTGCCGAACAGGTGTTTTGGGTTTTTGCTTGACCACAGTAAGTAATTCCTCTGTCATCACAAGTGGAGGTCTTCCTTGGCTTACCAGTCCCTTTGCGATTACTGAGATCACCAATACATTTTTTTCTTCTTAATGATATTCCAGACAGTTGATTTCAGTATTCCTAAGGTTTTACTAATGGATCTAGTGGTTTTACTCTAGTTTTTTTAGCCTCACTATGGCTTCTGAGAGTGCAGGTTGGCTGCATGCTTCCAGTTCCTTCCAAGAGCCTCTTGAACCTGCCACCATCAATAACATTACTGAGATGAGCTGGGCAGATGAGGACACATGCATCAAGACATGGGGTAGGTGCCAAAGTACTTTTATTAAAAACAATTCCAATGGGTGGGGGAGAGTTCTCTGCACCACAGACCACCTATGATACTTCTTTGATTTTCTCTGGCACAGCTCTTGTTCTCATGTTGAACAATAGCAATTACAGACTCTAAAGGTAATCTGTAGGTAGAATCAAGCCTATGTATCTTATGGCTGCACTAACGAAGCAATGAAACACACACAAGTAATCACAAACACCTGTGATGCCAATTGTCCTAAAGATTAGGATACCATGAAATGGGCAGACCATGTAGAAAAAGTGCTGTCATTTCTACATGCTATGACCAACATGTATTGAAACACCTGCAACTGAAAGTCTGGAGTACTGTAGAGTAGAGGGGTATGTTAAGGAAAAATGTGTCTTTGACCCAAACATTATGGAAGGCAATGTAGGTTATTAAATTTCTTAAATGATTAGAATTCTTCTACCTTCATGTCAATCTAACAGTCAAGAAACCCCCCTGCCCCGGACACCCCAAACCATCTACAGAGAAATGTAAAGAAAATTAAGTGTGTTCCTTACTAAAATGTCTAATTTATTGGACTTGCACAGCAAAACCATTAATCAATACCTCTTAATCTGTCTCACAGTTCCTACACTCATTACCTAAAAACCCACTCACAATGAGGGCCATACCCTCGATTTAGTCATTACTGACTCAGTCCAAATCTCTGACCTCCAAGTAATTAATCTGGGTGTTTCCGAACACAAAATTTTTTCAATAGGTTTACCCAAATATTCACTATACTCTAAACCACAGCGCTGTATCCGCTTCAGGAGCTGGAAAAAAAAATTGACTGATTTAAATGCTGACATTAAGAATTATTGCTCCCCACCTTTCTTCTGTCAGTGAATTAATCGATTATTACAACAATGGGCTCCAGAACATCCTCGAGACCCATGCCCCAGTTAAATCATGAGTGGTCTCTTTTGTAAAATCTGCCCCATGGTTTACAAGTGAGCTTTGACAGATGAAAGCAGCTGGGCGAGCCCTCGAGCGGCGTTTTGTTGCAACCAGTTTAACGGTCCATAAATAAGCCTATCGAGAACACCAAAAAAACTACTCTAGAGCACTGTCCATCACCAGATCTCAATACTATTCAAATTTAACTAATAACAGTCCTGGAAACTCCAAACAACTTTTTTCTGTGATAAATGATTTACTCAATCCTCATACCTATGCCTGTAATAATTTCACAGTGGAGCAGTGTAATTTCATTGAATATTTCACCTCTAAAGGTAGACACCATCTGCTCCTCATTGTCCTCATTTCCAGCCCTCCATTGCTGGATGTTTCCATATCAAAGCCAATGGGCTGCCTCTCCCAGTTCCTCTGTACCACAGTTAAAGACCCCTTTCCTACTCCTCTGGTAAAAGCTAATGTATCGGATTTAAGCCCTCTTATTGCCGATATCATTAATCACTCTCTCCAGAGTGGCTTAGTCCCATTGGCCTTGAAAACCACAATAATTAGACCTCATTTAAAAAAATCCTCTTTGGATCCTGAAGTGATAGCAAACTATCATATGATTTCCAACCTTCCATTTTGTCTAAGGTTTTGGAAAAGGTTATTTTGGTCCAGCTTCAGGATCACTTCAAAAAATTCAATCTGGGTTCCGATCTTTTTGTTTGAAAGAACAGTTCAAACTGTTCTTTATACAGCCTCCAGTTAATCCAAAATGCGGCTGCAAGAATTATTACAAGAACAAGAAAATGTGAACACAACTCCAGTTCTTAAATCCTTACACTGGCTCCCGGTTAAGTTTAGGGCAGATTTCAAAATCCTCCTTTTAACATATAAAGCATTAAATGGCCGAGGTCTGGCTTACTTGTCTGAACTTATCATGACTTGCAAACCTGAGCGCACATTAAGATCTCAAGATGCCAGTCTGCTTATGTTTTCAAGGATTAATAAAATAACAGTGGGAGGTCGAGCTTTTAGTTACAGGGCCCGTAAATTGTGGAATGGTCTTCCTGCTTCTATAAGAGATGCCCCCTCGGTCTCAGCCTTTAAATCTCGGCTGAAAACTCACTACTTCAGTTTAGCATATTCTGACTAGAGCTGCCGATTAACTGTACAGACTGCATCTCTGTTGTTAGTCATTAGCACTAAAACATAAGTAACATGATAGTTATAATTTGTTACTAACCCTCACCTATTCTGTTTCTGTTCTCGGTACTCAAATGTGGCAATTGGTGCCATGGCCCACCTGCCAAGTTGTTTGCCTGCCTATGGTAAAGTCATCCCTGATGGAGGATCACAGGAATCATGGGAAAAAGGGGTCCATTCATCGGATTGGCTGGCGAGCAACGTTTCAGCCGTGGAATGGCCAAATGGGGAGGCAGCTTGATGGATGAGGTCTCCAGGACTCTAAAAATATCCAAATCTTATTATGTGCTATCATCTACTGTAAAATTCTGCTCCGTGTTTCTAAAATTTTTATTACTATGCTGTATTAAGGATTTGTTCTGTTCTGTGTATTGTATTGTATTGACCCCCTTCTTTTGACACCCACTGCACGACCAACCTACCTGGAAAGGGGTCTCTCTTTGAACTGCCTTTCCCAAGGTTTCTCCCATTTTTCCCTACAAGGTTTTTTTTGGGAGCTTTTCCTTGTCTTCTCAGAGAGTCAAGGCTGGGGGGCTGTCAAGAGGCAGGGCCTGTTAAAGCCCATTGCGACACTTCCTGTGTGATTTTGGGCTATACAAAAATAAACTGTATTGTATTGTATTGTATTGTATTCTCACAATACAGAGACAGCCCTGGTCAGAGTCACCAATGGCCTTCTGATGGCTGCTGACCAGCGCTCTCCATCACTCCTTATCCTCCTGGACCTTACAGCTGCATTTGATACAGTAGAACATAATATTCTCCTCCATCGTCTCCACTATATAATTGGACTTTCTGGCACTGCTCTGAAGTGGTTCGAGTTCTATCTCAGATAGAGCAGAGTATGTTGCCCTGGGGGATTCTAATTTTCGTAACCACACTGTCACCTGTGGGGTCCCACAAGGATCAGTCCTTGGGCCAACCCTTTTCAACATCTATGCGCTACCCCTGGGTCACATCATCGGCAGGCATGGAATTTCATTCCACTGTTATGCTGATGATACACAGCTCTATGTGAGACTGGATTCGATCTCCCTTACACCTCCATTAACTTTTTCCTCTTGCTTGGATGAGATTGAGGCTTGGATGTTCAAGAATTTCCTCAAGCTGAACAGGGCCAAAACTGAAGATCTTAATTGGTACCCCAAACATCAACTTCATTCCTCCATAAATTGCATTTCCTATTCTGACTGTAACATTGCCCAGTTACAAATCTGGGTGTCAAGTTAGACTCCCATCTGTCATTTGATACACATGTCCATCACCTTTGTAAAACTGCATTGCTTCATCTCCAAAATATAGCCAAACTCCATCCCTGCCTCTCCCTCTGTGATGCTGAAAAGCTGGATCATACCTTTGCCTCCTCTAGGCTGAACTATTGTAATGCACTTCTCATCGGGATACCCAACAAGAGCTTTCAAAACCTACAACAAATTCAAAATAGTGCTGCAAGGATCCTGATGAGGGTGCAGAAATATTAACACGTTTCACCAATCCTTCGGTCACTTCATTGGCTCCCTATTCACCTCATTGAATACAAACTGTCTGCTTACTCACCAGTGTATCCATGGAAATGCTGCACAATATCTTAAGGAACTCCTTATATTACAATCCACTACAAGAAACCTCTGTTTTGCAAATACCTACCGCCTTCACCCGCCTATGACCAAACTTCGTACAATGAGTGGCCGAGCCTTTGCAGTGGCTGCTCCACGGCTCTGGAATGCCCTACCAGAGAGCCTGAGAACACAGCAGATTGTGGACGGTTTTAAAAAACAGCTAAAGACTTTTCTATTTAGGAAAGCATATTAAGAATGCTACTAATTATTGTTATTTTATCTGTTTTTATCTTGTTTGTCTTTGTTTAAACTTTTTATGCAGCACTTTGAGTGCCCTATAAATAAAATGCATTATTATTATAAAGTCATATATAACGGTGCCATATCCTTATTTGTCCAAAAGATTTTAACACTTTCAAAAAATAGACTTCTCCTTTTCCCAATCCCTACTCCCCACAACCAAAATGAAGGTCCAAAATGTATGCAAGAAAAAAAATACAGTACAAGAAAAACTAAAATACCTTAAAACACTGCTAAGAAAAAGTAATATTGTAAATTTGAACATCTATAAACAAGTATAATTTTAAGAGTATCAACATTCACTAATCAGAGACGTATACCTGAACTCTTTCTGCTACCCACTCGAAGTTCTTCTTCACCATCTGCATCGCTTCTGGAGTAACTTCTTTGAGATCCCGATAAACCTGTAAAAATTAATCCGAATTACAGGTATGCATAAAATGTTACTTTAAAATGGTACACTGAAGGGTTGCGTGGCGTACAGTTTATTTTACACAGGGAGGCTTGTATATGCATGCGAGTTGAGAAAGCTGCGAGATGGAGTGGGGTAGAGGGCATCCATTATTTGCTTTGGAACCATATTGGTAATGGTAGAAAGGTTGAAAAGCTGGTATTGATACCAAAGTCAAAAATTTTAGTACTGACGTAACACTAGTACACGGACTGGCTGACTAGGGTTTGAAATCAGTTGGTTTTTGTTCTTTACATATAGTTAGCAAATTTCAAGTGGTTGCTCTTTTGCTGTATCTTACATAAAAAATAAATGTGTGCCTTACAAATGATCAGAAATGGTTGTCTTTCATGTCTGTTCTAGTAATTGCACTAGTCACCACATTTTAAAACAAACAAAAACAAAAAAAAAAAAAAAACAAACAAACACCACACACCATATCAACAACACATTGTGCATTACTTCATCTTCATAATACAGAAAAACATTTCCAAACAATTAATGAAGTGCTTGTTGACCAGTGCGAGTGATAATAAGCATACAAAAGGGCCAGTTTAATATTATTTTGATTGTTCTGGTAACACTTTGTTTGGGTCCTGCAAAAATGCATTTATTACTAATTTAGTCTTACATAAAAAGATCTTAACAAAAGCTTCTGTTGGTGTTAAAGACACTTACAAAGGATCAGTAAAGTGGTTTTTTTCATCTTTTTGCAGTGTAGCGGATACTTATGAAGATGTTATTTTAGTAGGACACCTTGCTTAGATCAGACACAACCTTCTTTAATATTGTGTATTCAAAACAATACCCCTGAGCATTATAAAATTGTAAGTAAAGGGCTAACATACCAGGTTTCAGTTCACAAGATTGTAAAGTTTTAGAGAAGACTAAATATTCATGCTGTGGAAAAAAACCATCTGCAACAAAATTTAGCAATGTAAAAATAAAAAAAAAATACCCAAGTAAACAAGTCTTCCTGAATTTTGTTTCCATGCCAAGGAATAGGAACACTAGCATTATCTATATTAGGCTGAGTTGGTGACAGATTGCATGTTTGCTCCAGAATAATACAAACACGGCTCCTATGATTTTCATGATCCTGATCTTTAAATGACAATTTAACTTAGAATATAGGCTATACAGTGTCTCACTGCAATTTCATTGGCAGAAAAAGTGTCATGAAATGATGCACAAAAATCCACCTAGAGAGAAGGCATAAACAGGTTACTTGGTGGTAACCGCACTTGCTTCTAATGCAGTCAAAGTGTAATGTACAGTAATCCTTAATCAAAGACTTTCCCCATTGTCTTTTCATCAAGCCATATTGTCTCTAAAAGCATAATTTTCAATTTGGAGTCATAAGTGTAATCTCACCATAACACTACAATCACTAACCCCCAAACCCCCGGGTGATGCATCTGGAACCGTTTTCTGCTGCCAACTTCAAGTAGACCTTGGGATTAATAAAGTATCTAGACAACCCCACACTCGTAATGAATTAAGGTCAAAAATCTTATTTATCTAAACACGATACATTTCTGGTTTTCCATTTACAGAATATATATATATATATATATTAGTACTAGCCATGTGCGCCCAACTACGATGTGCGTGTTAAAGTTGTCTGTGAAGGGCTCCCTGTTTAAACGTGGCTGCCAGTCGTGAACTGGGCCCTTCGTCGCACAGCATTATGATTTTTATAAGGAAACAAAATTACAAAAGAAAACCCTTGGACATTGATTCGATAGGAACGGCCTACTCGGAATCACTGTCCGAATAGTAATTATGTGGTGGTGCGGGAGCATTTCTGCTTCTGTCCGTTCATAGTCCGTCTCGTTTTCACGACGCTATCATTTCCTCTCACGATATCTTCTCAACCTTTCTCCAATCTCGCAGGTTGCTTTGTGGCAATCCAAAGAGTAAGGCAATATACACGGAGCAATGGTTATAAAAGGGGAACACATGGGTATCCAGGCTCTTAAAGCATAAATAGGGATCACTTCACTGACATGTGAGCAAGCCACGGTACAACTGTGAGACGCGCAGCACTCGCCGGCTACAACGTAACAATAATAATTTCGGAGCGTGCTGTTACGTTGTCATTCATTTTACCCACTGTCTTTCTTTCATTCATATGTTATGTAGGCACGTACCTTTTATCTTCGGCAATCTCATTCTTTAACATGGCCTCAGAAGCTAACCAGCGTAACACTGTCCACCACCCCTTTCATTATTCCGGCACATTGTTGACATCCATGAGTAACAACAACGTACTAAACTGGAAGGTGGTCTACGCATGCGTGGAATTCGCGGACAAACAAAGATCAAGATTTAAATGAAGATCTCTGTAGTTAATGTAAAGCACAACAATTTGTTTAGTTTGAATGTCTGTGTTTTGAGGTGTGACTGGACTACTAGAGTCTTCAGTCGTACAAGCCTGGAGGAGATTCTTAAATGCAATGCCTATGTTTTAGCTGTCTCTCTACTGCCATCTAGTGCTTCTTCTTCTAATTCATTCGCGGACAATCAAGATCCAAATGAAGATTTTATTTATATTTATATATAATATATATATTATATATAATATATATAATATATATATTATATATAATATATATATATATATATATATATATATATATATATATATATATATATATATATATATATATATATATATATATATATATATATATATATATATATATATATATATATATATATATATATATATAGAAGATTTTAGTATCTGGATTACATATTAAAAGATCTCTTGAAATGGACATAAAAATGTTCATATTTTTTTTTTAACTTCAACCACCATAATACACTATTGTTGAGTTCTGATGTGTGCATATGCAAGTCTCCTATGTGATGGACGTGCTCTCCATCTTGAATTGACTTGGATGTAACAGATGAATTATTTAACCTGTCAATTTCAACCTGTTTTCATAAAAATTAATATCATGAATCCTTTTCACATTTCTGAGCATAACGCACAGAAACACTGGAGGGACAAAATTTTTTAAATTAAAAGTAGAATAAACAAAGAAAAAATTAAAGCAAGTTACTGTTTATAATTTGATTATTAAAGTATTCAAAAGTTTCAAAGTATGTTTTATTATTGCTTCATAGGCAAAAATTTTACAATCAGGTTTTGAATGATCCACATGTGCCTGGAACATCTTATGAGCAAATGGATTTAAAACTGTCCAATTTTCAATAAAATTAATCCAACACCACAACTGGCAATACATAGATTGGTACACCTGTAGTTAGTACTTTCTGGGAAAAATGTACTCACATATAGATAAGAAATTAAAAATCAAGTAAAGGCAAAAGAAAACAAAAAAAACCCCTTTCATTTACAACAAGTACAAGCAGCACATTGTTTTAACGGTTTCTTAACAGAATTAAGATTCTATGCAATCTATTCATGCTGACAAAACAAGGCCAGAACCCACCTGTTTATCCTTTTGTTGGCTACGATCCCCAGAGGGCCATAATCTCCACGAATCATTGTCAATAACATCAGCAAGAATAATTTCTTTGGTCATCTTATTAACACCAAACTCAATCTGGGGAAAAACAGGTAAAAACGTCAAGTTAGTGTCCATCCATATCATATAATACCATAAAATGGTAATCTCTACTTAATTTTTATCAATGTGTACATATAACAATATAGTATTGCAAACATTGTTTAACCACTTATGCCCAAGGTGTCCAGCAGATGAAATAAAAAAAAGCAATTTCTTACTTTCATGTCAACAAGTGTGCAGTCCTGCGTTTCCCAGGCCCTCTCCAAAATCTCAAATATGGCCATAGTAGTGCGGGTCATAATGTCTACTTCACATCGTCCAATTTTAAGCCCTCCAAGGCAGAAGTTTGCTTCAATCAACTGTTCTTCCGACCACTGGGGATCATTATTGGCATCATCCTATATATTGGAAAAGACAAAATAGACACTTTTCATTGATTATAACCAACTGATTAGCAATCAATTGCATTAGAATCAAGCATGAATTACACTTCAGAATACAGTCTGTTTTATCTTTCACTGTCCTGCAACATTATTAGACTGAAAAGAGTTGCAATTCCTGATCAGCTCTCTGATGAAAATACACATCAACATTTCAATTACTATGCTTCATTTAGTATACTGCAGTTTTCTGTCTAGACGTCGCTGCAGTGGCGTCACATTTCCAGAACTAAATTTTATTGCTGGCCTTCTCACCAAGTGGAGTTTGTACAATGAACACTCTGTAAATCCTGAGGATATGTTTGCTAGGTCAACTAGCGATTCTAAAATTGATCTGTTATGAATGAGTGTGCCCTGTGATGGACTGCAACACTGAACAGGATTGGTCCCTTATGTAGATAAAACAAACTTTAGCTCCCCTGCAACAGTGGTCTTAGAAAACAAATAAAAAAAAAAAATCTCAATTGCTGTGGTGTGATTTCACATTTTAAAAAACAAAGGAACAACAAAAAAGGAGAAGCAAAGGAGTGCCAAGGAGTACTACTACTCACATTAAAGCAGTGCATAATATGATGCTTTTAGCCAACTTGCATCTTTCTGTTTTTACCATAATACTTGTTAAAAAATAAAAACACACTCAAACACACAGCCTTCATGAAATATAAATATGGCCTTACTTTAAAGAAGGTTTCAACTTTCAAAGGGGTAAATCTGTACCCCTCCTTTACGCCAGGACACCTCTTCAGGAAGGAGCCAGTAGCAATTCTCCGACAAACCCATTCTATTGGGATCATCTCACAGTGAGCTGCTACAAAGGCAGTGTCAGAATGTTGTCTGATAAAGGCAGTCTTGATCCCTTTAAGAAAAAGGAGAGTCACAAGTTACATTTTCACTGATACCCCAAATCTTCTAAATTTACAAAACCGTGAGTAAACATTTTTTTCAAACTCAAAAAAGGATCTCATCCCAGTCAAATACCTTTAGGGAAATTGATCAAAGAGATCACTGTAACCATAGGAATTTGTTTACCAATGATATTGAACAGTCTGACAAAAAACAAAGCAGAACTGGAGGAGTTTGAAAACTTCAGAAGTCCAAAACCCTACAGATGCAAGTAGACAAAAAGTACTGGTTAGGAGGTATGGAACATGTGGGTTCATGGCCATGCCGAGTGTGGTGAAAATGTGCAGGCAAAAGACAAGAAAAGAGTGCCTTTTATTCCAACGACCCCAAATGTTGATAGAAGTGGAAAAAACCAAAATAAAGATTAGAACATGACCATTTGGCCGTAACACATACATAATAATATATATATATATATATATATATATATATATATATATATATATATATATATATATATATATATATATATATATATATATATATATATATTTATATATATATATGTAGAAGGCTGCCCCCATCTTCACGAAATTTGGTAGGCAGCTTCCCTGCGCTAACTGAAACCAATGTATGTACTTATTTTGGTGGTATGACGCCACTGTCGGCCGCCATATTGAACTTTCCAACGGTCTTTGTTACTTATGGGCCCATCTTCAACAAATTTGGTACGCGGGTTCCCAACACTAACTGAATCCTACTTACGTACATATATACGTCCATAGCCTGCAGCTCAGTCACCGTATGAGGCGGCGTTGGGTCCCCCATCCCAACGCCTCCCACGTTGTTGGCTGCCTGCCTATTATATCATGATGCAATGGCAATATCCTGAACTATTGGTTGGCCAGATTTATTTATTACAATGACGTGCAATCCACAATGGCCACAAATCCGGATTTTCTTGAAAACAATGCCACCTGCTACATCGGCTCAGGATATTCCGACTTTCATAAGTAGATTGTTTTATCAGAAAGTCTTAATTTTATTGAAAGAACCTGAAACGGTGTTCGGTCAAATCCGAGCATACATTTACATGATCGAATTTCAAAAACGGAGTTTACCTCACATGCATTTATTGGTTACTTTGCAAAAAAAAAAGCACAATTGAACTATCTGAACTGAAGGTGTTGCTCGCTGAGCTCAAGCAAGATATAAAGAAAAGCGAGAAGGCTAATGAGAAAGCAATGGCAAAGGCACTTAAGAGACTGAAACAGGAATTGAAACAGGAGATGAAACAGGCCAATGAATGGCTGCGGAAGGAATTCCAACAGGCAAATGAAAGGCTGCGTCAAGAGGTGCAACTTGAGCTTCGACAGGTGCTGGGTAAAATTGAAGAGTGCATTCAGGAAAACTCGGTTAAACTGAGCACGCTTACTGATCAACTGGAGGATTTCAAGGAGACATTCACGAATCGGATTGAAATGGCCAAGCATTTAGATGCCAGTGCCGAGGAAAGAGCAGTAAATGTCAGTTCCGAATGCAAAAAACTCTGAGAAAAACTTGGAGACAGACTGGCTGCTTTAGAAGATGGGAGTAGAAGGTATAATGTCAGAATGGAGAAAGTTCAAACCCTGTGAAATTCGCAGCTGAACTTTTTTCTAAAATAATCGGGGACGACTTTGAAGCAGAATCTGAGATAGCAGTGGCTTACCGCGTACGCAGATCAAACACCGTCAGACCCCGACCAAGATCTTTTATAGTTCGTTTTGAACGATCATCATTTAAGCTAGAGGTGATGGCACTCCTCAGAAACAAGGAAGATATTATATATGAAAATAACCACATTCGTATCTTCCCTGACTTCTCTCCAGCAACAGCTACTAAATGCTCAGCCTTCTATAATATTAAACAGAGGCAACGGCAAGCCAGTGTCAAATACAGCCTCCTGTGTCTGGCAAAACTGAAAGTTGAATGGCAGGGTCAATTCTATGTCTTTGCTAGCAAGGAAGAAGCAAAAAATGAATTAACAAAGCTGATCCCGGGACTATTCTGATACATAATAGTGAGTCATGGCGGTAAATGATAAAGCTAGGATTAATAATCTACTGTCTGATCTATTCATTTTAAAATACGGGTTTTTTATCCGCATATATTCTCATATATTCTTATTATTACTTAGTATTACTAGGGCGCTATCTGTTTATGTTTTATTGTGCTTAACTAGCAAAATACCCGCGCTTCGCAGCGGCAAAGTACTGCCTTAAAAGTTTTAAGAAGAAATTTAAACCTTTTTAAACTGAGGGAAAATATACCAATAATTATTGGTTAAGGATCTCTTTGTATACTACATTGTGAGTTCGGCCCTCCGGTTGTAATATGACCAAGCTGTGCGCTGAGCTTACTCTTAAGCATGCAACGTACAGTTGGCCTTGTAAACAGTAATCTTGTTTCAAATCTCACAGCTTGGATTGCTGCGGTCATTATCGGTTTGAGTTTCATGGTTTGTTTCAATTACGACAATATTTGTAGGACTTGTGTTGAAGAGACATTCGGCATCTGTCAAGCGCTGTAAGTATACAACTAGTTTCATTGATAACTTCACATCCAGCTTTTGAGAGTTTAAACATCAAAGTGTCCACTACTGAAATTGTCACCTGTGAATCTAAGATGTTGAAGAGGCATTGGCGATTGTCCAAAGCTGTAAAATATTTGGCCATTTCGGTACACTTGAAAGCGACAACCGAACAATTCAGCGGCAGCCATCAACTCACATGCAGATGCATAGGTGAAGGGCTTAAGCATTTCATTCTTATAGTGCTCCTGTGTAGTATAATTATCTCCTGTACCGTCATCAGTCCACACCTTGAACCTGTCCCAGTCATTCAATACATAAGACACAAAGTTCCTCCGGATATCAAGAGTGAGCCTGATATGGCCGTGCAATATGTAACAAAGGGAATGGAAAAGGTAGGTGCCATCTCCGGGCATGGAAACCACTCAGTAAGTGACAGTTCTTTGATCGATGGTGATTAACTCGATAGACATGTTAATGCGGGTACGGTTGGAATGATAAAGGAAATGGGTACCTGAACAATGTAAAGTAAGTCTAAAATACCTACACAATAACTATAATCATAATAAATGAACAATAAAACAGCAGAGAAGCCGTGGATTAAATAAAAAGGCTAGTTATCAGCAGGGAGACGTGAATCCCGTGGCGAAGCAAGGAGGGAATGTAGAGACTGGAGTGACGGATGGCCTTATATAGGCAGGCAGCCAACAACGTGGGAGGCGTTTGGATGGGGGACCCACACACACGGTGACCGAGCTGCAGGCTATGGACGTATATATGTACATAAGTAGGATTCAGTTAGCGTTGGGAACCCGCGTACCAAATTTCTTGAAGATGGGCCCATAAGTAACAAAGACTGTTGAAAAGTTCAATATGGCGGCCGACAGTGGCATCATACCACCGAAATAAGTACGTACATTGGTTTTGGTTAGCGTAGGGAAGCCGCCTACCAAATTTCGTGAAGATGGGGCCATAAATAAGAAAGTTCAACATGGCGGATGTTGTTGACCGTTACGCGTAGAATTTCGAAATGAAACCTGCTTAACTTTTGTAAGTAAGCTGTAAGGAATGAGCCTGCCAAATTTCAGCCTTCTACCTACACGGGAATTTGGAGAATTAGTGATGAGTCAGTGAGTGAGTGAGTGCTTTGCCTTTTATTAGTATAGATTACTTTTTCCTCCTTTTTTTTTCTCTCTTTTTCCTTTCTAATTATTTCATCTCTACCCTAAACGAGACTGTTCAATATAATACCCTTGGTTTACTGTTATTGCTATTACTGCATTAAGACTTGTTATGCTTATTTTGGACACATCTTTAACACCATCACCCGGGTTTATCTGGGTATATCATCTTAATGCACTAAATTTGCTCAACAAATTCACAAGCAAGAAGTGCGCAACGCAATCTCGGTAATCACTAACACGAACGAAGATAAAATCATCGAACACAAAAATATAATGCACACTTTCAGAGACTACTATAAATCCCTATATACTACTGAGTTTAAAGAATATACAATCTAATGCATTTCTGGATACATTACAGATACCACAAATAGACGCTTTTAGTGTGGAGGAACTTGATAAACCTCTGGCGTTATCAGAATTACTAGATTGTATAAAGTCACTCCAAGGTGGAAAAGCAGCAGGCCCTGATGGCTACCCTGCAGAGTTTTACAAGAAATTCTCCCCTCAGCTAGCTCCCCTCCTATTAGCAACATTTACAGAAGCCAGAGATAACACTTCTGAATAACAACGTTAAAATACTCTCTAAAATCATAGCCAGAAGGTAGAGTAGAAAGTGCTCCCCTCGGTAATATCACAAGACCAAACTGGATTTATTAGGGGCCGACACTTATCTTCAAATCTTCAACGCCTGTTTAATGTAATATACTCACCAACTAAATCAAACACCCCAGAAATATTATTATCATTGGATGCAGAAAAAGCATTCGACATGATTGAATGGAAATACCTTTTTACTATATTAGAGAAGTTTGGGTTTGGCCCGAACATTTGTGCATGGATTAAATTACTGTATACTAACCCAGAAGCTTCAGTTTGCATCAACAACATTTGCTCAGACTACTTTAAACTAGAGCGTGGCACTAGACAAGGATGCCCCTTGTCACCGCTGCTGTTTGCGATTGCCATTGAACCACTGGCAATACATTGTCGAAATACTGATCAGATAAAGGGGATTAGCAGAGAAGGACTGGAACAGAAAATCTCATTATATGCAGATGATATGGTACTGTATATTTCGGACCCAGAAAATTCTGTGCCTGCAGTCTTAGCAGCACTCACAGAATTTCAAAAGATCTGTCGTCTCAGAATTAATCTGAATAAAAGTGTACTCTTTCCGGTGAATTCTCAAGCATATAATATTAGATTAGACACCCTACCTTTTATCATTGCAGAACAGTTTAAATACCTAGGGGTAAACATCACAAGTAAACATAAAGCTCTATATCAACAAAATTTCGCCGTCTGCATGGAAAAAATTAAACAAGACTTGCATAGATGGTCAACCCTTCATCTCACACTAGCTGGAAGAATTAACACTGTTAAGATGAATATTCTTCCTAAGCTCCTTTTTTTATTTCAAAACATCCCAATATACATTAATAAATCATTCTTTAAGCAATTAGATTCAACAATAACCTCATTTATTTGGAATTCAAAACATCCACGCATCAAAAGAGCGACCCTACAAAGACAAAAGGCAGAAGGCGGCATGGCTCTACCTAACTTCCAGTTTTATTACTGGGCAGCAAATATACAGGCGATAAGAACCTGGACACAAATAGAAGAACATACACAGGCATGGACCGCAATAGAAGTAAAATCCTGCAGTACTTCTTTGTATTCCTTGCTCTGTGCTCCAATAAATACACGTTATCGGCAATACACTAATAACCCAATTGTGCTCCACTCACTTAGAATCTGGAACCAATGTAGAAAGCATTTTAAGAGGAGAAGCTTCTATCTGTGGCACCCTGCAAGAGAACCACCTCTTTCAACCTTCACAAACATATGCAGTTTTAATATCTGGAAAAATTTGGAATTAACTTGCTTAGAGATCTTTATATAGACAACGTCTTTGCATCCTATGAACAATTACATTCCAAATTTAACATTCCAGCTACACATTTCTTTCACTATCTTCAAATCAGGAACTTTGTTAAACAGAACCTTCCAGATTTTCCTCATCTTGCACCCTCATCCATGCTGGAAAAGATATTGCTCAATCTCAAGGATTAGACTCCATCTCTACAATATATAGGATCATTTTACAATCCCTTCCTTTCAAAGATCCAAGAGGCCACTGGGAAAAAGATCTCTCAATTAATATAATCAGAAAAAGAGTGGAAAGTAGCAATGCAGAGAATTTACTCGAGCTCCATATACGCAAAGCATACAATTATACAACTCAAAATTATATATCGAGCACATCTGTCTCGACTAAAACTCTCCAAAATGTTTCCAGGGCATGATCCAACCTGTGAACGTTGCAACCAAGCCCCAGCCTCACTGGGTCACATGTTCTGGGCCTGCACCAAATTAACATTATTCTGGACAAAAATTTTTAATTACCTTTCAGACAGCCTTGGACTCACAATCCCTCCTAACCCATTAACAGCTGTGTTTGGGGTTCTTCCAGAGGGGCTTAAAGTGGAGAAAGACAAACAAATTGCGATTGCATTCACTACACTTTGGCACGCAGACTCATTCTGTTAAACTGGAAGAACCCAAACTATCCTCTTTTCAGTCAATGGGAAACCAATGTGTTATATTATTTGAAATTGGAAAAAATCAAATACTCAGTTAGAGGATCTACAGACTTTTTCAAAACATGGCAGGATCTAATTAGTAATATTTTAAAATAAGTTCATAAAGCACAGAGAATTTATTAATTTAGGTATGTTTACAAGCCTTAAATTTTACGCCGTTTGGCTTACTCTCTTTCTCAGGGGTGGGGATCGATCTGTTCTTAATTTTTCTTTTTGTAAAAACTTGATTGCTTTGTATGGATTGTAATAAAATTAATTAAAAAAAAAAAAAAAATTAGTAACTGAAATACTTATGATGTTCTTTGAATAAATATTTTTTCTATGAAACAAATGGTGTATTTTAATATTTTCTTGTTAATAATAGTGCCGAGAATAGTGAGGAGTTACATGTTTGTCACACATGCAAGTAAGAATTTCACTGTACATTTGACAATATTTAATACTACTACTACTACCACCACCAGCAAAAGGAACCAAATACCCCCTGCATACACTGCACTACATTCACAAACTGAAAATGCTTTCTCATAGCACACAGCTTCTCTTCTCAGCAGGGTGACACACACCATCATTTTCACATGGTACATTGTTCCGATTACCATTTTACTAAACTGAACTTATATGCTGTTAAATTTATACAGTATATTGATAAATTATGGTGTATTGTTTGTGTCCAATAGTATTTTAATTATGCCTTCACATACGTTGTAAATGGCTAAGATGTGACCCAGGAATTCTGGAGCTGAACAGCAGTAGTGCTAAATAACTCTGCCACACAAGTTCTAAATGTTTTCAATACATTCAGACATACTCTGTGGAAGTGTATATTAAGTATAGAACATAATCAAGGTTTAAAAAGCAAATTAGACTGGAAAGATGGTAAAAAGAAAAATTATTCCCCCGTAACAAACTAGAAGGAAATGAATGGGAAAGCAGTTTGTGACCACATTTTTACCATACATGAAGGCAGTATTTTAGGAGTTAATCCCTTTATAAAATAGTGTTTATCTAAAATTTACTGTAGTTAACATTCTCGGGGTTTAGTGGTCTCTAAATGAATATAGCCATGTTTAGAAAATTGAGGGGGTGCACAATGTTCTACTTCTATTATTAATATGTTATCTCCGAGTTGGGTTCCCATATTTAAATATATACCTCTGATGGTCCAGAAAGAACTATGTAATTCTAACCAAAAATAACCAGGAGCACAGAAAAACCTTTTATGAATTGACAATAAGTAGAACGCGATTGTAAACTATTTCATGAAAAATAAATAAAATGAAAAAAGAACACACACACACACACTACCTGATAGTGTCTCTAAGTATGGACATGACACGCTTGAATAATTCCTTACCATACATACACATACACACAGACACAAGAGTATATAACTTTTAAGCTGCAAAGGTTTGCTGTAAATTTACTTACCAGATTCTTGCAACAACTTGAAAACACAGCTGGTCGTCTTGTTAGAAATGGCAGCTTTCCCTTCCATTTGGTCCTTTCGAGCTGCATTTCCAGCAGTAATCTGGTCCTTAGACTGTACCAGCACAAGGCCTTGGCAGTCTGGTAGCTCGTAAATCTCTTTTGTTTTACCTTCACTAAGTTTCTTTCCAAGTTTTAATTCTATGAGAAGCACAAATATACTTAATTAGAGAAGCTTGTATCAACTGTAAAATAAAACACTCAGGTATGTTAAAATTCTGAAAACATGCCGTTTCTTGCATAAGCTGTGCAGCAAGAAATATTTGGTTTTGAAATGGAAGAAACAAGCCTAACTATTTAATACTGTATGGTAAATGCTGCACCAAAAAGATCTAATTATTGCCATTTCTGTCACTGATGTAGAGCAAAATTGAAGCAGAGCACATTTCTATGAACAGTGTTTTATGAATGATTAGAAAATTGCATTAACCAGTACAAGAACCAAAATATAATTCACATCCTCCGGGAAATGAATAAACCTTGCTAGTTCCTGTATGGATGGGGTGAATATTTTATTCAAAGAGTGAGTTGTGTGCTTTTCCCATGATTTTTATGGTAATGGCACTTTGGAAGATGACGTGAAAGATCAGGTATAAATTGTTTTTTCCCCATAACGTACTGACACCAAAAGGCACTCTTCCTCTGAACTATATTCTATATTTTATTAAGCACATTCATAGAGAATTGTAAAACCAGGGGATACTTTGTAAAACACTGTAACCACACAACAGCATGTGTCTGATATGAATGAAACTGAACAACTAAGAATGTGGAAATGAAAGGGATGGTAGTTGCTGTAATAATAAATAAATAAATATTTATATATATATATATATTTATATATATATATATATATATATACACACACACACACATATATATAAAAAAAACACAGGAGGTCGAACATCTGCAGGAGTCATGCATCATTCCCAAGTTATGTCTAGCAGTTTAACCAACTTATTCAACATTAAAGCCATCTATACACCTTGTCACATGCATTAAGATTGGGATACATAAATTAACTAACAGTGCTGAATGCCACTTGGGAACCTATATTTGTAAGCTCAGTCTTTCAGTAAATAACCAGAGCTCATAATGAAAGGGGAGAATTGGAATATGGACTAAAAGCAAGTCAAAATATTTGGCCAAGTACAATGTCCATAAAACTGCTGCTTCAGCACAGACTCACTGGTCAAACTTCTAATCACCTCTACCATCATGTAAGCAAGAGCCTGAGGCACTTCAGCTGCTCCAACTTGGGCAGCTGCTTACCCTTTACCTGAAATGAACAAGTGACATTTTTCTAGGAAAGCGAGCAAAGGACGATACATTTAGAAGTGCTAGATCACCTCTCCATGTTACAGTCAGGAAAAATTAGTAAAATTTTATGAAAAGAACTGCAAGAGAAGTACACTCTGATCAGTATAAATTAACAAAATAAGGAAATGTCAAATATGTTACAAGATTTTTATTTCAGAGAAGACAGAAGTTTTGATGTAGTTACATATATTCACTAATCATGGTGCCAGAAAAGTGTCAACATGTTGCACATTGATTAGCATATGCAAGCAAGAATTTCCTTGTACTCTGAACAAATGACAATATTGACCCCATGAACCTATAGTTCACATTCCAATCTTATCACACTTAGTGGTGAACTCTCCCAAACATGAAAAGGAGAGGAGACAAGGTGAACCCTTGGCAAAGTCCAATACTCATAACAGAGCAAACTCGGCTTAACAGAAAGTACATGGGAACTGCAAGGTGTACAGCAAAAGTCCTAGAATCCAATATTCCTGAATAATCTACCACAAGATACTATGGCATGCATTTATTTTGATGAAATATGGCAATTGGTAAAAATTAACCACAGATCCAAAAAGATTAACTCAGACTCCATTATGGATGCACAATGATGATCTACCTCTTTGCCCATTTATAGATGTCTTAGGAATTTGGCAGTCATGTGCTCCATTGGCTTCAAAAACATTTTTATGACTGGGTACAAGCACATATTAACAGTTTTCAATGCAACTGTAATCATCCATCCAAAAATAAAAGTCAGTGTACAAGTTTACATATAAACAAACTGATGCCCTACACAGTGCAAAACTGTGCAGAGAAAAAAATTAAGGCAATACAAGACTTAAAATAAAAGGCACTGCAGAACTTCCCTAGTATCTTCTACAAAGGCTAGTCCTGTATACAGATACCTGTCTCATATATTAATCATGGCACAATTAATGTCATCTTTGGCTGTAACTGAAGAAACCATCAACCAGAGAAGACTACTTTGTTCTGGTTGATGGTGTTGGTGGAAATGGCAATAAGCGTGCTTCACTTAGCGGGTCCAAGCTGTCAAACATGAATCCCCAGGTAAAAGACAAACTATCACCCTACATGAAATAATATGGATAACAGGTGTAGGGGTGCCTTTTTACTGGCAATTTAAAAAGGTACAGTAAACCTATTAAATAAACGAAGTTTACAAAAAAAAGAGAGGGAAAGCTACCAGATATATATTCAAGATAATTTCTATTTTCTGCAAATAATGATTTTAATATTACGCTTATTATTTGACAAACGCCGTATCTATGGCAGCATGCAACATACTGTTAGAAACAATTGGTTACATTTATTTTGTCAGCTCTTGCAGAACGGGCTGGTGAAGTTACTTGCTCATCGTCATAGTGTCAGTAGAAGGACTTGAAACCGTAACGCAATGGTTTTTGGGGCCCCCACTTGCTCCCTTTAATTTGGGGGGTAAACTCGATCCATTTTCTATCCCACATCAGCTAGATCACAGTTGAATACGCCCTCTACCTTTTGCAGAGTTGCAAAGGGCTAGAACTAGGCATGAACGGGCCGCCAATTTATCGCTGGGCACGCCAACAATAACTTATTCAGGGTAGCCTCAAAATTAACATGAAATGTATGGATTTTAAGATATCCGAAAAAAATCCACGTGTACGCGGTAGACGGTGAAAACTCCAAATGGACAAACACCAAGGGTCAACGCTTAGGATGCGCCCAAAATGTTGCAGCCTCGCAGCGGAAGTAAAGCAAGTGCACGTGCTAATCTAAAAAGTTTTTACCCCATTTTTATAAAAAAAAAATACGAACCGTGTGCAGGGTCCATTTCTTCGGTCAGTCGCTGTACCTGCAAAATAAAAAAACGACGTGAGCTGAATGTTAATTCTTTGCCTGTCACCCTTCCCCCTTCAAATTTCGTAATAACGCACTCATTTCATCCATCACCTCGGGCAAAACATAATCGCAACCCCACGCATCAGTTTCTCTTTAGTGAAAGCAAAAGTACTTACCAGTAAAACCAGAGTAAAAAATATACAAGTGTCTGAAAGGCGATCCCGAACTAAACGGACTTCAAAAGTTTTCAAAAGCCTTTCTTTTAAACTCAAATCTCGTCGATACCTCGTGACGCACTATGCCCGTACGCTCCACGTGAGGCGGTAGTCCGAAAGAAATGCACACATGAGACTTACTTACATGCATACATACAGAAATTAATACATGTATAAGCACATGCAGAATTGCACACCTACGTTATTAACAATAATAAAAACGCTACATTTTCATACTGTATGCATATCTTTTTCTGTTAAATTAAATACATTTCTGCAAGCTATCCAACAGGTCTGCTAAAGCGTGTACCAATGTACGTGTTAACTTTTATACATATGTTAATTCGATAAATAAATACAAAGTAAAGACCATCTACGTTTCTGCTTCAGTTTTACTTCTCCGAAGCACTACTGAAACTTGTTAAAATAAATTTGTTCATCTGCTATTGTTTATTATGCATGGTTTAGTCTCCCCCACGCAACAAATGGTTTAGTCCATTGAGCTCTCTTACGGTGGCACTAAGCAACACGTGGGTGCTGCTGAAAGTTGCTGCCGGAGGAAGTATAGCTGACTTGGGGTGACAAAGAATATAGCGCACTGGATTTGGGGTTCTTTACTGCTGTGCCGTTCTGACCCCAAACCCCATATTTTAAGGCATGGAGTTCGAGGAGCTCGGGATTCGGGAAGAGTGCGGAGTTTTCGGCTGTGTGGCTGCCGGACAGTGGCCGACCCAGCTCGAAGTGGCACAGGTCATAACTTTGGGGCTGGTAGCCCTACAGCACAGGTAAATAAGGCTAATTGTTATAACGATGTGATGCGTATGAGGCTAGGTCTAAATAGTTTAATATAAATCACTTCATGAATATTACTTATTTTACCCTTTATGTCTGGTGTATGCAAATGATGCGATGCTGACCGGTAAATCATAAATTGGTGGGACCCCCATTTTCATGCACCGCATTGTTTCCAATAACGCGGGTGTCTATCGCCTGCCTAAACGGTCAAAATGTTTGTGGGTGCACAATGCTAACCTTTCGCAAATCTGTTGACTAATCGATTGTAAACAACTTCATTGGGTTTTCTTTTCGTCTTTGTTGGAAGAAGAGTATTCTTGGATCGGTCGCCGTAGGTCATCTTTTGGGTGTACTGCAGTGTTTTACCTGATGGGATTTATTTATAATGATGAAGCTGTAGCAGGTTAAGTTATTTGCCCAATGTCATAATTTCAGTGGTAATACTTGAATTCGTAAACGTATAACTTATAGTAGGCTAGAGGTTGTTTGTTTGTTGTCCGGAAGCAAAAGTGCATTTTATTCATTTGGCGCCCAAGCACGGTTAAGTGGTAATGGTGATACGCACAAGCTATAGTAGCAGTAGTAGTACTCTGTAGTAGAGAACGAACAGCCTTGGAAATCTATAACACTTAGTAAGCGACTGTCGTCTTGTGTCACCTCACAACTACACAATTAGAGTACAACAGTTTCCATCCGAATTTATTTATTCTCCGATGAAGTTGTGGTTGGCACTGCTGCCTTACAGCTCCAGAATCTAATTTGGAATCCTCATCCATGTCACAGTTTGTAAATAGTCTTCATGTTCTGTCCATATCTGTGTTACCCTTTCTCAATGTGGATCAGCATTCCTCTCACATTCCAAAAACGTTTGTTTGAGGTTGACTGGTAATTTTTAAATTGGCCCTAATGTGAGTGTAACTGTGTACCAATGTAATTGGCTATGTGTGAGTGGGCCCTGTGATGGACTGATACTTCATTCAGGGGCTAATTCCTGTATTGAGCTTGATGCTGCCAGGAGAGGCTGAATTAAAGGGAGGGTTTGAGAACATTGTTGCCTTTGGAAAACACACAGGTTAAATGAATGTCTAAGGATCACACAGAGAGTAGGCAATATTGAACCAGTAACCTTCTAGTCTAAAGTCCAAGGCCTAAAACCCTTAGTCACATTTCCTAGAGTAAATCACAGAATAAATACTGAAACAATTAGAAAAGCCTGAAGTTGTCTGGTATGAAGCCAGAATATAAAGTGGTTAACAAAGTCAAAAGACAGTGGTAGTAAGTAGATGTAATATACTGTACCATAGTAAGTATAATAAGGTGAGTCACAAAAAAAAACACAGTACAGAGAATACATTTGAAATGACACACAAAGAAAGGTCTGGGGTGAGAGATTTACAGAGGACAACAATGGTGAATGAGTGTTCACCAAGGGAGCTTTGAGATCAGCATCATAATTTGTTATACTCCAAACTGTCCAAAAGTATGGTAGGCTCCAACAAACAGATGCTTTTAGAAGAGTTCTTTGTAGAAAAAACAAACAAAGAAATTGTGGTAATTTTCAAAATAGATAAACAAAAGTGAAGTTGTGATAATGGCATATGGAAAATAGTGACAACAGAAGTGCATGTTTTCTAATTTTACAGATGTGGCAAGGTCACTTATATATGTCTGTTTATAAACTTGCATTTTGAAAGCAAGTATCTTCAGACAAAAGCATTTTTAACTTATGGGAGATGAGAAGTAATAATAGATTTTGTTTATATAGCACCATTCCCATGTTTTTTACATTTTTATTTTAATCCTTTTACCTGCTGGCAAAATAAAATTATAGATATATTTGTATCAAGTAACAACATACCCAATAGTAGGTTATAGAAAAAATGTATAATATTTAGGATGTCCTCATTTAGATTAAATCTCCGCTGGTTTTAAAAACAAAATTAAGGAAATTATATAAATAAGGAGCCCTATTCATGTCTCATCAGAAAATAATGATTGAGGGTGATCAAATTGTACCTTAATGAAAGACGTTTTGCATTTTCAGTTATTAATCAAATATTTTAAAACAACTGTTAGAGTTGTAGCTTTCTACATATTTTTTTTTTTGTTTTTTATTTCATGAAAGTGTTTGTTTTTGTCTTACCATGCAATAAGTAATCAATTTGTTTCACTTCAGAAAGACACGCTCTTCATTGTCTTGCATTCCTCAATTTGTTTTTAAAAAGATACAAATGTTCAAGTATTTCTTTCAAGGACATTAAGATATCTACTTCTCAAGAGACTTGCTTTTATGGTCTTGCCAGTTAATGATTTAAACAAACAGTGACACGTACAATTTTTATACATACCACTCTGTCCAGTAATCAAGTAACAGAATTTTTTTTGTGGAAAATATAAATCTGGATTTAAATGACCGTGAAAAAAAATCTCATTATTCTTGTTGCATAATTCACATATCGGTTATCCAGCTGTATGCCCAGGATATCCAAAACACTGATGACCACGTAATTTGAAAGCAAATGTGTGTGCACATGATTCAGAAATCTAAATAGTAAGAATTATGTTGATTCATATGTCCTGATAGCTTCTTACATAATAACTGTTTCAGCATCAAGCAAGAATGCAGTAAAGATTCTCCAGTTTTTCAGATTATATATTGTACATATTATATGATGTCCAATTCTAGGAATGTGTGAGGTATTAATGCTCTTGGCATGCATTTAGTCTTTAAAGGAGAGCAGGAGAAAAAAAAATCTGTTTTAAATTTGAGTCAGATTATTAAGTATAAAAGGGGTAATTGTAGTTGCCGCAATCCAGTCGATCATCTTTCCCTTTCCAGATAGGGACAAGAAGTCCAATTTTCCAGTCATTTGGGATGACACCCATCTCCCAAATGGAAGCAATGATGTGAATGTCTAGGTTTTTTTTTTTGCTGGAGGCAGAGTTGGTGACTTGCCCAGAGTGACTGGCATTTTAAAAAGGTGGCTACTTTGAATCAAAAATTTGAATAAAATTTTGTACACATATTGATCCCGAATCCCTGCAGTAATACTTAAGTCTGCCTCGATTATTACATAATAACCTGGTCCCAATTATTTTATTAGACCACATTCATTTTATTTAATTATAATTTTAACATTTAGTGTACATCACCATTTGAGTTTGCAGGCGTTCTTTCAGCACAGGGAGAGAGTGAAACGTTACAAGCAAGCACACATCCAGAGGGCAAAAGAACGATGTTCTGCAAAATGAATTCTGCATGTTTGAAACTGTTCTTGCCAAAGCTTAAACATCAACCAGCTATTTTATTTAATGTGCTGTACTGTACTGTGCTGTAATGTGCTGTGTTACCTGGCTTCATTCAGGAAATTTTCTGAGTCTACAGGTATAGTGATATTGGTTAATTGATTTATCAGAAGTACTATGTAACAAAGAACCTTTCAGTGTACAATATCTGTATTGCTTTTCTAACAGGGGTTAATATTAGCTCACTTGAGCTGCTTACTGTTCAGTACACTATACAGTCCTTGGTGGTGCTGGTGTGAAAGTGATTTCAGCAGAACTCCGTATTAAAGGATATCACCAATAGTGGTATTTTGAAGTGTTACGAAACGGATTTAAAGTTGATTAATTCAAAGCTAAAAACTGCTAAAAAATCTCAGCTCTCCAATAGCATCAAACCTAAAAATCGTACTACATCAGTATTAAGTCATTTTGAATAAATCTCTTCCAACAAAAAAAAAACTTAAAAGTTAATTTATCTCTCTCAAAAGCACTGTCCTGTTCTCTTCTTATTACATTTTGAAAGTCATGCTTCATTCTGTTCAGTTGTAGCTTGGCTCCATTGGTTCACTTGCTGTAAACTTTGTTGTTTTTTTTTTTGTTTTTGTTTTTGAAACTTTAAAAAAGAGGTTAACGCTGATTTTTTTTGCTGATTATTGATTGGTATTGCAAAATAGTGATGATGTACAGGTGGACAATAGGGTTGGCTTTTTCAAAAACGTAAGGCTATGCTCTGATTTTAAATGCTGTCAACTAAGTTCAGTGGCTGATGCGAATTCTAGTCTCCAGTTCTGTATTTGCACAAGGTTGCAGATAAGATGAAGGGGGTGGGGAGTAGTTTAAAATAAATACTTTTCTTACTAGATCAATTACATGAAATTGACTGCGAACATAGGCACAGTTCCTGGCAAACACTTGCTAAATGTATCTTCTTTGTGCTTCGCTGATCTTTGCTCCCACGGGACTCATCTGGAAGAGGGGCAATGTTAGGGCCAGGTGACATCCCTTCTACTTATGTTCCAGGGGAACAGCCATGGGCTTCTCAGTTGCCCCTTCCCCCCGGGACGCTTGGTGGCAGCCTCCCTGGTTGACGATGGTGCCTCAGTTTCCCTGTTGAATTTTACACGTGCCTCTGGGTCAGTCTGTGCCGGGTCAGGTGCAATATAGCACCTTTATCACTATATATATATATACAGTATATATATATATATATATATATATATATATATATATATATATAAACACACACACACACACACACACAGTACTGTGCAAAAGTTTTAGGCAGGTGTGATCATTTATTTTCATCAATCAACAAAATGCAGTGAATGAACAAAAGAGAAATCTAAATTTAATCAATATTTGGTGTGACCACCCTTTGCCTTCAAAACAGCACCAATTCTTCTAGGTACACTTGCACACAGTTTTTGAAGGAACTCCGCTGGTAGGTTGTTCCAAACATCTTGGAGAACTAACCACAGATCTTCTGTGGATGTAGGCTTCCTCAAATCCTTCTGTCTCTTCATGTAATCCCAGACACACTCGATGATGTTGAGATCAGGGCTCTTTGGGGGCCATACCATCACTTCCAGGACTTTTGTTATTCGTAAGGCTGAAGATAGCTCATAATGACTTTGGCTGTATGTTTGGGTCATTGTCCTGCTGCAGAATAAATTTGGGGCCAATCATACGCCTCCCTGAATGTTATTGCATGATGGATAAGTATCTACCTGTATTTCTCAGCATTGAGAACACAATTAATCCTGATCAAATCTCCAACTCCATTTGCAGAAATGCAGCCCCAAACATTTAAGGAACCTCCACCTTGCTTCACTGTTGCCTGCAGACACTCATTATTGTACCCTTCTCTAGTCCTTCAACGAACAAACTGCCTTCTGCTACAGCCCAATATTTCAAATTTTGACTCATCAGTCCAGAGCACCTGCTGCCATTTTCTGCACCCTAGTTCCTATGTTTTTGTGCATACTTGAGTCACTTGGCCTTGTTTCCACTTCGGAGGTATGGCTTTTTTGCTGCAACTCTTCCATGAAGACCACTTCTGGCCAGACTTCTCCGGACAGTAAATGGGTATACCTGGGTCCCACTGGTTTCTGCCAGTTCTGAGCTGATGGCACTGCTGGACATCTCCCAATTTCGAAGGGTAATATGCTTGATGTGTCTTTCATCTGATGCACTAAGTTTCCTTGGCTGACCACTGCGTCTACGATCCTCAACGTTGCCCGTTTCTTTGTGCTTCTTCAAAAGAGCTTGAACAGCACATCTTGAAACCCCAGGCTGCTTTGAAATCTTTGTCTGGGAGAGATCTTGCTGATGCAGTATAACTACCTTGTGTCTTGTTGCTGTGCTCAGTCTTGCCATGACATGAAACTGTCTTCATGAAACAGCATTTTTTCACACCTGCCTAAAATCTTTGCACAGTACTGTGTGTATGTATATATATGTATTTCTTTTTTTTTCTGCCAATGAGCTATAAGACTGCTCAACATACCATTTATAATGGAAGTTGGAAACTTCTCCCTGTTGCTTTGGTGACTTGACCATATTAAACAAATCCATGACCCTGGCTGATCATCCAGCATACTCCAATGCAATGTTTTTGGATCTTCCTGTACACTCAGTATTAGCATTGCTAGCATTTTTCATTTGCTTTTAAGGTGTTATTGAAATGGTGCCAAAACCATACTCTGAAACATTTTGAAATTCTGTTTATCATCTAGCAGCCTGACTGTGCTATTTTCATGGCAGCAAAAAGTTAATGTGCGGAATAGCCTGTGTTAATAGGACCTGTTAATAGGAGTGTACGTCAATCAATGTATGTGGGAGTGAACATACTGCTTGCAGTGGTATGGCTGAGAAGGTAAGACTCCGAAACTGAGAATTCAAGCACAGGCGAGAAAATCGGGACAAGCTGGCCATAAGTTCACAGGTGTGTGGGGGATTATAGCCCACAGTCATTATACTGTATTCTAAAGTATTTATATTCTGAAGTTCATTGTCAATAAATAGTGTTCTTCATCAGGTATATGTGCATTATAATGTAACCAGACTAGGTATGTTATAGTAAAAAAAATAAAAAGGTAATAATTACTTTTATGAGTTGTCAACGTTTTTCTACTAATGCTCCATGTACATAATTCTTTTGATGCTTGAAATGTTTTGTAATACTGTACTGTAGAAGATCAAGATTTACCTGAGTCAACTGGCAGGCACTTTGATTGGAAGTGTGGGTGATGGTCTTTGTTGTCGGAATGCAAAGGCCTTCTTCCTCTTGCTTGCAAGGGTTGCTTTTAGATAGCGTTTGACTGTCCACCAAACATTCAATTGGCTGTGCTGCATGAACTCTCTTTTTACTTGATGATGGAGATTCTAAAACAAAAAAAATATTTCAAGTTTAAACTACTGTACTGAAAAAAGTCTGTATTGTAAGAAATACCTGTTTAGAAGTTCAGTATAATATACAGTATGTTCTGTATTTGGCCATGACTAAACAACTTGCTATAAGACATATGCATATAAGTAGATTGTAAATTAGCTTATTTTGTAAGCTAAATGGGCTGCAAATAGCCTATTGTTTAGCAGAAAATATTGGTTGTTCTAAAAAATAAATGTAAACGTACCACTTTTCCTTCAATAGATGTCAATATGAAAATGAAGAATGGATTGGTCAGCAATATCCTTGAGTTGTACTCTTTACTTTGAAGTTTCAGTTAACATTCATTGTACATGCAGTATGTTCAGCATCTAATTAATTAAACATCAGTCATGCTTATTTTTTAAAATAATTCTGTGACAATAGCATTTGATTTTAAAAGTAAAAGTGTTGTCTGTGACTGCAATCATGAAAAGTACCAATATAAAACAGACCGATAGGTATAGGGCATGGATCAAATTGTTAGACTTTGGTATATCAAAGATATAAGATTCAGTTATATGTTAGAAAATGAAATTGTGTGCAAGTCAACAAAAAATGTACATTTGATGCTAACTCGGGAGGTTTATTATTGTTAAGCATTTTATCATTATGGTTTGCAATTAAAATTTTCTAATACCAATGAGTGGAGTTTTTAATTAGGACTGAAACTAATAACTATTAATAATTCAACAGTTGGCTGATTAATTTGATTGATTAAATTGAGGTTTTACACAATGCAATATACTGTAAGAGGGGTGTTATTTATCTACTTGAGTATGAAAGAAAGTAGCAAGCATGTTGAAACAAGACTGTGCATATTGTGACATGTCGCAAGGTTACTCATGCACAGTTGTGGCTCAGTGTGAGTCTAACGTTCCAAGAGACAGGATATTAGGTGAGTCCTTGTGTGAATCATGTCAGAAAATGCTAGATTTGGAACAATATTCAGTGATATAATTTCTCATGAAAGAAGGGGGAAAAAGCCAAAGAAGATCCATGAACACATCACTGCAGTTTATGGTGAGTCGGTCCCATCATCCTACAAAGTAAAATTGTGGAGCAAGCAGTTTAAATGGGGTAGATAGTCCATTGAAGATGACCCTCACACTGGGTGGCCTGTGGAAGCAACTTCCACATAAATGTGCAAGAAAGTGGAGGATTTAATTTTTTCAGACAGACTAAGGTTTCCCAAATAGCTGAAGAAATGGGCATCTCAGCTGGTACAGTTTGGAAAATCATGAAAATTTGGGCATGTCAGTACAAGATGGGTTCCAAGAATGCTGACGCCATGTCAGTAGGCCACGAGGCTCCATTGTTGTAAGAAGAACTTGGAGATGCTCCGTGAATTTTTTTCATTCCTTGGTGACTGGAGATAAGACTTGGGGCTATCACAGAGATCCTGAGTCCAAAATGGATTCAATGTAGTGAAAGCATAAGTCAGCCCCGACCCTAAAAAAGTTCAAGCCATGTCATGGCACCTGTCTTCTGGGATACTGAAGGACTTTTGCTTCTGGAGATCATGCCACGCAAGACAACCATAACCGGGGAGAGTTACCCCAACACAATGATCGCTTTGCGGGAGTCAAACAAGGAGAAAAGATGAGGAAAACTTGCAGCAGGTGTGCTGCTTCTTCATGACAATGCGCCAGTTCACATGTCACGTTAGTCACAAGCTGCAATCCAAGAATGTGGGTTTCAGCAGCTGAACCATCCACCCTATTGTCTTGACCTGGCTCCCTTAGATTATTTTCTGTTCTGAGTTTTGAAGAAATCTCTCCATGAACAGCGCGTTTCAAGTGATGAAGACATCAAGGTAGCTGTGGCAAAACAGAATATTTTTTTTTCTAAGTGGTTAAAGTCATTACAGGAAAAGTGAATGAAGTATATGGAACTATCAGGGTACTACATTGAAGAATAAAATATTTTTGAAAAACTGTTTTCTTTCCTACAGAGGTAAATAAATTATTGAATGTCCCTCGTATGTGCAAAAGTGCAAGTGTTTAAGAATTTAAAGTTTTATTCCTTGCATGATTACCTCCTTCTTAGCAATAGTACAAGTGTTCTCTAAAAGTACGTTGGGGGATAAAAGGTCATAGCAATAAGTCTTGTTACTAACTTGAACACTTTCAAGGATGTTGTCAACATCAAGTAGCTGGTAGACTGAAAATATTAAAATCAGCAAAAGTTGTTTGATTTTGTAGATGGCTGCATGCACAGCAAGATGAATTGAGTTGTTTGTACTAATGTTAAAAGAATTACTCTGCAATTGTTTTGCATTTGATGATGATTTTACTGTCAGGTAAAAATTTTGAACTGTTAGAAAAAAAAAAAAAGAAACTAAAAGTAACATTTAAAATGTTACTGGACTATCCCTAAGTGTGAATTACAGAGTAATCACCCTCTGATGTGTCTAGTGCCTCCATTCCAAGACAGGACATATTGTTGTCTCCTCCATATTTTAAAGTGCGATTGCTCAAAGAAGGGATATACATAATATGTAACAAGACTTCTAATTGTTAGATCTTTTCATCATTGATATTAGTTCTAATTTCTGTAAGTTGGGAAATTTTTATGTATCCATCCTCTTCCGCTTATCCGAGATCAGGCCGCGAGGACAGCAGCTTGAGCAGAGATGCTCAGACTTCCCTCTCCCTGGCCACTTCTTCTAGCTCTTCCGGAGGAATCCCAAGGCATCCCCAGGCCAGCCGGGAGGCATAGTCCCTCCAGTGTGTCCTGGGTCTTCCCCGGGGCCTCCTCCCGGTTAGACGTGCCGGAACACCTCACCAGGGAGGCGTCCAGGAGGCATTCTGATCAGATGCCCGAGCCACCTCATCTGACTCCTCTCAATGCAGATGAGCAGCAGCTCTACTCTGAGCCCCTCCCGGATGACTGAGCTTCTCACCATATCTTTAACGGAAAGCCACGTATCCATTATAGAAAAAATAATTGGCAAGTCATTGCTGCTTGATCCACAGTACATAGCATGAGTAGGTAATACTGAAAAATACATGCATTCATCCGTGAACCTGCTTAATTCTGTGGATCAAGGGGCTATAACTATAAACCCACCCTGTATGAGGTTGTAGACCATTTCAAGACATTGTCATGCACTCCCATAAAGAACCAGTTTGGGCTTTTGAATTAATTAATCATGTATGTCTCTGGGATGTGGGAGGAAAACTGGACTACCTGAGAAAAAACTCAGTGCAAGTGCTAGTCATTTTACCATTGTGCTAACCAAACTATGATTAAACCATTCCACATTAACCAACAAGTATTGTGACCCTTTATATTAGGTCTTCTATAATCCTCTTTCTTAACAGAGCCTGCTTTATGGGAATGAAGGCCACAAATGACTTGCCAGAGTAACATTGGCTTAAACAATGGCAACTAAACATGAAAATATTCAGAAGAAACTAGTTTACTTTGATTCCCAATTCTAGACATTCTGCTGCAAATTCTGATCCTGATTTGGTTTTGTAGAATATCCATCCATCCATTATCCAACCCATCCATCCATCCATTTTCTAACCCGCTGAATCCGAATACAGGGTCACGGGGGTCTGCTTTAGCCAATCTCAGCCAACACAGGGCACAAGGCAGGAACAAACCCCGGGCAGGGCGCCAGCCTACCACATTGTGCAGAATATTTTACCTTTTAATGAGGCAGAAAAGAAGAGTGGTTGAAGTATATTTTTAAAGTTAAAATTGAGGGGGAAAAAATAGGTACCAGTCTTTCTGATGCCTCTTAAAACAGGGCAACAAAGTAGCTACTAATGAAGAAATTTCAGTTTATTCTGATGGTGTTTTGAATAGATCTTCAACTGCTGTTGTACTTAAACTCCCAGTTATACTAGAACTGTAGTCTGTTAACTAGTATAGTTCCTTTCACTGAGCACACCATCACCAGGCAGTTTACCAAGTACTCGAGTATGAGTCATATCAACCATGTAATAATGTGCAGTTCAGGTTGTAACCCAACTATACACAGTTTCTCTGAATTTGGAAAGAGCATTTAAAATGATTTTTGCATTAAGAAAACCATCAACACAATCGTGTAGACACAAAAATGCTTTACCTTTGTAAATATCAATTCATGTTATGCTCATCATGACATAATTAGCTTATTTCTCCAGTTCACTTATTTTTCTGGATTATCCATTTGTTTGACAGATATGGTTTGGTCCCACAGAAAATAAGCATCTGAAAAGTGCTGATGGGAATGAAATGGTCCTTTTAGATAACAAGCCCCACTTTATTTTTAAATGCACTTCTTGTCATCATTTGCCATGGGCCAGAATGCAAAAGTTTTTGAATTACATACAGTACATTCATGTATTCACGAGTCTGCTTGATCCAGATCAGCGTCAAAGGTGGCTCAAGCTTGTCATGGCAGCAATTGGTGTAAGACAACAATCATAAACTGTGTGTTTTTTTATATATAAATAAAATACAATTCAGAATTAATGAGGTATGGCCTGTTTCTGTAGGAAATTATAAAATGGGTAGGAAAAATGAAATGAACTAATGGCTGAATTTTACTTTTACCTATTCTTATTTATTAATGCCAGTGGTTCTTAATCTGTGTTTCAGGGCAAAACATTTTCAAAATGAGCAAGTTCATACTTTTAAAATGATCATAAGATGCTGGTAAAATATCTTCTTTAAATGTGTGTCTTAATTTTGAAATTCTAATGAGTTACTCATTTAAGCATTACTTGTACACTTTCTAAACATTTTATTCATTGCCAATATCATAAAAATTAAAACACAAATGGGGGGGAAAATTTCTGTGTGTGACCACACATATTGATGACAACCACCTCACTGCTGTTTAGGAAGCAATTAAATGAATGTGAGATAAAGGCAATTCAGAGTAAACATATGCTGGAGAGCCTTTCTTTGATAAAATGTTTTTCAGTTCACTGCTGCAGGGTAAAAAATGGTACTTTGCAACCTTTTGAGAAGGGATTCGGTTAAACTTTGAATATCATATATGAAAATCAAACATGCCCATATTTCGTAATTTCTCCTACTGTATCCTGTAGCAAATCTGTCATGCAAGAATCACTGTCATCATTGTCATTTTTCTGAGATATATAACTGATTGTCAGGTATCTGAAGTAACTGATTGTTAAACACCTAATATGAATTAGAAGACTTATCCTAAGGGTGAGTAAAAAAATGTATAAAGTAAAACAAGTTTATTTAAAGAATATGTACAGTATGTGCTGTATACATACATGTTTGTGGTTCATATAGTTTGAATGAAAAACACACATTCTGAAAAAATGGTGAGAGCTCTCAACAACTAATTTGCTGAATTAAGACAATGGGTAGACATTGATTAATAATGTGATTTCTGGAATTCATTAAAAAATTATGTTTATGAAATGGAAGGTTTGCCTTGGCCTTCATCTAATGCCTAGGATGAGGTCTTGAAGCCGTAAAAGAATTTTGGAAAATTTTACACATACAGTATATTCTACAAGTAAAACAAACACATAATCTCTATATGTGCAAGTCTGGTACGTAAAATATAGAAAATGTATAACTGTTATACAAACGTATAATTATTTTCCTTATGCCATCTTAATAAAAAATAAATAATGAACATGCATATTTCTAGTGAGGCTGAACATATTGGTAAGATGGTAAATATTTTATCTTTTCCACTTTTGAGTTAAAAAGTGGAGTTTTGAGTAGATCTGAAGTCTTAATTTTACTTTTGTCATTCTAAATATGTTCACTTGTACCTTCTTTTTTGGCTTTCCTCTTTGTACCAAGGACCACTAGTTCTTCCACTTTGTTGGTGTATTCATTTTCATCTGTTTTTTAAAAAATGACAAAGACATTGTTATAAAGTTATTGGAGTTTGATATTTCATATGTTTAGCACCCATATTTTCTTTAAATAATCATGTCACAATATACCTTCTAAATTCTGTAGTTAAATTTAGCATACATTCATAGTATACATTCATATATCAATGTCAGTTCGGGCTAAATATGTAGTATTTGAACAGTTAATTGTAAATATGTATATGTTCTGAATATATACTGCATGCAGTTACTACTTTGCGTAATGTGATAGGATCTTATTCATACAGTAATTAATGACTTATAAATGTTTTCAAATGCAGACAATGTTTTAGTTGTTTTCATGTAAATTTGTCTTAAGTTAAAGGGAAAGGCTCCTGTATGTGAGAGAGCTCATAACGAATGAGCTATCTGCTGGAGCTATAATGCATACGGTGCAGCTGTAAGGAACAAAGAAAAATTGGTGTTTTTTTGTTTGTTTTTTTTTTTTACCCACAAAAACAGAGGGAGGTTGGTCTTCCCGATGTCTTGTGTTTTTTGGTACCATGGCAGAATGGGAAAAGGAAAAAGATGAGTGGAGACTGTGGCTGATCTCTCCATACCTGGAAATTATTTGTATGGCCAACAGCACTATTTAGCAGTGCATCATTTGGCTGTCAAAATGTGGCAAGCTTTGGAAATTTGAAACAATGCTGACAAGTCAGTCATGAGGCAGTCGTGTAATCTGACATTCTCAAGGCAGCAAAATACAGCAACTGTAGTCATTTGACATGCTCTCCTACTGGAAGTTGTGCAATCCATGTCTGTCTTGAGCACATTATGATGTAAATTAAAGAAAGCCAATACCTGTATAATGTATAAAGTCACAGTATTTATATTATGAGCATATGGTAAGCAATTATGGATGAAACAACGGAGTAATACATTTATGTCAGTAAATGAAACATCATGTTTCTTCAAGGACAAAAAAGCAGATTTCAGTACTGTACAAACTTAAGCCCCAGATTGATTTTAATAATGGACCAAAAAATAGGAACTAGGAAGTTGCTAAATGCTAGATAGAGAGATAGATAGATAAAAGAAAATGGCAAAAAACACACAAGCAAGCCTTGTTTTTCTGAATTTCAGTCATTTGTCAGTAGATACATATGATTAACGCAATAAGAAAATTACAAGAAGTGATGCACTTTGAAGATTTAAATGGCTGGAAAGAAATATTTTGGCCTAGGCCATATTTATTCTACAGTCCTTACCATCTAATCACTGCAGGAAATTGTAAATTCATAAATCTGTTTATAAGTTATGATAAGCTAAGTATTAAATGTTGGTACATTACTCTTAAAGTGTACTTCTATACAGTATATCTAGGGGTAGGACAAATGGTGAGGTGTAACTTGTTATCTGGAATCCGTTTCTATTTAGTGTAAATATATAAAAGGCTGGCTAGCAATAGAAAATTGTCAAAGAATCTTTAAAAAAGAATTGGTGAAAACACTATAGCATAAATTGAGTGGTAAATGTCTCAGTGTTTAGCTACTGGAAAACAAATGGTCATTATCACCAATTGCTGAGATTCCACAGCAAAAGAGCTTTAATACTCTTATCTTTAAGAAAGCTGATTAGCAGGCAATATACCATACATACTTGCTAAAATTATAGAGGGGGACATATACTGCATCTTGTTAGAAGGGTAGAGTATTGGGAGTTAATGGCATTTTTGGAATTAACTTATACTGTTCAATTATGTCAAACAGTTAAATATCAACTTGAAGCAAGGAGCAGTGAAATAGTTCTTTTCTCAAAGTCAAAGAAAGTGCACAGACCACTAATTTGTAGGCTGTATTCAAAAATGAGTTGGGTTAATTGACATTTAGTTCATTGATAAGTAAATCGGACTGAATTTGCTTATTGAAGCACTTTTGTACTCGGGTAAATCAACAATGAGGTGCAACACTTTTTAGCCAGTATTAAAGAGTGGAACACGCAGAACTTTCTCTGATTGTTTCTGGTTGCTACTGTATTTACTGATTACAGTTAGCTTGGTATCTTGGTTTATCAAACTGCTATTTTTGTATTGCCCCAAATAAAATGATTTTACCGTATCTGCATTGATAACCACTGACACAAGACATTAGTGGTGAATATCTTCATAAAAAGTGTCAAAGTACAGTATGGTTTTTCCCACTAGAACTGCACAGATTTTTATTCAATATGAAACTTTTAGGAATTAAGACAACTGAAAACATTTCAAAGATCTAATCATTTTATACATTACACATTGATGGAAGATACTTTTTTTTTTGTTTTTTTTTTTTTTATATATACCTGTATTATGTTGTTCTGCAGAATGTGTGCTTTTTGGTGTGTCAGTCTCATCACTGTTCTTTCCGTTTAGGTTTGTTGGCTGAGGGAGGGATTCTGATTCTTTTCTTTGATGTGAGCTTGACTGCTTTAGGATATCATCTACTTCATCATAGAACCGCATACTTCTCCTGGGATTGCAGAGCTGATTATTTCCTCTTTGAAGTGCTCTATATTCATACTTCAGATTTTTATATTTTGTCCGACATTGCTTCCAGTCCCGGTCAATGCCAATTTCCATTAATCTGTTGGCAATCTGTTCAAAAATCTCCTTGTTTCTTGTTGCCCCTTCAAGCTGCTGTCTGATATTTTCATCAGACCAGATAAGAATTAGAGCTTTAACTTCGTCATCACTCCAGTGCCGTCCTATTCCTGTGTCATTGACTGTGATGACTCTGAATTGATTGAATTTGTCATCTGCTGAAATATGATCACCTGGAAAGCCACATTCAAATCAGGACATTAAAGGTTCATTATTTTTAGAAAAGTTCTTATTATCAATCTAAAAATGTGAAAGTAACATTCAAAATGAAAAATCTAGTGAGTTTACGATGCACATTAACATATGCAGCTATCAAAGTAAGAAACACATAGTCCAAGTGATACCCTTGTGTATTTGTGGCTGTATTCTATTTATTGCAGTGTTTTTGGTTCAGGATAATAGGTAAATGCTGTCCTTGCATTTCAGTATATTTCTTCTTTTTAACTATGGTATGCTTTTTTACATGTAACATTTAGAATATCTGTATTGATATATAATAAAAATAACTGAATTTTATATTGCATCATATTAAATAAATGCATGCAGAAAAAATGTTTTTTGCAAAACATTAATACATCATCACCTACTTAATGTCAAAGTGAGATTAGAGAGGATGCTTATTTTCATGGCTTTCCTGTTGTGAATAAACTGAACATGACTCTGAGCTTGAATGAATTAGTGCCATGTCCATGGTTGCAACTACTACCAGGAAAGACCTTGGCGTCCAATGACCTTAAATTGGATTAAGTGAGAATGTTACTGTATGTACTTTAAACATTCTAGCACACATATGGACTTGGAGCAACTTCCTCCTTCCCTTTTAACAGTTTCCTTTGGGATCAGTAAAGTTTAAATCCATCTTATCTATCTATCCTGCTGTAACTGTGCCTGGCTTTCTCATAGTGCTTGAAATTCAGAAATATTTATAAACTGGAAGTAGTATTAAATACTAGTGTACTCAACAGTAAAATTAAAAAGCAAATTAAAAAAAAATTAATATAGCTTAAGAAGAAGACCTTTAAATTGAAATGTGCATGTAAAGTAGCTATTCTTATTAAAAAGAAACCTAAAGTAAAATTGCAATAAGCCTACATCATGCATGTCTGTGGTCTAGATGACGACACTGTTATTTTGCATCTTGCATAATATTTGTCAGTTTGTTCAGTTTTTGATTTATATCGAATATCAGAAGCAAAAATACTGATGTTTCTCTTTATTGAAATCTGTTAAACTGAAGAAAGTGACCGATAAGGAACCTTCCTGTAATCTTGTTTCTGACAGGTTTTCTGAATGTGTATTTTTGTTTCTGAAACAAAAAAAAACAAAATAATTTGCGTGAATTTCAGGACAGTAGAGGATGCCAGACTACCTGGAAAATAAATATAATCATTGGAAGAACATGTAGACTCAACACAGGTCATTAGTTCCTAAGTTAGAATGTCTTTGGCAGTATTTATTTTTTTTTTATTTTGTAAGACCATTTATTAATATATGTTTATCATATACATTTTAAAAATTAATTTGATTATATAGATTTTTTATTATGTGGTGATTTGGTAGGATTTGTATTTTTTTTTTTTTTTTAATAATTGGCTTTCAAATACTCAGCAGAGATTGTATGTTATCCTATAAAAATTACTATTACAAATTATATTAGTGGTATTACTTGATATGTGCAATATGATCCTGGGAGGGTCTGTGTCAAATACCAGATTATTACTGGTATAGTAAACTAGTAGGCAGAGTTGTAGATAAAAAAATTTTAAATGGATTACAGCAGCTAATCCTGTGTAGAATTTAATTTAGTTTTAGAGTTCTGTGTGTAATTATAGTGTGTCTTTCACTTTTTCAATTGTTTTTAAACTTTAAAATTTAAATTAAAATGTTTTTCAGGATTTAAGTTTTTGAATAACATTACATGAATATACGCAACATGAACTTGTGAGAATTACAGTATAAAATACCAGTTATCTATTTACCTCTGTCTGTCATTGTTTTCCAGTGTAGTGGAGGAACTGGATCTTCCGATGCAATACTGGCAGAATCGTCATCTTTAATCAAAAATACATATTTAGATAAGAACATTTAACTGTTGGCTGGCTGTGCCTTTTCAGTACATTACAGTTTTAAATAATTAAGTTTTTTTTAATAAAAATAGTAAGTTCTAATGTTTGATTTCAAAAGAAATGTGTTTTATTCGGTGTGGATAGTTCCAAAAGTTCACTTGATTTCTAATAATTCTACATCTTTTGAGTTATTTAATAAATAATAATATAAATGTTTGCATCCACATATGACATTTGCTAAAAACTGAAACAGTAATAAAGCACGTTGAAACAAAACTTCAATACAGCTTTTGTCCACAAGGTGGTGTACTATGATGGTGAAAACATTCAACATGACTATATATAATTCATGAAAATTGCAGGGGCATAAGGCTTGAAAATTGTGCTGGGCATTTACACAGATCTACTGGTTCTGTGCTTACCTTCAAATTGAGGCTCTTTTTTAATGTATGCATTGTTTAAATCTTCGGATGCTGTGCTGAAGGAATCGTCCTCATCCAAACCAGTGAGATTCTCCTCTGTAACAGGAAAATGAAAATCTATAGTATTTATTCTTGATAGTTTCCTACAGCATCATCAGACTTAAGTGTTTATATTTTTTCATCCCAGGCTATCTAATAACTGTATACACATGTTACATATTATTGGACACATATCCTAAATTAACATGGTTATTTCTGTCCCTCTGCATTTTTGTGAATTCCGTACTTTTAGGCAATTCCAACTTTTTGTGTACAGACCATAGTGTGTTAAATACAAGCAAGGTTTAGGTTTTTCCAATCTTTCAGACTTTATTTAGAGGAAAGGCATGTAAGTATAAAAACCACTCAAATAGTTTACCCAATTTAAGATATACCATTAATTGTTCCTGTACTGACCTAAACTGCTAGCATAAAGAAAATTTTCCCTTCAAAACTAAGTTGATCTGATTTTTTTTTTTTTTCCCCCAAAATTCATTAAAGGTTACATCATTATAAAAGGCTAAAAGTATAAAATGGGATGTCTTTTTTTTTTTTTTTTTTTATTAATATGTAAAAAAAATTAATTCACAAACTATTGTGGAATTTCTAAAAGGACCTATAAAATTATTCTAAAGCTAACATTTTGAATTTGCATTTTTAGCCTGTTTTTTCTTCATGCTTCTATCTATCATAAAAGTAAAATATTTTAACAAATTAGCTTGTTGGTGGCAAGAAACAAAAGAGAATGTTACCTTCACTGACAGTTTCTTTTCCCAGTTCATTATTATTTCTTGCTTTTGTAGACTTGTGCCGCAGAATGACATCAATCTCATTGAAGAACTTCATGCTTTTCCATGCGTTTCCTGAGCCTTGAGCACTTCGTACAGTCTTGTATTCATATTTTAGGTTTTTATATTTAGTTCTGCACTGCTTCCAGTCCCGGTCTACTCCAAATTTCTGTAGTTTATTTGCAATTTCTTCAAAAATTCCTTTGTTGCGTACTGCTCCTTCAAGCTGTCCCTGTATGTTGCTATCTGACCAGACATATAACAAGGCTCGGACTTCATCATCAGTCCAATGTTTTCCTCCTTCTGTAGCAACTGAAGGGATGAATGGAGGCTTCACTTGATCACACAGTGGCTTTTGAGTGGCTGAAAATTTAAAGTCTAAACAGATTCATAAGTCTGTTACTAACGTATTCTGTCAGAACATATGTTACTGTATGAACAGTGTTACTTGTAAAGCTGGATTAATAATCACTGATTAGATCTATACTAATAAAAGGCAAAGCCCTCACTGACTCACTCACTCACTGACTCATCACTTAATCTCCAACTTCCCATGTAGGTAGAAGGCTGAAATTTGGCAGGCTCATTCCTTACAGCTTCCTTACAAAAGTTGGGCAGGTTTCATTTCGAAATTCTACGCGTAATGGTCATAACTGGAAGCTATTTTTCTCCATATACTGTAATGGAGTTGAGCTCGAAAGGCATGGGGGGGCGGGGTTTCATGTGACATCGTCATGCCTCCCACGTAATCACGTGAACTGACTGTCAACGCAGTACGTAGAAAACCAGGAAGAGCTCCAAAAAGCGCTGAAGAAAACATGCATTATATAATTGAGAAGGCAGCGAAACAATAAGAAGCGAGCAAGTTACATATACAACCATATTCATGAGTGCTGCTACTTCGGAAACAAAGCATGGTGTAAACCTAAAGTTTAAATTAAGTTCATAGACACGCTGCCGCTGGCGTTTGTCATGCCCACAAATAATGCGGGATACAAGTTTAATGAGAGGACACAGGATATAAACGAGAGTTTTGATCACTTTGTAACTAAGTTAAAATTGCAGGTGAGGGGCTGTGCTTATGCAAATTCCGAGAGACTGTGTTTGTGGGGGATTGACAGTTAAGGCGGGTGGGGGAGTCACATCATCATCTCCCGTCCCATTCACCTCATTTCGCTCTGAGCTGAGCTCCGCAGCTAACGCAGTCTTACAGAAGTGACTTTGTGATGCTGCTACCAAATACTCACAGAAAAATCCACAAGTTAATACACACGCTGTCTGTAGAATTTCTCCACACTGAATCCTCCAGGCACTACTTACAAAAGGTTACATTGATAATCGTGTTACGTTATTTTTAAAATGTTTCCTTTTCTTAGCACAAGCACAGCTGAGAAGCTTCGATGCATGTGCTCCATAACGCATTAAAAAATAATGCATTTAATCACACTTTCAATTCCAAGCAAAGGGGAACTTCTGTCAATGCATGATTTCCTGGTACACCGATTACATTGATCAGCCCTTCCCGATTCATTTTACCCTCGCACCCCCTTGGTTTGAGAAGAAGTATGAAAAAATATGAGGTTAACAAAGAAAAACAGATCACCAATTGAATCTTTATGAATAATCGCTTCGCCATCAATAATTGTTTTGGTAAAGCCACACATAGTGTTATCCTCCTTCCATTTTATAAATTTTCCGCCACTAGCCATGATTAAATGAACGGTAAAAAAGTAAGAGTGAAGCGAGGGTGACTTATTCAGGCAGGCAGGAGACAGCTCAATAGCTCGAATTTGGATATAAGTAGGTTCTATTTAGTCCCCAGAAATATCTTTGGTAGGAATGGAAGTTGAATTTAGTCTTTAAATTTCTACAGTAAAGAAAGTTATGCAATGATGACTAAATTTAACTATATAAAGTCAAAACTTGAATATATAAAGTCAGTGCTGGAATATATAAAGTCAAAACTTGAATATATAAAGTCATTCTCAAATATATAAAGTCAAAATCTGAGTATATAAAGATGGCGTTGGAATATTTCGGAATATATAATGTAAGCGCTGGAATATATAAAGTCAAAACTTCAATATATAAAGTTAGCGTTGGAATATACAAAGTCAGCGCTGGAATATCCATCCATTTCCCAACCCGTTGAATCCGACCACAGGGTCACGGGGGTCTGCTGGAGCCAATCCCAGCCAACACTGGGCAAGGCAGGAACCAATCCTGGGCAGGGCACATGCATCATTTTCAAAACATTAACCGAACAGTGGTTTTTTTAATTTATTTTTCTGAATACGTTTTTGTTAACTTAGTTCAGTTCAGAGTCGTTTCAATTAATATATTTTGACTTTGACTTTATATATTCAGGAATGTGTTTATATACTCCGATGTTGACTTTATATAATCAGGAATGACTTTATAAATTCTGACGCTGACTTTATATATACAGTGGTGTGAAAAACCATTTGCCCCCTTCCTGATTTCTTATTCTTTTGCATGTTTGTCACACAAAATGTTTCTGATCATCAAACACATTTAACCATTAGTCAAATATAACACAAGTAAACACAAAATGCAGTTTTAAATTATGGTTTTATTATTTAGGGAGAAAAAAATCCAAACCTACATGGCCCTGTGTGAAAAAGTAATTGCCCCCTGCACCTAATAACTGGTTGGGCCACCCTTAGCAGCAATAACTGCAATCAAGCGTTTGCGATAACTTGCAATGAGTCTTTACAGCTCTGGAGGAATTTTGGCCCACTCATCTTTGCAGAATTGTTGTAATTCAGCTTTATTTGAGGGTTTTCTAGCATGAACCGCCTTTTTAAGGTCATGCCATAGCATCTCAATTGGATTCAGGTCAGGACTTTGACTAGGCCACTCCAAAGTCTTCATTTTGTTTTTCTTCAGCCATTCAGAGGTGGATTTGCTGGTGTGTTTTAGGCCATTGTCCTGTTGCAGCACCCAAGATCGCTTCAGCTTGAGTTGACGAACAGATGGCGGACATTCTCCTTCAGGATTTTTGGTAGACAGTAGAATTCATGGTTCCATCTATCACAGCAAGCCTTCCAGGTCCTGAAGCAGCAAAACAACCCCAGACCATCACACTACCACCACCATATTTTACTGTTGGTATGATGTTCTTTTTCTGAAATGCTGTGTTCCTTTTACGCCAGATGTAACGGGACATTTGCCTTCCAAAAAGTTCAACATTTGTCTCATCAGTCCACAAGGTATTTTCCCAAAAGTCTTGGCAATCATTGAGATGTTTCTTAGCAAAATTAAGACGAGCCCTAATGTTCTTTTTGCTTAATAGTGGTTTGCGTCTTGGAAATCTACTATGCAGGCCGTTTTTGCCCAGTCTCTTTCTTATGGTGGAGTCGTGAACACTGACCTTAATTGAGGCAAGTGAGGCCTGCAGTTCTTTAGACGTTGTCCTGGGGTCTTTTGTGACCTCTCGGATGAGTTGTCTCTGCGCTCTTGGGGTAATTTTGGTCGGCTGGCCACTCCTGGGAAGGTTCACCACTGTTCCATGTTTTTGCCATTTGTGGATAATGGCTCTCACTGTGGTTCACTGGAGTCCCAAAGCTTTAGAAATGGCTTTATAACCTTTACCAGACTGATAGATCTCAATTACTTCTGTTCTCATTTGTTCCTGAATTTCTTTGGATCTTGGCAAGATGTCTAGCTTTTGAGGTGCTTTTGGTCTACTTCTCTGTGTCAGGCAGTTCCTGATTTCTTGATTGAAACAGGTGTGGCAGTAATCAGGCCTGGTGGTGGCTATGGAAATTGAACTCGGGTGTGATACACCACAGTTAGGTTATTTTTTAACAAGGGGGCAATTACTTTTTCACACAGGGCCATGTAGGTTTGGATTTTTTTTTCTCCCTAAATAATAAAAACCATCATTTAAAAACTGCATTTTGTGTTTACTTGTGTTATATTTGACTAATGGTTAAATGTATTTGATGATCAGAAACATTTCGTGTGACAAAAAATGCAAAATCAGGAAGGGGGCAAATAGTTTTTCACACCACTGTATATTCAAGTTTTGACTTTATATATTCGAGAATGACTTTATATATTCAAGTTTTCACTTTATATATTCAGAAAGATGTTTTGACTTTATATATACCGACGCTGACTTAATGTATTCAAGTTTTGACTTTATATATTCCGACAGTGACTTTATATATACGGGAATGAGTTTATATATTCAAGTTTTGACTTTATATATTCTGACGCCGACTTATATATTCAGAAAATCAATGTACAGTATTTGCCTGTTTGGCACCCCATAGTATATGTGTGTGTGTGTATATATGTACACATGTACAGTATATGTATAGTACAGGCCAAAAGTTTGGACACACCTCCTCATTCAATGTGTTTTCTTTATTTTCATGACCATTTACATTGGTAGATTCTCACTGAAGGCATCAAAACTATGAAACGAACACATGTGGCGTTATGTACTTAACAAAAAAAGGTGAAATAACTAAAAACATGTTTTATATTCTAGTTTCTTCAAAATAGCCACCCTTTGCTCTGATTACTGCTTTGGCTATTATCACTTTTAGATGTTTACAACTTTCATTTGTTTATTCTCTTACTCAAGTACACTATTTCTTTTCATGTTTTTTGTCACTTGTGTATAGTCCCCTGTTAAAGTTCACAGGTGTGAAGGAGCAGTATGTGCAGAGTACTGCTTGAAGTGTATATACAGTGCATAAGCACAGGTACTTTGTGTGTAGATGTAGTAATGTAAGGAATGAGGATTTCTCAATCAGAAATTCAAGTGCTACTAAATACTTTTCTGTCCATTTTACAATGTGTCATGTCTTTCTTTTTTCCTGTCAAGCACACCTCCCGATCATCAGTCATCCGTCCACCCAGTTGGCTAGTGGTACTATTTGTGCGGCCTGTCAATCACTTCTGCTGCATGCTTCAATTGTATAAAGCATCTTCTCTATGGAGCATAGCGCATATATTGAAAGATAAAAAATATGTCAGCAATTTTTCTTTTTTCTATAATGTTCCCAAATTTATTTTAAAGATTTTGGCATATTTTAGTTTTTCTATTTGGGTTGGGAGGTGCTTTACCTCTATATATTGATATATCAAAATGTCCTTTCTTAGCAGATGCCTATTCGCTTAGATGTACTGTCCTGCTAAAATTTTAGCTTCTTAACTAAACAGGAAACAGATTTTGTTCATGAGCAAGTTAGTGAGTGAATAAATGAATGAGTTAGTCAACTTTGCATTATATAAACTTAGATACTTTTAAATATTGGCTTACACAACACTGATAAATTAACAAAGGCTTTACATTCATTCGTCAATTGTAATGAACACTTCTACTGATGTACATCAGTCCAAGCATATGTCCATTTTCTAACCAGTGTATACAGTTAAGGTTCACACTGGGGTGCAATTTACATGCATACACAGTTAGGCATATGGGATGTTGGAGGACTGCTGTTGCAAATAATGGTTGTAGCAAGTAAACATCAATGCAAGATTCAAAAGTGGCCATTTGATTTGTCTACTCTGGCATTGACACTAGTTGCTTTATTTGTTAATACCAAATTGAAACTTATTTAGTGCTTCAGTGCATCTCCCTATTGATATGACGTGTGCTATGTTAATAGAGATGCCTAATCACAGATGCGTACAGTTAATATGACAATAAAACCAGCAAACTTCATTGCCAAATAATAAATCTGCAAACACTGAATCTTGTCTTTTGAAGGCAAACTAATGTTCATTAGTATAACCTACTCACAGTTTCACAGTTATAAATTGACTACAGGTAATTACAGTCCAACTAATTTTCTAATTCTTGATTTGTAAACCGGCATAAGCAATAGCAAAGTCTGATCACTCATGTAAAAATCCTTGAAAATGGCAAAACAAAGATTGTTTGACGGGAGTTATGAAATAAAGGATTAATGTAAAACTGGTAGGTTTGATTTCACATTGGATGGGACAAATGTAAAAAAAAAATAAAAATGAAACCACCATGAATTTCTGACATTTGAGATTTGAGTTGATTTGACTAAATCTGTTAAATGTTACCTTTTAATATTTTTAACCAGCTAATGATGCAAATAAATCCTAAAAAAGCAAACCTAGCCGTTTTGTTCAATGACAAATCAAATTTTAAAAGCATGTTGTTTCAAACACAGCTTTAAAGAGTTAGTTTAAATGTAGATATATTATCTTGAAATTCAGTAGTTCAACAATGCATTTTTTAAATTTAGTGTGGATTTTAAATAGTACCCTTTTAAAAGAATATGTCAGAATATATTTATAATTCATACATGCTAAGAAAAAAATGTAAAGGAACATTTCAGATCTCATTGGGGAAAAAAATCATGCTGGATGTCTATACAGATATGGACTGGGTAATGTGTTAGGAATGAAAGGATGACACATCATTTGATGGAAATTAAAATGATCATCCTACAGAGGGCTGAATACAAAAGCGCCCTGAAAATCAAAATAAAAAAATGATGCGGCAGGCTAGCCCATTTTGCCGAAATTTCATTGCAGCAACTCAGAATCATACTTGGTAGTTTGTACGACCATCACATGCTTGTATGAATGCCTGACAACATCGGGGCATGCTCCTAATGAGATGACAGATGGTGTCCTGGGGGATCTCATTCCAAAATCTGAACCAGGTCATCACTAAACTCCTGGACAGTCTGAGGTGCAACCTGTTGGTGTCGGATGGACTGAAACGTAATATCCCAGAGGTGTTCTATTGGATTTAGGTCAGGCAAGCGTGGGGGCCAGTCGGTGGTATCAATTCCTTCATCCTCCAGGAACAGCTTGCATACTCTCGCCACATGAAGCCAGGCATTGTCGTGCAACAGGAGGAAACCAGGACCCACTGCACCAGCATAGGGTCTAACAGTGCTGTTGTCTAGCCTATAGAGGTTTGTGTGTCCCTCCATGGATATACCTCCCCAGACCATCATTGACCCACCACCAAACTGGTCATGCTAAATGGTGTTGCAGGCAGCACAACGTTCTCCACGGCTTCTCCAGACCCTTTCACGTCTGTCACGTGCTCAGGGTGAACCTGCTCTCCTCTGTGAAAAGCACAGGGCGCTAATGGTGGACCTGCCAATTCTGGTATTCCATGGCAAATTCCAATCAAGCTCCATGGTGCCGGACAGTGAGCACAGGGCCTACTAGAGGATGTTGGGCCCTCAGGCCACCCTCATTAAGTCTGTTTCTGATTCTTTGGTCAGAGACATTCACACCAGTGGCCAGCTGGAGGTCATTTTGTAGGGCTTTGGCAGTGCTCCTCCTGTTCCTTCTTGCCCAAAGGAGCAGATACCAATCTTGCTGATGGGTTAAGGACCTTCTACGGCCCTGTCCAGCTCTCCTAGCGTAATTATCTGTCTCCTGGGATCGTCTCTATGCCCTTGAGACTGTGCTGGGAGGCACAGCAAACCTTCTGGCAATGGCACGTATTGATGTGCCATCCTAGAGTGTTTGGGCTACCTGTGCAACCTCTGTAGGGTCCAAGTATCTCCTTATGCTACCAGTAGTGACACTGACCATAGCCAAATGCAAAACTAGTGAAAAAAAGTCAGAAAAGATGAGGAGGGAAAAATGTCAGTGGCCTCCACCTGTTAAACCATTCCTGTTTTGGGGGTCATCTCATTGTTGCCCCTCTAGTGCACATGTTGTGAATTTCATTAACACCAAAGCAGCTGAAACTGATTAACAATGTCCTCTGCTACTTAACTGACCAGATCGATATCCCAGAAGTTTTATTGATTTGATGCTATACACTGATTAAAAAGTGTTCCTAGTGTGTGTGTGTGTGTGTGTGTGTGTGTGTGTGTGTGTGTGTGTGTGTGTGTATATATATATATATATTGTGGAAGACTGCCGGCTTCGAGGCGTCCGCACCCCAGGCCGACAGGAGGAGCTCTCCGACAGCGGGATCGTGCCCGAGGTCCAGCAGGGCCTTATGGACTCTGTGGTGTTTATACACAGCCCTGCTGGATACCTTGTGCGCCACCAGGAGTCGCTGTGGGGGGACTTATGGGCTCTGTTGTGCCTTATGACCCGGGAGTACGTCACGGTCACGTGACAGGAAGGTATGGCGTGCTCCCGGGCTGAAGTAATAGACTGATTGCCCTGACCGGAAGGAATAAGGAACTGTGGACTGCTGGGACAGGAACACCTCCGGGTCAGGGGCTATAAAGGACGGTGCCTCAGTCCAGACACTGAGCTGAGCTGGGAGGTAGAGGAGCAAGTGTCTGGGCGAGGAGGAGAGTTTAGTGTGTGTTACGTAGAGTATTGGTTTATGAGTAGTGTGGAGGGTGCTTGGTGCACATTGTTATCAAACAATAAAGGGTCGTGGACTTTTACCTGGTGTCTGGAGTCATCCCTGAGGGTTCAAGGGTGCACTACTGCCCCCTACTGCCACAATATATATATATATATATATATATATATATATATATATATAATATATATATATATATATATATATAATATATATATATATAATATATTATATATATATATATATATATATATAATATATTATTTTTTTTTTTTTGAAGAGTGTCTACATAGTGATTTCATAACATATGCATAAGCATGAAATGACATTTAAGAAGAAATACTTGAATAGAAATGAACAGTTAACATCAGTATTTGGAAGATGTGGAACAAAATATCATTACTCTTTTTTTAAAAAAAAAAAATTACAGCACTGCACTTATTCAGAATTCCCTATAATTTACCTAACCTATGTATTGCCACATCAAAGTCCACACATTATGGGGGGTTCCTTGTTTTAATACAAGGCAGTTGCATCTACTTTATGAAACATCTATGTCATCTTGCAAATATTTTTATTATAAAATAATCAAATATTGATTCCTAAATAATAAGTATGTTATTCAGTAATCTATTTGTGTTTTATGAATCTGCATGTAGACACCCTTCAAGTAAACAGCTAAATTTATTCCCCTATTTGGACATTTAAAATAATCTTGAATTAGTCGAAAGTAAAGGCACAGCTGGAAGACTCGTGTCTTTCTGTGACTGTACGAGTTACACATACAGTTGCTTATGTGTAACATCACATTTCGTCAGTTTTCAAAAATATGTCTGTATACATCCTCCTTAGACAAAAAGGAAGCATTTTAAAATGAGCATCTAGAGCTGATGCTTGTTGACGGTGGCATTGGATGAATGGAACATAAAAGAAAAAGAACCATCCATCGTGACTGACAACACCAGTAATATGATTCGTATGGTGCAGCTCATGGAGATATTCACATCGGCTGTTTTGTGCACAAGCTCACTTTGGTATTGCAGGCTACCCTGAAAATTCCAACAATAGACTGCTTGCTTGGCCGGGGGAGGAGCGTTGAGAAGCAAAGTTTTTTGGACCTGCCAACACACAAACTTGTGTTTGATGAAGAAATGCAATGAAACATTCATTGGAAATACTAGAAAGGTTTTTGGAACAACAGCAAGTCATCTGAGCAGCTCTGCATACTGTATAGGCAGCAATGTTGCTCTCGCTGTGACTGGCATGCAGCGTGCTTGTCTGCAACACTATCATTTTTAATGTAGTGACATTTGATTGTCCCATAGGAATCTGATGCCCTGGATGTTCATCTGTTACAAGTTCTCTGCTGACCTAAGAGATGTGGTAATGTTTTGCTTAAGATCTTCATAAAGCCTAGGTATAATAACTTCATTCATTTGCTTTCTGGTTGGTATAGCATACCACAGTTAAAAAAAAATCTGTATCATTTGTGGAAAGCCATCGTTTTCAACAATGATGTAGAGTCTCATATTGTTACAGATAAAAACTGTTATAGATTTTTTTATTTTTTTTTTTTTTTTGGGTTACAATGCTTGGAGCTACCCATCATCTCCAATATGGATTGTTTAGGCTCTACTTATTAGAATGTCAACTGAGATTCCTTTTATGGTTTCTCAATTTTGTTGTGTTACAACAGTACTTAACTTCTGAGCTGCACAGTTTACATATGACTTTTATTCAGCCATTCAGTGGTGAGGTTTTGCATGATGGTCAGATATGCAAATAAGAATTTTACTGTATGTTTTTCATGTGACATTATTAATACTACTACAACTTTTACTACAGCTGTATCATTTCAAAACACTATCCTTAGATTACTCTTTAAATTGTTCAAGGTATACTATTGCCTAAGAAAAATATATACGTTTAGAAAACGTGTCTTACTCTTGAGCAGAGGTTTCCGAACTGGGTGTCACTACACCTTGGGGTGTCATGAAGGCAATGTTCTAATTTGTTTTAAATTTTCAAGTTCAGTTTTGACTTTCAATACAGAGCAAACATATCTATAGTACAGCTGTCAAATTAGCCAAAAAATAAGATACAAATAATCATATACTGTATATTGGAATACATTCAAAAATACCTTAAATATTATGGATGTTGCATATGTGTCTGTACTGTAAAAGCCTTTTTTATATGTGTTATTAATGTTTTGACCTTTTTGCTTATGATGCATCCTCAAACCATTACATGCTTATGACAAATGCACAATTGCTTACCATAAGCAGGTGAAGACTGCAGTCTTCAAAAGACAGTAGTTCAAATGGATTTTCCACACAAAAAAGTAATGTGACCAAAACATATTTCATACACAAATCACCTGGAGAAAGTCACTTTTGGTTGCTTAAACATGCTGAATGTAATCCAACAAAAAACATAGCTGATTAAGTCTATGGGACACAACCCGCAAACACCAAACCGATATTTTGTTACATGAAACGGCAGTTGAGTCCTGCTGGGAGGAGCTAGTGGTCAATAAATAACATATGGAACTAAACTGTTGTTTCTCTTTTTTCCTCTTTTTTACATTTACAGAAGATTGTGATACATTTGATCTTAATGCTTTTGTTTTCCATTGCGCCTTAGTTTTAGCCATTGTGTGTGAAGGAAATATTCACTTACAGTGTAGTCTGCATGTTGGCTGAGGTAACTAAATGAGCATTGCTAACATTATAAAAATCTATGTAAATTGCGACATTTATGATAAAATGAAAATCTAATATGTGCTACTTTATGAGACACTAGCAGAATACCCGCGCTTCGCAGCGGAGAAGTAGTGTGTTAAAGAAGGTACGAAAAAGAAAAGGAAAAATTTAAAAAATAATGTAACATGATTGTTAATGTAATTGTTTTGTCACTGTTATGAGTGTCGCTGTGATATATATATATATATAGCAAAATACCCGCTTCGCGATGTCATGTGTTAAAGAAGTTATGAAAAAGAAAAGGAAACATTTTAAATATAATGTAACATGATTGTCAAAGTAATTGTTTTGTGTATTTGGTGGCAGCGTCACAAAGTTATTTTCGTCTAGCTGCATCAGAAAATGTACCACGATGTCTGACATGCCTCCTTTTTACTGTTTTCTCACAGCTTGGATTGCTGCTGTCATATATATATATATATATATATATATATATATACACACACACATACATACATATATATATATATATGTATATATATATATATATATATATATATATATATATACATACATACATACATATATACATATACTTGTGTGTATGTTTGTATGTGTCTATATGTGTGTGTATAGCTTTGGTCACTGAGTGCAAGGGAAAAATAATAAAATATAGTCTATAAGTTATTAAACAGTAAAACATTAACGTTTCAAGAAGTACAGGTACATTGAGCACTACTGGAGTGGTTGTGGGTAAACTACATTTTAAAGACGGTGTAACACAACAGGTAAGTAACTAACAGCAGCTAAAATGTATATGGATCATCTCTCGGTAGTAGATCCCTTTTGAAAGCGCTACACGACGGCTGTGGTATAGAAATTACATTTTCTATGTGAGCGTTCAAATTTGTGCCTCTGGTAATGTGCCTTACCGCATTTAAAGAAAATTAGTTTTGTGTCCTCTGCAGTGTTAAGAGAAAGGCTTTGGTTTGGCATAAAAGGAAAAAGGTGTAAAGAAAGGAAAGTTGCCTTTTTCTTTTATATAGTATAGAGATGTGTTCGCTGGCGTTATGATCGCCTTTTGGGGACAGTCGCGTGGGTCTTGTGTAGACTGGTGAGGCGTCCCGCCATTAATCGGCTGTGATGGCACTGTCAGTCCTGCACTCGTGTGTGTGAATTCATAATCCGAGTTTAGGACCTCATAATCGTATACGTGCAAAAGAAAGTGTGAATCGCCTTAATATTATTTTGCCGTGGTGTAGAAAAGGGGTCCTGTGTTTGCACTTGTCTGGGCTATAGCGCAGGGGGAGGATGAAAAAAATTAAAAGTGCTCACTTTGACTTAAAGCAGAAGCGCAGTCAGCGTCTCAAAGGCCGGCAGAGCTATGCAAGCGCGCTGGCTGCTCGACTTTTGCTGGGCAGGAGACCCCTTTTGTACACACGCTTCATGATATCAAAAGTCTCAGCGCTCTTTGGAGGTAATTCATATATTATATATATATCAAAATACCCGCCTACAGCGGAGAAGTAGTGTGTTAAAGAAGTAATGAAAAAGAAAAGGAAACATTTTAATAATAACGTAACATGATTGACATTGTCATGAGTGTTGCTGTCATATATATGCCTGCCTAAATAAGTCACGCTCGCTTTGCTCTTACTTTATTTACCGTTCATTTAATCATGGCTAATGGCGGAAAAATTATAAAATGGAAGGAGGATGGCTTTACCAAAACAATTATTGATGGCGAACGATTATTCATAAAGCTTGAATTGGTGATCTGTTTTTCTGTGTTAACCTCATATTTTTTCATACTTCTTCTCAAACTAAGGTGGTGCGAGGGTAAAATGAATCGGGATGCTGATCAATGTAATCGGTGTACCAGGAAATCATGCATTGACAAAAGCTCCCTTTGCTTGTAATGCAAAGTGTGATTAAATGCATTATTTTTTAGCGCGTTATGGAGCACATGCATCAAAGCTTCTCAGCTGTGCTTGTGCTAAGAAAAGGAAAGATTTTAAAAATAACGTAACACATTGTCAATGTAACCTTTTGTAAGTAGTGCCTGGAGGATTCAGTGTGGAGAAACTCTAGAGAGCGTGTGTATTAACTTGTGGATTTTTCTGTGAGTATTTGGTGGCAGTCTGACGAAGTTGCTTCGGAAGACGGCGTTAGCTGCAGAGCTCAGCTCAGAGTGAAATGGGATGAATGGGCGGGGAGATGATGACGTGACTCCCCCACCCACCTTAACTGTCAATCCCCCACAAACACAGTCTCTCGGTATTTGCATAAGCATACCCCTTCACCTACAATTTTAACTTAGTTACAAAGTGATCAAAACTCGTTTATATCCTCGTCCTCTCATTAAACTTGTATCCCGCATTACCTGTGGGCATGTGAAGCCAGCGTAGCCTGTCTATGAACTTAATTTAAAGTTTAGGTTTATACCTTGCTTTCTTTCCGAGGTAGCAGCACTCATGAATATGGTATTATATGTCACTCGCTCGCTTCTTATTGTTTCGCTGCCTTCTCAATTATATAATGCATGTTTTCTTAAGCGCTTTTTGGAGGTCTTCCTGGTTTTCTACGCACTGCGTTGACAGTCAGTTCACGTGATTACATGGGAGGCGTGATGATGTCACACGAAACTCCGCCCCCCCACGTCATTGCAGCTCGACTCCATTACAGTTAATGGATAAAAATACCTTCCAGTTATGACCATTAGGCATAGAATTTCGAAATGAAACCTGCCCAACTTTTGTAAGTAAGCTGTAAGGAATGAGCCTGCCAAATTTCAGCCTTCTACCTACACGGGAAGTTGGAGAATTAGTGATGAGTCAGTGAGTGAGTGAGTGAGTGAGTGAGTGAGTGAGTGAGGGCTTTGCCTTTTATTAGTATAGATTAAAATACAGAAAGTTTACAAATCATTAATGAAGAAATGTAAATTAACAAATTTGTCCACACATCAAAGAAATTTGTAAAACTCACTGTCATGTATGAATCATTAAATACAAACTTTTTAATGAGAAATTTTCTATAAAGTAAATGCAAAGGTTTCTACTCCCCTTCTAAAGTCACCCTACATATGTAATTATGCTGGAAAGTTAAACAGAAACTTGGAAGATCTTGGATTGGAAAGTTTTGGGGTTTTTTTTTTCTAACAAACTGTGCACACCGTTAAAAAAGTGTTCACAATATCCAGACTGTTTCAATATTTTAATTATTGCTGCTTTTCATGATAAAAAATATAATTAGCCTTTAAATGTCAATTTATATTTCAAAGTTTTCCTAGTAGGTACATTTATTGTCTTAACATATTGCCTAATTGAGCAACTTGCTGGTACAGCATGAGAGTTGATAAACAAAATTAGTTGAAGTCAGTGCTTAGTCAAAGATCATACTTTTTCGTTATAACAATTACCTTTTTCTGAAGTTTTTACTTTGGTTTTTGTTGGTGATATAATTGGATCTTCAGATGTTGTGCTCATGTCATCATCCTCTAAGGCCACACATATCTCTCCTGTGTAAATAATATTAACAAGTCATATTTATTCCTAATTAATTTTCTCTTTTAAAATGTTGATCCAGTAAGAAAATACATTTTTAACAGTATAAAATCCTCTGACCCCAACTTACTGTATATAAGTAGCAAAGATTTACTTTGCCAACAGCATTGTTATATACAGCAACAAAATTGATTTTATATAGCACATTTGTGTAAATAAAACTTGTACCAAGACATTTTCAGGGTAATCTACGATAGTTTCCATATTTCTACATTTGAAGGGCTTAAAAATTAAGTGGCTTGCTCACTGATGATTGAGTATAGAACTAGGAAATTTAGCCATTTGACCACACTACCTGTTACAAGCCAATTAAATGGGACAGCATACAGTGAGTACATTTTAAACATATTGAGCGTTAATACTTAAAACACTAAATTGTGTTTTAATGGAAATAATTTTTTAAAATGAGATTTGTGATCCAAATATGCACCAGATAGACCATAACCAAACAATCAAGTTAAGTTCAAGGGTTGCTTGGGAATTGAAGTGGGTCTTTTGTTATTATAGAGCTCCAGTACTAGATCAAATTTCACATTCATAATATTCTTCAAAAAATTCACAAAGCATGTGATTTCCTTCATTAATCCTGCCATAATCCTTGCTACCACCACATTACCACAAAGAGAATAAAGTACATCACCAAAAACCAGTGGATTGATACTTGTTTGATCAAACCCGAAGAAGAATTAGAGAGAGCATTGGAAATAAAACTTCTCCTGCATTTTTTTTTTTTTTTTGGAGGAATATGTAGTTTATTAGAATCTGTTTGTGTTTCTTCTTGCAGGTTATTCATTATTTTATCAGTGTACTGTTTTATACAAGTAGTTTGAATGGATGAGGGTATATATATATATATATATATATATACAGTAATCCCTCCTCGATCGCGGATTTTAACCCATCGCGGGGGTTCTGGAACGTAACCCCCGCGAAGTAGAAACCATATGTTTGTATGGTTATTTTTATATATTTTAAGCCCATATAATCTCTCCTACACTGTTTATAAATATTCTCCGCACAGTTATACAGTAAATCCTCGTTTATTGTGGTTAATCCGTTCCAGACTCTACCGCGATAAATGAATTTCCACGAAGTAGGATTCTTTATTTATAACTCTAATATTTTCACAGTTAAGAGCATAGAAAACCTGTTTATGACCTTCTAAATACATTTTTTAACATTATTAGATCCCTCTGAAATAACACCCTTTAGTCAAAAGTTTAAACTGTGCTCCATGACAAGACAGAGATGTCAGTTCTGTCTCACAATTAAAAGAATGCAAACATATCTTCCTTTTCAAAGGAGTGCGCGTCAGGAGCAGAGAATATTAGAGAGAGAGAGAGAGAAAAGCAAACAATCAAAAATCAATAGGGCTGTTTGGGCTTTTAATTATGCGAAGCGCCGCGATAAAGCGGCCGCAAGGAAAGGAGCAATGTGAAGGTAGTCTTTCAGCATTTTTAAGAGGAGTGTCCATATCCTCTGTGCAAACAGCCCCTTTGCTCACACCCCTCCGTCAGGAGCAGAGAATGTCAGAGAGAGTGAGAGAGACGGAGAAAAGCATCCATCCATCCATCCATTTTCCAACCCGCTGAATTCGAACACAGGGTCACGAGGGTCTGCTGGAGCCAATCCCAGCCAACACAGGGCACAAGGCAGGAACCAATCCCGGGCAGGGTGCCAACCCACCGAAGGACACACACAAACACACCCACACACCAAGCACACACTAGGGCCAGTTTAGAATCCACCTAACCTGCATGTCTTTGGACTGTGGGAGGAAACCGGAGCACCCGGAGGAAACCCACGCAGACACGGGGAGAACATGTAAACTCCACGCAGGGAGGACCTGGGAAGCGAACCCGGGTCTCCTAACTGCGAGGCAGTAGCGATACCACTACGCCACCGCGCCGCACCAGAGAAAAGCAAACAATCAAAAATCAATATGTGCTGTTAGAACATTTAAGTGTACGAAGCACTGTGCGGGAAGCATATCGTATATCATTGAGGAGTTTTATTTAATATGTAATACGTGCTCTAAATGGGTAGCTTCTCAGCCATCCGCCAATAGCGTCCCTTGTATGAAATCAACTGGGCAAACAAACTGAGGAAGCATGTACCATAAATTAAAAGACCCATTGTCCGCAGAAATCCACGAACCAGCAAAAAATCTGTGATATATATTTAAATATGCTTACATTTAAAATCTGCGATAGAGTGAAGCCGCGAAAGTCGAAGCGCGATATAGCAAGGCATCACTTTGTGTGTGTGTGTGTGTATATGTGTATATATGTATACTTGTATATTATAATATGTATTTGTGTGTGTTGTTTTTTTTTTTTTTGATTGGGTTGATTTTTCATCTATCAACATATTGTTCACCTGGCTATATCATTGTATGATGAGAAATTGTAACCAACCCCCACCACTTTATTGGTAAAATCAATCATAATATCCAGCATTTAATTCAGGATTAATATAAAATTAATTTACCCTGTGCTCTGTCTAACACCGTGTCCTTCCTTAAACCCTCTGCTGTGAGGATTGGCTGCGACTTCTAGAACCCTAATTATAAGGGTAAGATGTTAAAATGCTGATTGCATAGTTAACCTGATCAGTACCTTCACATACAATAAAGGAAGCTCTTCTTTTGCAAATTTGTACTAAAGCTGTTATAACAGGAATATACCACACTGCTTTGGTAATTGAGAAGCAGGATGACCAGAGATTAGCAACACAGGGTTCGTTTCATCCTTGCAGCCAAGGGGTATATCTGTCGCCCTCCCTCTCTGATATCCCGATTCCTTGCTTTTTGTTCACCTTCCTTCAGAGGGCTGGGTGGCGGAGAGACTTTGTAAAATACTAGTAATCAGTTCATTACTTATATTTTATTGAAGAAAAAATAAAGATCACAATAAAAAAAAAAAAACCCTTGCTTAATTTTTGAGATATATATACTAGGCTTTGCAACCTGCTTGCATCGCTTGCCAACCCACCATGCCTGTGCTACACGCTAGCCACTTTGCGGTTCTCTTACTCGCATATGGGGATGCGGATGTACAATTTAAACAGATTTTTATTTTCATGGGAACTGTTACGAATTATTCATTGCGTAATAAGATTCCTTTCTGTTTGGCTTTGAAATTAACACGCAAATACTTTTTAAACTTACACTTTTACTGTAAAACTTCATTAAAAACATTTCTTTTACTTAAATTTTCATCAACATCGCATTTAATTTTGATTTTGTGTTTGGACTGTCATCGTGACAACGCAACGTATAACTGGCCATGATTGAATCTCGTTTCTTTCTCTCTATTAAATAAACCAACTTTTTTCGAATGTTTGGCTCTGAGATTTGTTAATTGTCTTTTCAAAAGCTATTGTAACAGTAAATTGTTAATGTTTTAATACGAATGGCATATCAAGATCTTCTTTGTTGTGTAATGTTATCTGCGGAAGATGTACTACATTACCTTTCTTGGATTCTACAGTAATTTGTGCGGTGGAAGACTGAACAGCATTAACGGTTGTAGATATTCTTCGGGATATTGTAAATTGATGTTTTAATCTTCTGCATGATCACCACCAACTGTTTCAGCATAGATTTAACTAATTTGCCATGTAATCAACATCTTTATTAATTCATTTGACTTCATCATTTCTCGGTGCTTAGATTGCCCGTGTACTCATTTTTCCTGTTGATAACCGTTGGAAACTTTTAAAATTTATAAGAGCTGAGAGAACAGAAACTGTTTGTCAAAAGCACTCACACGAATGAGAGGTGAGATTACCATGTGGATGGTTGAGAGGGGGGCGTTACTTGAAAAAATCTCATGGCCAAAGACTCATCCTGGGGGACTTGAAAAAATCTTCCAAAAAGTCTTGTCTCGTCGCAGAGTAAATAACACAAGATAAAATTAGAAAATTTTCATGTGTTTATTCTGCATACTACACGCTTGTTTTTTGTACCTGTTTATCCTATTTGTGATCATGGCAGGGTGGGGTGTGTGTGGTTGGCAGAGCCTCTCTAGGCAACATCAACTATCTGACACAAAGTGACTCAACACTGGCCTGCAAAGTGTATTGTGTGTTTATTGAACATATACCTTATATATAATAGTAATAGCTAAATGATAAAGAAATTTATGCTGCAGTAATCGTTCATGTCTGACATTCCATATCTCTGATTATTTTTTTGATGTGCTGTTGCTTCTGTCTGCAGGCAGGCCTGAAGTATGTAGAGCAACCTATTGAGCAGCTGCTAAAGAGACTTATTCATATGTTCTTTTTATTAACATAATTTATTCTGGATAGTTAGAAGGCAGTTACTAGTATGTCTCGTTTTGTGTTGCATAAAACAGGCCAGTGTGAAACAGGATGGACTTTGAGCTAACTTCAGATTCGCACATGCCCACCTTTCACCAGCCTTCCTCTTGATAGAGATGGTGGTGGGGGGGTAATCCTTCTGCCTGACTAAAGACTGTCTGTCTGTGTTTAAACTATGAAAATGTCCTTTTAATGCAGCTAAAACATGGAAATAAACCTACACAAAACTGCAATTTCCATGTCTACTGATGTTGTGACATAAATGGAATAAAATGTGGAATACTTTCTGATTGCTAGGATTGCATGTATTCATATTAGTAACATGAGTTTCTTATACACTGAAGTTTTATCATGACATGAGTTAACTGTGTGATATGATAAATGGCAATTTACATTATATTACCTGCATTGAGCATGTCCGTACTGGACTGGGTTTCTTCTTCACAGTTTTTGGTGAGAGAGTCTGAACACCTAGCATTCTCCTCTTCTGTAGGGTGTGACACAACTTCAGAGGTTAAGATGGCATCAAGCTCTTGAAAAAACTTCATGGTTTTTCCCAAGTCACCAGAGTTGTGGGCATACTTGACTGTTCTGTATTCATATTTCAGGTTTTTATATTTTGCCCTGCACTGTTTCCAATCCCTAAACACTCCAAACTCCTGCAGCCTGTTTGAAATGTAGATGAACATTGCTTTGTTTCTGGTGGCACCAAGAAGGTAGTTCTGTACATTTTTCTCTGACCAGACATTTAGAAGAGCTTTAACCTCGTCTTCAGTCCAATGCTTCCCTGCTCCACACTCCATGTTCAAAATAACCTGGAAATAATTCACTGCCTCCCCAGTGACATCTAGTTTCCTAGGCAACCAGATGGCTGGTTGGCACTACACACCCACGCAGACAAAAAGAGCTTGTTTACTGGCTTAAGCTGCAATGAGTGGGAGGGAGCTTATGTAACCGGAGAAGCAGCCTCCCAAGCAGGCTGCAATGCAGAAACAATCCAAATAAGGCAACTCTGAAAAAAAAATGCTTTCGTGAGCACTCTTGCTATATATCTGATCTGCTCGCACAGTGAAAGGTAACGCAGCTCTCATTTGTCCTTCTTTAAAACAGACCTGCAGTGAGCTACTTTCATATTCTTCAAAAGGTATGTGTTTTCTTAGAGTTGAGTATATCAATAATAGATTCAGTCTTTTCTGTATTACTGGTGCAGTCACCTAAATCATTCTTTGATTCAGATAATTTCTGAGATTCTGCTGGCTTCCTCTGATAGGCTGACTATAAATATTAAGCATATACTAGTATTTTAAGTTAGCTTATTGGCATATTTTGTTAAAAGCAAGCCATTGTAATAAGCCAGGGAAATTGAGAGGTGGTAATTTCAACATTTAGAATACTTCTAATAACAATCATTTTTTTTTTCATATTTTGAACAAAGAATATACAGCTTTTAATACTGTATCTTCAAGAATTTTTAACATTATTTCATTGCATGTGTTTAAATATTATTCTATTAAAGTTATGCTTAAAATTGATGTGCATTTCATGAACAGTTTAGTAATAAATCATAGGCAAAATGTTCACTTTCATATGATATGGGTTCTTTGAGATTATTAGCACATCATTAGGGGCCAACGATTTCCTTTTCCCTTGTTTATTGTAAACTTTTCAGTGATTTGATAAATCTCCTATAGACTGAGTGGTTAATTAAGTAGATTCACTATGGTCAGTTATTGGATTCACTTCCTTAAATGTTGCTAAATTTGGGTTGTTTGTTTTTTTTTTTTTAAATACCTACCATGGCCATAACATGGGTGGGAGAGCAGCACAGTGGTTACTGCTGTAACCTTTACAGCTCTAGGAGTCTAGTCACTGTTTTTGGAGTTTGCACGCGTCCATGTGTCGTTGTGTGTCATGTATGGGTAGAGTTATTTCCAAGTAGAGGATTAGTGTGGCGGCAGTGCAGTGAAGTGGTCTGCCGTCTCCTCTTGACACACATATAAATGTTTAAATATTTTCATAAAATGACCCACAACAATGTAAAATTAGTGGATCAACAGTTACTTGCCAAAAGTTATTGGAGATTAACTTGAACAAAGCTTGCTATTGGGGAAAAATGGCAGAGATAGGGAGAATTTACTAAAGTGGATGTGAGAAAAGAAAAAGGAAGCAAAATGGGGCAATGCAAATGTAGAGTTTTTTGAAAGGTTTCTTGTAAAAACAAGTGATGAGGAAAAGTACACTGGTGATAACCTTCATAACAAGGATGTTCATGAGATTCCTAATCATGCCAACAGCATTTTCTACAACTGTACACTCCAGCTGTTCTTGCTACTCCCTGCCTCCACCACTCACTTCTTGAGACAGCATTGTCTATAGGTACTGAATGATGTGCTTGTTTGCTTTATTGTCGAGTTTAAATTGGCCTGAAGGCAGTAACTGTGATTGTGTTGGCAGTCCAATTTGTAAGGGTTTGTCTTCATCTTCATGTAACACTGAACTGAACTAAGCAAGTTTGCAAAATGAAAAATGGATAGGCTACCAGATCCTACCTTTGTGTGACACTTCATTAAATAACACTGTACAAATCCCAGCTAAATAAGGCATGCATATGTGAACATTCTGTGTTCGTGTTAAATGCAATTAAGCTTGATATGTGTCAAATGTAAAGACACAAATGCTATATTTTCTTGGCCTGATATTCGCTATTACTGCTTTTGGCATCACTTTAGATTAGGTGTCTGTAAATTACGCTGTACCTACCATGTAATTACCTTGTATTTACTGTGTAACACAATGTAATGCCGTGTTTAAGCACTCGATTGGAATTGTTATTCCTATTGTCACAAGAATGAGTCAGAGACCTCATAAAGAGTTGGGGCAGCCACCCGTATATTATTTTTTCGGCTGTAAAAGTTGTTTTTACAGTAGCACTATGTGCCTAGATCAGAATCCAAAACAGAACTGCCCGCATTGAGGCAAGATAGCAGTTTTAACACCCCTGAAGGGAAATGACGTCATTGGTGCAGGAACTGGGAGTGGCGTCCTCATGCCCGGAAGTGACCTCATCTTCGGGGCTGGAAACAGTCAGTACACTCCACCGCCCCCTGGTCTGGCGTAGAATTACTATTGTTTAGGCCCTTCAGCTGTTGCGCACGTGTGTGAGTCTATGTATAATATAAAAATTGTGAGTGAGACACATCTTTGCATAATTTTTAAAAGTATCAAATGTGCTTAATTACATAGTGACCTGAAGATGCATCTGTGCTGCTAAGTAAAGGATGACTACATGACAGCTCTGTCTAATAAGCAAGCTGATTATTCTTTCTGTAAAGAAGTAAACATGATCTTTGTTAGCAATCATTATTTGTTGTAATTATGAAATGCAGTACATAACCTGGTGACATCATCTTAGAATATAACTGGTGCAGAGCCGACTCCTTTCCAATACATTAAAAACACTTTCTGACTTTCTATGTCAGCCTGTGTTATATAAGACTTCAGCCATTAGGCATAGTCACTTTTCATAATCTTCTATTCTGCCTGGTAATACAGGATAACTGGCACTGGTGTCACTAGGTGTATGAACAGTTTACATCCACCAGTCATAAAGCTACTGAACAATCACTTATACTGAGAACTGCAGGAATATTTCCTATGCATCCCAACTGATGTTGCATTAAATATATTCGGTTGTATTCACTGTCTCAACATTGTCTGCTGTTGGTATTGTAACTGCTGAAAGTCAGTAGGAGACATGCAACTAAGAATTTCATTGTATAGAACTTACATGCTAGTATGTTTAAATATATACATAATTTGCTCAAAAACAATAATGGTGAAATAACTCATGTATAGTGCTTTGTGATTTACCTATAATCTTAACATTTACATTTACGGTTGAGTGAACGCTGGCGGGACTAGAATATTGATTTTGCTAAGACTAGTGATTTTAAAGGTATTTCTTTTTCCATATTGCTGACATCTCTGCGTGGCTATATATGCTATATACTATATACTATATGCTGTGTCTGCATTTAGCTTCAGCCTAACCTCCGTTTCGTTTGAAACTTACCGGTTTATTCTCTGCACGTCTGAGCTGCTTGCGGCCTCCTCGCCTACAATGTGGACTGTTAGGATTTTTGCTTGGTTGTTTGTTTGGAGTCTTCTGTCGCTCGTTATTCAACCTGCGACTGGCATCCTCCAGTACCCAGCTGCTGAGCTGCTTCGACTGCGTCTTCTCCAGTCTGTGCCTTTGCTGTCGGTGCTATATTTCGACCTGGACGTCATACTTCTCCCTCGTCGGAGATTCCGAACGGACGCCTCGAAAGAAATTAACTCTTTTTGGTCTGATTTTCGGCACCCTCCACATAACACAGATAGGAACGCTGACCATAGCGTGTTGGCCAGCTTATCTCAGTCGACTACCACCACTGTCAAATGCGACAGCAACATTGTCAGCTTTGGTCTATTGAACATCCGCTCACTTACGAGCAAGGGACATCTCATTCAGGATCTCCTCATTGACCGTAAGTTTGACTTTCTCTGTTTAACTGAGACTTGGCAGCAACCTCAAGACTTTTCACAACTTAATGAATGCACCCCCTTGGGGTTTGTTTACACTTGTCAACCCCGTGCATCTGGCCATGGAGGAGGTGTCGCGATAATTTATCGCGAGAAGTGGAAAGTCCTGCCGTTGCCTGCCCCTGCTGTTAGCTCTTTTGAATCGACTGTATGTCAATTGTCTGGGCCAGTTCCAACCATTATTGCAACTGTCTACCTTGCATATTCAAATAGGCGTAATTCTGGGAGGATTTGGGGCGTTACATAATGCGCGTGCACGAGCGTTAGTTTTCACGCTGGTCGGGATTTATGTAGCGGAAGAACGTGGAAGTTGGAGTACGCACAGATTCCTGCATCTGGATTTTTCTGTGCCTAAGCACATTTCGGCTTTTGTGCTTACGCCATGTTATAGTGCGAGTTCTACGCACGGTGTTATACATGAGGCCCCTGGTCTCATATTATGACACTTGTCTTAATGGTATTCTTAATTCTCTGGCTCCGCTAAAAACCAGATCTGTTTCTTTTTCCTTTTCTGCCCCCTGGTTTACGCCTGAACTTCGGCTTCTGAAAGCTAAAGGCAGGCAACTTGAAAGGTTGTTTAAAAAAAACAGACTCTTTGTCCACAAAGAGATGTATAAAAATCATCTACTCTATTACAAGGATTGTATAGCTCAAACCAAATCTAATTATTACACTCAGTTAATTACTAGTAATACAGGTAACACCAAGTCTTTGTTTTCTTTACTTAATAATGTTACACAGCCTCCAGACTCTTTACCATCTCACCTTCACTCAACTGCCTTCTGTAATTCTCTTATGTCTTTTTTCAATGAGAAAATCCAAAAGATAAATCAGCACCTTGGTCCAGATCCTTTCTGTATTTCTTTTGAACTACACTCACCTATCCACTCTTTCTCTTCTTTCCAGCTTCCCACTTCCTCTGAAATCTCAGATCTCATCTGCAAATCCAACTCATCTACTTGTCAGCTGGACCCCCTGCCTACAGTTTTGGTTAAAGCCTGCCTCCCCTCTCTAGTCCCTCTTATTTCTGCCATCATTCACTCTTCTCTTACTACTGGTATTATTCCTTCATCTTTCAAAACTGCTGCTATAACCCCAATATTAAAAACCTAGTTGTGATCCTACTAATTTCAATAATTTTCGCCCCATTTCTAACTTGCCCTTTATCTCCAAAATTCTTGAAAAAATAGTAGCTATCCAACTTCACACCCACTTGTCTCACAATAATCTATATAAGAAGTTCCAGTCTGGTTTTCGCCCCCTTCATAGTACAGAAACAGCACTTGTTAAAATTACTAATGATCTCCTTATGGCTGCTGATTCTGGTCTAATCACTATTCTCATCCTTCTTGATCTGAGTGCGGCCTTTGATACTATTTGTCATACCACTCTCCTTAATAGATTATCTTTGATTGGCATTACTCACACTCCACTTGATTGGTTTAGATCTTACCTTTCAGGCCGCACTCAGTTCATACAGCTTAAAACTTTCACATCCCAACCCACGCTGTTACTTCTGGTGTGCCCCAAGGCTCTGTCCTGGGGCCTCTTCTTTTTATTATTTACCTTCTTCCCCTTGGCAATATTTTTCGCAAATATAACATTAATTTTCACAGTTATGCTGATGACACCCAGCTCTACCTTGCTGGTAAACCCACCTCCTCTTTTCCACCACCCTCACTTATTGATTGCATTTCTGAAATTAAATCCTGGTTTTCTTCAAATTTTCTTAAATTAAACAGTGACAAAACTGAGGTTCTCCTCATTGGTTCAAAATCATCATTATCCAAAACCAATAATCTTTCTTTTATTTTTGATAACTCTGTTGTTTCCCCATCATCTCAGGTCAAGAGTCTGGGTGTCATCCTCGACAGTACTCTATCTTTCCAATGTCACATTAATAACATCACCCGGTCTGCTTACTTCCACTTACGTAATATTAATCGCATTCGTCCCTCCCTCACTCCTCATACTACTGCCATTCTTGTTCATAGTCTTGTCACTTCTCGGCTGAACTACTGCAATTCACTCCTCTTTGGTCTCCCTAATAAATCTCTTCACAAGCTTCAGTTAGTCCAGAATTCTGCAGCACGTATCATCACTGGAATCCCATCTTTTCACCATATTACTCCGGTCTTGCAGCAGCTTCATTGGCTCCCGATCAAGTTTCGTATTGATTTTAAGATTCTGCTACTAACTTTTAAGGCCATCCATAACCTCGCACCTCCATATCTGTCTGACCTTCTACATGTTGCCATTCCATCCCGTCCCCTTAGATCCTCTTCCTCCACCCATCTGACCGTTCCTCCCTCCCAAGCACTGGAACTCATTACCTGCGGATCTCCGAAATATCAAATCATATTCATCTTTCAAATGTAAACTTAAAACACATTTGTTTAAAATGGCTTTTTCTTCTTCCTCCTAATTATAGTGGTTTTGTTTGGTTTTAATTTTTAGATTTTCTGATGTTTTAAGTTGTTTATAATTGTGTTTTGTATTTATTTATTTATTTATTTATTGTTTGTTCAGTGTCCTTGAGTTCTCTGAAAGGCGCCTTGTATAAGTAAAATGTATTATTATTATTATTATTATTAATGTGTTTTTGCAGACTTTTGTGATAGAGATTGATAGAGTATTCATCTTAATTACAGAATTGTGTGATAATGTTCACAATGAAATGGACTATATAAAGTGACTGTAATTTCACTCTTCAGTCTGTACAAAATACTTTTGGTTAGTGTTCACTGTCAAGGACCCTATGCAAACTGAAGACTAATAATAACCTTGCTATACAAAAGACTCTACATAGAGTGCGATATTTTCTTAATTGCTATTTTGCAGTACTTTCTGGAGGTGAGCATTCCAAAAGGGACTATATACAATAATTGTTTGCTCTACTACTCTTTATGCTTTGCACAGTTCTTTATTTTATATAGGTTAATCATTGATAGTATCTTATATTACTTAGCCCCCAGTCAAACTTACTTGCAGGTTTTTAAGTTTAATTTTATTTTTCGATATTTCATCAGAGGTCAAGAAAGTGCTGGAATTGTAACAAGTGATGGAGCTGCCAAGCCAGTTTACTCAGTGCACAAGGTAGGCTGCTGTTATATTCAAATTTCTTATCAAATACTTTATTTTGGAACTGCAGCAGAGTTATAATTTCATTTGAGGGTAGAGAGCCAACAGTAGAATAATTCCTATGAATAAAATATGGGTGTTTTTTTTTTTTGTTTAGTGACATAGGAGCACAGTTGTAAATAGTTGATTTACATTTAGAATTAGAGTGGTACATCACCCTTTATTACCACCTTGAAATACATAGATCTCTGTTTAATTTTATTTTGAGGTGCCTCCAGTAAGGAGTTTTATATGTTCAATTATATGTGTTTTTAGTTTCTTCTAGGATTACCAACAGTTCAAAGACATGCTGGTGTTATTAAATTAGCCATGTAGAGATGTGTGACTCTAATAGTGTGGACTTCTGTCCATGGTTGGAGCTTGCCTTATACCTGTTGAGGCCGTATCAGCAACATCCATCCATCCATTATCCAACCCGCTATATCTTAACACAAGGTCACGGGGGTCTGCTGGAGACTATCCCAGCCAACACAGGGCACAAGGCAGGAACAAACCCCGGGCAGGGCGCCAGCCCACCGTAGTATCAGCAACATAATTATAGTAAAATAATAAGGTTGAACAATATGAATGCTTTCTAGGCGCTCTGTAAAAAGAAGCTGGTACCAAGACAATCAAGCATTGTGTTAAAATTACAACAATAATACAATTAATTAAGGCTAGATTCTACCATCCTGGCAATCCTGACTCTTTATAGTTGTATATTTCCTATGTAAAACGTTACAGGTTTACAATTCCTTGCCACCCCTTCAAATGAAATCCAGTAGGACTAGTGCAGCTCAGATTTCTCTAGAAAAATTGGTTGGAGGATGTGTGCTGATGATCATTTTGCTTCAATTTATCTTAAACAATGCATACCGCAGTAAACATTTAAAAAGTGGATTATTTGCTTTCACAGGTATTAAGCCGGTACTCCACTATGATGGCTAAAATGTTCACCTTTAACCACTTCAGTTAATTATACTTTTTTGTAGTATCACATAATCCAGTGATCTTTAATTCTGTTTCATTCTTGGTTTCTTTTTTTCTTTTGTTAACTGTTGGAGACTCCATGTAGTTTGACCATTAAGGTACTGTATATGTTTTTATAATTGGCTACATTACTAAGTTCATGCAAGTTCTTCCCTGTACCAACAAAGGCCGACTCTTTGCTGGTGGATATTGCACTCTGTGGTAGTGTATGTTGGGGCACAAGCCAATGTTCATCCTCTAACAGCTTCAGCTGCTGTTAGAAATCAAGTGCATATGATAACATAAAACAAAGTGTGCAAGTGCTTTGTCACAGAATGATGATCATGCTTGTTTTCAGAACCCTCCAGATGTCACCTGCGTGTTAACCTTAAAGGGTTTGAAAACAATACTGCTGTGGTGCTGTTTCAGTCAAGAAAAACAATGAATATTGGGCTTTTGTCCTTGGTGCTGAATACAGAAGTTCAGATAATGCTCATATAATAACACAAGCTTTATTGTGTATATACTGTAGGCAAGCAAGGTAATGGTCTAATCTCCTATAAGTAAGATAAGGGTTACACAATAGGACTCTTGATAAATTTTTAAACTGCACTTATGCAGAGGATGGTTTCCAGTCCTCTAATCCATTTTGTGAACAAATAATATTGCATTCCTGTCAGCATAAAACTAAACATTCTGACTTGGATTAGTTGGAGACAAAGATTTTCAAGCAAGTTAAACTATGTGGAAAAAATAACTTCACATCATTACCTCCTATTTATACCTTTCTTTTTTCCTTTTTGAAAAGGGTATGGGCCTTGTTAACACGGCTTTCCAGGCTGAGGATTTGGAAAAGCTTCGGTCTGGTAACCTAGGAATCAGCCATACAAGGTATTCAACTACAGGAGTGTCTGAGCTCCAGAACTGTCAGCCATTTGTAGTTGAAACTCTACATGGAAAGATTGCAGTTGCTCACAATGGAGAACTAGTTAATTCTCAAAACCTACGTCGAAAGGTAATATTTTTTTAAATTCACTCTGGTTGCTGCTGTTTTCTGTAAAATATGCAATCAACTAGTAAACTTATCAAATTAATAAATGGTTTACATATGAGGCATTGTTATTGTCTTTTAATATTTTGCTAACTTAACCACTAGAGAATTATCATCATACAGCATTCAAGGATAAGTATTTTTCAAGTCAAAGTTATTTCTTTACAATCATGGTATGTATGAGTTTGCCTCATTAAATTGTGCTCTAAAGTGAAGCTTATTTTATAAATATTTAGCCTGCTCATGTGTTTTGTAATGGAGCTTATAGGTACCAAGATCCCATTGTAAAGAAAAGCCTTAAAACATATTAAATATATCCATTTTTCAACCCAAAATGCTATTAAGTATTGATATTACACATACATTGCAAAACAGTGATTGGTGGAAAAGTGAAAGGCAAAAAGCAAACCATTGTTGTGGGTTTTAGACATTTTAAAGGACACCAGCAGTGTACCATACTTCGCCAACTACCCAATTCATCTGCCTCTTCAGCACCCTTTCAGCCTCAGGGGCATGGATTCACCTCAAATAGTCATTGCTAAACTCTATTATTGATATTAAATGTTTATTATCAGATGTGAATTGCTGTATTTTCTAGACAACTAGCTGATAATAACCAAAAAAGGTACACAATTACTTATATTCTGTCACTGTATGGAAGCTTGTTTCTTTATTTCAAAAATATATTATCTGATGCCACTATAATGACAATACACACGTGTGTTTTGGTGACTGAAAATATTGAGCCCAGGTGTAGCATACAATCAAATGACAAGAACTGAATAAACATTATATTCATCCATCTAACCATCTTCCTAATCCACAAATCCAGGGCAGGCTCACAGGACAGCTGGAACCTATCCCAACAATTATTAAATGCAAGACAGGAACTTTCCCTAGACAGGGTGCCAATCCATTGAAGTGCATACACACATACACATATACACATGCTTGGGCCACCTTAGCTACGCCAGTTCAGCAAAGTTTAATCAGGTTCAAGTTTAGTAATGATATTTTAACATAGGCAGAGTGGTGTCTCAGAGCTGTCATTCCTGCTTCATATTGTTTGTTTATGTGTGTTCTCCCCATATTTGTACAGATTGATTGGTATCCGTGTCATTGAATTTACTCACTCAAAAGACATTGTGCTGATTTCTTTTATTACCATATCCTCAACAAGAACAACTCATCATACAGTACTTCTGAAAGCAGTATTACACATTCTACCTTTTTCATTTTATGAGGTTTTTTTTTTTTGCACATGCAAGCTATGGAAAGTGTGGCTTGGCTCTTTGGAAAATCAAAGGTGTTTATTATAAATACAATGTAAAGTAATTGGTTTAGTTCAAATACATTTTTATTTGTACAAATTACAGTGAAACTCGTATGTTCTCTTGTGTCTATGCTGCCGCATGGCATGTATCTCGCTCCATAAGCTATGTAGGTAGGGTTTGGTCTTGTATTGTCCTAACTCCACCTACAATAACCACTGCAAGCAGGTAAAAGAGCAAGAAACACATCCTTAATGGAAAAAAAAATAGTACCAAGAATCTTTGATAAAATTTATTTTTAGTTTACTTTTGTTGTCACAGGCATGCCTCAGAAACAAAGAAAGCACATTTTCTTAAATTGAAGATGTGTTGGTGTTGTCAGTGTTCCCAGAAGGAGGTATTTCATTTTTCAGGGTACCCTAGATATTATCAAGAGGAGTTGCAGAACACAGCTTGATGGCAGTTCCGGTCTGTACCGGGAACTAAGAAGGACAGCTGTGTGGGCTCTTTGCAGTCTTTGTGATTTTCGTAAAGTGTTAACCCAGTTGATCGAGCTACCCTGTGGGACATCCTAGGGCTGGGCGATATCTCGAGTTTTTAAAAAATATCGACATATTTTCATACAAGATATAGGATGAGACAATATCGTTTATATCGAGTCTATATTGCATTAAAATTATTCTCGTACAGCCGCCAATTCACCTTTCTCTTCTCCTCGTTTGTCTTTCTCATATCTTCACCTTGCCCCATCGCTTCAGGATAAGTCCTACAGGCAGTGACAGGATGGACATGGATAAATCAAAGAAAATCAACGTAGAACTTTGTTGCTGTATGCAGTTTGCTGTCGCTGTGTGTTAGAGATCTGGCAGTTGCAGCAGCTGGGCACATCAACTGGGGATTGATCAGCTGATGCCAGTACCTCACTTTCGTTTTAGATCTCGATCTCCAGAGTCACTTGCACCAAATCTTAGTCCAATAAGTCAGAGTCCAATTCAAAATAATAAAATATATGCAAAATGTCATCCACTGAGTATTTTGCTTTGCACATTCACTTCACTCTCACGTCCGATGTCGATGCCATTCTAGACGTTTACTCTATGCTACTTACACACACGCAGGGATTCGATATCAAGGCAACAAGTCTAACAGTCCTCCAAGTAAAGAGGGTCTACCTATAACGTAATGGTGAGTTTTATCGACATTTGCAATCTTTTTTGCCCTCTGCCCGCCCTAAAAGAGTTAAGTAAAAAGTTTTATAGAACCACTTACAGAGCTAAATATACCTATTGACCACAAGATAATCTATTTGAAATGTTTAGGATTATACAGCTAAAACTTACGAAATTGAAACCTTGTTACTCACATAAACTATAAGCCCTATTGGAGTGTGTGCTGCATGCGTGTGTTAGACTAAGGATGGTGACACTGAATGAGAGCCCCAGCTGAGAAGAGACAGGAAATGAAAGGGGAGTGTGCACTGTGTACAGCATGTGGCCGCACCCGTCACACAAGACATGCAATGGGTGATGCCTCGGCACCACGCAACTCCATGTGGAGCTGCATTCTAGTTTTTATGTTGGCTAGAGTGCCAATTCTGCCACCAACCCCCACGTTTTCCTTGCAAATTCGAGGACTGCTTACAGGGCCGGATGCAGGTTATCTTCATACCCAGGATGAAGCAATTGCTGTTAAGGGTCTGTCTCAAGTACCCAAAGAAGTGTTCTGGCAGTTGCGGGATTCAAGCCAGTGATCGCCATTAAATTCTTACCACCAGAGCCACCACTCCGCTTAATAAGAGAGAGGGATGCATTTTAAATTCAGAAGTGTTTGACATTGAGAAGGTCTAAAAATATACAGATTTTTCACTCATCTGCTGGTGATTTTACCAAAATGGTTTAACTAAAAGCATTTGTAAATTCCATACTGTATTGCACAACACTGTTTACACACATAGTTAAATCTTATACATCCCTACTAAACACAGATGGATATTAATTTGCCTTTGAGTGACCTGCAGCTTTACATAAAAGTGTAAGTGATTTTAAAAGTTTTTATTTTGTATATTACAGGACATGGTATGGATGATGCCCTCACCCGGGCTATTTCTCTTTGTAAGAAAGTTGTCACTTGTTCTGTTTTGTCAGTTGTTACATATTTTGTTATTTGCATAAAGCCATACATGTTTGTACAGGACTACACACAGGAAGAAACACTTTGGTAAAGAAAGAACTCTCTGCATCAGTGGAAGCCCACTTTTTAAAGAGCAAGTTAGTCTTTTGTTATTTTTGCTCTGTATCTTTTCTGTTTACATTTCCTTAATTGCACAGCTGTGAGTTTTTTGTTATGCAGGAAAATAACATTCAAGGAGTAGTATTATTTAATATATGCCGACAGTATATTTTTGAGCCATTTATCATGTACATCTACAGCTGTATGTTAATAAAAGTGCCAGTGTGACATTTGAGACATGCAGATTTGACTCAGAACTGTCTTTTTGTTATTACTTATTGGGATATATCTATACTAATAAAAGGCAAAGCCCTCACTCACTCACTCACTCACTCACTGACTCATCACTAATTCTCCAACTTCCCGTGTGGGTGGAAGGCTGAAATTTGGCAGGTTCATTCCTTACAGCTTCCTTACAAATGTTGGGCACGCGTAATGGTCATAACTGGAAGCTGTTTTTCTCCATTTACTGTAATGGAGATGAGCTTGAACGCCGTGGGGGGGAGTTTCGTGTGACATCATCACGCCTCCCACGTAATCACGCAGTACATAGAAAACCAGGAAGACCTCCAAAAAGCGCTGAAGAAAACATGCATTATATAATTGAGAAGGCAGCGAAACAATAAGAAGCGAGCGAGTGACATATACAACCATATTCATGAGTTCTGCTACTTCGGAAACAAAGCACGATGTAAACCTACACTTTAGATTAAGTTCATAGACAGGCTGCGCTGGCGTTTGTAATTTAGTGCCTGCCCATATAAGGCCGTCCGTCAGCAGCAATCCAATAGCAAACTCCCACTAAATATTCACGGGTGAAGGACTGTGCTTATGGAGAGGAAGATGAGATGGTCAGGGTGGTGTTTGACACAAACTCAGCGAAACTGCGAGAGAAAGTTTTAAGTGCCAGGACTAAGGTAACATTAAATACAGCCATGGACATAGCACGAGATGGCACCAGCACAGCTGGGAACCTTCGATGCATGTACACCGAGCGGCTCACGTGAACTGACGCAGTGCACAGATAAAAGCAACAGTTCCAAAGAGCTGAACAAAACCAATTACACAATTGAAAAGGCAGCAAAAATATGAAGCGTCTGATAAGCATATTCATAAATCCAGCTACTGCGAAACAAAGCACACGGTGGAAAAAGTCAATGTCCCGCTAAAGGAAGACAGTGTAAAAAACCCGTGCATGCAGTGTGTCAGGTCTCAGATAAAGAAGAAGACGAGCTGTTTATTGATGCAGTAAGAAACGAATCGATGAATGAAACCTGTCATCTTTACAACGATTGACAAACACGGAATGTAACTTGAACACAACACATCCTACAAATACGAACCTGATTGAAAGAAATAATGATAATCAAATCCTTGATGACAGCAACACTCAGTAACACTCACAAAACAAATACTGTATATTGACAGTCATGTTACGTTATTTTTAAAATGTTCCCTTTTCTTTTCTAGCTTTTTAACACACTACTTCTCGCTGCGATACGCTGGTATATATATATGTATATATATATCCCGATCTACATACTCGAATAATGGATACTTTATTCGCCATCAATGATTGTTTTGGTAAAGCCATACTCAGTGTATTCATTAGATGAACGGTAAAAAGTAAGAGCGAGGGAGGATGACTTATTGAGGCATGCAGGCTGTAGTGCGTCAACTCTATCTGAATTGCGCGATCACATTTGAAAAATATATCTTTTCAAGTTCTATTTAGTCCATATGTGTCAAACTCAAGGGCCACGGGCCACATCCGCCCGGCGTAATTATATCCGCCCGCGAGATCATTTTATATACTGTATTATTGTTATTAATGGCCCGGTATATGAAGCGCTGGTAACACAATAAACTACAGATCCCATAATGCAGCGCTTCAGCTGCCTTGCCAACACTTACCGCGTTAATCAAGTCTAGCTTATGATGCTGCAAGTTATTGCGAAGCTAGCTCACACGATGCTGAAGAGAAAAGTTGATTCTGAAAATAGAGCCTTTAAAACCGATGGGAGGCTGAGTATATGTTTACTGAACCCGTGTGTCTCATTTGTGGAGCTAATGTGGCTGTAATTACAGAATTTAATCTAAGACGGCACTATGAGACAAAACATCAGGGTAACCTGAATGCAATGCAGAAGATACAGAAAGCAGAATAATTAAATAAGAATCTGACACTTCAGCGGACGTTTTACCGTGCACAATCACAAAGTGATTTCAAGTGAAGCTGCTTTTATGGGAGACACAAATGCACCAGTGCACCTTGCCCCACTTTCCCTGTTGCCAAGTAATGTTAAACCAAGTCGTCACTACGGTGTTCCCAAATCGCACTTTGCTGATAAACTGAGCGCACTGAGTTTGCACGCGCTTTGGTGACTTTGAAGAACAAAAAGTCCGTCTACATGCGGCTCGAACCTTGTGCATGTTTGGTAGCACATATCTGTGTGAGAAGCTCTTCTCAGTGATAAAGACTAACAAAACAGCACACAGGAGTCACCTCACTGATGAGCACCTGCAATCCATCCTGAGAATCTCCACAACACAGAACCTCACACCAAACAGAAACGAACCTGTTGCCAAAAAGATGCCAGGCGTCCAGCTCTAAAATGACATATGAGCAAAGACAACTGAATGATTTGATTTGTTATTGCTGAAAGGAACACATTTTATTTATATTTCCAGGTTTTGTTATGCAGCATGTTCATATTTGAATTTGTATAATTTTGACAGGATATATTTTTATGGAGAGCAAAATCTTTTGGGATATTTAAAATCTAAGTTTATTTTTATATAAAATTACATAAGAGTAAAGAAATTTGAATGTTTGTTCTTTTAACATTTACTTTATTTCTAACTTGTATAATTTAGACAGGATATATTTTTATGGAGAGCAAAATATTATAAGTTGTTTAAGGTTTGAGTTGATTTATTCAGGAATAATATTCCTGTCTGTTTTTACCATTCCTACCAAAGATATTTCTGTCGACTAAATAAAAATTCCTTCTATTTAAAATTTAAATAGAACTTGAACAAATACGATAGTTCATAATATCCACGCAGACTTGCACGTAAGAGCGGGAGTTATCCGTTTTAACAAGCAGCGTATTGCACTGATAACGAAATAGCTGTGTGTGTATATATGTAGATATGTATGTATATGTATATATATGTTTATATATGTGTGTGTATGTATGTATGTGTGTATGTATATGTATGTGTATATATGTAGATATATATATATATATGTATGTATATATGTGTATATGTATAGATATGTATATATATATGTTTATGTGTGTGTAAATATATATATATATATATATATATATGACAACAACACTCATCACTCACAACAGTGACAAAACAATTACATTGACAATCATGTTACATTATTTTCAAAATGTTTCCTTTTCTTTTTATTGCTTCTTTAACACACTACTTCTCCGCTGCGAAGCGCGGGTATTTTGCTAGTATCATATATCGCCATTCGCCTAAAAAATATCGAATTTTGATTTTTGCTCCGTATCGTCCAGCCCTAGGACATCCTGAGACTTCGTGGGACCTCCCTGAAATTGCTGGATATCATGGCTCACCTGTACACTGGTATTGTGAGTGTTGTGCAGAGTGGAGGCAGAACCTCTGCATTTTTCCCAGTTGATTCTGAGGTTCGTCAGGGGTGTGTTCTTGCTCCTACTCTATTCAGTGCTTGCATGGAATAGGTATTGGGTAGGGTTGTGAGGTCCAGCAGCTATGGGGCATCTGTTTGTGAAGAAAGACTCATTGTTCTTGACTTTGCCAACAATGCCATGATCATTGCAGAGTCAGTGGAGGCTCTGAGATACTTTCTTCCACCTCAGTAGCATACCCAATTCTTCCCCTTTTCTAATGCTGAGAAACTGCTTATATTATACTCCAGCTGCTGTAGCTTCCTACTGGCAGGTGCCTCTTCTGATCTTGTATATTCTGATCTAGCATATACCCATAAACTCCTACATCACTATGCTTCTGTCCACCCACTGTGGTCCACTGGTTCTTGCAGTTTTGTTGTGCCCAGAACTAACTTATGCTGTATGGGTGACAAAGCCTTTGGCACTTTTGCAATTTGGCACAACCTTCCTAAATTAATAAGATCAGCTGACTCAGTACATTCTTTTTAAAAACAACTTATAAGTCATTTGTTCAGGAAGTAATTTAACTTGTCATGGCTGTGTGACCCTTCTTTCAGTTTGCCCTCTTTAGCCAAATAATCAGGATGGTTTGTGTTTGTATCAGAAATTGTTATTTGTCCAGGGTTTTCTTGTAATATTTGTATTTTGTGTTTTATTCTGCCTTTATTTGTCTTTTATTTTGTTTCAAAGCTTTGTGTATCTTGTATCTTTTTATTTATTATTTTGTGGAGATATTATTTTTATTCAACTTTTTATATATCCTGTTGTTCATTCTGAATTTCTGTGAAGCGCTTTAAGCATGGGAAAGGTGCTATATAAATAAAATGGTTAGTATTATTATTGTACCAGGAACTTTCATCTCTGTTCTGAAAAAAAAACTTAAGATTAAAAAAAAATAACTTGGTCATTACTATAAACAACCAGTGGTAAGCAACAAATAACATTATAATTTTTGGTTGGAGTATTCCTTTAATGTCGAAAGTACATTTAGTGAAAATGTATTGTTGTCTACTCTTTCATTACACCATCACTGTTGTTTTAAAAAAAAGAAATATCTATAGACAATTTGGATATTGTAAGATTATTGTCTTATTGTCAAGATTATTGATTATGGATATAGAAACGTAAGTGGAAAGAGTATTTTGGTGGGGTTAAGTAATGTTCAAAGTGTCCTTTCCTCCGTATAGTGGAAGAAAACAAGTCAGCACCCTGCCAATAGCTAATGCAGCATACCTCTCTCTTCAGTTTTCTGTTGGTCATCACACTGTCAAATAATGAAGTGGGGAGTTCCTTTTAAGATTATGCCAGAGAACGTAATGAGGTTGAGGTTACAGCTGCTTTTCCTTGTTAAAACACTTTTGGCCTACAGTGGAAGAAACAGATATGTTTTACTTCCATCCTATTCCACCATCTTCATTTTTTTTTTTTGATTTTGATTTGATCCCAATAAGAACAGTATTACTTTCTTTCCAAAATGTGAAATCTGTATTTTTTTTATGTATTGCACAGGTAATGCATCATGGAGTTGGTTTGTCAACAAGTTCTGACAGTGAACTCATAACTCAGCTATTAGCATTGACACCTCCATTAGAAGAAGCTGGTGCTCCAGACTGGGTAGCACGGTATGTAATTCAAATTGTTAGGTTAATATGTGAAGAGTTGTGATGCTCCTTAGTAACACAAAATTTTTAATGCAATGATTTCATGTTTATTTTTATTCATACTCAGCCAATTAAGGATTACTTTTGATATCCAGTATTGTTCATTTATTCATGCATCTGTTTTCAGACCATGCTCTATTTAATATAGGAGAAAGAGTTTATCATGAGCCAAAGGCAACAGTCAGACCTGGATAACTTGCCAAAATAAACAGAACACATCCACATTCATTCCCTTTAGGATGCAGTAGTGTTGCCAACACAATTCTGTAATTAAACAAGTTGTATCAACTACACCAACATGTCAGTGATTTTCAGCCACTTTGTCATTAAGACATACCACAATAAATATTAATGAAAGTGATGACTATTTTCATTCACAGGAGTAAAAGACATTCTCTTTTGTATGAAACTAGCTGTACTACCCATCTAAGATGGGTTGAAATCTAAGTAATCAACATAGGCTTAATTTTTTTTTTTATTTAAAATATGGGTTGTCACTTTGGTCTGGTATATTAATACACACTTGTACGCTTTCCTTCATGGTGGCCTTTTCCTCTTTGGATAGAGCCGCCCATATTCACCACTTCCTCTTGCCATTGCTCGTTGAACTTACCAATATAGTTAAAGTGTTTTGCTAAGAAAATGCGTTAGTGATTGCTACCGCATTGGCCTGATGTAGTGACTCAAGCCTAGTCATGTCGGGGCTTTGGTTTCCTGATGTGTGTGTTCATGTATAATTATTTTAATTTATTTGTTGCCCACCATGCAAAGTTATCAGTCATTAGCATTACAGCTATTAACCTCGTCACATGACCTGAGTGGGTTGAAAAAAGTCTTTACCCTACTGTTGTTGCCATTGTATAATGGCTTACAGTAGAATAGACTGATAAGAACAGTTTTCTTATTTGTAGACTATAAGTTGCTAATAGTGGAACACCAGAAAAACACACACACACATAGACAGTTGTACTTTTATAAGTAAGGTGGAAGAAACCTTTTTATTCTGTTTTTCGTTTTAAGCAAAGTTTTGTTAACTCTTTTGTTTTTTTTAGAATAAAGAAACTGATGTCTGAAACTCCTACTTCTTATTCTCTTCTTGTAATGTTCAAAGATGTAATTTATGCTGTACGAGATCCTTATGGCAACCGTCCTCTTTGTATTGGTCGTCTTGTTCCAGCCTCAAAGCTTCGCAGTGCAGGTATGTATTTAGCTGCAGTACAATTACCTGTAAACAAATGCACTTTCCAGTATATTGTTTTTGTGTTATTTCATGCTGTCTAGTTTTGTCTGTGAAATATTTAATAAATTAAGTACTGACTGCTTTATTTAGGACATCTTATATAAGAAAGTGTGTTAACTGAACTCGTGATAGGTGGTTTTCACTACAAAGAGTTACAACTGAGTTCTGCTCCCAGAAAAGCTCTTGTTGGATTATTTTTTTGCTGAAAACAACATGCGTTTGTCCACACCCATTTCGCAATTTTCAATACTTTTTTAACCTCTTAAGAGGTATAGCAGGTACAGAAAATGAGCACATCAGCAGAACATGACTCTCTGGTCTTCTTTAGTGAAGCTAAGAAATGAGTGATCTTTTTGTCTTTGCTGAAACCTTCATATTTTAAAATGACTCCAGATGACTTGCTCCTGTAAATATTCAGAGACATGATGGCAGGGAGTGATAGGCATTGAGCCAAGGTGTGATGGCTATAGTCATGGCCAAAATTATCAGCACCCCTGGAATTTTCCCAGAAAATGCACCATTTCTCCCAGAAAATTGTTGCAATTACAAATGTTTTGGTATACACATGTTTATTTCCTTTATGTGCATTGGAACAACACAAAAAAACAGAAAAAAAGCCAAATCTGACATCACACAACTCCAAAAATGGGCCAGACAAAATTATTGGCAACTTTTCAAAATTGTAGGTAAATCGTTTTATTTAAAGCATATGATGCTCGTTTGAACACACCTGTGGCAAGAAACAGGCGCTGGCAATATAATTTTTATAAATTTTTATAAATTAGAAACTCATGCAATTTACATCTCCCTGACTCCCTTCTTCCTGTCTGCTTCTTTGTTTCTTCCTGGATTTTTTCTTGCTGAGGAACAATGGGTTGTAACTAATCTTAGTCTTGTTAACTTCTCATCAGTTATTGTATTTGCAACAGCAGTTTGTCTTGCTTCTTGTGTCATACAATCTAACTTCGATAACATTCATATTTATATACAAATTGATTTTTATTTGTGGTTAATCTAGCATTGGTCTCAGAAGATAATGTTAAAATAAAAACATACTGAATATTTGGGCACATGTCTCTTATTTACCTTAGGAACTGATGATGCAGATACAGAAGGATGGGTTGTTTCCTCAGAGTCTTGTAGCTTCCAGTCCATTGGTGCCAGGTACTTTGTCTTTTTTTTTTTTATTTTACATAATACAGTGGTACCTCGATATACATTCGCTTTGGAATAAGTCCAACTTGATATGTATGTGAATTTTCACGTGATTTTGTGTTTTTTTTTTTTGTGTAAATTTGAATTGATTGTTGAAAAGTATGAAGGTGGCATGCGTACGGCTGCTGCATACTGTATGCCGAGAACGAAAGTATCTACGATTGTGAAAAACAATGACGTTATTAAAAAGAAAAGTGAGGTTAAATTTTCATTTATTTCATCTAATTGCTTTTGTATTATGTATTTTAGTATTAAGCAGTGTTTAAATTATTTTATACAACCCCATCAATGTATAATATGCCAATAACAATAGGATTTTTTTTTTTCATGGGAACGGATTAATCATTTTCCCTTTATTTCTTATGGGAAAAATTTGTTTGGTATACGTCCTGTTTGGTGTAAGTCAAAGGATCTGGAACAGATGAAGGATGTATACCGAGGTACCACTGTATTTTGCACTTTTGCTCTTCAACCTTGTGTTTCCCTACTATATTTACAGGTATTACCGTGAAGTTTTACCTGGGGAAATAGTGCAGATTTCTAAGCATGGAGTGAAATCCTTGAGTATTTTCGATAGGCCCGAAGGAGATCTACCAGCCTTTTGCATTTTTGAGTATGTTTACTTTGCCAGACCAGATTCAATATTTGAAGGTAGGGTTCCTATTGATTTTTTTTTTCATGCAGTCAGTGCCTGATTTTTCAACAATGAACTAATATACATGCTTTCAGTTTTATAGTATACTGAATGTTCACATCGTTTTAAGGTAGTTATGACAAACAAGTACATACATTTTTATGAATGTATGTCTGTCTTAAAGAAAGTAATGTTGGTTGTCAAGGAATGTTTTCCATTAAAATACTGTAATACAGAATTATTCATGTTAAGAGATTAGAGCACATTTTAATAGTTCTATCTGAAATTACAGTTCCACCTGGTAAAGCTGAAGTAAATTTGCCCTTTTGAAATACAAAAAAAAACAGCTGGCTGGCAGCAAGCCACTGAACATTCCATGTTTTTACTTTTTCTTTTTACATTTTTGTTTTGAAGAAGTAAAGAAGAGTTAAAGAAAAGGTTAGTTAAGCACTGTTTAGAACAATTTTATGTTTTCTCTATTTACATTTTTAGCCTTAAGAAGTTCCCTACCCAAAAAGGAAGTTTTTTTTTTTATTTTAAAGTAGGGGGTTCGCCCCTGTTCTCTTTGCTCGCCAAACTCCCCAGCCTGCACTATCCACCAGCCGCTTTGCGTCTCTGCTGCTCGTGTTGTGAATGCACCCCAAGGAAACCCTATCACCCTCATAAACAGTGATACAATGGGAAACAAATACAGGTTTTTTTTTTTTAAACCCTCCTCTTTGCTCCATCAGCTGCTGGCTTGCTGCTGCTGCCGTGCCACGTGATCTGCATCTCGCGCGGCACTTCGAACATTTAATGTTAACATGTACAGCAGCTGTCCTACTCTTTGTCTTTTATTTCCGGCCCCAGGCATGGTTAAATCTCTTGGCACAAAGTCTTGTCTCACAGGACGTGAGTTCTTGATATTTTTTGTTTATAATTTAAAAAACGAAATAAGAATCTAAATATCTAATAACATCACATTAAAGTTTGATAAATTCTGAAAGATTATACAGTATATATATATATATATATATATATATATGATTTTATATATATATATATATATATATACATACATACATACATACATACATTATTTTTTATATATATATACATATATATGTGTGTGTGTGTGTGTGTGTATGTAGGTTTTAAAATAAGCCTGATTTAAAGCGTGACAAAAATGTGACATGAAAACATATTTAATACAGTATGTAGTGAAAGCTGAGAAAAATTGTAATATCATGTTTTAATGCAAAATGGAGGTAAAGTTTATGCTTTGATACTATCCAATAGTGACCAATACTTTTAAAGTTTTTTTTATAAATATATAGCATAATTTATTGACTAAATATCTAAATTGGTTATAAATTGACATTTATTGTCAATGGTTTTTCATATTGTCTACCTGCTTAATTTTGCTCTCCTAGTTCTGTGTGTACAGTTCTTGAATCTTTTCAAATACTTTTATTAAAACAAATTCATTAAATTAGACAATGTTAGCATTACCTGCTTATGCTAAATAGTTTAGAATTTAATAAATCCATTAATGTTCAGGTAGTGTTCATGTTTATGTACAGAAAAAGCTTATGAGATTCAAACCCGTTTCAGTTCAAACATAAACACAGACATACACACACATTTATACTGAATTAATTTAGAGATGAATACATTTATTAAAAAAAAAAGTTAAGAATTTTTTATTTTTAAATTAGTCCATTAAACGTAGGATTTATTTCTCCAGTTATTGGTTGGAATAAAAATGTGTCACCATATGATCACCAATAATCCAATTTGGACACAGCCTGTGCTGGATATAATTAATATTAATTTTTGCCTTTGCAAGTGTAATAACACTACATACAGATTTCAAGTTAATCTTTATATTTTAGGGCAGATGGTGTATTCTGTACGTCAGCGCTGTGGACAGCAGCTTGCCATTGAGGCACCCGTGGAAGCAGATTTGGTCAGCACTGTTCCAGAGTCTGCAACACCCGCTGCACTGGGTTATGCACAGCAGGTATTTCTATGTACTTCCTCTATATACAGATTTTGAATGCCATAATATCAGGTTTCTAAAGAAAGCAGAAGAAAATTAATAATACATGAATGCAATATTTCTTTATTTCTCACACGCTAACAACTATTGTTTAGACAATTGCCATTTTTCTTGAAATTGATTCTGTTTTCTTTCTGCAGTCTGGGTTGCCATATGTCGAGGTTTTATGCAAAAATCGCTATGTAGGAAGGACATTCATCCAACCCAATACAAGGTTAAGGCAACTTGGCGTTGCTAAAAAATTTGGGGCACTGACAGACAATTTTGCTGGAAAAAGAATTGTGCTTATTGATGACTCCATAGTCAGAGGAAACACTATCTCTCCAATCATTAGGCTGCTTAGAGAAGCCGGTGCTAAAGAGGTGAGTTTATTCATTTTAGATGTAAAAGGTGATTCATTGTCTTGAGTAATAGAAGAAGATAGAAGTTTGATCATTTTTAGTCATATTGCCACCTTGTCTGGGTATAGATTCCTATATTCCAATGTAAGGTAAAATTTCATGTAAAAAGATGATTTTGGAAGAAACAAGACTACAAAGTATTCAGACATATGGTTTATGTGTGAATGCAGCAGGTTGGATAATGGATGGATGAAAGTGTACTTATGTTTTTGTTGTAGGTTAATATTAATAGATTGAATTATAGGTAGGTAGAACTTTATTTGTCCACAGGGGAAGTTTTGGCTTTATGCAGAAGCACTTTAAATAAATTAATAGATACACATGTTATAGTCTGAACACACCAGTACGACTAAAAAGGTAGAAAATTTAAAAATAAAAATAAAAACTTTTTTTCTCTTTTTTGACTTGGCAGTCTAATTCACAGTGTGCAGGTGTATTGCTCTTGGTGTGAAGTAGCCTTAGTAGCATTTTTGACATGCTTCTACTGAATAATTCCTCGGATGAAAGTACTCTGTGTATACATGCTTTCTTTAATGTGTTTTGTTAGTAGCTGTGTCAGTTAAGCTAACATATAACAAATCTTTACATATAGTGCTACAGAAGGATATATTGGTATCTTCTTTGGTGGTGCTAATTTAGTTAACTCATGAAGATTACACTATTTCAAAGATAACAAGAAAAACTCACTAGAATTAATTAAAAAAAGTAAATAAACTACTATTATAAAAAGTATCAAAAATGTAACCATTTAACATTAGTACTACGTTTCCTTATTTGTGATTGCGACCCCCACACTATAACCAAGTTAAATTATTTACATAATATCTTATTAATACATATTTCCTTTAGATACATATGTTTTAATAAGGTAATTTTATTGTTCTCTACTTGCTTATCTTTGATGCATCTACGACAGCGTGTTGGTTCTAGAATTTCTACTTCAGTTGCTATCCTTGGTTTTCTTTACACAAAAAATGTTCTTTAGGTCTCATTGGTTTTCTTGTCATGACACACAGCCTGCCAGGTTAAATTATTCAGCAGTTTATATTCTCCTGTGCAGGTGTTTTTCTTTTGTGATTTCATTACATCTTTGGATGTTTTTCTGAGGTCACATGATCTGGCGCCTCATGTATAAATGGTTTGTACGCACAGAAATGTTGCATAAGAACGTTTCCACGTTCAAATCGCAATATGTAAAATCTAAACTTGGCGTAAAGCCATGCACATTTCCACAGTAGCTCATACCCTGTCATATGCAAGTTCTGTGCTCGGTTTTACAGACTGGCGGCACCCAGCGTCAAAGCAGTGCTACTGTTCCTGTGTGGTTTTATCTTTCTTTTTCAGATTCACATCCCTGACGCGGCTTTATACATACACTGAAATTAACCGCATATTGTTTATTAGTTTAATGCATCTGATTGTAATTAACGTGTAACAATATAATGGTCCACAGAATGGTCAAACTATTCTAAATACAATAGCTGCTTTAGCGTTGTTACTGTCACTGTACCTTCTTCTTCTTTCAGCTGCTCCCGTTAGGGCTTGCCACATCAGATCATCTTTTTCCGTATTACTCTCACTGCACCATTCAGAGTATTTATATCACTGTATCTGAATATAAATTACAGGAGTACAGCAGCTGATCAGAAAGAGAATTATCTGTATACAGCATCAAGCACACGCTGCCTCAGATATTTGCTATGTGAACTGCTCTCATCTGACAAATGCTTCAGAGTCTTTCCTGTTCAGACCTCGCGGTTCACAAACAGTTTCATTCCAAGAACTATACATGCACTCAATCACTCCATCAAGTGCTCCTTGTTTGTACTGTTTGTACTTGCAAGTTTACAGTGAGGTAATTGTACTTATGATACAGTTATAATATTGCACAGCCTGAGCCACTTTATAAAGCGCATATTTACATATGATGACGATAGCATTTTTAAGATGAAATGCAGCAAAATATATTTTGTTATATTATACAGATAAAACTTTAACTACACGGTGCCACAGCACTAGCGAGTAATTTGAGCTTTGTTTACGGTTTGTTCCGGCCTTGCACTGTATTCTTGCTGTGGCTGGCGCGACACTAGAAGGATAGGTGGATAGAATAATTAAACATTACGAAGATATTTCAATGTTCCTTAAAAGTTTTGCAGAATCTGCGTCCTAAGCTTAACAGGTGGCTTAACGTCTATTACAGAGCTGATTGTGTGGTGATTGGGTATTTGGAGAAAGGAAAAGGAAGGACAGGAATTGGGCTTAGTATGTTTGAAAAAGACAGTACTGCTGCAATGAAGTATTTTATCGAAGGTCACGCATGGCACAGTAAGCATCTTGCGTAAGACATGCAAAATCACTGCGCTACCGTGTTCCCATGTTTAATAACATGCTTTAACTCCTATCATCATGAAAATTATATCACGTATACGTCTCAGTATTTTAATTATTCAGAGAGCTGTAATATCACGAATGTAATGATTCTGTGTCCTGTCAGAGGAAGAGAAAGAACGAATTCATGCACATAGAGCACATAGAAAATCAAATACAAAACAAAGCATTTAATGTGCTACTTTAGTTACGATGGAATTTGAGAAACTAGTAAATTAAGCGATTTTAAGATGAAGTTTATGACGTTCTACTTTAATGACAAAATAAACTACGTGATTAAAGTAGAAATTTAGAGATTAAAGTTGACATTTCGTGCTTTTTTCACACTGTGTGCCTTTCTTTTTCTCTGTACCCTAATAAGCTTTCATATAACACTCAGACGGTGGACTACGACTCAGCTTTTCACTGCGACTTTGATATCTGACAACTTTTTTTTTTAATTTCGGGCACTGTGCAACTTTGTGAACTTGAGCCTTCGAGTTTCTCCGACACGCTATGTCACTCGATCAACTTCCTTTTGTTGTTTATACCACTGTTTAAACCAACAAATAGTACGTTTTTTTTTGCCTCCACTTGATATTCACTGAAATTCTTCTATTTTTCCTTGTACTTTTGCCATTGCCTTTTCACAGAATACTGAGCTTAAGGGCTATTTATATTGATTTGCATATTCAAAGAGGCATAATTCTGGGAGGAGTTGGGGCAGGACAGCAGGCGCGTGCACGTGCGCATTAATTTCCACGCTGACCGGGATTTATGTAGCGGAAGAACATGGAAGCTGGCGAACGTACAGATTTATGCATCTGGATTTTTTTGTGCGTAAGTACATTTTGGCTTTTGTGCTTACGTCGTGTTATAGTGCGAGGCCACTGATGTTTTTTTTTTTTTCTCTCTATATTAATAATTTTGAAAGATTTACATCTAGAAAAAAAAATAAAAGGTAACTTTTGGCTGACATAGAGTAATAATAATTTGGTACCAAGATGCCTCACACATTTTATATACTCTCTATCGGTTTTATGTTTTTATATGCTGTTATGTTAAACAATATTCATGTAGATTTACTTCTTAAAATTCGATAAATCTAACTTGGGGTGACAACATAACATATTTTACTATGTGTTCATTTATTCAACCAAAAATAATAAGTGTCCAAAACACGTGTGAAAAATTACAATTAATAAATTAGTTGGAGCCAGGTGCAGCTACTAAGGCGTGCTTGATTAGTTAGGAGTAGGAAGTGCTTCCATCTCTGCATAAAAATAGGAGTCTTTGGCATTTTGACATGGAACATTCAGGTGTTCAGTAACCCCATGCTAAGCAGTGATACTGGTCTGGGAAAGGTTTTAAGACCTTTTTTTTGAGTAGGATACAAATGGAGAGCATGGAATAGTGATGTACGTCTTCCCAAGAATATGAGCCCCAGCAAATTGATCTAAAGATCAGACTCTGAGAGAAATTGCAAAGAGCACCAAACCTATCAAGTTGTTTTTCTTTGTTATTAATCCCATCTCCATGTTTGGGGTAAAAAAAACCAAATAACCGCATATAACCACAAGCACCACAAACTGTCATCCAAGCATATTGGCATAGAGAGATGATGTTTTTAGCTTGTTTTGTAGCTACATAGCAAGTGGTAATTGGTCTGAAAGCTAAAGTGTGGCTGAAACCCCTTTGATTATGCAGTAGGACAGTGATTCTTAGCACACCAGCAAACCAAAGTGGCTAAAAGTGAAAATAATGAAGGTTTTAAAATGTCCAAGTTAAAGCCATGCCATATGTAAGTAATGCTGTAAATGTATAATCTATTTACTGTATACAGACAAATATCATTATGAATTAATTCATTCTTCCAGCTTATTGAATATTGTCATTTTGGTTTATTTCAAGTCAGAGTGCAACTTTGCATGCAGCTTATGTTGCAGCATCCTATTCGGTTGTTCTCACTCCTGGCAGACTGAGGCGGTGCAAAACTGAAGAATGCACACACAATAAAACAAACAAAAAAATGCTATGTGAAGTGTCTTCATAAAAAAATTAGTTTCTACTTAATGTATTATTTTGTGTGCCCAGTAATTAAAATGTGGTGTTTCTCTTTTTACTAATGAAGTCTTTAAGCAGTGTTCTATCTCAAAGTCACATGACACTGAAGTTGATTTAAATGCTAGCATGTGTTTTCGATTGAAAATATTTGCAATCAATATATACTGTGTGCCAAGAAATTATTTATTTTTATATACACACAAGGTATATTAGGCTAATTATCAGAATGTCATGGTGATAATCCATTGGCAAGGACCAAAGCTTTAAGACACCACTTGACGTAGCTTTGGCAATTATACTGTAGTACTAAAAAAATGCATGGCAGTTCTAGTGTTAACTCATAACACTGGCAGTCTGTGGATTCGTACTGTTCACACCAAATTCAGACCCTACCATGCATGTGTCGCAGCAGAAACAAAGATTTGTTAGACCATATAACATTTATCAAATCTTCAGCCATGCAGTTTTGGTTTTCATATGAACTGTAGTCTGATTTTCCTGTTCCTGTTGCTGTAGCCCATTTTCTTCATGATCCAATATGTTGTGTGTGCAGAAATGCTGTTTTATTTGCCAGTATCATAGAGAGTTGTTATTTTAGCATTTGCAGATATTCTGTTTCCCATGAAGAAGGTGTTTTCACTCCCAGAACTGCTACTTACTGATTGTTTTTTGTTTATCGCACCATTTACAGTGGAAGCTCGGGTCACGACCTTAATTTGTTCCAAAACTCTGGTCGCAACCCATTTTGGACGTGACCCGAAGTAATTTCCCCCATAGGATTGTATGTAAATACAATTAATCCGTTCCAGACTGTATGTTAATATATTTTTTTAAAGATTTTTAAGCACAAAAGTAGTTAATTATACCATAGAATGCACAGTGTAATAGTAAACTAAATATAGAAACATTGAATAACACTGAGAAAACCTTGAACAAAGGAAACTAACGTTCACACTATAGCCTTATGAACCGCTCTCTGTAAACACTTTTTTTTTTTTAAAGGATTTTTAAGCACGGGGGAAAAATGATCATTTGAAAAATCCATAATTTATACAAAAACTAACCATAAACAACCAAGAAAACTAATCTTGCATGAATCAAGTTCTGGCATGAAGGAAGTGAGGAAGAACTGGGTGGAGAGGAGATTACAGTTTTGAGGTACAGTCTGTGACGACGCAGGTTCACTGCATGCTCCCATCTCGCTTCCGGGAGCCCTTAAACCCGTCACTACAATGGAGCAATCGGATAGTGCAAAAAGTGCCAAGTGCTTTTATTAAAATCGACAAAACAACAATCAAAAACAAAGTCCAAATTAAATAAAGTGCAGTGCTTTCAGAATCCTTCAATAAATAAATGATCCCATAAAAACAGAAGTGAAGTGGAGGTTAAAATCCAATAGAAAAAAGTCTTCATTAAATACAACGAGATTAAAACAGTGCTCGAGGCAGTCTCTTTAAAAACAAGCCCGGTGCATTCTTTAACTGCCTTCTCTCTCTCTCTTGCTCGCTCGCTGGCTGCACAGGGAATGCACTCGGAGAGACTGAACACCTACGTAAATCATCGGCGCGTACAAACCGGAAAGGAAACTGGTTTGTTCGTCACCCGAGTGTGTGGTCGTGAACAGATGCAAAAGTTTGGCGAACTTTTTGGCTGTAACCCGATTTGTATGTGGTCCGAGATGTTCGTGACCCAAGGTTCCACTGTACTACTATGTCTGGTACCAATAATTCCTAAACTGGCAAAGGTCAAGCACATTGTCTAATCTAAATTTTTCTTTTTTGATGACTAGCTGGTATACCTAATTAAGTGGCTACTGATGTTTATAGAGTACTTGGATGTATTTATGCTTAATTTTATCCTTTGCAGGTACACATCAGAGTGGCATCACCTCCTATTCGTTTTCCTTGCTACATGGGAATCAATATCCCCACCAAAGAAGAACTCATAGCCAACAAACCGGAATTTAAAGACATAGCTGGCTACATCGGTAAAGTATTATGTGTAGTAAAAATAATTTGGTCTTAGGGATATATTTTTTTTTTTCTACAGAAAAAGAGGGAATGACATCAAACTTTATTTTGCAGTGTACTTCTGAAATATTTGCCTCCTGTATTGCTTTTATTTTTTTTTTTTAACCCATTTATTTCCAGTTAATCCAGATTTTTTTAAATTTTGGTATGATTATGTAAAAGTGTAAGTAATTTCAAGTTATCAAACTCTTAAAAGAAACCGATCAATCTTGTTGTATTCATCAATTTTATGTATGCATATTTACTGTATTAGAAAAAACATTGTAACTTATTTTTTTACATTTAATGTATTACCGTATATGCTCACATTTAAGTTCTCCTGCGGATAAGGACGGGCTTGATTTTACCATATAATTTCCGGTATTTTATAATGTCGGTCGTATAAATCGAATGCGGAAAACTGACGCTATTGGTCCAAGAGATTATGATATGCAAACGCCCACCTGAGAGAGTAACCATGGAGCACACTGCCTTTTTTTCTATGATTGACCACACGGTAATACCCAAACTATTCCAAAGCGACGATTGCACTGTTTTGTGTTTTTTGTATCTCACATCCTCATACACCTTTATCATAAGAGCATCCCTTATCTACAATGGAGCGTTCGATCTAAAGAAAATATGAAGCTGGTTTTAAATTAAAGTTGTTGAAGTGGCGAAAGAAATTGGTAACTGTGCTGCTGCAACAAAATTCGATGTGTCTGAGAAACTGGTGTGAGATTGGAGGAAGCCAGAAGATGTAAAAAAAAAAAAATTGCCGTATTTTTCATTGGGTGTTTAAGTCGGGATCTGATTTTATGATCGATTTTTTCAGGTGTCAAGACCTGACTTATACGTGAGTATATACGGTAATTTATGGGGGCCATTACTGTAATAGTAATGTGCACATACTTTAAAAATAAGACTTTAACTGTAATATATATATAAAACTGTTTTTGTTTATGTTTCTTTTTCATATTACACAATTCTAGTGTAGTCTTCAAGATCTTCAGTTAACATTATACCAAATTTTATAAAAATGTATTAAAGTATCCCAAATGTTACAGTTATATATTAAAATCGGTGATAGCTTCAAGTTAATATGCATCATCTTTCTTCATATTGTGAAGGAGAGGTAATGGCTAGAGAGGGGCGAGTAGCAGCCCTTTTGCAGGTAAAATGTGTGCTGCAATGGCAAATTTTCTACTTTCTAAACTTAGTGCAGAGGTCAGGAAACAATAGAACACTCATGCAGTCACAGACCTTGAAAGAAAATTAATGCATTTCTCTTTACTGTTTTGTATGTTTTATAGAGTGTAGTTAATTCCAGAGAAAATATCCAATTTCTGAAACAGTGGCATGTTGTCTATGTCCAAAAATTTGCTAGGCCATAAGGTATTAATAATACAGTGTCTCATATGCAAAATCTACTTTTGTCAAGTAAAACACACCCTGTTATGGTGTTATTAGTTCATGTATTGATTCATTTTACATGTTTACTTTTAAAATATATTTACAACAAAAGGGCACTTTATCCTGAGAACAGAAGGGCCTTGATTTGCCCCGAGTATGTTAAGGATAAAGACATAGCAGCAACAGCAACAAACATTATCTTTTAGAAGAGATGAGTTAGATATTTTTATGAGTTGGCGATAAATATTAAAATAACCAAGATGTTTCACATGTATCCATTCTTTAATTTTAATTGACAAAAGAAATAAATTAGTTTATTATTGTTTATTTATGTATAAGACACATTTGAACAAAACTCAATGCTTAACAGTCATATTACAATAATATTGGTTAATTATTTTATTGCAATGAACCAATCCCCAGTTTGTCATTTTTACTACATTTTGTGATTTAATCTTCCCTAGGGGCAAACAGTGTGGTATATCTTTCTGTGAATGGATTAGTCTCTGCTGTTCAAGAAGGGATCAGATCACGAGAAGAACGAGATTTGATGATAAATGACAGAAAATCTGAAAACAGCAGACCTGCTTTAAAATCAGGACACTGTACGGCATGCCTCACAGGAAAGTATCCAGTTGAGCTGGAATGGTGACTGTAGCAGAAATGTCAATGGAATGAGAAATGGCACCCAACCATAAAACCAGCATCAGAATGACCAAGCATTGTCTGTCTACACAAACAGGAGAAGCAAGCGTGTATTCCAGGCAAACAAAGGTATCATGGTTGATACCCAAAAGAGCTTGACTGTGTCATTTTTGATCATACCAAGTTCACATGGGAAGAAATTGAACAAATCCCTCTCTGGCAGTAGGCATACTGAATATCAGTATTTTTTTTTTTTTACAAATTCTGTTAGAAAAAGGTGTTTTGATTTTGAAAAAATGCAATTTTTAATTATCTTTTAACATTTTTGCTGTTTACTTTAATAAACAGTGAAAACTGATTAAAAATGGTTATGAATATAATACCTCTAAGTATTTTTTTCCTTTGAAGTCAACAATACTGTCATACTGATTGTAAACATGTAATCAGCTGCATTTGCACATTACTGTTACTTTTTATGTTATGTAAAAGGACCCATGGACCTTGTTCTTTAAAAGAAGTATTTGCTGTTACTTTGTGTGCATTGTTGTTTCTGTCCCCCTCCACACCTGTTAAAATATGTCTGTGTTCCCCAACCTCGCCAAAATAGTTTTGCAGAGCTTCATATCAGTGCAGCTTAAAATAAGTGGCTCTGGTTTAGGCCTACATTTTATGCTGATGTTATCACTGTTGATAACTTTGACCAAAGATGGGAATACAATTAAATAACAACTTTTAAACTTGCATATTTTCTTTAATGATGCAATGTATAAAATTGTGCATTATATATAAGTGAAGTTTTTCAGATATAAAGAAATAGCTGCTCAAAGAATGGGTAGGTTGATAGAAACTATGCAGTGAACACAGGCAATTGTACATCTCAGTCTAAACAGTGGCTTTTTATTTAACACCTGGATGGGAGAAATGGAACATTTAAAACAAAAAAAAAAAAAAATCATAAACACTGAGGAAACATCTGTGCTGGCCTACCACTGCAGTGGCACGATTTCTCAGTAGAAGTGAGTTCCTGAAGTAAGTCATTCTCTAGCTTTTTCATTTCTCATTGCAATGGAGCTTTTATTTTTTTCATCATCCCAGTTTTGACATTCTAGTGCAATGTACGAGACTGACCTATTTACAATCCATTTTGAGGGCCAGCAAGGTTTTGGATGTCCTGGAAAATACTGAAGCTAACAAAGAAAGCCAGTATACAGTAGATACCACCTGTTAAATAGGACCCTAACAACCTCTTCATTGGCAGCATTAGTACACATTAAAATTGGAGAGTATACAAACAGGAAAGTAGATGGGCATCACTGGACCACCACCTTCACGATCGGCCCACCCTCTTCAAACTTTGAATCTTCTTGTACAGTTTTATTATCTGGAAGTCTGGAATTGTGTGCTTGATTTGAAATATTTTTTATTCACTTTTTCATCACAGTGATACAGTGCACCACATGTTGAAAGCAAGTATATTTTAGTTACCTCTGTTCTAATTGTGGGCTATCACAGTAATGTAACATTGTGGTCTTTGCAATGGATATGCCGTAATGGACTCACAGCTTTTATGTTTATATGGCAAATGTCTGTAGTCATGCCTATATCAGAATTGGATGCAGATATAACCCAAAAAGTGCAGTGGGGATGGGACAATTGAATGAAGGTATCAGGAGTATTCTGTGATTGAAGAATTCAGGCAAAGGCTAAAGGTAAGATATTTAAGACCATGGTTAAGACCAGCAATGATACATGGAGCTGAGACATGAGCAGTGAAGGGAGTACAGGAGAAGAAGTTTGATCCTGCAGAAATGAGAATGTTGAGATGGATGTGTAGAGTTACAAAAACTGACACAGATGCACAACAAAAGTGGGAGTGATACCATAGAAGGTAGGTTGAAGTGGTTTGGATATGTAATGAGGAGAGAAAAAGAGTATGTGGGCAAAAGAGTGATGGAAATGAAAGTACAGGGAAATGGTTAAAATAAAAAGATTTGAAGGAAAAAGGTTGGACAAGGGAAGAGGTGCAAGACCAAGTTGTGTGCAGAATGCTGATCAGGCACATTCACTCCCAATGGGAAGAGATGAAGAGGAAGAAGAAGATACCCATATCAGTTTAATATTTTGTCTCTATTTTCCTTCCACATTCCAAAGAAAAATAGCTATGAAATATATCAAGCTCAGTCTGTGTGTGTGTGTGTTGGAGAAATATTTGCCTCCTCCTTCATTTACTTAGGATAAGGCCATAGACTTGGTCAAAAAAGTCTTGGTCAAAATTTGGACTCTAGGGGAGCATTTTGGTGTTTTTTTTACTACAGTTTTAACAATTGTGCCACTACCAGAACAGACTAAAACAAGACTAGCAGACAAATGGACCAGAACGCTTCTATACAAATTAATAATTCAAGTGCTACATGAAGACACGTATATTTACAATTTTTGAAAATTTCACTTCCAAACATTTTTCTCAGAATGTGGGGATGCGTTCTCAACAGCATACAGACCAAGGGTCCCCAGCTCCGGTCCTGGAGGGCTCCAGTGGCTGCAGGTTTTCATTCTAACCCTTTTCTTAAAATAGAGACCTGTTTTTGCTGCTAATTAACATCTTTTGAATTACTGTTAAATGACTTGCCCTTGAAGACTCAGGCCCCTTAATTGTTTCTGTTTCCTTACTTAGCAGCCAAACAATAATGAAATACAAAATGATCCAAAACATGACCAGCAAACTGTGTCAATCATACAATACATATCTGAGAATAAAGAAAGATGAACAGCTCAGGAATGCTGATCTGCTCACGTCCTCAACACATTTTCTTAGAAAAGAGAAAATCAATTTCAGAAATGTCTGCTATTGTACAATGAGAGTAGCAACAAGCCATGAAATTAAAGAACAGGTTTAATTAACAACAAAAATCAGCGCCTCATTAAGAAACTGGTTGGAGTTTAAAGCCCTGACTTAGTTGGTCTTCTGTTGGCTCACTCACTTCACATTTCATTTCTGTTTGGGTGCCATTTAAGGAAAGGAAGAAATTCAGAGGAACAAATCTTTAAAAATAAGTCAATAGATTAATTTATTCAAAAAAGGTAATTAGCACCAAAAATAAGTCAATAATTAAGAAAAAGGGTTAGAATGAAAACCTACGGCCACTGGGGCCCTCCAGGACCGGAGTTGTAGGGCTATACATTTTGGTATTGAGGGAAAACACTTGGGACCTGGGCTTTCCAGAGAAGTCCATTTTGCTTGATTTGTTTGTGTATGATGTACCTATGATCTTTGCTAATTTACAGAATTTCAGAGTGAGTCATCCATTGTATGTAGCATTTTTGGAAGTAGCCTATTATAGAAAAATATATTAAAAGCATATTTGTAACATTGATGATTTGCATATATTTAACGAGAATCATGAAGCATGTGTAAGAACAAGTATTATATATTCTGATGCACATTAGCATAGTAAGGGTTACACCATAAAAAGTATTTCTCTCTTTGCAGCTCCTAAGCTTAAAAACTTCAGTCAAAGACATTGTGTACTTTTAAAGGGCTAAACGGGCCATTGTTTTAAGAAATGCAGCCATTGAGGCTTTGGCCACGAGAGAAAACCAGATAGGTCTCTGCCTGCCTGTCTACCTGCCTGGACAGGTAATGACAAGTCAAGGAAAACTCAGCTTGTAGCAAACAATGTTACAGTTTTATGGGCGCAACTACCCCAACTTCTAGCCCAATATCTAATGTATGGGTCTGCCTGATTCCGACTTACTGGTGGGAATGGAGTGATAAATAAGTTGTAGTGGTCCAGTGCCACTAAGATTCACACCGTCGAAGAGACGGTGATTTATTTATTTTTTTGGTGGAGATTCCAGGGATGCACTCGGCCTTGACCCCACCTGCACATGCTCACAAGCACAGACAAAAACCAACAGTTAATAAAACAATTAAAGAAGGTATTAAACACTACTAGCCGAAATACAACTACATGCTAAATATTCCCACCCCAGTCCGCTTACGACGATGTACAATAAACGCAAACAAACCACAACAATTAACACTCAAGACAATGTCCTTATACAGTCTAGTACAGCCAAAGCAAGTGAAATGATATGGTGAAACTAGTAAAAAGTGCCATGGATGTTCTTGCAGCGCCTATTCTAAACATCAATAGTTCATTATTGCATGGCACAGTACCTGATGCACTAAAAGTGTCAGCTATTAAACCATTACTTAAAAAGTCAGACCTAGACCCACAAATACTAAAAAATTATAGGCCTATTTCAAATTTACCCTTTCTCTCTAAAATACTAGAAAAAAGTAGTCACTAATCAGTTTCAGTCACACCTTATGCATTACAATTTATTGGAGAAATTCCAGCCTGGTTTCCGCACCAGTCACAGTACAGAAACGGCACTAACACAGGTTGTAAACAACATTCTGATATCCTCTGATGAAGGAAACTCCACTATAATTATGTTGTTAGACTTAAGTGCAGCATTTGACACCATTGACCATTCTATTTTACTGCACAGGCTAGAAAATGGTGGGCTTACAGGCACTGTGCTCGCTTGGTTTAGTTTTTCTTTATCAAATCGATTCCATTATGTACAGAAATGTGCTGACAGCACTCCATCATTATACACAGAAATTCAATATGGTGTCCCGCAGGGCTCAGTAATGGGACCTTTACTTTTTTCACTTTACATGCTTCCACTGGGATCTATCATTAGGAAACATAATGTTAATTTTCACTCGTATGCAGGTGACACCCAGTTATACCTTTAATTTAGATCAAATGAAGTTTCTCCGATGTTGTCTTTAATTAGTTGTGTTAGTGAATTAAAGGAGTAAATGGATGAGAACTACTTGTCTTTAAACACCAATAAAACAGAGATGTTAATTATTAGAGGGAATGACGCTGATCACAACAATATTTTGTCATCATTTAACTCTGTTGGAAACGCCATCAGTTTTACTGAATCAGCCTGCAATCTAGGAGTTATCTTTGATTGTAGCATGTCATTTAAAGCGCATATTACAAAGTTCTCCAAATCATGTTTCTGCCATCTTAAAAATGATGGGAAATTAAGGCGCTTTCTAAATAAACAGGATTCTGAGAAATTAATTCATGCATTTATTTCTAGTAGGATTGACTACTGCAATGCGGTGTTCACTGGATGTTCAAATTGTTCTTTATACAGCTTCCAGTTAATCCAAAATGCAGCTGCAAGAATTATTACAAGAACAAGAAAATACAAACACATAACTCCAGTTCTTAAATCCCTTACACTGGCTCCCGGTTAAGTTTAGGACAGATTTCAAAATCCTCCTTTTAACATATAAAGCATTAAATGGCCAAGGTCTGGCTTACTTGTCTGAACTTATCATGACTTACAAACCTGAGTGCACATTAAGATCTCAAGATGCCGGTCTGCTTATGATTCCAAGGATTAATAAAATAACAGTGGGAGGTCGAGCTTTTAGTTACAGGGCCCCTAAACTGTGGAATGGTCTGCCTGCTACTATAAGAGATGCCCCTTCGGTCTCAGCTTTTAAATCCCGGCTGAAGACTCACTACTTCAGTTTAGCACACCCTGACTAGAGCTGCTGATTAACTGTACAGACTGTATCTCTGTTGTTAGTTATTAGCACTAAAACACAAGTAACATGATCATTATAATTTGTTACTAACCCTCACCTATTCTGTTTCTCTTCTCGGTACTCAAATGTGGCACTTGGTGCCACAGCGCACCTGCCAAGTTGTTTTGCCTGCCTAAAGTAAAGTCATACCTGATGGAGGATCACAGGAATTGTGGGGTAGAGGGTTCCTTTCATCGGATTGGCTGGCCCAGTGCTGTTTCAGCTTTGGAATGGCCAAATGATGGAGGTAGCTTGATGGCTGAGGTCTCCAGGACTCTAAACAAATCCCAATCATATTATGTGATATCAACTACTGTTACATTTTGCTCTGTATTTGTAAAAATGTTTATTTTTATACTGTATTGAGGATTTGTTCTGTGTATTGTATTGTATTGACCTCCTTCTTTTTCACACCCACTGCACGCCCAACCTACCTGGAAAGGGGTCTCTGTTTGAACTGCAAGGTTTTTTCCATTTTTTCCCTACAAGGGTTTTTTTGGGAGTTTATCCTTGTCTTCTTAAAGAGTCAAGAGGCAGGACCTATTAAAGCCCATTGCGGCACTTCTTGTGTGATATTGGGCTATACAAAAATAAATTGTATTGTCTTGTAGAATCCTGAGAACAGCTTCCGTAGAAAATGAATGAAACAGTCCTACAGGTAGTCCTGAGTGTCAAGGGGTGAGATTTCCAAGAGTGCTCCTTTTGAAGACGCACAACGATAAATCCACTATACACACGACAGGCAGGCATGAGACAGTCCATTCATCCTAATGTGAAACAATCCAGGGCACAATTGACTTTTTTGATGACACATTGGACAGGATACACAAAAACACAGATCTCCTTTTGCTCCATCAGGCCTCCCTTTTAAACTTTCCCGCTGGCTTCTTTCGTCCCTAGCAGCCTCTACTTCCATTTCCGTCAACCCCCTTGGGCTGCTGGGAAGTGAAGCTCTCCTCACAGTAGCATGCTACAAAGTTTCGGACATCTGCATAGGGTATGAGGTAATGATATCAGTTTCGGTCAAGTGATGAACATTAAGTAATGATGGGAAGAGCCAGAAGGAGGAGAGTATTTTGCCTAAGTGATAAGAATTGTAATAAATGTAAGCTTGTTGAATTTGCTAATTGCTCATTTCATTTGATTTGGGTCCGTGTATGCATCACACAATAAAACTTGATTTTGCTACCTCTCTGAAACTCTGTGTGCCTTCTTTGATTAGCGTGTTTCTGCTACAACACTATATCATAAAGCTTTACATAAAAGTGTAAATACTGGATGTTAGGGAATGATAACTATTACCGTTATTTGGTATTAGAGTTTTCCTCGTGGTATACTATGCAAGTAATGTAATGACAAATGTTTATTATATTAAAAACAATGTATTTTAAGTCAAGATACACCAAAAAGAGCTTTATATTCTAGCCTGCATGAATTGTTTTCCACTTGATCTTCTTACATGCAGCATCTATTGGTGACTGTTTAAACAAGTAACACTAGATTTCCCATTCTTGCATGAACAATCTCCTTGTCCTCGTGGGTAGTAAGGGGCTTCCTGGGCCACCAAAAAGAGAGAGAGAGAGAGTTCCTTCACAGTGACTTGGCTCAACACACAGAATATCTCCTGGTGATTTCCACCTGTTACAGACAACCCTTAGGATACATATTCATGTAATTAAAAAGTCAAGCAAAATGTCACATTTTATTGGCTAACTAAAAACATTATAATATGCAAGCTTTCGAGGCAACTCAAAGAAGGGGCCTGAGTTGCCTCGAAAGCTTGCATATTGTAATCTTTATAGTTAGTCAATAAAAGGTGTTATTTTGCTTGACGTCTTAGTACATTCATAATGGCTAACATGGTACAACACCCTAATACTACAGACACATATTCATTAAATGCCCAAACCACCTCAGTCGACTCCTATGCATCCAGCAGTGGCTGTAAACCAATAGCCCCTGAATTTGTAAACTTCTTAACCCTGTGCAAGAACCTTACTTTAGTCATATGTTTCCATCATCTCTCTCTCTCACTGCACAGAGCTGTGGGAGATGTGTATGCTGTGAGAAGAAGGGTTGCTAGATTGGCATTAATCAGCTAATTATCAGTTTTTGCTTTACCAATGCCTCTAATTAATTAAATTTAAAAAATTAGTAAGATGCCACCCCAAGGATGGCAAATTTAATGTGGGTCTGATGATTTTAATTTCTGCTTACCCAAAGACCTGTGCTTAAACTTCCAGCTGGAACACGGAACAAGATTTATAAATCGACGAAAGCTATATCAAATATTTTCACTTTCTCTGCTGTAGATCAGACATGGCAATAGACTTATTTTCAACAAATCACCCAAACACATTTGCTGCAATAAACCAAAATATATAATTTAAGGGTAACAGAAGTTGGATGCATGCAACTATATATACAATCATTCACATTTCACATGTTTAACTTTCACGACTTCAAGTATTTGCAAGATTTTTTTTTAAACCTCTTTTTTACTTTCACGCTAGCAACCTCACACATTTGCAGGGTTCATGGCTATGCACAGCAGAGAAAAAATGAGTGGCACACTGCATGCAAGTTTGAGGAGTGCTTAGTATCCTACTAGATGCTTCGTGAGTCTTGTTCATTCTACCATTGTAAAGAGTTCCCCATCCATTTGTTTAATATTTTTATTGTTTTGCTTAAATTATCAGGTTTTGTGATGCAATTATGCCCACAAAACATAGTAGAACTCCTTCAGGCAAAGCCCAGGCGTGCAAACGTCAGTAATGCAGCTTTGTGAGAAAATAAAGGTGTTATATAATCTTCATACTGGAGTGTCGACTGCAAGTTTGACGTAAATTAATCAACCAGCTGGGTGGAGATTTCAGGGACACCGGTCCCATTAACAATTGCAGCCTCAAGGTTAAACATCAACTTGCCAGTGCTATGCTCACATGCACTGAGATCATTAAAGAACTCAAGCTATGCATGAAGCAGACATTGCTGATGGGTAATGTCAAGCAAGTGTGCTCTTCACAATCTCCAGTGCCAGCCGTGAAGGACAGAGTGTTACAGGTAATGTTCAGACCACATGAGTCTTTGTATCTTCTGACAACAGAATTCTAGTGCATGACTAGTGAGAAAAAATATCTTTTGCATGTTGCCAATTTTTTTTTTGGAGTACTGGTTTTTAGGGCTATTTCATGGTTACTGTGTTATGAAAACTGAATTTTATCTAGAATTAGTGTATTATTTATAAGGAATTCAATACAGGAACATGTATTTTCAGCAGTCTCTAGCAAAGGATTACAGTTTTTGGTGGTCTTGGGAATCTAACCCCTTATTTCTCATAGGTTCTCAATGTATTAACTCATGTTTCTGACTTTTGCGTCAATTCCTAGGAACATAACCTCTGCGAATCTTGGGGATTGTCTGTATAAACATTTATGTGTGTGTATATACTGTATTATAAATACACACACACACACAAAGGACAACAACACAAAACATAAACTTAATGGCAGCTTTTTTCAACTTTTTATACTTTATAGAAAAAAAGCACATAACTTATGAATTCTGATCTTTCAGTTCACATAGTCAAAATGGAAAAATTCTTTAGCTAGTTATACAGTTTCTAGTGCCTGCACCATGAAGCTGGTGTTGATTTAATAAAGCTAGTCTGCACTGGCCTTACTCCCTTTTACATGCAGTTTGTGGGTAAGTGTGTGCACGTAAGAAATACTGCCTTGAGCTTCCTTACTTAATTTAGGATGAGAAACTTATAAGAACTAAGAACTTATCCTTAACAAAGGCTATTACTTTTCAGTTACAGGGGTATCAGTAACATTATATATTAGTTGAATTTACCCAAACTGCTTTGATACTTTCCTGGGTACATTTTCAAGCACAAGTGGAAAGATCTTTAAGTGTTCTGTCTTTCTTCATTAACTTTTCTTCTTTGCCTTGGTCTCACCTTCAGGTTGCGAGCAGATCTGCAGTTTTTTGAGTTTTTTACATATAATGTCCTTGGTTGCAAGTAAAGTTAAGCATGCTAGGAAGCAGGTGATCAGTCAACTCCAGTCGTTAGCAAGATGAACATGTGGCTTTTACGTTCGGTCTCTCTTTTGCTTGTACACTTGTTTTTCTTAGCAAAGTTTGGACTCCTGGACACCTTGTCCAACTCCAATGCAGACAAGTCTCCCTTCACTTGAGTACTGCACTTCGGAATAAAAAAAAATCACTTTAACCTTTGTTGTGACTGCTCCATAGACAAAGGAATACCTGCTCTAGAGAGCAGAAGTTACGGCCAGGTTAAGAGCAGTGAGCTTTGGGGTTTGTGAAGGGTTTTAAAGGAAGGAATAGACGTCTTACCATTGCTTTATTGGGTGCACACAAGTCCCTCCTTTTTCTGTTGGTTATTGCAGTAAAGTTTTGTCCATCAAGGTTGCCAATCATCAATTTGTGGCTCTTTGTTCAAGTTTTGGCATTTAGATGGTGTCTTGAAAAAAAAAACACTTCTGGGATGTTGTTTGGTTTGGAGTATTTTATCAGATAAAGGCACAGAGGTTACATTCCAAAGAGCGGCCTAGTCAATAAGGAGCTGATACTAAGAGTGTCTGGTAGTGGCTTTTTAAGGGGAGGACTTGTGTTTCAGGCGGTTCACTTGTAAATAAGACAACAAGGCATTTTAACTATTCCACTTGGTGTAACTGATCAAAGCAACCTACGATTGCCCCCAAGCCCACAAAGCTGGACATGCAGCATCTTATCCCGGGCACCTAACATTCAGCAGTGTGAGTCAAAGGAGATCATCTTTTGCAAACTGCTTAAGTGCCATCCTCAGGAAATGAAAATGGGTGCTCAACAGGCCTTGTGTGTGCTTTAGATACAGTGGCTAAGAAACTAACCAACAGCAAAGGATATATATGGCACCATCTTATCAGAGTTCTAACATCATCTTAAATAAATCTGAGTTAGTGGCAAGAGTACGGTCATAAGTCTCACTTTGCACAAATACTGAATGAATGGCAGTAGCCAATATCCCCCTTCTCCGGTTACATAAGACACCTCAGGCTCCAAGATTATAAATCACTCTGAAGTGTACAATATGGAGGAACATTTTGGATAAAAATAAATAAGCAAATAAATAAAAGTACTATGAAATGTGACAATAAATAAAAGCAACCTGACATGTGAGCATAAGAAGTTAAATGTGTCACAAAATGTATTTTTGTTGCTTAATTCTTTATGTAGTTATTCCTTCACTTATTTCTGTGATGTGCACACAAAATGAAACAAGTTCTGAAATGAAAACTTTCACTTTGACTCATTAAGGCTCTAGCGATTACTGTTTTCTGATTGGTGAATCGCTGATATAATGAACTGCAGTGGGCTGGCACTCTGCCCGGGGTTTATTCCTGCCTTGCGCCCTGTGTTGGCTGGGATTGGCTCCAGCAGACCCCTGTGACCCTGTATTAGGATATAGTGGGTTGGATAATAAATGGATGGATGTATATAATGAACATAAACCTTGGGCAATCAAGTACCACACTGACAGCAGACACTTCTAGATGCAAACTAATGATGCATTTGGAGTTTCTTGAATAAAAATAGCTGCTTCACACAATAATTCTGGGTAATTTTTTCTTGAACTTGTATCTGACACGCAATTACAACTTTGAGCATGTGCTTGAGTCAAAGGATCCCAAGTCAAGCAAAGCGCATACAGTCATTTGCCCAGCTTGCTTTTTTTCTGAAGTTTACTTGATAATTAGAGGTGTTAATCAAAGATAAGATGACTACCCTGCAGAATTTTCCAGAGCAAAAAACATGTAAAAAGACATCTTAAACTGCAACCTGAATTTTTGTGTAGTTTTTTTCCCTTAAATGAATGAGTGTGGATATGCACCACAAACAAGTGGCTCCTTACCAGCATTAGTTCCCAACTTCTGCTCAAGCCTGCCAGTGTGGTTGCAGTGCTGATGCCCATCCTGTAAGCATAAAACATCAAAGGAATACAGCAAGTCTAAACTGCATAATGTGAGGTTTCTGAAGTCTTTTCGGACCCCCCACCCCAATGGGACAACAAGCCGAAGCATGCCTGCCGCGTCTTGGAGAACTGCTTCTCTGGTGCCGAGGCAACCACAGGTTCACAGCGCAGCAGCAGAGTGCCACGGAAACAACTACAAGCCGATCGAGATTATGCTATATGCGCCAGTGGCCGATGGGTGATGCAAGGGACATTATAAATGCAGGGAACAGTGTAACTTGGCCACTGACCTGGCCATGACTATGCCCGTTTGCTGTGTCTGTGTATAGGAGAGCGGTTGCTCCTGCTGCAATAAATAACCATGCTGTTCCTGTTTCAAGTTGAATAAAGCTGGTTTTTCTAAAGTACTGAGACTCAGCCTCGTGTTTTGGGGTGCAAGACAGGGACTCGCACGTCACAATAAACAGATTAGGTAATGGATTACATAATGGATAAGCAGGTAGTAGCAAGATGGTCAAGGCTTTGGACTTCAAACCCTGAGGCTGTCAGCTTGAATCCCACCACTGACACTGTGTAACCCTGAGCAAGTCACTTCACTCGCCTGTGCTCTATCTGGAAAAAAGAAAAAAAAAATGTAACCAATTGTATCTCAAATGTTGTAAGTCACTTTGGATAAAAGCGTTGGCCAAATGAGTAAATATAAAAATGATAGTTTGGTGAATAATTCCCTACATGAACTGAATTAGACACGCTTATTGCTACTGGAATAGGTGATGGTAGGATGGCTCTAAACAGGATTAAGCGAGTTTGAATAATGTCTAGATGGGTAGTATAGGCCTGTGTTTTTAGTACATATCACCATGACCTGACAATCACCTTTAACCTTGCAAATAGTGAATTCACACTGTCTTCATAACCCCCAGGGTTACACTTTGGTCAGTCCCCTTTGTAAGAAACTAATCTACTACCACAGAATACCTCCTTCAGCTGACTCCCACCCCTCAGTATCTTTTTTAATGTTGTGTTTATGGCATGGTACATCCCACAGAAAGGTCTGTTATCGCCACCTACTGTTCTAGAGTGTGAATTAGATAAGGCAAGATCAGATTATGTTGGGTAGACTTTATTTTCCCAGAGGGAGGCTGTACCACTCAAACCAATCTTAACTAACAATTCAACTACTGTATAGCCTTATTTAGCTTATTTGACCCTTTTTACTCCTACAATATTTCTCATTTAAAAGTGTGAATCCACTAAGCATTCCTCCTAAACACCCATCATGCATCACTTAAACTTCTAAACATCCAAATACTATTGCACTTCCCATTATACCACTAAAGATCCCTTCGTCCACATAGTGCCAATTACTTGCTATTTGGGAGAGGCTTCAGCAGACCCTCGCGACTCTATTCAGTACTAAGCAGGTTAGAAAATGACTAACTGTCTGACACTGTCCACGGTGTTTGGTAATTAAGAAACATGCCATTGCCATGTTAAGCAATGTTGAATGCAACCCACCATATCAACCTCACTCTTTGAACCATATTTTTGTATTTCTTCCAAGAAAATGTGCCTCCTGTATATGCATAATACCTATCTTTCACCTTTAACTTCTGACACTTTTTAATCAATAGACAGTGTTAATGTAGATTTCATTTTCTTACTCTGCATTCCAACTACTACATCCACTTTCACGAGAAGCTAACAGACTCTGCCCCACTGCGACAGAATCCTAGCAAGGTCCCGGATCTGCTCGACATTGCAAATCATTTTTCTATATCTCAACCATATGTGAAATATTTCAATAAATATCTCTTTTCGAACTTGATCGCTTATTAGATCCTCAGATCATTAACATATCTGCAGAAAACAGTATTAACATATTTATTGCACGTCTAATCAGACTTCTTTATCTATTGGAACCACTCGTCTGACCCACTTCATGCTTCAGCGAATGCAAATCGATTTCAGCTAATGGAAACGTCTATGAAACCACACCAAAGAAAGCATCGCAATATCTCTTGAGTTAATATATTAAAATATTTGGTTATCTAATTAAACAAATGATAAGTGTAATCAGTTTGGTAACGTGCCTCCCTCTAACACTTTCCCTATCACACTTCCGTTTGGTAATCGTCAAACTCGATAGTTGATTGGTTGCTTAGACAATCTAAAGTGGGCGGCGACCTAGGTTTTTATTGCAAATTACCGTTGTCAGTCATCATTTTTAACTCCACGGACAAGAAGACATTCGGACAACTGAGTGTAATTGCAAACCGCAGTACCTATGAGGTCAAACGTGTAATGTCTCAACATCACAAAACGCCCATCGCATGGCTGAAGGTTAATGTTGGGACAGCGTTTTCTAACTCAAAGGCGTTTCGTGACTGACGTAGTAGGCATTACCTGAGCTACGTCATAGGTTTTGCAGGCGGCAGTTAGACCCTTCTAGAATTCTGCAATTTGATTGGCCGTGAACGTAGTAGAGCTGCGCGGAGAAAAGAAAGATAGTTTGAGAGGCTTGAGAATTTATTTTATATATACAGTATATAGAATAAAGAGGCTGAATTTATTTGGCACAGAACCTAACTACTTTGAGGACCTCTCATGATTTCGGAAGTACGCTGACTCGCGGTGCTCATTTGAAAGTAAATAGCTATTTGTCTTGTGCTTGTATGTTGTTGACCTCGCCATGTGTCCAAGCGCTTAAGCTTTCTGTGTGGTTATGAGATGCATGCTGCTGCTGCGGTGGCGGAGCCCGAGCCCGAGCCCGAGCCCACCCGAGCCCATGCTGTCCGACTTGGTGCGACAGGCCGCCAGCATGCACGCGGAAAAGGAGGCAGTACGCTACGACAAGTGTGACGGTCAGCCAGCGGCGTCCCTCACCTACAGCGAAGTCTTGCACTTCGCGGACGATCTGTCATCTTTCCTCAAGGCTCACTGCGACCCTATCCATGCCGTTCTTATTGGATTATACTGCCGACCTGGACTTCACCTGGCAAGCTGGATTTTGGGGTAAGCCATACTGACATGCCAGGGTGTTATTAACCGAGCTGCAAATAAGTAGCCAACGTCAGCCACGATGTTAGTGAAAAGTTATGGATTAAATTAGAGGGGTAAATGTTCATTATATTAGAAAGGGGATATGTGTATACCTACATGTAGAGGTGCAATGTTCATTTCTCAGTTAAGTTGTAATGTGTTAGAACGTAGTGTTTATAAAGTTCAGTATTCAACATCTGGGAAGGTATGTGAGAGGAAGCAAGATTGTTATTGTTTTGATTTGGCCCTGTCATGTGCTGGCAGCTACAGAAAAAAAACGGACTTTTTTTAAAATAAAAATCAGCCTCCTTTCAGTTCTTTTTGTTCATAAAAAGGATTTCATCCACCTTCGAAAAGAAACCTTGTTGCATTAGAAAAACATATTCTGTACTCGATTAACCAGATCTGCTTTAATAAACAAACCCACATAACAGATTATTTGCACAAATACCTTTGCACATAACACATTTTAATGTTCTAATATACAGTAGTTGCATATTCCGGCAGCTAATTGTAAACGCAGGTCATTTGTTTTACTTCCTGAGTTTCAGTCTTTCGTTTTTCAGTCCGTTATTTCTCTTAAATTTGTTATCCGTTGAATTTCAATGCGTTTTAACTTCAACATTCGCTGAGGATGGCTTACCTACTAGCGATGGGAGCTGGTGCTTGAAAAACAGTCCTGTAGCAAAAGCAAAGATGTAAAAATTGGATGTAGGGGTATTTTTTTTTAAATACTTTTAGTACTGCGCTTTTTCATTTTTTAACTGCATCTTTTCATCAAGACACATCTTTACCATTTTATCTTGCAATATTACTCCCCTTCTACTGTAGGAGGTGAAATACAGGAGACTGAAGGATACAGTCCAAGGCTCATAACATACGAGTAACCACTTGCCTTAAGATTTTGGAGCAATTTCTAAATACTGTGTAGTTTGCTACCCTTTCAATTCATGTAATGAATGCACTTTGCATCTCATATACTGTATGCAGTGTCATTGGCCCTGAATGTGTGGTGTTACATTCTTAACTTGGTTTAATAGGTTCATGGGGAACCTGTCACATTGACAGTTCAATTAAATTACCAGAAGCAATTTGCAATATTAGGAATTGAGTTAATTCATCCATGTTTCCAAATTATCTTTATTCTAATACTAGGCCGTGCAGAGCCAGAAACCATTCTGTTAAAATCTGATGCAAGGCAGGACAGGGAACTACAGTAACTTATCCATTTCAGTTCTCAAATTCATGCACAAAGAGCCAGATTAGAGTCTCTGGTTGTCAATACACACATATCTTTAACTTCTCGGAGGAAACCTACACAGTCGCCAAGAGATCATGCAAACAACACACTGAGCTGAGATTTATACCCAGAATTCTGTAGCTGTGAGGCTACAGTGGCACTAATCACGATGCTGCAATTCTTCTCTAGATCCATTTAATGTGAGTTCATTATTTGATGGGCTGAGCTCCCACCCAGCAACAACAATCCTGAATTGGATTCAGTGAGATTGAGAATGTTCTGTTTTAATTTAAAAGGACTTCTGAGACACAAGTGAAAAGTGCAGTTTTCTTCCAAATTGTTCCCATTGAGCTTTGAGTTAATGGGATGGTTAAGCGACTTCCTTAAGGAAATACATAATTTATAGGGAGGGAGCCAAAGCTAATCTCTGAGCAGCAATCTCACTTTGGGTTTGGCCTAGTTTCTAAAGTGTAGAACTGTAAACTACATCCTCAGATTACCTGTTCTGTCTTCCTCTCTGAACTAACTGTATGTATCTTGACAGTGTCACTTAGTTTGCTAATATATAAAGTGTGGAAATCTGTAAATAACTCTTATGCATTGAGCCATACAAAAAAGCAGAGCACAAACCATGAAGTACAAAATAACATGACTTTGTGACACACCTGTTTATTGTGATAGCCACCGTGTTGATTTCATTTCATATGATCCACGGTGTTGGCTGCAACCTCCAGGGTAAGGATAGAAATTAAGTCTTTTTTGGTTTTGGTGCATTGCTCACAGAATCAGTAGTATACCACATTTACATCAATTGCTGAATTTTGCATTTTGCTGGAGAAATCACACACTCGCATTTCAGCTTGAAAAAGCCTTATGAACTTTGAGCTCCTTCATGTTTTTCCAATTAATATGCCATGTCTTCTCTCCACAATACACACAGAAAGAACTAAGACAACAAAACCCCATGCACTGGGACTTCTTTAGCTTCATTTGACATTTACTGCTCCTCAAATCAAAGTAGGACTCCTTACTATTCACAGGGCTACTTTTCCATGCACAACCCTATACCTTAAATGCCCCTTAGGATGTTAATTATAAACAGGCACCCATTAAAAGCTTTTTTTGGTTCATTGGTAATATTAATTTGCCTGAACCTGCTGGCACATAAGATGATTTTTTTGGTCAGAGGGGCTGTCAGACGTGACACTTGCAGTTACTGACATTGCCACCTGAGGCAACTAAAAATCGCAAGGTGTGACAATTTACACACCTCTGTGATGACTTTCCAGCACAATTTCCAAAGTATTGCACTCTTACATCTTCTCACATCTTTTTTTGACAGCTGATAATGTGCTACCTGACAAAGTCTGTGGTGTACCAATGTTTTACAGGTACAAAGAGTTCAGCAGCAATCTCTTTTCTATTCTTTCATGGTATACAGTATACAATAATAGACATCACACAGACCATTCGGTCCTCTGTTTCTAAGGTCTTTATTTCTCAGCCTTTGCACACACACACACACACACAGAGCTTACCCTGCAATGTAAATCAAAGTCAAATCTGTTAGATTTTGTCAAAGCAAGTTGGTGACTGATTTGTCTGAGTCACTGGGTATGTCAGACTAGATAGATAGATAGATACTTTATTAATCCCAAGGGGAAATTCACATAATGCAGTAGCAGTATACTGATACAAAAAAAAAATATTAAATTAAATAGTAATAAAAATGCATGTAAAAGCAGACAATAACTTTGAGTAATGTTAGCATTTACTCCCCCGGGTGGAATTATAGAGTCGCATAGTGTGGGGGAGGAACGATCTCCTCAGTCTGTCACTGAAGCAGCTCCTCTGCCCAGAGATGACACTGTTCAGAGTGGTCAAGTGAGTATGCCATAACTGCCCCCGACTCGCTAAGATTATGTCAGTGAAATCTGAGATTGAATATCACTGGGGTAGTTGTGCAATGTGTCCAGGCCTTAAGAGTGCACATGGGTAGAACCTCTCACATACACACATTAAAAGAAATTGTTCAGAAACAGCCAACATTGTGACATGCCTTGGCATATCCTATTCATACGGTGTTGTATTGAAATATGTGAAAAGAAGCACTTTAATATTAGCAATACAGTAAAACAAATTCACGATAAATGCACTAGGGTAGCAAAGTTAAAAAGGGACAGGACAAGTGAGTGTATTGGGTTATGAACTCTGATAAATTAAAATCCTTTGTGTTAACCACTAAATACTAAGTAATTTATGCTTATATGGCGTACTCCCAATTGCATAGAATACAGTTCACTTTTAAATACTTTTATCACATAAAAACACTTGTCTCCTTGAGCAATAGTGAACATTCCACTGCCAAGCAAATGGAATAGCTTCTAAGTTGCAAATGGCATGTTTCTGTATGTGCCATAGTAGGCTGAGCTCTCTGTCAGTGTCTGCATGTACCTGGACTATTACAGAAACAGTTGTTGATTTATAATGTACTAGGGGCTATGCTCGCCAACCCCCCTGGCTTGCGCTACGAGCCAGTGACTTTGTGTGGATTTCACTTTCACCAAAAAACAAATCTTTTTATTCTCGTGGATACGCCTCTTCATTGAGAAGAAACACTACTTTTCCCTGATGTCAACACGAATTAGACGATCTACAAGTTAAAGTTCAAATCCAAACAATATATTTGATCTCATTTTACTGTTCTGTTATTTCACCAAGTAATAATTTCCGTTTGTTTGCGCTAATGCGATCTTTACTATCATTTTTTTTTTGAGACTTTCAAATTTTAGTACTTTCATTATCTTTAATAAACTCTGCATATGTATCACGCCAACATTTTTGAATTCTTTACAACATTCTACTTTGTCATCTACTCTTTGTCTTTTATTTCCAGCCCCAGGCATGATTAAACCTCATGGCACAAAGTCTCATCTCGCGGGACATTTGAAAGTATCTCTCTGAAAAAGTTGCGTCTCATCCCAGGTTAAGAAGTCTTGTCTTGTCCCAGGATTTTTTTTTTATTATAATAGAGACATACATATTTTAAGTTTTCAAATTAATATGGTTTTATATTTGACTTCCTGCAATAACATTAACAGATTGAAAGATCAACAGGACAGCGTATTTATAAAAGTTAGCATAATGCAAACACTCTGTGCACTGAACATCTATAATTATAGTTATTAGGACGCTCCATTGAGTTGCTAAATAAAAAATACAAATTCAAAATGAAAATAAATTGACCAGTAGTGGATAAGAAAAATGTGTAATTCACACAAAGCAAATCTACAAATGCTTCAATTTTTATTACCGATTGCAAAGTATCAATGCAGAGCGGAGATAGCGTGAAATTAATGCGTAAGAGCTTACACTTCATGGACGTGTAGCTTTTGGAGTGAGTTAGTAGTTAGTGTGTGACTACTGAGAAAAGAATTTTCAGGGCACAAATTAAGTAGGCAAAACTGTGTTTGTAATCTTTTAAGTCGCTACACCCCTCCACCCCTGCTGTTTTCACTACATAACCTACAGAGCAAGAATCACGCCAAGAGTTAATGTCAAATAGCAACACAGAATGTAATGGATGAAAGTCTATTAAGTCATTTAGGAAACTGGTGATGAAACAGAATTGCAGAAGCAAAAGTATAGTTTGACAAAGAGAGGGTGGGGGGTTGTCATAACTCGTCATGATGGTAGCTTTGAGCAGGCAGATGAAAAGAAACTGTATTCTTACCTTACAAAAAATAGGACAGAGAATCTGTGATAAAATAAGTATTTCTAATTTCCTTTCGTTATCACAAGAATGCCTCAAAAATCTGGAAGGCATGTTTTCTTAAATTGAAACCTTTGCGTCTTCAAAGTGGACATATCTGGCGTGTTTTTTAAATCCTTTTTTATCATCTGTGAACTCGTGTACCCTTCAGCCCCAATGTAAGCTACAAGAACTGACAAGGTATTTTGAAAGATTTATATAACGTGCTTCACTTTAGAGTACAATTTTCGGTTGCAAATTAATATATGCCATGATTATGAAGAAATACTTGACTTGAAAAATATTGAACTTTTCCTTTAACATTAGGAAGTGGAAAATTGAAATACTGAATGAAGATCGCAAAATTATTTGCATTTTGATATTCTTCTTAAAATATCAAATCAAAAATGAAATATTTCCCAGTGTAACCATGTGCCAACAACACATTTTAGCCTAACAAGTGTGGTTTCATTTCAGAATGTGAAGAACAGTGTAACATCACATTCACACAAGTTATGATGATACATGGTCAAAAATGACTTGTTATAGAACTCTGACCTTGATTGTTCATTTTCCTGCAGTATTCTCCAGGTTCCTTCAGCCTATGTTCCTATGGATCCAGACAGTCCTCCTCAGCTTTCTTCTCACGTCATGAAGCAGTGCTGTTTAAGATATATACTTGTTCAGAATGACATCTCGGAGGTAGGTTGATCATAAAAAATAATGCAAAAAATTATGTCATCTATCTAAATCAGTTATTTGGATTTTGGCTCCTTTTTGGAGGCTCAGATGACAGTGAATATTTTATGTGTCCTCATATGTAAAATTAAAAGCTATTTTCCCCCATTAACTTTTTTGTGAAAATGTTGCATACCTTTTAGGATGAAAATAAGTGTTTCTGTTAAAAATGGAAGAAAAGCAGATGAAATGTGTGTGTGTGTCCTGTAAACTAATGGTTAAACCAAATTTTCTGAATGTCTTTGTAGCCATACAGTAAAACACTAATTGCAGTCTGGTTGCAATATAACATGTGAACAAGTCTTCTTTGGTTTAGTGCAATATAGAGGTTTTCAACTGACTCCTTGATTTCATAGCTACTTTCCTTGCCTACAAATTTCCAAGTATTTATCCAGTTCTGCATCTGACCAATCTCATCTGATTTTAAAAAATGATTGTTTTTCAGCAGTGTCATTGCCAGATAATGGCACTGGATAACCATGTCTGTGTTATCTGGTATATTTTGCATTGGTTTGTTCCCAGTTATGTGCAGCATATTACATGGAACATTGCATAATTAATAATACAGAGAAAGGTCCTTCAAATATGCTTCAGTTTTAAAATTTTAAATTGGAGGTTTATATTTTCTGCTTATGGATAATGCTACAACATTTGCAAACCCTGAAAAAGAGGATTTACCAAAACTATTATGCTAATATTTGTGTAAGTTAAAGTAATATATAATAAACTATGGTAAACAGATATATAGATATGTATTTGCACAGTCATGTCTTGATTCCTGTGGCATTGAATAAAGCAGATACATAAACTGAATAATAGCATTTTCTATTAAAATAATTTTTTAGTTTGTTTAATATGTAGCATATGATTTGTTCTTTCTGTTAGTGTTTTAGGTAATAATTTTTAACGCTGAAGCCAGTTGCTGATACCCTAATTCATTTTTTTAATTAGTTGATTGGATTTTTGTATATTTCCCTTCCGGCAGAATGAGGAAAAATCTTTTACTATTTGTTTTGAAGCTCAAAAATAAGAGGCAGATTGCTAGACCATAACTCTGAGGTTAGTCTGTTTCAAATGTCATACCCAGATTTGAGGGAAGATTTATATTATTTTTACATTCCATTTTAGAAAGTGTTTTTTGAAGGAAAAAAAAAAAGTAAATTTGAAATTAGGGTCAGTTTCTGTCTTTTTGCCAGATGTTGCCAAGACAGAACCTGGCTTACTGCAACTTTTTATTGTAATAACTTGGCTTAGACAAGACAACAGAATAATATTGTTTTTGGCAATATAAGCCAAAAGGTATTTGAAATGGGATTTTATCTTGACCTGGGTTTGGTTGGTGAGCATCTGGAACTGAAAGTTTTGTTTATATATGTATTTTTCTTTTTTTTTGGGGGGGGCAAGGAGTGTTCTCCTCTTTGGGGTAACAACACTGGACCTAAAACATTTTACACTGAAAACACATTTTACACCTAAAACACACAAGAAAAATGTAAACATTAAAATATGACACATTATTCTTTTCTTAATACAGAAATTCCATCATTCATTTTCCTCTTGGATATGCCACGTTTCTGAGTCTGTTCTGGAGAAGCATAATTTAATACTTTTGAATATTTCTTGGAGAGATGGCTCCAATATTGTTACAGTTGGTGGAGAGCTATCTACAGAACACCCACAGTCTATACTTTCTGGTGTTTCTTTTCATGATGGGTATTTAGACAGCAGAACTCCAGGATGTCTTGCCTATGTCCTACACACTTCAGGGACCACTGGGTTGCCAAAAATTGTTCAAGTACCTCATGCTTGTATCATTCCAAATATTTTGCATTTAAGGTGAGTTTGCTGCTCTGGTGTAAATGATATCTTGGTTTCTCAATCTCCCCATATCTGTGTGGGTTTTTCTCATACCTCTTAAAGATGCACCTGCTCGCTTGATTGATAAAACTACACGACTGTTAATGTATTTTTGTCAGCTGTTTGTTATGTATAACATTTGAGAACCAAGTTAAACCAAATAATGTTTTCCTGTGAAAACGTACTTTGCCTGGCATGCTATTACGGCTAAACTAAATCACACCAAGTTCCAGATATTTCCTTTAATCCCATGCTTAATTATATTTGATATTCTGTTTATATGCTTTTACAAATACAAATTGTGGGCCTCTGGCAAAAGTCCTTTTTAAGACCCTTACTCCACCATAACCTGCTTATGGCTGGGTTGCATTATATTTTGTATAGAGTTATGCTCTCTCAACCATTTTTGATGAAAAATGCCCTTACCCACCTTTTTTGGGCCTCTGTAGCCTGATCTCTATACAGGTAAAATTCCTTTACAACGAACTCCCAGAGACCTAAAAAATATTTAGTTGTAGCGAGATTCTGTATTTGTTAGTATAGAGCTTTCTTTAACTTGTGCCCAGGCATTTGCAATCATTTCAATAGCTTATTTCGTGTTAATTTTAATCTCCTCCTGCCTCTAAGTTATGCTGATGAGAATTTTTCTCGGCATTTCCTTGCGATAATACACTTTCAGGGTGCGAACGATGCCCAAATCCAATGGCTGAAGCACTTCTATGCAATTGGGTGGGAGTAATTCAACGTGAACGTTATGTAAATGTGGAAGCATGTTGTGGGCATAACAGTTATCAATTAGGAGCCGAATCATCCTTTCCCTCTTCATATTGTGAGGTTTCTGAACTCTTTTGAGACCACTCCCCACCCAACGGGAACGACACACTAAAGTGCATCCCTAAGCACAATTGCAGCATCTGTGGGAGGTTGTCCGTTCTCAGGGCAGGGCAACAACTGGCTCATAGCGCTGCAGTGAAGCGACACAAAAGCAAACCATAAAAGATCAGGGTTGTGCTATAAGTCCCTGTCTTACACCCCAAACACGAGAATTAGTCTTAGTACTTTAGCAAAACCAGCTTTGTTCAGCTTGAAATAGGAATGGCACACTTATTTATTGTAGTGTGATCTGCCACTCTACTATACACAGACACAGCAGTCAGTCAAGGTCACGGCCAGATCAGTGATCAAGTAATCCTGTTATCTGAATTTACAATATACTGTACCTTGCATCACCCAACGAGATCTTTTCTGTTCGTTTTGGCAGAGAGACGCAGCATAGCTTTGAGCCTGCTTTTGCCCCGGCAACAGATAAACAGTCTACCATAGACACAGAGATTGGACTTCGGGACGCTCTTCGGTGTGCTGTCTAGTTGGGGGGAGGTCCCAAGAGAGTTTACAAACCTCACATTTTCTTGAATGAGTGTCATATTAATAGGAATGTTTCTTGAACAACGATCACTGAACCACATAAAAACTGCTTTTTCAACGTTTTCAAATGCAGCAGTTCACATACGTTTGCAACCCGAGATTGTTGTTCTTTTTTTGCTCGGTCTTTCAAGAAAGTTGACCGCATCAAAGGAGAAATTCCGAATTCACTGCAAACGTCTTTTTTCTTTTTGCCACAATCGAGAGCTGCAAAAATGTAAAGTTTTTTTTTTTTCTAATATGAACTGTTAGCATTTTTTCCTTTCTGCCGTTTCTATAGGAGGGTGACAATGAGTTAAATTCCAGTGGATGTTTTTCAAATGTTGATGAGCAATAAGCAAAAGGTATCACTGAAAACTGCAGGAAACAAAAAAGACAACAAAAAAAAAACAGTACGAGGAAAGTTTGAAGGAAGAAAAAAAAATTACAATGTGTCTGTTTGGGGTATTGTTGTGCACAACTGAGCTGCGGCCATAGAACTAGCTTCTCTAAGGATGATTCATTCGGGCATTTCAAGGTCTTTTGGGCACTTCGTTGTAATAAAAGTATCTGCTGAATGTACTAAGTAGAAACAAGATTTCTATAGACTCGTGTCATATGGGGAAACTGTCGGGACCATAAAAATACTTCGTTGTAATGAAAATTTCATGGTAAAGATATTCGTTGTAATGAAATTTTACCTGTATTTAATTATTCTATGAGGCCGGTGTGCTGGTTATGTCTCCTTTGTGCTGTCTAATAATTCTTGTATCAGTTAACTCTTAATACATTCATTTCAAATTCACTATATTATGATGACAGAATGTTTGCTAAGGAGTAATTATATGCAGATTAGATATTCATATTTAAGTGTAAAGTGCTGTGTTATATTTCTGATTATGAAAACTATAGTATAAAATAAAGATGAATTAATTTTAATAAAACAGGCAAAGTCTGACAAAACATGCCTATGTTGGCAAGGTTTTAAGTCTAAAATTGACCTTTTTACACAAAAAAATAAGTTAAGCAGCCTTTTTCAAAAAAATACATCTTGCCTGAATAAGGGGCCTGAGTTGCCTCGAAAGCTTGCATATTGTAATCTTTTTTTAGTTGGCTAATAAAAGGTGTCATTTTACTTGAATTCTTACTACATTCATAATGGCTAACATGGTACAACACCCTAGTACTACAAAAAATATGTAAATTTAAATATAGATTTAAAGATGTAAATGATAGCAGTTTCAATGTTAGAAGTAAAGATCATCAGATTATATCTATTGTTTATGAAGACCTTTATCTTTTCTGTTCACAGGTCTATTTTTCAGGTCTATTCTAATGATATTTTATTCATGGCTTCTCCTTTAACATTTGACCCATCTGTTGTTGAGTTATTTATTACTTTATCATCTGGAGCATCTTTACTGATCCTCCCACAATTTGTTAAAATGATGCCAAATAAGCTATCAGATGTTCTTTTCAGCCAACACAAAGTTACAGTCTTGCAGGTAAGTTCTGAGTTTTGTTTGAACTGTTTTTGTAAGCTGTTTTGTTAAGGAATCACAAAACAATCTATTCTGAGTTTCATAACTTGCACTGTTGTAACCACCAATGGTTATTAGGGCTAAGAGGAGAACTACTGTTCTTGACTGCTCAGGAACTGCCTGTAAGCACTGCAAGCCTAGAGCTTTTTGGTAACATCAGCTGAGCTCTTTCTCACTCAGCTCTTGCCTTCAGCATAGCACCAACCACTGCAAAAGCACAGGCCCATGTGGGTATTCCATCCATCCATTCATTATCTAACCCGCTATATCCTAACTACAGGGTCACGGGGGTCTGCTGGAGCCAATCCCAGCCAACATAGGGCGCAAGGCAGTAAACAAACCCCGGGCGGGGTGCTAGCCCATGTGGGTAGTTTACTGCAAATTTGCAAAAATAACACATTCATCTTGACTTTTGCCTATTTGAGTAGTCTAACAGCCTTGGAATCCTGAACATAATACTGTCTTTGTGATGTTTCCTCATTCTCCCCGTGTGTGTGTGGACTATTCTCAGGGTGCTTTTTTTGTCTCCCACATGTTAAAGATGTGCCAACTGGTTTGATTGGCAACAGTAAATTGGCCTTGTATGAATGGTGGTGTGTGTGTGCACGTATAACAGAATTTGCACAACGATAAATCTGTGCACTGTGCATACATGCCCCATCACCCAACCCTTGTACCTAATGCTGCTAAAATAGACTCCTCATGGTTCTGAAATTGTTGGATTAAGTGGGTTTGGAAAGTATGAATTCACCTATACCATATCATGGTTTGAATTTCTGTCCCTATTGTGGTAGGATTAGGTTCAGGGGAAGAAGCAGTCCTGGACTGGTGCAGGACTTGGAAGTAAACTAAGAAATCTTTTCTAGTTTTAACCTTGGCATCATTCTCACACTATTAGTATACCAACTGTTAGCTCTAGTACTGACCTTTTAGATTGGTTTTGTGTTGGTAATTTGAGGAAAACCCTGTTTTGGCCACTTGACTTCCAATCTCTGTGATGAGATTACAGTCCTACTGGTACAACATTCCTAAAAATGGACATATTAGGTAGCTTGTTTTCCATACCTTGTGGCCATACTTGTGACAATAGGTGTGTGTGCTTCAACTAGTAGATTGCTTATCCAGGATTGGTTCTTGTCTTGCAGACCATGCTGACAAGATCCCATTCTCCTGAATTAATTTTAGTGAGTTTGGAAATAAAGTGACCAATAATGGATGGCAGAGCCCAATGGAAGCTAATGTAATTTATTAAAATGCATCATGTTTTCCTAATAATTATTTAAAATTTCAGACTCTACATTATGAGTGTTGCCATCTTTTATAGCATAGGCCCAATAATGTCATGAGTCAGGGGTGCATAGTTAGTTTTCTCTAAGTGGTCCTGTTATCTCCTACATTTTAGAGCTCTTTTACCTTTTTGATTTGTCCATTATGCTGTAGGAAAATTGAACCATTTTAACTTGGGCCAAGATTATTGTAGGAAATTCAGTAAGAGATCTGTTTCATGCCCACCCAGGAACACCAAATAAATGTAGGAAGTGGTTTATGGATGTGAGAAGAACTGATTGATTGATGCTATTCAATCAGTGAATTATCAGTTCTGCTTTGGCAATGCCAGTATTTAAATAAGATGGTGGGCTTCCCCTGTATTGTCCTTTATCAGTCTCTGTTGGAGTGGTTTCCAGATGTTAGAAGCACACTTTTTTTTAAGAAACGTAATGCAATTTATTGATATACCCAAGGATTATAGAAATATGATAACTGCAAATATATCAACTTAGAAGACAGACAAATATATAACACAGTAGAGGCTGCCTGTTTACAAGCTATTTAGAGTTCTAATTTATCTTAACTTCCAAAATCAAGTCCTTCAGGATGAATGCTGATATTGTGTAGAGTTTGAGTGTTGTTGCTCTGAGTTCAACTGGAGGACTCTGCTTGAGTTGGAGTTCACCCTTTGTCTTTGTCTGTGGTGTGCTGTGATACTACCTTACTCAGCTTACTGTTAGACTCTTAGCTCTGCCCTCTGCAACATCATAGGGAAAAGCTTTTTGCTTCTTACACCAAATAAGAGGCTTGTCAGCTTTCAGCTCCCCAAAGAGAAAAAAAATCAGTGCCTGCTCATAGAAGCATTATTTAGTCCATCACATGCCGTCAGAGTTCAGCTCATAGTTAAATGCTAAAAAGAATGTCCTTTTGGGTGCCTTCTTTCCTGAAAAAGTCACCTTGTACAGATTGATGTCAGTGTATTGTCCAGTAGCTATTATATGGATGGATGACTTTAAATAAAAAAAATAAACAAAACTGTTAGTGAATATTGCAATCAAATCACCCATGCCCAATTATTACTATTTTGTTCTGGTAAGGATCATGCATGTAGGAAGATAAAGAATCAGCGAGATTTCTCTTTTAACATGTGAATATATGAATATGTGAATTTCCCCTTGGGATTAATAAAGTTATCTATCTTATCTATCTTATCTATCTTATCTATCTTATCTATCTATCTATATCTAATCGGCCACAGATTCCACCTTGCTGTTAGGGTTTACCAGGTTTTCCATATCAACTGTGAGTGTAATCCCTCCAGTTTGTTTTGAGTCCTGTTTAATAATATTATTGTTTTTCATTATTGAAATTCAACATATTTATGGCCTTTTCAACCTCTGACAACATCCTTTTATTCAGAAAATGTTGCTAATTAGCCTACTTGGTATTGTTAAAGGTATTCTTTCGTCTCTGCCAACAGCCTACTGTAACCTTGACTTTGACCTCCTATGTGGTGTTTACTAGAATTGCCTAGGTGTATGTACAGCTTTATTTCTAGGAACTTTTGAAAATGTATGTAGATGTCCTATATATCCCAATGTTATTTATTCCATCATTATCATTTTCTTTGTTAAATTTGTGTAAGCTTGCTTTAGTTTTTCTGAATTTTTTTGGATATTATTATCTCCTTTTTCCAGGCTACTCCAACTCTTATCAGAAGATTTGGGACCAGTCTTCTTCAGTCAAAGATTCTGACTGCCGACACATCCCTACGTGTACTAGCTTTAGGTGGGGAAGCATTTCCATCTCTAGCGGTGGTTCGCAACTGGAGAGGAAAGGGAAACCAAACCCAGTTTTTTAACCTCTATGGCATTACAGAGGTGTCATGCTGGGCTACATGCTTCCAGATTCCAGAAAATATTATGTGCGATACATCTAAGTAAGAAAGCTGTATCTTCCTTGTTATTTAATTTGAATGAAAGACTTTATTTACCCCTCTCATAATTATTTACCTTCATAGCAGTTCATTTAAATATTTTTTTCAACATTAAATAACTCCATTTACATTGAAATTCTACAGACTTGATGTGGTCTCTTGTCAATTGGCCTTTTTAAAATTTGTTTTCAATGCAAACAAAAGTATTAGATCCAATCAAAGAGTTTGAATGATGGCTATATACTTTTAAATTATCTAGCATTGTAGCTATTTGTAACATTCCTAACTTACCTAGGGACAGCAGCTCACCCATCGACCTGCAGTCAGTCTGAATTAATGGCGCATTGAACAAAATGTATGTTATGCTTTATACGGCATTTGGGTTAAGGGAATTAGTATTTACATCATGGAAGTACCTTAAACACTCTGTGCTTTCAGAAGAAGAATATCTTGCAAGGTAATCTATCACAATGATTACTTATTTGGTATCCTAATTTTGGATATTGCTTCTATGTGATGAATTTTTTTTTTTTTTGGGAAAAATACTTCAATTATTGTCCAGCATGCAGGAATGTGGCAGTGAATGTAGCAAATAAAAATTATTCTAAAATACAAATTAGTTTATAGCAACTGTGAACAATTCTCAGTTAAGTATACGTATGCAAGTATAGATAGTTTTAGTGAAGTACAATAAAACTGTATATTTTAAGATGCTAATCAGTAGGCGATTTGTGAGTTTCTTTGTCTAAGTCATTAAGCAATATTCAAATCACATTTTCAAGGTACAGAATTAGTCCCCCACCTTTCTTATCACACTTTGCATATTTATAGTTTTATTCCATTATGATGTTGGTGTGTTTTCCATTATTTTATTTATACTGGTAGGATTATAGTCAATAACTTATTTTTTATGCAAACTATAGTAGAAGCAGCCATGCAGAAGTTACAAAAATAAGAATGTTTGCAGCCTTGTAATATTGTGTTCTGTTTGAAATAATTTTTCAGTCCCGACACTGTTGTTCCATTGGGAATGCCATTATTGGGAACTACGGTAGAAGTGAAAGATTCAGATGGGCATCTGATTAATGAAGGAGAAGGACAAGTTTTCCTGGGTAATGTTTTGTTAAAGGCTGGCGGGGAATTAAGGGAAGATATACTTTAAGAGTCAATTCAGATCCTAGTTTTATTTTCATATATTAGTTTCCACTGCAGCAAACATGTATTATCAATATTATATTATTCTTGTGGATGGCACAGTGGTGCAATGGTAGTGCTGTTAGGTGGATTGGCAATTCCAAATTGTCCTTCGTATTTTTGTTGGTGTGTGTTGCTTTTCGCTCTGCGATGGACTGGCACCATGTCCGGGGTGTGTTCCTGCCTTGTGCCTTGTGCTAGCTGGGATAGGCTCCAGCACCCCCACAAACCTGTTCAGTGCTAACCCGTTTGGAAAATGACTGGATGTATGTTACAAATGTACATGTTAGAGAATTTACATTTTTTATTGTGCTCTTGAGGCTGAAAAAAATGGTAAATAAATGATGATGCACAGTGCATTAGTTTGCCAAACTTAATAATGTATTTCAACTCAATAACTCTTTATGTAATTAAAATATTTATAGTTGTTAGTCAGATTTTTAAGAAAAACATTGTTGTCTTTTTTTTTTTTTCTTTCATTTTTTAGGTGGTAGGAAAAGAGTGTGCTTCATTGATAGTGAATTAACTGTAGCATGTGGAACCATGCGTGCCACTGGTGATTGGGTTATGGTTAAAGATTCACACATGTACTACAAAGGGAGAAGAGATAATCATGTCAAGCGTCATGGAAAACGATTAAATTTGGAGACAGTGGTGCAAGTATGACTTCAGTTATAATTATATTAGTAAATGATTTGCTTCCTTTTATGTGTGTATAACATAAGAGAGGAGAGAAGCACAAGAATGAGATACTCATCCATAATAAAATACCGAAGCTAGAAAAGATTTTTATTGTTTGTTATCTCTGACCCACATAATTTTGAAAGAAAAAAAAATCCTCGAAAAAGTTCATCAAACTATCTTTGACATAATGTAATTCGTATCATGGAAATCCTTGTTTCTTATTACTTGTAGTTGAATAGCCAGTAACATGTTAAGGAGTCAATTATTTTATTATGAACATGTTCACAAAGCACTTTTAACAATAGAGTTTAGAGTTTGTTGGACATTGAACAAATATCATTTATTTAAACATAGCATACTGCATAGTTAATAGACATCTGTTAATTACTATATTTACTCATTAACCTTAAGATTTTTAAATGGCATTAGCACAAAATGTCACAAAATTTATCTGAGTATATGGTTCAAAACACTAAACTCAAGAAAATGTTTCAGAGGTTGAAGTCATTTTGTAGTGACTTTGTAGCACAGTTTTGCATAATAAAAAGAGCAGTTATAGAGGATGTTCGGAGTCTTGCTGATATATAAAATAAGGAGAAAGCAATGCAGCAAATTCAGGTTTAGAGATTAGCTAATGAATATCACTGGCTTCACAAACAATGTTAGAACAGTCCAGTGCAGAGTTCATGTTTTGTTATTGTATTTGGCTAAGTAAACAGCCCGATTGGAGCATTTTAATCAGATTGTAGTCTTAGTAATTTTTAATGGAACGTTGTAATGTAACCATGATAAGAATACTACCTTGTTATCTTAGATTTACTCAGTATTTCTAAGGTCCTATTAGAAATTGTTACTTTAGCTGTACACAATTGACATTGAACTTAGATGCAGTATAGTTTCATGCAATATTCTGTTTTATTATCTTTTTGTTTGATTGTTGTAATTTGGTGTGTTCCTAAGAAATGTAATGATTTACATCATGAGATACAAGCTAATAATAAACAAGAATGATTGAATCCAGTTTTCGAAATATTAAAATGTGTGCTTCAGTTTAAATTTTTAAAGTTTAAGTATTCTCGATTATAACAGAAATTTGTAATTTCTGATAGAAGCTGATAGAGGGATGTATATTCATCTATCCATCCATTATCCAACCCGCTATATCCTAACTACAGGGTCACGGGGGTCTGCTGGAGCCAACCCCAACCAATACAGGGCACAAGGCAGGAACCAATCCTGGGCAGGGTGCCAACCCACCGCAGGACACACACAAACACACCCACACACCAAGCACATACTAGGGACAATTTAGAATCACCAATGCACCTAACCTGCATGTCTTTGGACTGTGGGAGGAAACTCACGCAGACACAGGGAGAACATGCAGAGTCCACGCAGGGAGGACCTGGGAAGTGAACCTGGGTCTCCTAACTGCAAGGCAGCAGTGCTACCCACTGTGCCACCGAGCCGCCCGGGCTGCATATTCATATTTATTGACCTTGAAATTGTCTAAAACAGTACCACATATGCTTACTGTATGTTTAAAATTTGTCAGATGTTTTAAATGCCAATTTAAGTCTACAGCATAGTTAGGTATAAAGGTAATTCCTTTATTCAGTGTGCCTTAAAACTAGGCAGAAAAATACTGCAGACAAAACTAATGTCATGTTGCATAAAAAATATACATATATATTTATAATGTGGTGCCACAAAGCACTTAAAACATTCTGGTTCACTCTTTCTCTTTCTTCCTACCAAATGACAGCTTGTCCCCGGCTCAAGCCGTGGTCACTTTATATCACCAGATCACCTGTGACAGTTCATGTTCATGTCCCAAAGCCTTGAATTGTCTTTATGCTGTAAATGCATTCTGCCTCACAAGTGCAGCCACACAGTTTTTCTTTATGAAAGAAAACAGAGTGGATTTCTTTTCTTCAAAATGTTCTGGGCATATCTCAAGCAGTTCTCATTGAAGAGTGTACAGAATAAATACAATATGCATAGATTGAAATAATAAAAATTATTTTTCTTTCTTTTTTTTTTCCTTCTATAGACAGTTGAAAATCTGAGTCTGGTAGATGCTTGTGCTTTGACATACTACAAAGAGCAAAAATTAATCCTTTTCATTGTAGCTGCTTCACAGCAAGCTGATGTTGGCAAAGAAGTTTACAGGGACCTGCTGAAACATCTTCCGACTCATGCCGTTCCTGATGAAGTTATTTTAGTTAAGAGTTTACCCTTTACAGCACATGGTAATTACTGTTATACTTACTGATATTTGGAGTGCAAAGAGAAAGTAGTATAATAAATGTTAAATACATGGCTTTCCTTTCTTATCAGTTATTCAGGTTTAGTTTTTGTTTCCAAAAGGGAAATTTATACACAATAAAGTGTTTGTGTGAAAATTGTGAAATGCCCAAGTTATCAGGTTTAGAGCATTTACTGAAAGACTGTTTTATTTGAAATATTATTGAAGTCCAATAAACTGTTTAAATGGGTTGAAGAATGAGCAGTAAGACTGTAATGGTAGACATTGCTAAAGGAAAAACAAGAAGAAACAAGCATAACTCCATTTCATAAATTCAGTTTAATGCAAATTATAATGAAAATACTACATTTCAGTGAAATACTGCAGTGCAGATCGTAAAACAAAAATCATTTTAAGATTGAAACAGTAGTGTGTTACTGATATATGTATGTTTGTCTTTACTTGTTTTTGATGCTCAGTTTTAACTCCTCTGTATGTTCTCACATTTTGTGTTTTTTTTTTTGATTCTTTGGTCTTTATGTTGATATTCTAGTGTCTGATTTCAAGGGGTGTCTTCAGTTAGCTGTCTGTCTAATTTTAGTCACTTAAAGGGGTGGTCTTCTAACATACAGTAATACCACCAAAACCAAGCTTTTCGTACTTTCAGTCATCATTGTATATTTGTACATCCATGCTTATGAAAAAAGTGTCAGCTGGTGGTTAATATCATTTTGCATTGGAAAAGAAGTAATATTTATCAAGCAAAGGTGGGTTACTGTAGTTTGTTTTTACAGAATTACATCTATACTTTTGACATTATGCACCACTGTTAAGTCCCTTTAGCTCAGCTGTAATTGTAATTATGTTATCCAGGATTAGTCTACAAGCTACGGTTCCTTACCAAACATAGCAAGTGGTAGTTTGTCATTAAATGGAACATATTTCTACTGTATTTGAGTACTGTTAACCAAAAAAGTATCACAGTTTTAAAATAAGTAACAAAAAACATGGTTTCTTAAATTCTCATCCACACGTATCAGTCCCAGAATGAATATATAATAGTGTGTGTGTGTGTATGTGTGTATATATATATATATATATATATGTGTATATATATATATATATATATATATATATATATATATATATATATATATATATATATATATATATATATATATATATATATATATATATGTCACCGATTCTGTTCTTAAGTTTTATGGACAGAATTTCTAGGCGCAGCCAAGGAGCGGAGGGGGTCTGGTTTGGTTACCTCATGACTTGTTTCTGTTGGCTTCATTGGGCAGTGACCTCCAGCTCTCACTGGAGCGGTTCGCAGTCGAGTATGAAGCGGTGGGGATGACAGTCACCACCTCTAAATCTGAGGCCATGGTTCTCGGCCGGAAAAGGGTGGAATGCTCTCTCCAGGTTGGGAACACATTACTGCCTCAAGTGGAGGAGTTCAAGTATCTCTGGTGGTGTTCACGAGGGAGTGAAGAATGGAGCGGGAGGTTGACAGACAGATCGGTGCGGCATCCACAGTAATGTGGGCTCTGCATCGGCCCATCATGGTGAAGAGAGAGGCGGTTGATTTACCAGTCGATCTACGTTCCTACCCTCACCTCTGGCCACGAGCTTTGGGTAGTGACCAAAAGAGCAAGATCGCAGATACAAGCAGCTGAAATTAGTTTTCTCCTCAGGGTGGCTGGACTTTCCCTTAGAGAGAGGGTGAGGAGTTCAGTTATCCATGAGAGACTCTGAGTAGAGTCGCTGCTCCTCCGCATTGAGAGGAGTCAGTTGAGGTGGTTCGGGCATCTGGTCAGGATGCCTCCCTGGGGGGGGTGTTCCAGGCATGCCCCACTGGGAGAAAGCCACAGGGCAGACCCAGGACACACAGGAGGGATTATATCTCCCGGCTGGCCTAGGAACGCCTTGGGGGGTCTTCCCAGAGGAGCTGGAGGAGGTGGCCGGGGGGAGGGAGGTCTGGGTTTCCCTGCTTATGCTGCTCCCCCCGTGACCCGACCTCGGATAAGTGGTGGATAACGGATGGATATTTATTAATTTGTCAATTTTAAGATCATGTGTAGACTTCTCAATATAAAAAGAAAGTACAAAAAAGATGATTTGTCCAGTTTATTTAAATACAATTTGATATTCAATAAATGTCATGAGCATGTCTCTCTAGAATATTATCAGTTACAGTGCATGTAATCTGAATTTGGTTCACACGGATTTTTGAAAATCCATTTAAGGTGAGTTTCACTTGTTGTTTATATTGTTCTTTTCTTATGCCTTTATTATTAAACTGGTAAATTTCACCCCTGAAAAATAAATAAACATCATAGGAGAACTGTATTTAATTTAGTACAAGTTTAGTAGCTGTGAGCTTACATTTTATATACGAGAGGGATACAAAAAACAGGCAATAACAATAGATATTCATCTTTTTCATTTAGATTTATTGAATTCAAACTTTACTGCACTGTCAATACACATCAGTTAGGCATATAGTACTGTGCAAGAGCCTTTGGCACATATGGAGAAAACCATGCTTTTAAAGTGAGAATGCTTTCAAAAATAATGGCCTAAATACTTTTTTTTAATCAAACTTATTAGAAAATGCAGTAAACATGAAAAAAAATCATAAATCAGCCTTTGAAGCAACCTTAAAACCTGTAGCAATTCTCTAGAGTTCACTTGCATGAAGTTGGAGAACTTGGCACAAATCCACTGCAGACTTTGGCTGTCTTACTTGACAGTCTGGGATTGCTTGCAGAGACAGAAGCTTGATGATGTTGAGATCAGGGCTTTGTATGAACCATACAGATAATCAGAAAAGTACATCAATGTAAGCTTTAAACATCATAGATATAATATTGTACAAACCTCCAAAAAGGCATAGATTGTAAAATATCCTGTTATTATGTTAGAATTGTCATTTAAACAAAGGCAACCCAAGTGAAAAAGCAAAATGTCTATATATCAGGTTTAAAATGCTAGACATCTCAATTTTACCATGAGGTACACTGTGTTGTCGCGTCTGGTCTGGTCTGGTAGGCTACTTCACAGCTTATTTAGCAGCCCTGATTATTTACAGACTAATGCTTTGGTTGAAATGTCAAAAGACTACAGACAGACATACCATTCCCTACCATCTAATTGCTTCCCCTAGTAACTTGACAGTTCCTCAGTAATAAACATTTTTTTTTGTAAAGTGCCTTTAAGGACATGAAAAAACTAAATTTGTACTTCTACCTGATATATATCTTTACTTTTGCCCAATACAGCAGAATATTCATTCGACTATTTATCTGGCATCTAACAGGACTCCCTAATAAGTAGCCTACTGTCTTTGTTTTGGAACCTGAGTGGTTGCATGCTCAAATAATTCCAACAGGTCACTTATAAGTAATGGGTTTCATTTTATGTCTTTACACCATATATGTCAGACTTAGTTGAAAGGTGACTTTCTTAATCCACCTTTTATATCTTTACATTTTACATTTGTACAACATTCTTCAGTAGACTTTGGCATACAAGTAGGATACTATTATTTTTACCATATGCCATTGTGAACATGTCACGTTTTTCAACATGTGTCACATCATGGGGTTTCAAAACAGCTGCCTCTGTAGACATGTTCAGTCACTGAGATTTAACTGAAGTAGCTGTTTGCTTCCTCTTTAGACCTCTAGACAGTTGCATTTCAGGGTGCTTTACCAAGTTGGGTTAAATCTCTCTCTTTATACATTTTGTCAGATAGTGTAATTAGGCTAATACAGTGTGACAGAGATACTGCAGTGTGCTTGCATATTGACATTATTGATAATTGCCTTTGTTTATTTGTGACTTTCATTAGTCAGAGTTTGGAATTCATTTTTAACTGACTAGTAAATACTATTCTGACTCTGCTTTAGAAATTGTAAATTTTAGGATCAGCAACTTTTGAAGTAATGTTTTGATTAATAGTTAAATCATAAAATATTGCATTTTTTATTCACATTATGTTTTGCTCTGTTCTTATATACTGTATGCACACATCTTAGAGAGAGTATTAATAATGAATTGTTGTTGACATGAGTACGAAGAGCTCTTTATAGATAATACAATTTTCTATAATTAAGGTAAATGATTTAAAGTCCTTTTTTGATTAATGCAGCAGTTTTTATGAACAAAGTGATTTCTGTTATCAAAATATTATTTAATCTTGTGCATTATATATTTAGGAAAGATTGACACAAAGGATCTCATTGCTCTTTATGAATCTAAAATAAGAGCAGCTGAGGCTCATACTGAAGTTAAAGGGGAAAATGAACTATGGGAAAGTCTACAAACGCTATGGAAGGTAAGAATGTGCACATCTTTAAGTAGTTGGGCTGTGTTTATTGGGATTTTAGTACATTTTTCTACATTGCATTTATTGAGTGCATACATTCACAGTAAACTGTTAAATAAAATTTTGGTAGCCATTTAGTACAAAAGGACTTTCATGTTGTAATTTGATACATTTTGCAGGAACTTGACATATTCACATTTAACTTTTTAGTGTGCAGTTGTGAATTACTGATATAGAGAACGAGGTTATTCTATTACTTTGTCAGCAGAAAATAATTATAAAGAAGTGAGGCACTGTTGGCTGTGTTTTAGTCTGTATTCCAAAATCGGAGTCTTAATAAGTCCTAATAATTAGCTCCTTCTTTGCATTACTCTTATCAGGTTATTTGGTCAGAAGCAGATTATAAAGCTCAAATAAATTGCATTTTTCCCCAGGCGCAGTAGACTATGACTAAGAGGAGTTTAAATCTTTTAACAATTAACAGATCAAAAAGCTATTCATTCTCTTTCTAAAGCTGATTTTTCACTTTTACGACCCACAGATAATAGAAACCTAGTAGCACAGAATACAAGGTAAAGAAACATAATGCCTTCTGTTCGATTCCAGTCAGTCTTAGGATACATCTCCTCCAACTGATTACATCACACTTACTTTCAGTTGCGTTTTGACCTATCATATACATCTTTGACATGTTGAAGAAAACCCAAATGCCTGGAGAAAAATCATGTGAACACAGAAAGAACAGGCCAGGAATTGAATCCCGCTGGATTGTAGTAGAGCTAGTCAGTATACTGTAAACTGACATCTGAAAATAATTAATAATTTGAAGTGTTAGAAACATGTAGGAAATCTCATAGACTTAATGAAAGTAAGTAATGAAAGAAGTAATAAAAATGTTCCAAGCCATGAAAGATTAATGGGCAGTAGATATGTCATAATACCAGAAGTTTTGTATTTGATACCAAAACCAGTGAAATTTTACAATAATCAATACCTTTCAATACCAAAGCAAAAACAGAAATCCAATTCAATTTGTTTTTATTAAAATACCTCTATTAAAGTGAACAATATTGTACATTTTTCTGTAATGCAACATTAAATATATAAATAATAACAGTAACCAGCATTAAAATAAATTTATATCCATCAAGAAGTTACTCAAGTATCATTTAAGTAAATAAATGTTGGCATTCATAAATATCAAATACAATGTAGAATTTCAAATTTAATGTGTGGCTGAGATGGGGATCTGTTAGAGAATTATTTGAAGGTAACTGTAGTTAGTATTTTTGGCTTGAAGTGCACATTAAAATATATAAACATTAGTTTTAAGAAATTTCATGAAGAACTACTGAAATGGTTAAATACACACAAGATAAGTATGTACCAGAGGAAGGTTGATGATGTCTTATATAAAATGTACATTGATATCCGCAGATGTCCTGTAAACACCAAGATTGGACAGTTGTTATATATACACACACATTTCAAGGGTGATGACTAAATCCATAGGATAGTAGGTATCGAACATGAACATCTATCCTTTGTGTCTTTGATCGTTCTGTAACAGACTGCTGTGAAGGATGCTCCCTATTCAGTTTTTACTGAAGAGTAAATGATGCAATGGATAAGCCTTTCACCTGCCAGATTATTTTATCAAACTTGTGCTGGTAGAGGATAAGTTTTTCTTTAATTAATGTGTTTGATTTCTACCTTAGGCCTCCATAGTGTAACAACAGATTGAGGGTTTATAATCTGGGGGTGGGGGTTTTCAGCATAAGGTTTATAAAGAATGATATCCTCCTGAGCTACCTGATTTATTTTAGCTTGTGCACATTCTAAATGTATTCCCTGAAATCTCCTGTCCATTTACCGAAAATCTGAAAAATAGCACTTAAATCAAATGCTAAACATAAGAATTTTACCATTATATACACTTTGTTGAATTTGTGAATTCCAAGATATTGCAGGATAATCCCTTTTTAAACTTGTAGTGTTTTAATTTTCCAAATCTGTCCCTACATTTTTTTTTTCCTTTTGTCCCAACTTCAAAGCTTCTTGTGGGAAATCAAACTTGGCAGTTTTACGTGAATTCTTTTTTTCAGAACTCTTATTAAACATTTATTTATATTTGTTTTGCAGTTTTCAAGGTTTCTTATATGAGAGACCAGACTTTAAAATTGCTTATGCCTGTGTACAAATCCAGAATTAGAAAACTGCTTGGGCTGTTGCCTATACTCAATAAAATATTTATAACTGTGACACAGCATTCAATTCTTCAACATGCCATTCAAATATATGATGTGTGCGTTTACTTATGGGCTATACAAATGAACATTAGTTTGCTTTCAAAAACCAAATGAATGATTCATGTTTAGGAGTGAAGTACAGTATGCTGTCTCACTTGTCCCATTAACTGTGTGTTTCAGCAATTATGCGTTCCTGTTAACACAGTACATTTTTACATTTGCAAATTTAGCATATTTTCCATAATATTGTATATTTTTATATGTTGAAAAAAATACTAGTAAAAGATTTTTTTTTTCTTCCACTTTCAGGATATACTTGACCTTCCAACAGATGCGGTCATTGCTGCAGAATCTCTCTTTGTATTCAGTGGTGGGGATTCATTTAAGTCTCTGAGGCTTTTAGAAGGAATTGAAATGTTAACTAGAAGAAAGATACCAGAATTACTAGAAATTATCTTAAATTGCTCCTTTATTGAGCTCTATAACCACATTATTGCAATGATATTCCCATATAAAAATATGGAAAAAAGGAACTCCTGTTTGAAAAGGAAATTTACAGAATCTTCAGAAACTGAAAATCCTCATACCAAATATATTCCACTTTATCTGGAAAATCGAGTTTTGAACTTTACCGCTGTACACAGGGGTAGTCATTTCCTTTCATGTAATGTTGATGTACCTAAAACCAGTACAAGCTCCATGTCTCATTACGATTCACATGACTCCTTCAGACCACCTTCTGAAGATTCTCCTCTGAACACTCCTGTAGTGATACATTTAAAAGACAGAGAAGGTGGTTTGGATCAAGCAATGAACAACTCTGTATCTGAGATCAGTTGGGTGTCCAAGAACACAGCTGACACAGGATGTTTCATGCTTAAATTAAGATGGATGTTAGACACAGGCAAGTGTGTTGATGCGTCCCCTCTCCTGCTGATCACTGAAACTGAAAATCTGTGCCAGACTGTCTACATTGGTTCACATTCCCATAGAATGCAGGCAATAGACATGTACTCTGGAAAAATTAAGTGGGAACGCCTTCTTGGAGACAGAATTGAATCATCTGCTACTGTGACAAAATGTGGACGCTTCATCGTTGTTGGTTAGTTTATCTGTTTATCTGTTTCGTCTATTCATATAAGGCAGTCACTCAACAACCTTTACAATAATCAAAGAATCTTTTAATGAATTAAGGATCATTTTCTACATTTCCTGATGCTTTAATTCTTCATACATTTTGTTTCTTTAAGCCACCTGGATTGGAATGGCTCTTTAACTTTATTAAAGGTAATCCATATTGGATACTCTTTAAGTTTTACAGTGGCAGTTTACGGCTTACTTTTGTACCATTTCAGGTTATTCATATGACTTGAACTGCTTAAATTTCAATAAAATCTGGATAAATGGTGGGGTTCTAAAACTTTTGGCCGGTATTGTAATTTGTATTTCTCTTTGGAAATATTCTTGTTCTATGCTCATTTCAGCAAACTTACTCCTGTGTTGGAGTGGATATGACAGGTTTATCAGTGTTAGGGCTGTAAAAGATTTGTGTAAATCAATTGCCATTCATCATTTTGCCACTAAAATAAATGTGGTTAATATTAATCATGGCTATAGTGGATTTCTAGAATTTTCTGGACCACCTAACTTTGTGGGTGTGGTACAAGGGAAAAGCTTAAATTATCAATAATTCGACTGATGGTGTCCATAACACGTTTTTAAATACTAAAGAGATGTGTCTTTTAAAATATGCTGCCTTATTGTTCACAGTTTTCCTATTAACCTCAAAATGTTGATGCAGGACTCCGTGCCACTTAGTTTAGTTGCCTTATCATTCTCCACCTATACGTTGTATCATTCCAAATGCTTTACTTTCCATGTGCCACCAGGCATTTTAGCATGTATAGGAAGTACTGGCAATGGACTTAAAGCCTGACATACTTTTTTTGCCATTAAATCCTACTGAGAATAGATTGGTTGTGCTTACATTTTATAGGAAGTACTGATATTTATAAATTAAATTCCTATTGACAAAGCCAATATATTGATTACTGAAAATGAGACTGATATGAGTCAGCACTTTAAATAGTAAAATGAAAAGCAATTTCCCTTTTAAAGCATCCATAAATTGGTTTGTTGTGTAAAAAGTGCAAGGTGGCACCTGAAGGAAGACCAAGGTAAAAATACCAGATAGAGAAACATAGGATTTGCCATCTCCAGTACCACCAAAACTGACAGGAAATACAATACAATACAATTTATTTTTGCATAGCCAAACATCGCACAAGAAGTGCTGCAATGGACCTTAACAGGCCCTGCCTCTTGTCAGCGCCCAGACTCGATTCTTTAAGAAGACAAGGAAAAACTCCCAAAAAAAACCCCTTGTAGGCAAAAAATGGAAGAAACCTTGGGAATGGAAGTTCAAAGAGAGACCCCTTTCTGGGTAGGTTGGGAGTGCAGTGGGGGTCAATACAATACAATACACAGAACAAAACGCAAGTATTCCTCAATACAGTATAATAGTAGAATTTGCCAGTAGATGATATCACATAATACGATTTTGGATTTACACACAGTGTGGATATACTGTGCTTGGAATGAAATCTGATTTTTTTTTCGACATCGAACAACAGTTAAAGGATTTTGTGCTAATGAGCCTAACTGCATGTTGCACTGCTATTAAGTGTGTTATCAATCCTAGGGCCTCACTACCACTGGTTCACTCTGCTTTACGCACTCCACACACTTTGTTGAAGTGATAAAGCCAGAGAGTTAAGAATAAATATGTTTCATCCCTTGCATGCAAAATTAGAAATTGCATACATAACATTCAACGCTAGTCTCATGAATGTTTTGAACTAATTTATCTAATCACATGATGAGTAGTAATTATGAACTGCTATCAAAAATGCAACCTGTATCCTAGAAATATGTTAAATGGATCTGACAAAACCTGTCGCAAAAAAATAAGTAGGAATGTATGGAACCTCAGCAGGAGGCATTTAGAATAAGTGGGCATAGAATCTTGCCAGAAAGCCTTTCCAAAGTGATGTTCCTAAATTTCAGAATTTTAAAATTGCACAGCAGTACTTGTACCCTTCAAATAGCAGTTGCACCCCGGTTTACTTAATGTTTGATATAGTTGGTATCATGCTTTTGTTTAACTCCAGCTGACATAAGGAGTTTAAATTTGTTTTAATCTCTAGAGGATTGGCAGGTCTCTCAATTGTCCAGTCATGTTCCATATACTGTATGGATATGAAACAAACAGGTGAAGAATGGGACATCCCTATGGGAGGACTGTGCTAAAGCACAGTAAATTTCCAGTGCCTGTAATCCTTTTGGTGGGTGGAGGCTACCAGCCAGGTTTGGCCAAAATACATTGTCTTGATTGTTGGAGTCCTGCTGTAACAAATTTCTCCTTTCTCGTTAGCAAGAAGTGACCTCTCTCGATATTGTAAACTGTTACAAAGTGCAGTGGTTTATTTTTTTTCTCTTTGAAAAGCTACAACATTTTACTGTGTAATCATCAGCTTTAAGCTGTATGCAAGTGACCAATATTATAAATAATTGTATCATATTTAAAGAGAACGAGAAAATGATTTTCTGCATCGACTGTATACCCTGCTTGTCTCCTTTACTGTTTGCAAAACCTGTGTTTCAATACAGACCGAGCTGCAAATCTGCATGGGATTGGACATAATTGACTGTATTCTTGTATTGTGTGGAGACCTGATCTGAAAGCAACCCACTGTGGTTGTGCTGTGGCAGGAGGTGGTGGATTCACTGACTTGCCTGAAATTCTCTTTGACCCCACAGTGTTTTTATAAACCAAATACCAACAGAACTTTAGGAGGCAGTGTGTCTGTGATTATCTTTATTTATAGTTAAAAAAACACAAGTTTTATTATAATATCTTTTAATATTTTTGTTTGTTTTATCTTTCAGGGTGTTATGATGGCTTTGTTTACTTCCTCGCAGTCACCACTGGAGAAATATTTTGGATGTTTGCCACTGGGGATGCAGTCAAAAGTTGTGCCGCAGTGGAACCTTCATCTGGCTTGGTGTTTGTTGGGTCACACGATCATCATATTTATGCTTTAGACTGTGAGGTAATACAGTATATAATAATAACAGCACAGATGTTTACAGGTACAACATTCTGTGTTTGAATTCCAAGTCCAGTCATTGTTCGGCTTGGAGTTTTCATGTTATTCCTGTCTGCATGGGTTTTCCTCCTATAAAATGGCATTCAGATGGTCCCAAAGTTTGTGTGTGCTTCTCATGTGTTGATCGGACAAAATCCACCCCCTCACTTAAAGATTAGATATAGTGGGTTTGTAAAGATATGTATTGTGCAAAAATAATTCCATAGTGTCCTTTTAGATTAGAAGACATAAAACCAGATATACAGATATACATTTTTTTCCATTGGAGAGCATAAACTCTGAACCAGGGGGACTTGGTTGCTACTGCTGTGTGCAGGTTTTGTTTGCAGGTTATTTGTTTGATTAGATAAAGACACCTTCAGCAAGGTGTCCATATTACAGTCTTAGTTTTGAAAGGCAAGATAGAATCGTGGAGTCCATGTCCAAGTTTTTATAGTTTGTATATTTGCTGCCCAGTAATAAAATTGAAAGTTAGGTAGAGCCATGCAGCCTTCCACCTTAGGTCTTTGTAGGGTCATTCATTGGATACATGGATGTTTTGAATTCTAAATAAATGAGGTTAGGGTTGAATCTAATTTCTCAAAAAAGATTTATTGATGTATATTGGAATATTTTGAAATAAAAAGAGAAGCTTAGGAAGGATATTGTTCTTAACAATGTTTATTCTTCCAGCTTGAGTGAGATGAATGGTTGACCATCTATGCAAGTCTTGCTTAATTTATTTCCATACAGATGGCAAAATTTTGTTGATAAAAGAGATTTGTGTTTACTTGTGATATTTACCCCTAGGTGTTTAAACTGATCTGCAATGATAAAAGGGAAGGTGTCCAATCTGATATTGAGAATTCACTGGAAAGAGCATACTTTTATTCAAATCAATTCTGAGACCAGAAATCTTTTGGCATTCTATTAGTGCTGGCACAGAATTTTGTGGATCTGATATATACAGTATGATCAGAATCGTGGAGTCAAATATATTAAGGAACATTTCTCAGTTTAGCAGCAGTGTCTCGTGAGTAAGCACTGACCCTGATATGCAAAAGAAAGGTTATGCCAGATAAGTGATAAAAGAATTGCCAGGCCACTCATGAGGCTCTCTTTCGGTTAAAGAATTACTAATTATAGTTTATTAAAGATAACCAAGGTACTCGTTACAATAGCATATTGTTACAATATATACATTTTAATGTAATTTTCTTTCCTTATTAAACCTCACTTTTTCAACTGATGGTTTGTTTTTCATGAAAATGGTGTCATAGGGTTAACCTTCCCAAGTGAATGTGGTTGTGAAGTAATTGTTCCCACAATTAACTTGCTGTTTTTGTGCTGGTGGGAGGACAGATTTAGGGGCCATTCTTCCACTTTTTCATGGTTGCTTTTAGGGAATCCATTCCCGGGAATTTGGGAATCCCGCATGTCATTCCCGGGAATCCCAGGCTCCCAGGGATGACACAGTGCACGGGCATCTCACATGTGAATGGTTTTAGAACGACCAACACTTATTTTTAATAAAATTACTGCAATATGTTGACACCAATAAAAGACTAACCTTATCTACAAGCAGTTCATGCTGTCATACAATTACATGTATCTAGTTAGTTGCGGTAATAAGAGCGTAGAAAGCACAACGTGTCCAGCGTGCGGTCGTCCAGGTGAGAGCGCACCTTTGTGCAGAATACGCCAGCCACTGAGAAAGCACGCTCTGCCTTCACTGAAGTAGGCAGCACAGTCATCAGATACTGATACACTTATTCTAAACGCCCGCGCCTGCCGTTGCTCTGAAACGCCAGCATTTCATCTTTTACTGATGCATCCAGTTTCTTGTCATCATTCTGTGATGGCAAGTTTCTTGGCACAGATAATGCAGATGCAACAGACTGACGCATTGCAGTTTCAAGTTGCTGTTCAAAGCTGTTGTCTGACAGACGTCAATGAAGTCTGTCCCATCCCAGCATTCGTGAGCTGCAGGGTGCAGACTCCTTCCGGTCCACTGTGCTCAGTCTTAGTGGGAGCCGGGAGACTAACTGTTGCTGGTCTGTTGTTGACTGAATTAATCGGTACTACACCGTGGGCCAAAAAACCGTGACACTTAATTATTTTCAACTCTCTTATTTCTTTATTGATTTTTACACTTTTACACGCTATGTATGCGTGTGACCCGACATTTGCGCGATAGACATATGAGCGCCGATTAAAACGCGCCGTCAAAATCACGCCGACAAAATCGCGAAAGTTTCATTAAATACGAGTGAATTACTAGTTTAAAGCATATATAATATTGTTTGTTTTAGAAGTCAATATTATGAGATGCAGCATGCCATCAGCACGGCACGCAGATAGTCCTTAAGATCACGCCCTGCATATGTAGGAAGAATTGCAGCAAGACGTCTTGATAGTTGAGCGTATTTAGACTTGCTGGCTGCCTGACTGCTGGTAATTCCGCTTTGTATACGACGCGTTATGCCAACCCTCGACTGAGTTATTTGTTCATGGCATGCCATCAGCAGTTATAACAGTTATAACCTAGCACATAATGTGTACATAATACGTACATACGCGTCCCACTCTCTTGGCCTCTCTCGCAATTTTATTTGTCGAAAACCAGTTAGCGGGTTTGTCAGTGCTCATTTGTCCATCGCGGTTTTGTCGGGGCGCATATGTCTATCGCGCTTTTGTCGGTGAACCATGTATGCGAGCTTGGCTGTTCCCGGGAATGCAGGAATGAGAAATGTCCGTGAATGGATTCCCCAGTTGCTTTGTTCTGCTGAGACTGTTCACTAGTGTCACCTGATCATATTCATGGTCATTCCAAGTACTCCTTGCAGTACTCTGCAGCACTGAATGGGACTAAATGTCTGAAGAGGGGCTACGCTGAGTGTGGATGACTGGCAATCTCAGTCTCAGTCATTCTCACAGCGAATGTTATGTTTCAGTCTACTATGTCCTGTGGGTTACACCTGTGTTTTTTTTCTCTCATTAAATTTTCAAATTCAAGAACACTTTATTAGTCTGGATGTACTTTTGAGAGAGAATGCAAATGTGTGTCATTTTTTTTTCCCCTTCTGTAATTTTTTTTTTCTTTTTTTTCCCTCCCATAATCTTGTTTTTCCTCAGTCTTGTCACTGAAGGGGATCCATATAAATGCCTGTTTTCTTTCCTATTTACATTTTTCTGCACAGTCTGCTCCCTTAATTGAATTGTAATTCAGATGAAAAGTAATGAACATACACATTAATGCACTATTGAAATAATTGTTTACCTTTATCACTCATTGTTGTCAGCATTTGAAAGAAACTTGTGAACCACTAATTTAGATTATTCTATTTTTGAATTATGTATGTTTTTGACGAGCAGGCTTGCAGATGGACCTTCAGCATTTTGTTAAAGCACTAAAAGCAGCACTACTGACAGAGCATACAAAGCAATTGAGTACTGTACTTCCTATTTTGGAACCTGGGTGCTTTTTCTTTTTTTTGTCACCATGGTTGGTGGTTAAGTGTAACAAAAGCTGTCAAAATGTGTTACAATTATTTATTTTTACTGTTTGATCACTCATGGGGCTTTGCTCAAGTTTGAGAATTAGAATATCTCCATGCATTATGTGTCCATATTGCAATAACTAATTATAAACTATGGAATCTCCATGTTTTTGTTATTGATTTAAAGTGCAGATTTCTCCTTGGTATGAAATTGGATGAAAGTGCATAGCTTTCAGTCTCAAGCAGGATTCTTTTCTGATATCGGAGCACATGAAATGACTTTGGCTATATAATGAAAATAAAATGCTAGAAACAACATTTGAATGTTGAACCTTCACACCTGATGATGTGTTGTGTTTGGCTTTTATTGAATTTTTTTAGGTTTTTTGCTTTACAAAGTTATTTCCCTTTGTGTTCATTGCTGATTTTTGAAAAAAAAAGCTTTAATAAAAGAAAATGCTTTATTGTTTTATTCTTTTAGAGTAAAAGCTGTGCATGGAAGCGACGTTGCAAAGGTGCAGTCTTCTCTACTCCATGCCTGAACGCCTCTCCTAGACAGCTTTATGTTGCAACTCTTGGATCACAGTTACTAGCCTTAAATCCTGTAAGTTTGAATTTGTGCACTCATTCAAGTATAATGACTAAATATATTTTACTGTGGTTTAAATTGAAATGCCTATATGTATAAATCAGTAGTGGAAAAGCTTGATCTTATCATTGTGCCACAAAATATTACAGGTAGAAAAACGCTTTCTGATACTTTGAAAGAGTCTGAAATAAAGAAGTATGACATAAAGCAGAGTGGGGAACAGAAAAAGCATGGTGTCTGACTAGCACCCACCTACAGACTCCAAACTCCAAAATATTTTACTTTCCGTATATACTCGCGTTTAAGTCGGGACTTCATTTTACCGTATAATTTCTGTTATTTTATAATGTCGGTCATTTAAGTTGAATGTGGAAAACTCACGCTATTGATCCAAGAGATTATGATATGCTAACTCCCAGAAACAGATCAATCTTTTTGTGTTCATCAGTTTTACGTATGCATATTTACTGTATTAGAAAAAACATTGTAACTGTTATTTTTTTACATTGAATGTATTACCGTATATATTCAAGTTTAAGTTCTCCTGCGGATAAGTATGGGCTTGATTTTACCATATAATTTCTGGTATTTCATAATGTTGGTCGTATAAGTTGAATGTGGAAAATTGACGCTGTTGGTCCAAGACATTATGATATGCTAACGCCCACCTGAGGGAGTAGTCATGGTGCACAGTGCCATTTTTTCTATGTATTGTGCCTACGTGACCACACCGTAATACCCAAACTATTCCGAAGCAACGTTTGCACTGATTTGTGTTTTTTGTATCTCACGCCCTCATACACCTTTATCGTAAGAGCATGTGTCATCTACGATGGAGAATTTGATCAGAAGAAAAAATGAAGTTGGTTTTAAATGAAAAGTCATTGAATTAGCAAAAGAAATTGGTAACTGCTCTGCTTCAACAAAATTCTATGCGTCTGAGAAGCTGGTGCAAGTTTGGAAGAGGCAAGAAGATGTAATAAAAAAGAAAAATTAAGTGTATTTTTGAACGGGCGTATAAGTCAAGGTCTGATTTTTTTTTTTTTTTTTGGGTTTCAAGAAACTGACTTATACGTGAGTATATATGGTAAATATGTGGATATTTTGTGGAATACAATTGCCCATTTAATTAAGGGCTTCATATGTGCAGCCAATATTGTGTAAATTAGATTTACAGCAGTGAATTATGTTTTTTTTTTTTGTGTGTGCGTTTGTGTATGTGCATAGTTCCTAGGAGGAATGAGCAAAACTAAACATTGATGTGGCTTAGGAGTGGGTGAAATGGCTAAAAATCCTTAGCGCATTGTAATTAAAAATTGTGACAGTTTAAATAGATACCAGTGTTTGGAATGAAACCTATTTTTATCAATTGTATTACTAATTAAATGTGCAGTCTGAGGTGTCTCTTAACTGTCGAAATGCTTGGTATTGCTCTGCTACTCAAATCCGATAGCAGGTGTTCACCTTTCTCTAACTGATAAAAGCACAGCTTCATACTTGCTAAAAAAACTGCCGACAAAATGTGACACAAGACATGTTTTTTTCCCTTCCCATCTTTCTGTTTGCATGGATGTACCAACTGTAGTGCACACTGGGTATTATTCTTGAAGGTGTAGGCTCACTTATTAACTTACTGTTCACACTGAAGTCTGTACAAGAAGACATTACCTTTAAGGCACTAATAAACCAACATAAAATCACATTACCCATTTCCTTTTGTGTGCACAGATTTACATGTTTTATGTTTAAATGTGTTTACAATATTTTTTTCTTTTATAATTTTTATCATACCAGCAAAACATTTTTTCCACTTTCAAAATCTATGCCAGAAGAAGAATGTCATGTCGTATACCAAATATACTCCTTAATCAGCCAGTCCTAATGTGCCATGTATATATAACAGTAGTGTGCTGAGAACAGAAGCACCAATAGGATGCACCAGATGTTGGCCACAGTCCAGACACCTTGCATCCAGTGGTGGATGTGCAGTCAGAAACAAACCACTTTGCAAAAAGGGCCATCAAAGTCTGTCAACATATGTACAGTACGACAGGCTAGAGTCAGGGAAATCAAAGGAGAAGGCCAGGCACATTAGAACATTGTTCCATCCAAGACTGTCTTTGTGTTTCTTTGCCGGCAGCAATTATGTTTTCTTGTTTTTCAAACCATGTGATAAATCCCATTTTCAGCTTAAGGGCTACAATCTGCCAAAAGTACCTCAAGTCAGTGGATCCTTAATTGTGAACAGTGCGGATTGAAGGTGTAATGGAGTGGCATACAATATTCATATTTTGTAAACAGTGTGACACCAGTAGGGGGCGTACCAGCCGGACACAGACGCAGAAGGCACACTTATAAAACACAAATGGTTTATTTTGATTTATTTCACTTGTGGATAACATCTTCCTTGTTCCCACGAGTACACAGCACAGTCCCAAGCACAAATACAGCACACTTGAACACAAATATTTTCCTTTCTCACTCTTTTCTTTTTCTCCTCCACTCCTCCTCTATAAGCTTTGTCCTCCACCACCGGACTCTGGCTCCCTGAGTCGTGTCTGCTGGCTGCTTTTATACGTTACCTGGAAGTGCTCCAGGTGCCTGATGACCTAGACCCATACTTTAACTGATCCTTGGTGAGATCAGATGGTCAAGTTATCCAAGTAGAATTTTGCATCGTCTGTGAATGAAGTCAGCAGGGGTCTTGCTGGGTCCACTCCCTAACACATTTTAGAGAGCAAATGAGAGAATCAATTCACTATTAGGTAAATATCCCAAATAAAGTGTACAACACACCAGCCATGAAATCCTGCTGAGGCTTACAAGAACCAGAAAAATATTTTGCTTGTTGTATCCTAACCTTTTACTAAAATATCAATAATGTAAGACAATCTACAGAATGTAATATAAGCACTGCTGTTGAGATCCCTTTACCAAGCATCATGTAACTGTGGTAAGAGACAGACTGAGACTATAACTGAATACAGTAAAGGAAAACTTAAATCGAAACAAA